>NC_091691.1:20766785-21391071 GCF_041296265.1 Equus caballus | reverse complement strand
AGGTATTTGGGCCACTTGTGCAACAAAGATCTAGGGGTGGGACATTCTGGGGAGAAGGAGCAGCAGATTCAGAGATGGCTGTGCCTCTGGAGCAGGAACGCTCACAGTGGGTTTGAGGTTTGGGGGCTGGAGCCCAATCCCAAGGGTTTTACAGTGAGAGACCTCAAATGTGCATCTGGGAGGAAACGAAGAGGTTGGAGCCCTAAGAATCCAGGGCGACTTGCTTTGCTGGGTCACTTCACAGGGATGTGGGCCTGGGAGCAGGACCTACAGAGAATGTGACACCCACTTCCTGTCTCCACAGTCTAGTTGCGCGAAACAGGGCTAGCCAGACACAGAAAGATCAGAGGGTACCGGCTCCCTAAGTCATCAATCACACAAGTGTCAGAGAGATACTCAAACCTGCCTTCCAGTCCCAGCCCCGCCATTTGGCCGCTGTGCGACCTTGAGCAAGTTAATTAACCTCTCTGAGCTCTCTTTTCTAATCTATAACCTGGGGATTGTAGGGCTGTTGTGAAGATTCAGTCACATGGAGCATTCAGAGGAGCTTAGCACAGTGCCCCACGCACTGTGAACACTCAGTAAATTTTAGTGTTATCATTATCCACAATAACAATAACACTTCCCATCTCACTTAGCAGCCTTCCAGTGGCAGTTCCAGATTGCGAAGTACTTTTCAGGTACACGCTCCCATTTAGAACACAAACAAGCTCATGTTGCATTCCCCGGAATCCTCTAGCCAGAACTAGGAGGGAGCTTGGTGTCACCTGGTTGAGGCGGCCTTGAACCAGGCCGGAGGATGGTAGCAGGCAGGGAGGGTATTCCGGGTGAGGGAACCGTGTGAGCAAGGACATAGCGTGGGAAAGTCACAGTGTAGGCAGGGGACAGCGGGAGATGGGTCCAGTTGGTGTGGAGGGTTGTTGCCAGGGAAAACGGAAAATACAGGTGCCCCGAATTCCGTGTCTGGATTCTTTCCTTCTCACCGAGGCCTTCCGAGACAACCCTCAGCAAGCAGCATCCCCTTGAATATATTTGAACCTCCTCGTAGCCAGCTTTCCACCCTTCTCTCTTCCCTTCCTTCCATTCGTGTGTCTGTCCTTCTATCCACCCATCCTCTTTTATTCTTTTTATTAATCATCCATCCAAATATCTATCCATCTATTCATCAGTCCATGCATCCACCCATTCTCCTTCCTTCCTTTCTCTTCCTTTCTTTCTTCTTCTTCCAACCATAAATCCTCTACCAGCCTTTTGTAATCTCCCTTTCTTTCCTTCCCTCTATCCCTCAGCCTTCCCATCCATCCATCCATCCATCACCTATCCTTCCATCATCCATCCATCATCCCTCCATCATCCATCCATCCATCCATCCACCCATCACCTATCCACCCATCATCCATCCACCCATCATCCATCCATCCATCATCCCTCTATCCATCCATCCATCATCCCTCTATCCATCCATCATCCATCCATCCATCCATCCATCATCCATCCATCCATCATCCATCCATCCATCCATCCATCATCCCTCTATCCATCCATCATCCATCCATCCATCCATCCATCATCCATCCATCCATCATCCATCCATCCATCCATCCATCATCCCTCTATCCATCCATCATCCATCCATCCATCCATCCATCCATCATCCATCCATCCATCATCCATCCATCCATCCATCCATCATCCCTCTATCCATCCATCCATCCATCATCCATCCATCCATCATCCATCCATCCATCCATCCATCATCCATCCATCCATCATCCATCCATCCATCCATCCATCATCCCTCTATCCATCCATCATCCATCCATCCATCCATCCATCCATCATCCATCCATCCATCATCCATCCATCCATCCATCCATCATCCCTCTATCCATCCATCCATCCATCATCCATCCATCCATCATCCATCCATCCATCCATCCATCATCCATCCATCCATCATCCCTCTATCCATCCATCATCCATCCATCCATCCATCCATCATCCATCTATCCATCCATCCATCCATCATCCATCCATCCATCATCCCTCTATCCATCCATCATCCATCCATCCATCCATCCATCATCCCTCTATCCATCCATCATCCATCCATCCATCCATCCATCCATCATCCATCCATCCATCATCCATCCATCCATCCATCCATCATCCCTCTATCCATCCATCCATCCATCATCCATCCATCCATCATCCCTCTATCCATCCATCCATCATCCATCCATCCATCATCCATCCATCCATCATCCATCCTTCCATCATCCATCTATCCATCCATCATCCCTCTATCCATCATCCCTCTATCCACCCATCATCCATCCATCCATCATCCCTCTATGCATCCATCCATCCATCCATCCATCATCTATCCATCCATCACCTATCTGTCCATTCATTCATCCATCCACCCACCTATCCATCCTTCCATCCACCCATCCAATCAATTCATTTCAGTCAGCCATTCATTCACGTATTCCTTCAACAAATATTCACCCCTCTACATGCCAGGCTCTGTTTGTGCAGAGGGGGAGTTCAAAGATGAATTCAACGAGGCACATAGTAGGTGCTCAATAAATGTCTGTTAATGGATTTCATATGAGAGTTCCAAAGCCCCTGTTGCACATTACTAACCTCACGTCGGTTTGCTGAGGCAAAGCAGTGGTCACGGCACGATTGCCCTGCCAGGCACTTGGAGGCAGAAGTGGGGAGATGTTAGGGGTGAGAAAGAACATGCAAATCAGTGCTAGATCCCTTTCCATGGACCCTGCTGCCCACTGCCTCCCTTCTCTCCCACAAACCCCAGCGCATGCATAGGCTACCGACTCTCACTTCCTCCTTCTTATCCTGTTGGAGCCTTAACCAGTCAGTGACCTAAAGAGCACCCCGTTCTCCCCAAACAGGAGCTTGAAAGGTGATGGGCAGGGCTCCTGATTTCAGCGGCTGCAGGACTATCTGCTTCGATGGGTAGAACGGGACAGCAGGAAAGCGTTGCATTAGTGGATTTTGCTGGATTCTTCGGGAACCCAAGATGGAAACCTGCAGGAAGTGGGGTGCTGCCTAACCCAAACCCTAGCTAGTCCCTGGCTGAATATTCAGATCCCACCAATCTATCGGGCAGAACCGTTGCTGCTTCTCAGCCTCAGCGGCAGGCTGCGCTCACTCGTCCAGAGACCCAGAGGTGCCAACCGACCAAAAGTGAGGGCTGGGACGTCCCCAGGATGGCATGGCCCACGGGGTACGATGGGAGTCCTGGGGCTCCAGGAGACGGTTTCCACCGCCGTGTGGGCAGAACGTTGCCGGACACCGACTCTCGCGGTGAGAAAGTCTTCCCTTTTCCATCCTCTTTCAGTCCTCTCCAGCCCAGCAAGATGCACGTCTCCACTAGGGACTACCCGGTCTTCAACACCCCCCAGCGCTGCCTCATCTCCCGCTGTAACCAGAGGGTGCAGGCCCACGCGCGGGTCCTCCAGCAGACAACGGGGACCAGCCAGAATTTAATAATGATGTTTTCTCTTTGTGGTATTTATTTTTCCGCCTCCCTTATTATGACATTTAAGCAATTTCCCATTTAAGGCCAAAATGAGAAGTTTTCTTCTGAAATAAATTTGAGTGAAACCAGCATCAATTTAAACAAACACACTAAGTCAATTCTGTGGGGAGTGCTACTCAAGTCGGACAAGGATCCTGCTGGGGCGTTCGAAAGTGGTTCAAGTTTGAAACACTCTCATGAATGTCTAGAGGAATAGCTCACACTTAGATGACCCCCACTGGGTGCTGGGCACGTTTCTGAGGTTTTAGAAACCTCAGACCCGGGACCTCCCTCCAGTCCTATCAGGTGAAGAAAGTTATTAGTCCATTTGAGAGATGGGGAAAACTGAGGGTCCGGGAGGTTAAAGCAGCTTGCCCCAAATCTCACAGCCAGCAAATGGCCCAGGCCAGACTTGAAGCCGGGGAGCGTGACCTTTAGGGACTGCGCGTGCAGCCACAAGGCTGTAATTCCAGAGGAAGAGGCGACACCCGGAGATAGTGTATGTTCTGCATCACTCCCTGCCCGCCCCGACCTCACTTGGACTATTGCTCTGAGCGATCTGAGCTCGAATCCCAGCCATTCAGGAAGGAGAATGGCCCAGGAAGCTGCCAAAACCCTGGCCTGACTGTGTCCAGCAAGAATCCCATTTCGTCCCCCGGGGGAGTTAGGCATCCACCACCCGGCTCTCCGGGCCTTCCATTCTGCCTCGGCTGTTCCCTCTTGCTAAGCCCAGGCTGGGACTCTCTCCCTGGGACCCTGACCCTGTAAGGGACCCCTGACCCACCCCGGAGTGGGGTGCCCAGGATGGCGGCCCAGCCTGCGACCCCCGCTGGCCTGCCTGTGCTTCAGCCTGGCCTCTTTGTCCCTCTACCCTTGGGACGAATGTCTCATTCCCCAGGGTGTCAAGGGGAGAATTAATCACCCGGGGGAGATCAGTCAGCCTGCTGACTTGGCAGGGGGAAGACAAAGAGAAATAGGGTGCCTCGCGGATTGGCTGGGTCCCCCATTAGGAGGTGGAAAAATGCTTGCTTGGCGATTACAAATGGGCCACGTTTGTGCGGCCATCCCCGTACCCGCCACCTCGGGAAATCGCTGCTCACGCGGTTCTGGGGAAGGTGGCTCTCTCCTCTCCGGGGGGGCGCCCAGGCCCTGTCCTCCTGCAGGTCGAATGCAGACCCTCCGCCTGCCTTCGGGGCCGGCGGCCGCTGTTTTCCTCCAGCCAGACGTCCCGCCCTCTGGGCCCGGCCCTGTGGCTCCGGTGCCTCTGGCGTCACACCGCCGACATCCATAAGAACAATGCTTGAACTGTTGCCCGGGAGGCCAAGGCATGGGGTTTGATTCGGGTGAAGTCCATGTGACCTCAGGCACGTTGCTTAATTTTTCTACATGTCCGTGTCCCGCTTTGTGCAATGGGGCTAATCGTAGTCCCTGCCTGTGCCAGTCTTGGGCCCCTACTGCTTGGCCCTGCTCTGTTCAGGGTCCCTCACGCTTGCTGCCTAGCCCAGCTCCCCTGCCAGCTGGGTTCAGCGGTAGGAGCGGGAAGAAGGAAGGAGAAGCCAGCACATTTCTTCCTCTCTCTCCCTACCTGGGGGCTTCTCCGGGAGCAGCTGCCTGTCGTCCCTGAGGGCCCCCAGCTGCGGTGCCAGCTTCCATCAGGAGACTCCTGGCTGCCGGGCTCTGGAAACATCTCTTCATCCCTCTGTGCCTCCAGCCAAGGGGTAGAAGTGCTGGCTTGTCATCAGTTCCTTGCCTTAATTTCCCTCTGTGTCCATATGTAAAGTGGTCTGTCTTCCTGGTCAGATCCTGACTGATGTACCGTCTCAGAGGGACTCAATGCGTTAGTGCACCCAGAATGAGGGAAGCACCTTGAAACGTGCCTGCACAGAATAGGCGCCACGTAAGAGCTCGTGAAGGAAAACAAGAATGACTGGCGCATATGGAAGGCTTACGTCCTGACGGGCATTGTGCCCGTGTTGCATTTTCTCATTTAATCACCACCAGGTAGACATTTTGATCATCCCCAACTTACAGGTAAGCAAACTGAGGCTCAGAGAGACCCGGGAACCCGTCAGGTCACACAGCTTTACTGGCAGAACCTGGATTTGAACCCAGGCCTGTCTGCCTGACTCTGCCTCCCTAAACCCACTTCCGGGTTGTGCTGCAACTCACAGCCTTTCACACCCACTTATCCTGCCCAGCGGCATCGAGGGTGGACGTGAGGGTTGGTCCCAGATTACAGGTGAGGAAACTGAGCCCAGAGAGGGTTAGGAGCTTGTTCGTGCTTGCACAGCCTGTGTGTGCTGGATCCAGGACTCACTCGAATGTCGGTTCTCTGACTCCAGGTGCCCTCACTCCCCGACCTGGACTTACCTTTTCTCTGCTGAAAGGTCCCTCTGCTTGCTTCCAAGATTTGGTTCAAGCCTCCTCCTCCAGGAAGCCCTCCCTGGTCCACAGTGGCCAACCGTCTGCCTCCCTGCACATCCAGGAATGCAGCTGGTTCTGACGTTGGTTCCAGGCTTCTGCATCCCCAAGGAGCCTCTTGGGTTTGGGTCTCATGAGAGGGTCTCAGGAAGATTGTGAACTGTCCTGGGCGGGGTCCTCCTCCAGTCTTCCTCTGGGACCTGTGACCCTCCATACTCAGCTTCAATGATCAATGAATGAGTGGACTGCTCTGTCCACTCTGAGCCAAAACCTCAGCAAGTCCCTTCTACGTCTGGCCTGCCTCAGACGTCTCTGACCCCCTCTTCACCCCCCAACCCTCCCAGAGTCTCACAGCTCATGAGTCTGGAGCCAGTTGCCTGGCGCAGGCATGGGGGTGAGTCTCCAAGCTCACCACTGACAAGCTGTGTGGCTGCGGGCAAGGACTAAACCTCTCTGTGCCTCGACCATTTCTTCAGTGGTAACAGTACCGCCTCCCAGGGCTGCTGTGAGGAGTGTGGGTTAGCCCATGGGAAGGGCTCCGTCAGCGCTGGCTGTTGTTGCGGGGCTGGTGGGCTGTGGCAGACCCCTCTGTGTCCTCCCCATCTCTGGACACCTAGAGCCCCCTCCTGCTGTCTCAGGGTCGGGGTCTGACCTTGACCATGGCTCCGCTCGGCCACTCAGGCTCTCCTTCTTGCTTCCCCTGTGGGCTGGGTGACCTTGGACAAGCCACTGCACGTCTCTGGGTCTCAGTAGCCTCAGCTTCAAGCTGGGTTCTCTGATCTCTTCCCCCTCCACCTCAGAGGGTTGTGGTGACAATCAGAGGAGATGACAAATTCTAGGGGCTGTCCTTGTTAGCCCAACCCATAGACCACAGGCCCGCTGTGAGTGAAGTCCCGTTATCCCATTTTACAGATCGGCAAACCCAGGCCCAGAACAGCTCAGAACGTTCGCAAGGTCTGAGGTCCAGCCACCCGCGTGCCCCTGCAGGTTAAGGCCATTGCCGTTGTCAGTCCTTTCCGCCTGCCCCCCGCCTCTTCCTTTCTCGGGATGACAGTCAAAAGCAGACATTCTCAGTGCTCGCAGCGACCTCCCGTTCCAGTTCTTTTTGCCTTCACTCCTCGGTCCGGTTCTTGAAAACCATCTTTAAGAATATAAAGGATCAACTTAACTGAAAATGCCCTCACGCTGCTCTGTCCAGTAGTGGCCACTCGCCACATGTGGCTATCTAACTTTAAATTGAGTAAAGCTCAACAAAATTCAGAGGTCAGCTCCTTCGTTGCACTGGCCGCATTTGGGGTGCTTGGTGGCCACACGAGGCTGGTGGCTGCCCCACTGGACGGCGCAGTTAGAGAGCATCCCCATCATCACAGAAGCTTGCTGAGGATGCCCGTCTAGAGCAGGGTCCCTCAGCTGTGGCACGATCGACATTTCAGGCTGGGTAATTCTTTGTTGTGGGGGCAGCACCTCTGGTCTCAATCTGCCCGTCCCCCGTTGTGACAACCAAAAATGTCTCCTGACATTGCCAAATGTCCCCTAGGGGGACAAAATCACCCTGGGTTGGAACTATTTGTCTAGATGATTAAAAAAAAATCCTTTTCTTGCCCCAAACGAACAGCAATGGGCATATCAATGCAGCGAGAGGCAACGAGGTTCCAACACCAAGAACTTCCTTGTTGAGATGGCGGTGACAACGCGGATCTGGGGGTCAGCTCGACCTTTATTCGAAGCTCCACTCTGCCACCTTCTTGCTGGGTTACTTTAGGTAAGTCGCTTTACCTCTCTGAGCCTCAGCATTCTCGGCTGTAAAGTGGGGGGAATTATGACGGCTCCTGCTTCACAAGGCTGTGGAGAAGTCAGATGGCGCACTTAAAATGCCTGGGACACAGGAGGCACCCGGGACATGATGTGGCTTCCCCTTTTCACGGCCAAGGCTTCTCCTGCAGACAGGAAATCCGGTGCCACAGCTCCCAGGAGGCAGGGCATGGGAGAGACTGCCGCCGTGGGCCCCTGCTCCTGGAGCAGATATACTGTACCCCTCAGCCCCAGGCGGATGCTCTGGGGACCCTGCCTCAGGCTGGGTCCAGCTGGGGTTGGGGGGGGTGGGTGATGAGGACACTGCGGTAAGGATCTAAGGAAGGTGGGAGGCCGGGGGCCCGTCCATCTAGAAGCATCCATCAATGCAGAGGAAGGGGCCAGGCAGCTCAACACAGGAGGGGTTTGCGAGCCAGGAGTGAGGAAAATTGATGCCCGCAGGTGACAAAGCAGAGCTGGGAGAGTGGCCCCCAGGCAGCTCCTTCCACAGGTGATAAGATTGATGGGCAGACGAGGGAAGCAGGCTGAGTGATAGATAATTTCAAATCGCCGGTAAACACGGCTGTGGGGACTCGGAGCTTTTCTAACAAGTGTGACACCCGTGTGGAGGAGAGATGAGGTGACTGATTAGCGAACAAGACAGCCAGAGACCCTTCCGAGAGGCCGCTGGGCTTGGTGGTGCTGGCTCGAGAGGGAGTGCGAAGGAAGCCCCAGATCCTCGGAGACGTGTGCGCGCCCAGCCTTTGTGTGTCGTTTTCACTCATTCACTCAGCAAATATTTACCGACCACTTATTCTGTACCACGTGCTGGGCTGGGCGCGGTGGAGACGGCTGGGAGCAAGACAGACACAGTTCCTGTCCCCGTGGGGCTTCTGTTCCAGTGGGAGAGATGCTCAGTAAACAGTTAAACGAAGGAACAAGTCAGTTTGTAGATTGTTGTGGCTTCTCTGAAGAATAGACAGCAGGAGATGAGAAAGAGTGACCACGGGGCTAGTTCAAACAGGGAGACTCAGGGACAGCCCCTCCCAGGAGACGACACGGGCGAGAAGGAGCCAGTCCTTCAAAAAGCAGCCAGTTGAGGACGAGCATTCTGGGGTAAATGCTCTGCCTTCCTCCCTTCCTCCCCTCCTTCTTTTCCCCTCTCTTTCCCTCCCTTCCTCTCTCCCTCACTCCTCTCCGTCCTTATTGAGCCTGCTTTTTTGTGTTAGGCACATTAAAATCAACCCTCCCAAAAACCTTATAGATTTATTTATTTTTATTTTTTCCTTATAGATTTTACACTCTCCATTTTACAGACAGCAAAATGGAGGCTCTAGAAATGTTAGGCTTAGAACTGTTTGCTCAAGGATGCTGGAGGATGCTGGTGATGCTGGAGGAGGAGCTGAGGGTAGAGCGGGGAGTCTGACCGCAGAGCCCAGGAAGGTGGGAGAGCAGTTCCCCCAAACTGGGGGCGGCTTCTCTAGAAGGCTTCAGCCCTGAAGACTGGAGCTGCTCCCGGCAGGGAGGGCGAGAACCAGCCCTCCTCAAGCAGGTGCCGTGGGGCAGACACCGTGACAGGCAGCCTGTCCAATACGGGGCCTGCAGGAGGACACTGTGGGACCTGCTGGGTCCATCGCTCCCATTTCACAGACGGAGAATCTGAGGCTCTTACAAGTTAAAAGTCTCCTGCTTGGGTCACACAGCAGGATTCTGGAATAGGTGAGATTTGAAGTGGTGGAGTTGAGATTCAAACTCAGATTTCTAACTCGATCCAATTCCCCTTCCATCGTGTCACAGATGCTAGTGCCACAGATCCTAGCATGGGAGCAACTTTCCAGAACTGATGGATGAATATTTACCAAACATGGAGAAGCGAAGCCCCTTGTCATCCAGAGAGGAAACCATACCCCATCTTGGCCCCTGCTGATGGCTCCGATGATGACGACCATAGACACTATCCTGTGGGGTCCCACCTAGATCCCAGAGCTTTACTTCCCATTTAGTCGTCATGACAACCCTGTGGGGCAGTATTGTCCTGCCCACCTTACAGATGAGGACCTCGAGGCCCAGAGAGGTTAAGTAACTTGCCTAAGTTCACCCAGCGAGTCTATGGCAGGGCTTCAGTTAGAGTCTGGTGACTCTGAGGCTCATGCCCTTTCCAGGACTGTTGTATCAGCCAGCTAATGCTGCATAACAATCTACCCCAAAGTGCAGCGGCATCCACAACATCATTTATCATATTTCACTTCTCTGTGGGTTGCCTGGGGTTTCGCCCATGCCTGCTGGGCTTGCTCATGCTGTTGAGGGTGGACTGGCTTCCAGGATCTACGCTAGGTTGGTTTTGGCTGGGGCTCCTTCGCCAGGGCAGCCAAGCCCGCATATCTCTTCCTTGGACCAGCAGGCATGTCCTTCCTGTGGCGACGACAGAGGTGCAAGAGAACAAGTGGAAACACGCAAGACCTCTTGAGGCCCATGCTTAGAACCGGTTCACTTCTGCTGCGTCGCATCAGCAACAACGAGTCACGTGGCTGCTCCTCCCCAGTACGAGAAGCTGCAAAGTCAACCAACGAAGGATGTGGACAGAGGGCAGTGTGCAGAATCGGGGCCGATGAAGCAGTTGGCCACGGCCACCCCCCAGCCTGCACCCTGCGTGGGGAAGGAGCATGGATGTGAGTGAGCAAGGGCGTGTCAGGGGGACGTCAGGAAGGTGAGCATCACCCTATTTGACTCTAAAAGGTGCAGGAGTCTGGCCGAAGTGGTCTCAGGGGGTTTTGGGAGAGGCTAGTTTTAGTTTGGAGGAATGGGGAGGAGAAAGGAGGAAGGAAGTGCGTTCAGTTCTGGGGAGGCGGGCAGAGAGGAGCTTGCAAGTTCGCAGGGCAGGGCCGTCTTACTCACCGGGCAGCTTTTCTATGTGGTGCCTGGCGCACGCTAGGTGCTTAATAAGGAGGAAGGAGCACGGGGGGAGAGTGCAGGGTGAGTGAGGGGGTCACGGAGGGGTGCCGGCTTCCTGCTCCCTGGGGAGTCTTGGGAACTTAGCTGGCTCTATGGGGTGGCTTAGGATAGTCTAGCCAGAGGCAGGGGAAGGGACCACGTGGCCCGGCAGGGTGTGTGTGCACGTGTGCGTGTGTTCCAGCCCTGCCTTGCACAGTGACAACAACAAAAGCTCCCATTCCTATTGTCTACCTCCTCCCATTAGCCCTAAGCCCCAGAAGGGCCGGGCTTCCTGATGTTCTGTTCATGGCTGCGTTCCCGGTGCCTGGAACAGTGCCTGGCTCATAGTAGATGCTCAGTAAACATTTGCTGAATGAATGAACAAGCGAATGAGTGAGTGAATCAAATTCTCACACACCCACCAGGTTGGCGCTATTATTATTCCCATTTTGTAGATAAGGCAACTGAGGCTCAGAGCATTCAGGGGCTGAGCAAGGTCCACAGCCAGTAAACAGCAGGCCCTCTGGTGTCAAAGCCCAAGGCTTCTCCTTTCCTCCAAGGGTCCTCCAGTCTCACCAGCAGCACAACTGGGACGGCAGGCAAGCTGACACCCTCCCCCCCCCACCCCCCCGCCACGTTCCTCTCCGAGAGTTCAGATCGGGCACGATTCCTGTGCACACTTACTTGTAGGGGGACCTACTGTGAGGGGCCGCCAGCCACTGTTCCCAGGAAGACAGTTAGGAGTTTGGGGCCCAGAGGTAGGCCGACGCCCGTGGCTGGGGTCCCCCTCCTCGCTCTGCTTGTGTCTCCCCAGGTCCCTCTGCAGGAGCATCGGCAGCAACAGATCAAGGTCTTTAAACCAGCCCTTCTGGCCGTGTCGCAAGACAGGATGCCCAGGAGCCCAGAGCAGCCCAGACCCGGACACACGACCTACTGCTGCTCAGCTGGAGTCCACACGTGACGCCTTTCGGGCACAGCTTCTGCACAGAGCTGGTGTCAGCGGACGTCCATCTGGTGAAGATAATCGTCATATTTTATCCTTTACAACATCCCCTCGGAGGAGCCGTCTTGTTCGCGCAGGGTAATATTAACACCCTGGGCCTCAGTTTCCGTCCCTGAATAATAAGGGAATCCACTCACAGGGTCACTGAGGAGACAGCTTGGCCTGTGTGAGCCCCTAGGTCAGGTTAGGGCTGCTTCTCCCTCCATCCCGGGCACGGAGCTGTGCGTTTCTCATTGAACCCGTACTGCAACTTTGCGGGCCACGTGCTATCTTTTTGCAGACGACGTTCAGTAACAGTGATATTACTCATAAGGATGCGGACGCACACTCGCTGGGCGCTCATCCTGTGCCAGGTGTGTGGCGTTAAGCTCCGTACAGGGATTAACTCGTTTAATCCTCCCAACAACCCAGTGAGGTGGGTGCTATTATTCCCATTATACAAAGGAGGAAACTGAGGCACAGAGGGTTGGGACGACTTGTCTAAGGCGGCCCAGCGCCCGTGCCCCTGGCTTCCCTCCTATACTCTTGTATTCCTTCTAGGATCACACTCCTCAGAGGGGCTGACGGGGCCCTTTGGTACTGCTGGGGCCTGGGAAGAGGAGGCCCAGGGAGAGGGGATGGCCCAGCCCACGCTGGCCCACGCCTCCCTCCCCAGGCCCCAGCCCTCTGTCCTTCCAGTGTCCTTGACCCCACGCAGCGAGGGGTCACCGTCTCATCTGTATGGCTCCCACAGAAAGCCAGCGACGGCTCCCAATGCATCACCGGGTGGCAGTCACGCCAGAGCCGGAGTGTCATTTCCATCCATCTTTCTCCAACCGCTCCCTGTCAGGAAGCAAGGGAGGCCAGGCTGGGGGGTGGGGGGAGGAAGAGGGGAAGATGGATGGGGTGGGGACTGAGAGGCCAGGATGGGAGCGGGGAGAGAACAGAGGAGGAGGAGGATGGCAGGGAGGAAGATGGGGGAATGGGGAGAGAGAAGGAAGAGAGGGAGGAAAGGCCCCAGGGAGAGAGGGGTTGCTGACAACGGAGGTGAGAAAGGCGGAGAGGAGGGTGTGATGAGAAGGAAGGGGTGAGTGAGAGAGGAGACAGAGCCGCCCAAAGGAGGACTGGGAGGGGGAGGGGGAGAGGACCAGGAAAGATGTGGGAATGCGGCAGAGAATTCAGAGAATTCCGTAAGGAGAGACAGGCAGTGAGCTGTGAGGAGGGGAGGAGAGGCAGGAGGGCGGGGGCCTGGAGAGCCGCCAGCCCCTTTGTTTATTTGTTTTCTCAATCGCGGCAGCCCCACCTCTACTCAGTGGCCCCGTGCGAATGCTCAGTGGGGCGGTGGTGGGAGAGAAGTGCTCCTGGGAGGTGGGGGAGCAGGCCCAGCAGAGGCGTCCCCAGGACTGGGCCCCGATTCATCCCAGACCCCAGAGGGGCCCTGACAAATGGAGGAGACCGCTTTGCCCCCACTGGTCTTGGACTGAGTTGGTTTAGGCCCTCATGAGGGTGTTGACGCTGGGGAGGCAGTGTCCATGCCTTCATCCAGGATGACTGCCACTTTCTTCCTCCCCTTTGCAAATCTCGCCCATTCCACAGCCTGTCCTCACTCAGGAGGTCTCTTCCGACTCCTCCCGTCCAAGTGGGAGGCCCTCTCAGCCTCAGGATTTAGGGCTTATGTTGCACTTGTGGAGTCTCAGACTGAAATGAACACAGGGCTCAGGCGGGTAACATACATGAAGGCAGCTGGTCAGGCTCCCTCAGGGCGATAGGGAATGGGGGTGACTGTGGCAAACTGGAGAGTGTACATGTGTCCCAACAGGGTCCCAACAGGGTCCCAAGAGGAAACAGATGGCATCCTCAAATTAGGATAATTCAAGAGGGCTTATTTTCAAGGGACAAATTATGAAGGTGTTGGGAGGGTGGAGGGGAGCCAGAGGAAGAGAGGAGAAATCCGTGGGGAGTAGCAGAGGGGCCACTAGCATTCCTAGGCCAGGGGATGAGAAAGGAGACTGCTGGGGGGGACCCGGGGAATTAAATACCCCAACCTCACACTCTTCTCGCCCTCTGATCTCCTGCAGGTGCCTCCCATTGGCCAAATTCAACTGTAAACCAGAGGGAAGGGGGCCCATTAGTGAGTCCACGTGGGTCAACCTCCCGGGACCAGGACAGGGTAGAAAAAAGTGGAGAATGGATCTTGGAGGACCAACAGAATATACCCGGGCAAGTACAGCCCACCCAAAGGTGTTAAAATGTATTATATTTAAGAACTGTGTCATCTAAGCATCATATAAAATCCAGCCCACTAGTCTGAGATCTGTTTTTAGGGTCTTTCACTGCTTTCTAATCCCCGCCACCCCCACCCCATGAATTAGCCTAAACTCCTTGAAGGCAAAGATTGAGTCTTGTTTGCTTTTTCTAGATCTCCTCAGTGCCTTTCATTGTAAGAGGCACACAGTAGGTGCTTGAAAGAGTGGCTCCCTGGGACGAGGAGATGCATTGGCAAACTCAACAGCATGGTCTGGCGTCTCTGCACAGCTCAAGTAGTGATTTGTAGGAATTTAGGTTTCACACTCACACAGGTGAGTGTCACTCAGTTGCAGAGTGAGCCCGGCACCCACCCAGCACCCACACTTTATTGCCTCTATTTCCTGCTCAGAGAATCTGGGCAATGGATCAACACTTCCTTCATGAAAAATTACCCCAAAAGAAAAAGCCAGCCTTGAGTGCTGGTGAGATGACTGTATCAGTTAGCTTTTGCTGTGTAGCAAGATGCCCCCAAACTTCGGGGCTTAAAATAACATCACTTTATTTAGCTCTTGATTCTGTGGGTTGGCTGGGTTGGCTGGGTGGCTGGGGTGGCTTTTCTGGTCTGGGCCGGCTCAAGGGGCTGCATGGTCTAGGACGGCATCACTCACATGTCTGGCAGGTGGCAGGCTGTTTACTCCAGGGGACCTCAGCGAGGGCTGCCGTCACTGCTCCACGTGGCCTCTCATCCTCCAGCAGGCTCTCTAGGGTTCTTCACATGGTCATCTTAGGATTCCAAAAGGCAGCATGCTAGGGCAAGCCCTAATGCACAGGCACTTTGTAAGCCTCTGCTTCTATCATATTTACTAAGGTCCCATTGGCCAAAGCAAGTCACATGTCCAAGGCTGGATTCAAGAGAGGGTGGAGAGAAATAGACTCCATCTCTTTGGCAGCAAAGATTCTGTGGCCATTTTTGCAACTGACCACAAAGAATGAACAAAAGAAAGAAGTCTAAGCTGGATTGCTCCAGTCATGTTGGCCTTCTTTCAATTCCTCTGCAGATAGTATGCTGTTTCCTGCCTCAGGGCCTTTGCACCTGCTGTTCCCTTGCCTTAGAAGGCTCTTCCCACGGCTCTTGAAAAAGTTGATTAGTTCTCATTTTTCAGTTGAAATGTCAGCTTCTCAGGGAGTCCTCTCTGACCACTCTCTCTACATAAACCTCTTTTATTATTATCAATCAGAGCATCTTGTCCCTTTCTCACCAGCCGTATGCATTTCATAATGATTTATCTATTGCCTATCTCTCCCTACTCCAACTTACATCAACTCCATGAGGGACTTAGTCTGTCTTAGTCTCCGCAGTGCTTTGCACATATGGGACACTCAGTAAGTATTGTAACAAGAAAAATAGCTGTATAAATACTGTTGCTCTTGTATTTATAGAATCATCAAGGATATGAAAGGGAGCAATGAAAATTTGGGTTATTCTTAACTGCTTTTTATGGGAGAAATAGGCTGTGGTGTGAGGGTGACTGAGGCTCGGGAGATGAGGGGCCCTGTGGTTATAGGGTCAACAGGGCAATTCGGGGATTGATAAGTGTTTGCCACAGAGTTGGAGGGGCACTGAGTAATCATTCCCTTCTCTCTGCCAGCCAAGCCCAGAGGAGTGACTGGCCAGTGGAGAGCGGGACAGGGGGAAGTGAGAGAGGACTCTGCTTCTTTCTAGTTGTGTATCCTTGGGCAGTGACTTAACTTCTCTGAGTCTCATTCCGTTATCCATAAGGCAGGTATAATAACAAATGTCCTAAGGCCAGGATGAGGCTTAGAGAGACAGCTTGTGTGATGTGGGCACCAGCTCGGTACCTGTTAGGGGCCTGCCCTGCCCTGGTTCTGCAGCCAGGAGACACAGCATCCTGCAGGAGAAGAGGGCACTCCCTCGTTGTGGACAGGCTTCCAGATCCCAAAGCCAAGGCAAGTTTGCCGTTGAGAAGCGGGAGCAATTGTCTGCTTTGTCTCTGCTCAGTGGGTGTCCTGGAGAGCATGGAGGGGACCGGGGCCCCCGGCTTTTGTTCCCTTCTCCACCTTACTGGGTGCTGGCAGCCATTCAACAGGAGATCATTCCTCAGAAAGTTTCCCAGCCCCCGAAAGCACGTGTGACCAGGTCTCTATGCAGCTTTCTTGGGAAAACATCCCAGACACAAAGCTCTGGAATCAAAATGAAATAAGTCCCCACGCCCCTCCCAGGTCTCAGAAGTCCCAGGGGCCAGCGGGGCAAGCGACCCAGCCTCTCTCTGGAGCAGGGATGGCACAGGGGGTATTATGTGGGAGAACGGGCACTGCGTTAGGGACTTTTTCATTTCCCACGTAGATTTGGGGGAATTGTAGATAACACTGAGTGAACGTCTTTGTGCATCTATCTTTTGGCTTCCAAGGAATTGTTTATCTTAGAACAAATTTGCAAGGGAGTGTTTAATGCATTGAGCGGGGTGCTGGCTAGTCCGCTGTGCTCTGTGCCCCTGCAGGCTGACTGCTGCTGAATATGCTTCCCTCGCCTGCTGGGTTACATTGGACTCCGCCAACGGGAGGCTCCAGCAGGAGACTGGAGGCAGAAGGAGAGAGGGGTTGGGGTATTTCTTCCAGGTTCCTTCCCTGATTCTGCATTGTGTCTTGGACCACGGTTGTGCCTCCAGACTGCAGTCCTATGGTCCCTCCTGAAGCCCTCACTGTGCTTTCGGAGCACCATTTCCTCCCCTTCAGCACCAGGAGGGCGGGACAGCTCCTCACTCTTGCTAGAGAGACTCTGGGTCTCTCTACCTTTCTTGTCCCCTTAATCCCCCTCACATCTCCATTAGCGGTCCTTTCAGGAAAATCTTTTTATCTGAACCATCTTGTGATAAATTCTATTTCTAAGGTCTGACTGATATGTGAGTTTACCGCATTGATCAACATAAACATTTCCATGATGATTGCTACAAGTGGATTTCCACAAGTTTGTACCAGTCCAAGCTGCTGTAAATGAAGCTTGCTTGCACCATTTACCAGCAACATTGCAAGCACTGGCTGTTACGGTTTTAAAAAATAGTGTATGAGTTGTAAATGGCATCTCAAAGTTTTAATCTGCCTTTCTTTGATGATTAGTAAGGGTGCACGAGTGATTCTCCACTGGCGGTAATTTGGGACCCAGGGGACATTTGAAATGTCTGGAGACATTTTTGGTTGCGTCCAAAATGGGCAGGCATGGCATTACTGGAATCTAGTGGGTAGACCCCAAGGATGTGCTAAATATCCTACAATTCCCAGGGCAGCCTCCCACAACAAAAAATTAGCTGGAGCAAAATGTGCTGAGAGTGAGAAACCCTGGGCTACAGATTTCCCATGGACAGTGTGCCAGGTCATTTGTCTTTTCTTTTCTGGGATCATCTGTTTCCATGCTTTGGCCAGTGGCCTGGGATTTGGTGAATCCAGGCTCCAGGCCCGTCTCGGCCATTCACTTCTTTCGTGATCCTGGCTGAGGTTCCTCATCAGCTCAGTGTGGTCTTCTCTCCTTGCCTTGTGCCCTCACTGGGCTTTGGTGAGGACCAAATGGGGCAAGAGGCAGACAGGTTTTGGAAAAGTACAAAGAGTTTTACAAATCAACCCAAGTTTTACTCTCTGAGTACCTACTGTGTGCTGGGGGCTCAGGTGAGGAAGTCACTGTCCTGAGAAAATCTAACAGATATTCATGTAATCCAAGAGGGGCCACTGGACACATAGTGACACTTGGCTGGAAGGCTGCTCTTCCTGAGAAGCATCCTCAGGGTAGTCTCGGAAGGCTTCCTGAAGGAGGGGCAATCCATGCTTGGCCTTGAGGCTGTATAACGTAGTGGTTATATTGCAAAAGTCAGACTTTCTGGGGTCAAATCCTGGCACCACCCCCACTGGCTATATTACTTTGGTCAAGTGACCTCATTTCTCTGAGCCTCAGTTTACTCAACTAAAGAATAGAAAATAAGATAATAGTTCCTATTTCAGTTATTTATCGCCATATAAGAAACCATCTCAGAACTTAGTGGCTGAAAACAACAGTGATCTATTATTTCTCATAATTCTGTAGATTAACTAGGCTCAGCTGGGTGGTTCTTCTCTTCAATGTGGCATCTGTTGGGGTAGCTCATGTGGCTGCATTTATATGGCACCTGGACTGGGTAGGAAGGTCCAAGAAGGTTTCATTCACACGTCTGGTGCCTCAGTGCCCCTCCATGTAACCTCTCTGTCATCATGATTGGCTTGGGCTTCCTCACAACGTGGTGGTCTCAGGGTAGTCAGGCTTCTTACACGGAACCTTCTAAAAGTAGAAGCCAGTCTTCTTAAGCCGTGGGCTCGAAAAAACTCGGAACATCCTTTCCACTGCATTCTACAAGTCAAAGCAAGTCACAAGGCAGGACTAGATTCAAGGTGTGGGCAAACAGACTCCAGCCCTTGTGGGAAGAGCAGCATGGGCGTCCAGGAGGGAAGGACCCCATGGCGCCATCTTTGGAAATCATCTACCACAGTCCCATCTCACAGGACTGTTGTTAGGGTTGAATGCTGTGACGTATGCCATGCCCATGGTTAACACTCTGGAAATAAAAGTTAATTGTTACTAAAGTGTGTATCAGGAGATGTGGGTCAGGTGGTAAGTTCATCCCATCTTCTCAAGGCCGCTGGTCTGGATGGGACCTTCCTCAGGTCATTAAGTTTCTCCCCCGTCTCCGTGTGTCACCCGAGTTATTTCAGACTTAGGCCTTCAGAGGCAACAATACCAGTAACGTTAATTCTTATGGAATGCTTGCTATGTACCAAATGCTTTGCATATATTAGCATACTTGATTCTCAATAACTTAAGGTAGATACTGTTATTATCCCCTCTTTACAGACAGGGTAACTGAGTCACCAAGAGACGAAGTGATTTGTCCACGTTTACGCAGCCAGGCAGCATCAGAGGCAGGACTGAACCTAGGCAGGCTGGTTCTGGGGTCCCTGCTCAACCACCGTATTAGTTATCTATTTCAGGATAACAGATTCCAGCAAACTTAAGGGCTGAAAATACCTCACGGTCTCTGTGGGACAGGAACCTGGGAAGGGCTTAGCTGGGGCCTCGGGTTCAGGGACGCTCACAGGCTGCATTCAAGGTGTCTCAGGGCCATCCCAAGGGTCAATGAGGGAGCCCCCACTTCCACCGTTGCTGGCGTGGCTGTTGGTAGGTTTCAGGGCGTCTCTGGCAGTTGGCTAGAGACACCAGTTCCTTGTCTCACGGGCCTTTCCATCGGGCTATTTGAAATATGGCGGCTCACTTCCCCCAGAGCAAGGGATCTGAGAGAGAGCAAACGGAACTCACAGCCTTTGTTCAGCCTAACGTTGGAAATGGAGTCCATATTCTATTCATTTCGAGTGAGTCACTAGGCCCAGCCCAACCTCAAGGGGTGGGAACCGCACAAGGGCATGAATTCTAGAAGGCAGGGAAGATTGGGGCCATCTTAGAGGCAGCCATCATAGGGGCGACCATCTTAAAGCACCGGCCATGTCAGTGGCGGCCATCTTAGAGGCAGCCTGTCCCAACCACCGTGCTCTAATTTTGCACCATCAAAGCTGTCGTCAATAATAACCTACCGTTGTTTGATTCATTAAGACACCCTTGAAGGCCAGGGCAGATGCCCAGAGCATCCCAGGAGCTCCTGTGGCCTTGGGCCCCATCCTCCAGGAGACAGTAAGCACATATAGCGATTGCTGATTCAGGACGTGGCTGGGTTGGTCGCTCGGGAGGATTTCCCAGAGAGGGGTGGGTGCGGTTTGCAAAATTAGTAGCATTTGGGAAAAGGATGCGCCCGTTGTTTTCCTCACACAAACTACAGGAGATAAAGGTGAAGCTCATCTCCAAAGCTGGCAGGCCGGGGCTCTCCCCTGTTCCTGGGCGGCTCTCTTAAACTCCTGTGCAGGGGAGGAAGGGCATTCTCATGTTTACCAAAAGCCTGAGAAACACACATCTAACCCCGTTCTTCAAAGTGCTCCCGCGGATCCTTCTTGCTTCAGAACAGGGATTTCTCCCAGCTCACAGAGAGGCAGCCATTGCTGGTGTCGTGTGGCCACGTCCTGAGCCCCTGAGACACTGTGTCCTCAGAGTCGGGGCCTCCTCCATAGGTCCAACTGGATTGTGATGGAGGGGACCCTGCCCGATGACGGGGGGAAGCCATTCCAGGAAGTGGGTCTCCAGAGGGCGGATGCTGGTTACCGGAAAGGCTCGGGGGCTTCTTGATCCAAACTTTCTTTACAAATGGGAGAAGGCTCCTGAAATGGGCTCTTTCCCTCATGGCTGGGACACAGGGAGGAAGTTTGTGGGTGGCGCTCCTTAAGCTGGCACTAAGTCTTGGAATTCCTCTAGCCTAGAGGGTGAAGTGGGGGTGGGAACGCCAACAGCAGGACCTACAGATAAGAACAATAATATAATAACAACAACAGCGATTAATAATAATTATAATAAGAACAACAGCGACAGCTAACTTGCATGGGCGCATACCATGGGTCAGCCATGCAACCCTCACAACATGTAGGGAAGAGAAATGACTTGCTCAAGGTCACACAGCTTAGACTGTCTGAGCGAGGATTCAGACACGGCCCCGTCCGACTCCAGCGCCAGCCCTGCTAACCACGCAGCATACCTCCACTGTCTCGTTCCTTTCTGGCGTATGTGTTGTGGGATTGATAAATTCGTCCACGAAACTCTCTTCTTTTGCAAGAATGTCGACTCAGCCCTTGGTGTTTCTGCTAAAGGCTGGAAGCTCCCGATTAATCCCCCCTTCTCCCACCACAGCACTTAGCACGTGGGATTTCAGGGCTCGGGTACCAGGCTCTGGTCCCCATTCAAGGGCGAGGGGTGAGAGCAAGGCCAGGTACAAACGCTATGGACGTGCATGGTTGGGCACGGACACACACATGGTTGGTGCCAGAGAAACGTCTGTTCAAGGAGTGAATGGAAGGTCCCGCACCCACCTTGGGATGGGGGCATTTTTGTCTTTATGATTGAACATAGGTTTGCCTGACATCGTGGAGTCATCTTGAGCGGTGAGGGTGGACTTCCTTGGTTGGTCCCCCGTTTTGGTCCAGGCTCCTTGCACCTTGTTCCCTGCTTCCCAGCCCCATCCTGGATGAGTCTGCCCCTCTCCAGCCACCCCGCCACATCCCTGCCTCACCGCCCTCACAGGGGAGGGGTGCCGATGCCAGTGATGGGAGGAGGAGGGGAAGGATGAAGGATTCAGGTCTTTCCTGGTGGCTCAACTGGGCTGTAAGGACGGGTCTCACACCTCCCTCCCCCCAGCTCCTGCTGGCTGAGAGCAGACCTGGGGGAGAAGCAAACCGAGGTGGTGAGAACAGAGGCCAGATCCATAAGGCCTCAGCTCAACCTTTTGGTGAAATGTTGAAGGTTTGCAGAGAGGGAAAGAAAGAGAGAGGGAGAGAGAGAGGGGCACAAATGGGAGAGATCAAAGGGGATAATCCACTGTGGATTTCTGTCTACACTAGGGCAGAACTAGTATATAAAGGCACTGACACACACACCCACACCCATTTTATCTCCTCTCCTGGACTGTAGGTTCCACACATTCCCCGTCACCATCTGATTGTACGTCTCTTGTGGGGACAGCAATAGAGAGCGTTGAAAACAAAATGGCCCCAGAGTAAGTGGGATGTGTGGTTGTTCTTCAGGGAGAACACAAGGTGTTGCCAGAGGAGCTGGCCCCTGTAGACACTATTTCCTTGCGTCCCCCTCTCGCATGCCCTCTCAATCACCTACACCGGGGGAAACGATCACAAGATCAGGTCACTGGTTTGCACGCGCTGCCCTCCGCTGCTCATAGATCCACAGGCACACACACACGCAGAATCCTCAGCGTACACACACGTGCGCACGTGCACACACACGCACTCATGAAATTAGAATACACGCATAGGCACAGACACAACTCCCCCCCAGAAACACACACCCCGACCCTTGTAAACACAAAGTTGTGAGCTCACAGACACAGGCTACACAAACAGATCTAAATACACACACCGCACACACAATAGCCACATTCGCACGCGCACACACGCTACAAGTAATCCCCACGTGACTAATCACTCCGTCGTGTGTGTGTGCGTGTGTGTGTATCCCAGCATCCCCCTGGCAGGCACACGCCGGCCGTCCACCACTTGAATTAGCACCAAAGGATTATGGGACCCTGGGCCATTAATCTAGGTGACAAACAGGACTCAGAAGGCATATTTGCACCCCGAAATTGAAAAGATTAGGCCATATTTGTCAAGGATTGGTAGGGCTTTATCGCCTCCACGGCAGATGCTGTTAAATATTCATGAGCCGCATAAGTGGGAGAAACCCTAGCTAGACCTGCCGACTTTCAGCTGTAGAGGGAGAGGCGGGGGGAGATTTATCTGGACTCGGCAAGGGATGAAAGGTATGAGATCATGTACCCTCGCTCGCCGGGCACAACACGCCGCCGCGGGGGAGGGCGGGCGGGGCCCCCTGGGCTTCTTTGTGAGGCTGGGGGCTGGGCCAGGCCGGGCAGGGGTGAAGGAAGGGGGTGCGAGAAGGTTGTCCCCTCTGGGCTCTTACCTCGCTGTGTTGTGGGTAGCTGTTTACTGGCCTGCTGCCCCCTGGTAGACGGGGAGCTCCCCGAGGGGTGCCCCAGGGCCTTCCTCGGCTCCCCACTCCCCTGCCTCCTCCGGGTCTAGCCCAGTGCTCATGACACATCAGCAGGATTTAATGGCAGAGTGAGTGCTTCCCTAGGCTGGATGTGCCCCTTGGAGCAAGGAGAGGTGCAAGGGTCTCGCGGCTGGATCCTGGGGCTGCTTCTGAGATTGTTCTAGAAGCCAGTCTGGGCATAGGAACACCTACAGGGATGGAATCAGGCGGACCCAGGCCCAGATCTTGATCCATCACTTCTTAGTTGTGGGAGCTCCACCAGTCTCTTTTTGCCCCCGCAGCTCTGTTTCTTCATCTGGAAAGTGGGTTTGATGGGGAGAGTGCCCACCTCCTGGGTTGTTGGAGGATTAAGTCAAGCTATGGGTGTGGTGCCTGCATACAATAAGTGCTCTATAAATGGAGGGAGACCGTGATTGATGGAGGCCTTGGTCAGTGCCAATCACCGTGCCCAGCTGGTCCCATCTCAACAGGGAACCCAGGCGTCTGGCACAAGTTAGCCGTGCAGTTATGGTTTCTAAGAAGGTAGATACTAGCCACATGTGGCTATTGAAAGCTCAGTTAATGAAAATAAAAAATTCACTTCCTCAGTTGCCATAGCCACATCCCAAGTGCTCACAGCCCCCACGTGGCTGCCATATTGGATAGCCCAGATACAGAACATTCCATTGCTCCACAAAGTCCCATGGGACAGCGCTGTGCATGATCACCCTCCCGCCCAGAAAGGGTGACATTCGGGTGACCTGCTTGGCCAGTTGTGTTGGATTGAATTTGAATCTTGGAGGATAAGTATGCCAAATATGTTTGACGGACCCTGGGTTAAACAAAGTGAAACCAATTTCCTTCCTGCAGGACTTGTCAGAGCCTTCATCATGTCCTGGGTGTTGTGAGTGGAGCATATAGTATTTCCCATGTGATTTGAACACAAAATACTTTTTCAGCCGCTCAGAGCATTGCTTGGGAGTAGGGTTCCCTAGAATGCGCTTTAGGAAACACAATGATAACACTAATTCCCCTGAAGGGCTTTATGGCTGATTGTGACTAAGGTGGGTGAAGATCTCCGGGGGCACTTGAATATTTCGTTCTGATGAGTGTATGTGTGTGTCATTCTTCCCTCCTGGCCTGGGCGCTTCAAGGTCGCTAAGTTATCTCTGCATCTTCAGAGCCCAGCACGGGGCCAGGCTCACAGGATGTCATTCATTCATTCATTCAATGAACGCTTGTCGTTATTATAGCAGACACTGGGAGGGCCCATCCATACCCACTCAGCCTTCGCCTCTCCTTGGGGAAGGAAGTTGACTCGCTGCCCTACAGCCTTTTCCTGGCCCTGGGAGCAGGCTGGCAGGGCAAGCAGCACTCAGGCAGTGGTAGACAGGGTTTCTCGTCCTCCGAGATGGGCTGACCCTGAGGCGCACGGTCTACACAGCCTCCCAAGCTCCCTGGTCGTGAGCTCCAGTTGGGCACAGTGGTGACTGCCTTGAGAGCATCTTGATTGCCCTCTTCTCTTCTCTGCTCACCTCCTCACTCCCCTCCCAGTTGGGACCACCACACAAATAAACCACCAGCATTTGAATCCCCCAACTGGGGGCCCCAAATCGAGACAGGCATATGCCACGTTTCCTTGCGGTCTGCCAAGTGCAGACACCTCAGGCTGACCGGCAGGGCCTCCAAGCACCTCCCCAGCCGGGCCGCCCCATACTCGGGCTCTGGCGGGGTTCTTCCTGCCTCAGGAGCGTGCCCTCTGCCCTGGAGCATCACCCAGATCTCCTTGCCTGCCCAGCTGCTCTCTGTTGTCAAGGCCCACCTCAAAGGTCGCTCGCAGTTCCCCGACATTCTTCCAGGGTTAGTGGATCTTGATGAACTCCCAAACGCGCGTGCCCGTCCGACCCTGGGAAAGCTGCGGGGTGGGGAGTGTGGAGGCCCACGGGGCTGGATGGGGGGCCTCGGAGATTTGCTGGGGGTTACGATTTTGCCCAGGAACAAACTGCTGCGCATGAACGATGAGGCCATCTCACTCTGGGTGTTCTGGGGAACTCTGAGCCAGCGACGCTCTGTGCCTAGAGCCTAAGGCAGTAGCCTCAGACCGGAGCAGGGGATCCTCGGAAGAGACCCAGGGAAATGCCCCAAGCAGAGGTTTGGAATGGGAGAGACATGCTGGAATCTCTTCCCTCACAGGCTTTTAATGACAGGTGTGCTTATGTAACCTTGATCCATGACGTTTTGAGGGTCATCATTCCCAGGTACTGGGACCCCTGACCATCCTTGGCAGTAAATCTGAGCACACCTGTCCCCTGTGGATGACCAGAAATGGCAGGGCCAATGAAAGGGAGGAGAAATAACCTCAGTGAAGTATCTGGGCGTTGGTCAGCACAAGGTCAGACCCCTGGGTCTTAGGAACATCTGGATTTAGGACGAGGGTTTGGTTAGGTTCCAAGTGGAGGCTGGCAGGGACTGGAGAGCAAAAGGAGAAAAAAGAAAAGAGAGAGGAGGAGTGAATCAACTTTTACTGAGCATCTACTCTGTGTGCAGAATCGCGGGACGGTTGAGAGCTGTGCACCTGGAGCTGGGCTCCCGGCTTGGAATCCCAGCTCTGCATCCTCCCTGCTGCGTGACCGGGGCTGGTTGCCTACAGTTTCCTCATCGGTAAAATGCAGAAATAGTAGTACCGACTTTATAGGGTTCTTGCAAGGATTAAATGAGTTAATCCACATAAAAACACTTAGAACAACGCCTGGCGCATTGCCATAAATGTTAACTCTGCTATTTTTTGAGTATTTAATATACACGATGATTCTCATTTAATCCTCTAATTTAATTTTTTTGGGGTAGACCAGGTGATCCAATTTTACAGATGAAAATATTGAGGCTCAGAGAGGTTTAAAAACTTTGCCGAGGTCACAGCAGGTCATTTGGTGCAGCGGCATTTAGACAGCGGGCAAACCCTTGTTCTTTCCACTTTCTGACTTGAGGTTCGAGGTGGGTGAGAGGGAAGGTGGGAGAATATGATCAGAGGCCAGATCCGCAGGGTCTCAGCCCAGTCTCTTGGCGAAATATTGAAGGTTTGCCAAGAGAGAAATAGGCCAATCAGATACCTACTGTGCATCTGTCTACACCAGAGCAGAACCAGCATATGGAAGGCCTCAAATACACACGCACACACACGCACATGCACAGACACACACACACATGTACAGACATACACGTGCACAGACACACACGCACACACACGCATGCGCAGACACACATGCACACACACAGACACTCACACACACACATGCACAGACACATGCACAGACACACGCACACACACACGCACACATGCACAGACACACATGCACAGGCACACACGCACAGGCACACACATGCACACATGCACAGACACACACACAGACACACGCACAGGCACACATGCACAGACACACACGCACACACACACGCACACATGCACAGACACACATGCACAGACACACACGCACAGGCACACACATGCACACATGCACAGACACACACACAGACACACACATGCACAGACACACACGCACAGACACACACATGCACAGACACACACGCACAGACACACATGCACAGACACACACACAGACACACACATGCACAGACACACACGCACAGACACACATGCACAGACACACACACAGACACACACACGCACGCGCCCATTTTATCTCCTCTCCTGGACTGTAGGCTCCACATATTCCCCGTCACCATCTGATTGTACGTCTCTCACCAGGACAGCAATAGAGAGCGTTGAAAACAAAATATTTTCTCGTGTCTCCCTTACCTGTGACCACTGTCTATCTGACCCCTCTCCATCACCTACACAAGGGAAAACACCCGATTAAATATTTGACTTCTCACACCTCCCGCACAGATGCACGGAGCGGGCAGGGCAGTGGGGGTGCAGAGGAGAAGGCTACCCTCCCCCCAGCCACGGCCTCGTCAACTCTCCCCGGTCCAGGGCCACCAGTCGCCGGCCCCTCCAGGTCTGGTCCTGCCCCCGCCTGAGGTTTGCGGAGCGGAAAGGGCGCGTGCAGAGACCGAGGGACGCGGCGGAGGAGCGTATTCTTCTCCGCGGTGACACAGCGAGCTCTCTTGCCGGCGAAACGTCCCTTGATCTATTTCCCCTGGTAGTGATTTCAACAGCAACAATAACAGAAATCCATCATTTCCTTAGCGGGAATGGAGGGCGGTGGGGATTTGTTTTTCTTCGGGTGTGGACAGAAAGCTCTTTATTCTCTCCTTGTTTGGGAAGACTCCGCGTCAGAGGAGCCCAGCCCAGGCCCCGGGAGGGGACAGGGGTGAAGAGGCAGCAAGAACCATGGAGCCCCGGCTGGGCCTCTGACCTTGGGCGAGCCACCTCGCCAGTCTGCTGCTCTCAAAAATGGGGAGAACCACCCAGCCAAGAGAGGGGGAGGCAGACAGCACGAGGCAGCCCTGAGAGCCGAAGATAATGGGCCAACTGCTGCCAGCGGAGGAAATAATGATGAGCTAATTCCTGGGCAGTGCCTAGCGGAGTGCTTGGACATGATAATTACAGGTTTCATCTTCCGGGCACTGGCCTTGCACTGGGTGTTTTTACGTTCATGATCTTTGGGACCTTCCAGTTAACCTTGCAGAGTAGGTCCGTCCACCTCCATTTCCTGCATAATAAAATGGAGGTTCAGAGAGGTTAGGTAACTTACCTGAGATCACACAGCGTGCAAATGGTGAGGTCAGGATTTAAAGGCAGATCTCTTTGAATCTAGACCTTGTGCCTTCATCCACTCAGCTGGTGGTTCTCAAAGTGTATTCCCTGCATCAGCATCAGCATCACATGGAAACCTGTTAGAAATGCACATTTTGGCAACGCCGCGCCTCTGACTCCAGACGATCGGGGTACACCTGAGTTTGGGAGCTCCTGCACTAAGCCAGCCGGGAAGCGGTGGAGGACCACGCCTCTGTTGCTATTATTATTTGCACGTATTTCCACCCAGCAGCAGAAGCTCACCGCCAACCAGGAAGTCCGACCAGCCGTCCTTGCTTTCTGCTGGCTCATATTTCTCTTCTCCCCAAAGGGAAGGCAGGATGGGCTGGGGGTCCGGTCTGGGCTCCACTCCTGACTAACTAGACGTCTCGGGGCAGGTTGCCTGGATGAGCCCCTGAGATGGAGATGGGCACGCAGGTGGCTCCCTGGGCTGTGCTCTCAGGAGATGCACCTGTGATGATGTGAGGGCAGCAGGTGGGCAGAGGGAGGGACTGGACCATGAGGCGTAAAACGGTGGCCTCGGCCCATCCCAGGGGAGCTCTGGAGCTGGGGTGGTCCTTCAGAGATGCCCCAAATTGAAGCAAAAGGGGCTTGCGCCTTTGTGCCCCCTGCAGCCACCAGCCATTGCATGTGAGCTGCTCTGGGAGGGGCTGCACCCTGGGGGAGCTGCCTCCTTCAGCCCGGGTGGGTCCTGGGGACGGCTGACAGCTGGGAACCATCACAAGCCCCCAATCCCAGCATCTCGGGGATGAGGGTAAGTCTGGGGTCTGGGTGGCACCGCACAGCCACTCCCCTGTATCTGTGACTCTCCTCAGCCTCTTCGTCTGTGGAATGCGGATGATGGTGTGTTTCTTCTCAGCCCACCCCCCGGAGTATTTTGATCCAATGACATGACCACAGGTTAAGAGAAGCTGTTGTTTATTGACTGTGTGCTCCATGCCGGGCTGTGCATAAGGGCTTCCCATGCAGTCACATCCTGGCCTCCTTCCGACCCTGTGAGGTGGGCGCTACAGGGATTCCTACCTTACAGAGGAGGGACGGAGGCTCAGAAAGGTGAAATAACTTGCCTGAGGTCTTTCAGCTACAAAGAGGGGGCAGCCGGGACTCAAAGCTCACCCACCTACCCATTGCACTATCCTGTCCCACCCAGTGTAGGTGACCTGCGTTCAGAAGATGGTGCTGTGCAGTGTGAGTGGCAGGATTTCCCACCGCCCTTGGGAGCGAATGAATCATTCTGAGGCTGGCATGTGTCGAGGGCCCAGCCTGACCACCTTGGCCAAGGACGCCCAGCTCTCAGTCTGCTCTCTGTCCATTGCCCGGCAGGGACTGGGCCCTCTGGTCAACCTCTGCCCCCAGCCACCCCTTGGGTGGGGACATGAAGGTGGAAATTCCCTTTGTCCTCTAAATAGAATCCCACGTAATTAAACAAAAGGAAATCTGTGGGGCTGCTGGCCAGGAGAAATCTGGGAAAGAAGAAACCCCAAGACCAGGGTCAGCAAATAAAGGCCCACAGCCAAATTCGGCCCACGGCATTTGTTTGTGAATAAAGTTTTATTGGAACACAGCGATGCCCGTTTCTTTACATCTGTCTCCTTATGACGGCAGAGTTGAATGGTTGCAACAGAGGCTGTGCGGCCTGCAAAGCCAAAAACCTTTACTATCTGGCCCTTTGCAGGAAGTTCGCCAACCCCGGCTCCAGGCAGAAAGCTCCACAAAGCCAGGGAGTGTGGCTGAGGCTTGAGTTGGGCTGGAAGGGAGGGACGGGGCGCTGGACCAGGCTGCAGATCCCAGGACCGGAGCAGCAAGCCTCGCACTTTCCCACGGTAGGTCTTTCCCCACCCCAGGCCCTCGGGCTTCAGGCCTCCCCCCGTCCCCCTCCCCAGTGGCTGCCTTGCTCACTGCTGTGTTCTCAGGGTCCAGCACAGTGTCTGACACTGCAAAGATGACTTCCTGAATATTTGGTGAGAGAATGAACACGTGGTTGGTTCTCCCACTCACTCTTCGACTTTCGGGCGAGTCTCACCTTCTCTGGGCCTCAGTTTTCCCATCTGTAGAATGACCATGACCAAGGTCTGTTTTTTAGGTCCCATGTCTGTGAATCCTCCAAGTGGGGAGGGAGAGGAGGGAGTCAGGGTTCAGGGGCTGATTTAGGAGCATCGCGGGGCAGGCGGCTCGGTGCTGCTGCCAGGAGAGCCATGGAGAGAAGGAAGATGAAGGGGTACCAGTGAGGATGCGAGTCAAGATGGGCAGCGGGCGGTGGCGGAGGGCCGAAGACGAAGACAAAGGGGAAGGATGCCGAGCAGGGAGGCAGATGGGAAGGAGTGGCCCCCGGTGGGATGGTGGGGAGGCGGCGGCCACAATCACAGGCCCAGCAGTAGAGCGTGATGCCACGAGCAGAACTCCAGCTTCAGCGGAGAATGAGACCGGGGAGCTAATGAGCTCGGGAGGTGCAAAGGACGCCTTCGTGTTAATTCCCGCTCCCTGGGAGCAGCGGCAGAGCGAGGAGAGGCTGGGCAGCTGGGTCCCGACTCGGGGGCTCAGCCAGCTGGTCAGCCGCCGGCTGGGGCTTCACGCCAGGCCTACGGATGCCCTGGCCGGCCAGCCCGCTCACCCACCTCGTGCCCTGCTGCCTCTGGCCTCGGGCAGGGAAAGGAGGGGCCATCCTGTGGCTTGGTCCCTGGAGCAAATGTGGTGACAGTCGTGTGCTCACCTGCACGGTGAATCAGCCCAGTGACTTCTGTGAGCTGCGGCTCCAACAACGGAGCGCATCTTCCAGCTTTAAAAACTATTCAGCTCTTCACCATTTTTGAGGATTGCCAGAACCACCACCATGATGGTAATAATGGCGCTGGCGACACCGATGCTTCCTGTTATTCAGCACCTCCTTGAGTCTCACAGTGGCCCGGGAGGTGTACAGGGTTATCCAGGGCTTTTCATCCTCGGCACGACTGACATTTTTGACGGGATAATTCTTTGTGGTGAGGGCTGTCGTGTGCCCTGTAGGATGTTTGGCAGCATCCTGGCCTCTCTTCACCAGATGCCAGTGCCACCCTCCCCAGGACAACCAAAACGTCTTCAGAGATGAACAAATTCCTCTGGGGGCGTGGGGCAGTTGTCCCTGGTTGAGAACCGCTGAGCATATCCATTTTGCAGCTGTGGAAACTGAGGCTCAGGCAGGTGAACATTGTGTTCCTCACAGGACGGGCTATCAAACGTCAGTCTTCAACGTTCCCCCCGCCCTCCCCCCCGCCCAGATTTGTTACTTATTTGTTTTTCAGATATTGAGCTCCGGATCTTTTTCTGTGCATATATTTACAAAATGAAACGGAACATGCTATTATGTAACTTGTTTTTCTTGTTTAACAGCCTCGCACATCCCTGGTTGGGTGAGAAAGAAAGTTGCCGATCTGTATATATAGCCTGACACCCTTTGTGTAAACACACACACACACACACACACACAGACACACACACAGACACACGCACATGCCGGGACGTATCTGTGTCTGCATAGAAACTGTCCAGAAAGATGCACACGAGACCGGGATGAGCCGTTTCCGCTGAGGTGGGGGCAATGGGAGTGAGGAGGGTGGGATTTTAAATGTACGTTATACATCTCTGACCTGTTTGAATTTTTACATCAATCACGTCTTTCGTTTTAATTTTAAAAACTAATAAAATGACACCAATATCCCTCCTGGGCAGTTAATAGACACTTAGAACATGAGGTTTTAAAGACTGCAAGATGCTGCATTGCATGGAGGTGCTGGCCCGAATGTGACTGCTTCCCCTGGTTGAACGCTGGGGTGGTTCCCGGGCGGCCCCGTTACCCAGAACGCTGCAGTGAACGGCTAGGCCAGCGCAGAGGACGGAGGCGGGGGGCGGGTTCCTAGGGTTCCGTGTTGGCTCAGCCCCTCGGAAGCTCTTCACAGCATCATCTCATTCACTTCTCTCAGCCACACTGATGGACATTATTAGGGTTCCCACTGAACAAGCGAGGAACACCAGACACCACGAGGCCCCGGAACTTCCCCAAGGTGCCCTCGAGGTTTAGCAAGACGTTGAAAAATACTAGTACGAAACTAAGACTTTCTCCCGCAAGTGAGTCGGGAGTTGAAAGAAAATGGAAGCGATTTAACTCTCTCCGAGTTTGATTTTCAAAGTTAACAGGCAGGTGACTCGCCTGGGGGTCTGGCTGGAGAGCAGACCCCCACAGCAGCCAGGGAGGCGGGCCGGCGGGAGGGGGCCGTGGCTGCGACATGGGAGCACAAGGGATCCTTGTGGTGAATGTTCTGGATCGTGACTGTGGTGGTGATGAAATTGCCTAGAACCAAAAACATAGACAAATGAGTGAAAACTGAGTGGAAAAGTGAAGCCGGTGTAATCTGAATAAGCCGGGTGGATCCGATCCTGGCTGTGAGTTGTACCAGCGAGATGCAGGGTGTTGCCCCCGGGAGGACCGGGATGAGGGGTCCAGGGGCTCTCTCTCTGCATGATTTCTTACAGCTGCACGTGGATCCACACCCATCTCAAAGAAAAAGTTAAGAAAAGCCAATTCCGGTTTTGGAGGTCCGGGGTAAATGGTGCGACTGCATTTCTAAGGACCTTCCACGGGGTGCTGCTGGCCCGGGACTAGCCAGGGTCTAAAACTACGCCCTTCAGTAGGGCGGCCACCCGTCAGAGGAGGTGACCCAGCAGTTGAGATGTGGCCAGTCTGGACCAAGGGGCCCTGCACGTGTAAAGCACACACTGGGTTTTGAAGACAGTATGAAAAGGAGAATATAAAATATTCCTTGAATAATTTAAAAAATTTATTATTTTTTAATACTAAAAATATTTTGGATACATTGGGTTGAAGAAAATAGATGATTAAATTTAATTTCACCTGCTTCTTTTTACTTCTGAAAAATGAGACTGTTGGAAAATTTTAAATTATGTTTGTGGCTTGTGTTCTATTTCTATTGGACGGCTTGTGGCCAGCGTGTTGGAGGAAGAGGGCATCCGGAGAAGAAGTGGTGATCAGAGAGGTAGGAGGCAGTTGGTCCATTAGTCAGTCAGCAAACAGTGTCCGAACATGTACTGTGTGCTAGAAATGAGCCAAGCAGCCTGGATCCTGACCTCATGGAGCTTGTGGTTTAGAATGGAAGAGCGTGGGGATGATGGGAGGTCCTGAGAGCCGGGTTGAGGGGGTTTCAAGGTGGAAACAAAGGGCAATGATGGAGTCAGAAGTTGTGGCAATGTGGCAGCCGCCTTCCCAACCTGACTGCAGGCTGATGCAGTTGAAGGATGCGCTGACCATTTTCTCCAGCCCAGAACCCTGCCTGATGTCGTCTGCATGCTGACTCACTGAATAATCACCTGGGCAACCCCGTGAGATAGATACCGACTTTAGCCCCGTCTTACAGCTGCAGGAGAGAGGCTCAGAGAGGTAAAGTGACCTTCCCAAGATTGCACAGCCACAGCTTGCACAGCTGAATGGGGATTTGAAGCTAGCTCTGCCTGACTCCACTTTTCCTTGCTGGAGAAATGCAATTGCTTGTTGCGTGCAAATCCACTGGTGCAGGACGCTCTCTCCCATGCCAGTTCTCCAAAGGATGGAAGTGGGCTGCCTAGTTCCTGCCTCCTCCAGGAAACCTTGGCTGGCACCCTCCCCAGCTGGAGTTGTTGGAAAATTTGCTTTTCCCCAACCTCCATCTCCAGCCCAAATTCCACTCCCCATGACGCCCTGTGGATACTGATCGACTCTTTGGAGTGGGGATGGGGCTGCCAGCACCAGGGGACTTGTTCTCGTGGCCAGAGCCAAGTTGGAGCCCAGGTCACCTCTATCGCCCTCTCCCCTTCTCCCCACTACCTCCCGGCCGCCCGCACTGGTCCCCGAGCCTCCTCAGTTTTAGCGCAATTTAATGTCTCACCGAGCTGTCCCTATTTGACAAACAGGTGATTCTGCTAATGAGGAATAAATGAGGTCCACAGGATGAGGGAGCGCGCGCAGCAGCTGGCAGGAGGGCAAGATGCACCGAGTTTATTAAAATAATATCTGGCCACATGCTCGGTGCTCGGGTCCAGGCTGGAGGGGCGCCTCGCTTTTCTCCCTGCCACCTTCTGCTCCTCCCCAGCCACCGTCTTGTCCTTGTCCCCTCTCAGCTTCCAGAAGGCGCCTATTCCCAGTCCAGACCCTGGCCCTGGTGCCCACTCCTCTGGAGGCGGGGGTAGGGGAGCCGGAGGCTTTTAATTGAAGATGACGGGGCTGATGGATGATTGGAGTCGGGGGTGCGAGCGTGCGTGTGTGTGTGCAATAGCTTGTACGTGTGTGTGTGTGTGACTGTGCGTGGGATCTGAGTGGGAGAGGCATGTCTAATAGAAAAGCGAGCAGGAGACAGTGGGTGAAAGAGCTGGAATTGGATGAGGAGTGTGGGCAGGAGAGAGGGAGGAAAGGGAGGGATGGAGGGGGATTGGAGGGGGATTGGAGGGGGAGACAGACGGACAGAGAGAAAGAAGCAGAAACGCACAGGAGGACAGAGTGAGGGAAACACATACACACACACACAACACGAAAGAGGAGAGACAAACACCCACACGGAGGTAGCCAAAGAGATTGGAAGAGGGAGAGAGACAGAGAGAGGTGCAGGAGGATACAGGGAGAGGGGGAGACATTGAGACTCACACATGGACACCTACAGAGGCAGAAGGATGGAGATAAGAGTCAGCATCTCTGCTCCAGGCGGGGAGAGGGGAGGAGGAAGGAGTCTCGGAATGGAGTGAGTTAACAGGAAACGGTGGAGAGGGCAGGGTTGGGGTATCAGCGGGGAGGAAGGGAGGCAAGCGGTGGCCAAGGAGCAGAGTAGCACGAGGCCAGGAGTTGGGAGCTCTGGGTCCCGGGTGGCTCTGCGAGTCCCGACCGGGGCTGGGCGTCCTCCCTCTCTGGGCCTTGGTTTCCCTCCTGCACGACGAGGGGTGGAACTCACTGCCGGGTACCAGTCCTTCCTGCGCTACCGCTGGATGAGAAAGGGGAAGAAAAGCAGTGGGGGTGGGGAGGAGAGGGTCACTAAACAGGCGTGACATCTCCTATTCTGAGGCTGGGACAGAACAAAATGTGACCCCGACTTCCCAGCAGCAGTGTGGTGTGGGGGCACAGAGCCGTGGCGCTCCACGGACAGGAACGGGTCTAGACCAAAGGGAACAGAGATGAGGCCGGAAGATGGATTTAGGGTGAAAGGGAGAACCGGAAGCTGGAACCGGGCATCTGGGAAACCAGGAGGCGCCCTGCCCTTCCCATCTCCATCTTTGCTCATGCTGTTCCCTCTGCTGGGGACACCTCCTCCTCCCTTTCTGCCTGGGCCCCCTGGACTCATCGTCAAGGTCTGGGTCCAGTTTTCCTCCTCTCTGAAGCTGTCCACCGTCTCCCATCCCTCCCTCCTCTGAGCCTGGGGAACAGGCAGAGGAAAATGAGAGAGTGGGGCATCCTGGAAGGCCTCCCAGAGGAGGTGAGGCCTAGAAGTCAGTTTCAAATGATACCATGGCTCCTACATGTCAGTCAGGTTCCACCTTTGGGGTCTGTACCCCACCCGCCCATGACTCTACCTACTTAACATTGCTCTGGAAATCACCTTACCCTTTGTACTTAAAGGAATGGATTTGGAAAGGAACCGTGGATATTACAGCTGCCAGTGGAAACCCAGTGCCAGCTGATGGGCTTGTCAATCTGCTTTCTCAGGCATTTATCTTCCTGTGGGATGGGCATTAACACACGTTGGTCTGGGCACTATGGGAAGAGAAGAAGGCACCATATAGGAGGAGGGGACAGGAGCCCTGGAGGCCCACACAGGGGCCTGGGCGGCAGGGGAAGAGTGGGAGAGGGTGTGGGGGTGGGGGGTAGGGGTGGGGCAGGCAGATCTGAAAGGGCCTGAAGTGTCAGAGGGGAGGGGTGGTTCCCTGTGGGAGGCAATGGGGAGCCAGAGAAGGTTTGCATGGTCATGTTGGAGCTGGTCCATGGAGGCTTGGGGTTACCAGGAGGTGCGAGGTGGGGGGTGGGGTCTCTGGTGAGCCATGTCACGGTTCCTGGCCTGTCCTGGACACCTGTCAGTCCTCTGTGCCCACTGTCACCACTGTCACCATTCTCCCTCTCCATTTCTCTGTTTCTGTCACTCCCCATGCCTTGTTCCCTTGGAAGTGCCATTCTGTCTGTCTGTCTTTTTTAATCTCTGTCATTTTTCCCTCTGGGTGCTGGCCGTGTGCACGGCTTCTCCCACCAGGCAGACCGGCCCCTGCCACCTCCCCAGCTCTCTCCTGCTCCCTCCCCCCTCCCCCTCTCTGCTGTCTCTACCCAGCTCTCTCTCCAGTGTCTCTCTGCATCTGTCAGGCTCTCCGGCTCTCAGTCTCTCTGTCTCTAACTCAGTGTCTCTCAGTCTTTGTGTCTCTTCCTCTTTCTCTCTCCCCGCCCCCATAAAACAGGGGCGTCCCACTCCCCCCCAGGGGCTGTGAGCTTCCAGCCCCCCCAACGTGTCTCTCACATGCATGCACACCCCGACCCCTGAGGACACCCGCCTCGTACCCTCAGCTCAGGGGTCCGCACCGTGGCCACCTCTCCCGGGAATCCGCCTGTCCTCCTTTGGATATAATGAAACCCCACCTTGACGAGCTGCGAGCCCAGGGCGCAGCACACAGTAGGTCTTCAGGAATGGTTTGAGGAGCAATTGCTCTGGCTCTTTCCCGTTCCCGTGTGGATTCACCCCTGAGAAATGCACCCTCCCCAGTGCAGAGGAGGGAGAGACACACACAGCCGCCTGCCGGGCTCCCCTCACCCTCTCTCACAGGTGTCCTGTCCCGGGCTGTCTTCTTTCCCCTCCCTCATTTCCTCTTCTCACTGCCTCCTCCGGTCCCACACACCCATCACCCTGGCTCAGGGGAACAGAGCGCTGGCCTCCCCCCACCTCCATCTCCATGGACCCCAAAGCAAACAGGCTCCCTGCAGGCGGGATTTGTCAGGGAGCCTGCGCCATACAGAGGGAGGTGTCTGCAGAGCTGAGACGGGAGATGATCACAGGACCAGCTTAGAGCTCAGGTAATAGCCCAGAAGCCACACAAACAGCCCGCCTCCCCGGACCCGCCTCTCCCCCATCCCAGCCACCGGCTCCAGGGTGCAGGTGGGAGGGGGCAGAATTTTCTTTTGAGATCTCTCAGGGCTTCTCATCACATGCCTGGACCCGACACTAGCCCTTAAGGATGATGCTCATGGGCTGGTCCTGCAGGCAAGTGGTTAAAGTTCTGCATGTTCTGCCTTGGCAGCTCAGGTTTGTGGGTTCGGATCCCAGGTGTGGACCTACTCCAGTCATCAGCCATGCTGTGGAGGCATCCCACATACAAAACAGAGAAAGACTGGCACAGACGTTAGCTCAGGGCAAATCTTCCTCACCAAAAAAAAAAAAAAAGAAAAGAAAAGAAAAAAGAATGATGCTCAAACTTATACCACGATACTATTTTGTAAGCATTTATCCACGCTTAGATCTTTGAAAAGCAATTTCTAAAACTCTAACACAGAATGATCCAAACCACAACACTACAACACACTCCAAACAGCCATGCGCGGAAAACAGACTGGAAAGAAAGAAGCTGTAATATTAATAGTGGCTGTCTTTGAGTGGTGGGATTGTGGGTAAAACATATATATTTATTTTCTCCTTTTCTGTTTTTTTTCCAAATGTTAATGAGCATCTTAAAATTCATTCATTGTTTTCAAATGGCTGTGTTTGTCCCTAATTTGTATATACATTTAACATATTGCACACTGATTTAATAGTACTCTTTGGAAAGTATTATATTTTCACGTTTAAATTTTATTTTTTGAGCAGGTAATACATTCACATGGGTTATAATTCAAAAGGTATCAAAAGAAGTATCCAGTGAAACGGCCACCTCCCTGCCCGCATCCCCGGCCACCTGGCTCCCCATCCTGGAGACAAGAGGCAGCACCTGTTCCTGTGGATGATTCTAGACACAGCGTCGCATGAGGAATTCAGAAATAGACATACGCTTTTAAGGACAGAGATGATGAAGGATCTCTTTAGCATCACCCAGTTTTCCTTCCTGCTCCAGGAGGACTCAGTCCTGGACCAAAGATTGGAATGTCCCCAGCCTGGGCAGGTGGTCTCTCTGGCTCCAGAATGGACCGTTCTGGAACTCCTCCTGCCAGCCCTCCTGGCCTCTCATGCTGGCCAAAACCCAAAGAACCCTTTTCCTTTTCAAACGCTCTATTATTCCTGCTTACAAAAGCAACGCCCAAATGAAAACACGATGGGAACATGGAATATGGAAGATTCACCGTAATCCTACCCTCAGACATAACCAACGGGAACGCTTTGGGATAATATTTCTGCAGCTTTTTCTTTCTTAGATGTACGTTTTTAGAAAGCAGAGTTGGAGTGAGCAGCATTGTGGCATTTTCCAATTTTTCACTTAATTTATCTGCCCGTGTCAGAACAGAGAGATCGAACTCATTAAGAAGATCTATTTTTGAGAGGTGGTTTGGGGTAAGAGAAGGGAAACCCTTTGTGCTCTGATGTCCCTTGATTTTATGGGGGCTGGGACTGGCGAGGTCTAAGTGGGTGATGTCAGCCAAGCTAGGTGACCCATGGTACCTGACGCTTTGCCCGGAAGGAAGGAGATCCCGAGGTGCCCAGCGTGGAGCAGTGCCCTCCTGCCAAGTAAGGAACACTGACTTTGCTAGAAATGATGAAGGGCTGCCTTGGTCCAGTCCAGCCCCTGTGGTCCAGCCTTATGCTGGCTCAGGATGAGCTGGAGAGGGCCTGAGAAGACCATGTGGCTCACATTCCTGAAGCTTCCATAGGCTCTCACGCTGCCAGAGCTGGTCAGGACCTGGGAAATCTCAAGATGAAGATGGCCTTGGAGCCAGGAGACCTGATCGAGTCACAGCTTGGTGACCCGTGACACGTCCCACTCTCCATCTGTAGGATGAGAGTATAGAGTGGATGTTGGCATTAAATGAATGCTTAGATGCTGTGCCAAGATCTGCATTGGATGATCTCATTTACCCCATAGCAACTCTGTGAGGTAGGTAGTTATTATCCCCATTCTACAGAAGATTAAAGACTCAAAGAGATGAGATAACTTTCCTGAATTCACCCAAATGATAAATGCAGGAGGCAGGATTTGAACTCAGGGTTGGTTGACCCTAGAGCCCAAGTTCTTGACCTCTCCTCCCTAAGGCTCAGTGGTGTATGATTCCATGCCCTGCGCTGACTTCTCCATGAGGAGAGCCACCGATGGGAATGGAATGTGAGGGTGACTTCACTGGGCTTGGGTTTGACTTTCTCTGCTCTTGTGTTCTTTACATTCTTCTGATGCCCTTGAGCTCTGAGAGACCAGAGTTCAGATCTGACTCGTCCTTGCATCTCTAGCACCTTGCGTGCTGCCCTATACACAGCAGCTCTCCAGAAATATTTGCTGAATGATTGTAAATGGAAGTCATTCATCAAACATCTTTTGAACTCCTATCATATGTTTTGAACTCCTATCAGATGAGCAACAATAGTGAATAATAATAGTATCCTTTGTCATGTGCTACGTGGCTTGCTAAATGTATATATAAATGCCCATATAATGTCAATCTGTTTAGTGTAAACCTCAAAACAACCCTAATATGTTCTCAATTTTTATATAAGGAAAGAGCTCAGAGAAGTCAAGAATTTGCCTAAGGACACACAGCTTATAAACAGTGGCCCTGAGATTTGAAGATGGGTCTGTCAAGCCCCAAAGTTGCTCCTTGTCACTAAACAGTGTTCTTTCCCCCACAATCTCTGGCCTCGAGGTGCTCACACCCTAGTTCAACAGGTAGGATGCAAATAACTAGAATAAAAGGTAGGAGGGGATAGGTACCTTTGGAGAACTATAGAGAATGAATGAACGATTTGAGTTGCATGAGCTTAGAAGATGGAGAGTCTATTTGTGGTTGGGGGAACCAGAGAGGTTTTCATAAAAACACAGTGGCATTTGCGCTGGTTATTGGGAAGCAGGTAGGATTTGTCCCTGTGGAAACAGCAAAGAAGGAGATCAAGGTGGGACAGGGGTCAAGGTCCAGAGGTGGGAAATTGCAGAGCAGGTGCAAGGAGCAGGGGACGTGAGTTTTCTTGGTGTGTAGGATGTAAAGGCAGAGAGAGAAGGAAGCAACAATAATTTGCACATAACGTGCTTGTTAATTTAAGCAGTTTGTCAGTTGCTTCTTTTGCATTTTTAGGTAGACCATCCTGTCACCTATTTACATAATGACAAATTTGTCTCTTCCTTTCCAAACATTACGATTCTATTTTTTTCTTGTCTTATTGCATTGATTAATGCCTGAACCACAAGACTGGCTAGCAGTGGGGATCCTGGACAGCCTGATCTCAGTCCTGAATTTAAAGGGGAGTATTTTTAATATTTCATCAGTAAGTGCGTTGGTTGGCGAGTTTTTATCAGGAATGGAAGTTGAAATTAATTGTATCTGACACATTTATAAGCCTCTTCAGATTCTCAGTCTCCCCTGCTTCCCAGACCTCAGCTGGTTGCTCCGCCCCAGCCACCACGGCAGCCAAGAGACTCCCCGTGGGCTCGTGAAGCTCTGCTGCCCTAGGCTGATCGCTGCAAGCCCAGAGCCGCTGGCTTTTCCTGCCACTTCTGGACGTAGGGGAAATGCCACACTATGGGCTGTGGCTTCCCAAGCAGCCACATGATGTAACCCAGAAATGCCAGGGAGTTAACCCGGGAGGCGACTTTGATCAATGGTAGGCAGAAGCTGAGGAGAGAGCCGGGCTGATCAGTGTCTCTGAGGGACTGTTCAGAGGCACGCCCATCCGGCGCTTCCTGCAAGGCTGAGCCACGCTGGCTTATCAGCTGCTGTGCTCTTCCAAGGAGCGGTGAACAACGAAGCAGTATGCCACCTTTCCTTGGTCCCATCCTCTCCTGCCTCAATTCGCCCTTCCCTCATTCTCGCTGCCCTGGGTTTGCCATCTTCTAACAAGTTTCTGTTTTCTGGAACCTGGGTTAGGATGTTCTTCACGTGCCTTTTCAGCATTTATGGACATAACCATGTCATTGTCCTTTGATCTGATAATGCAGTGAACTATCTTGCTATTTTGTTCAAAAATATGTTTGTATTCCTGGCATAAACCTACTTGGCGAGTGGGACTTTCCGCAGGCGTGTGAGGGTCTGTTGTCCATGCTGTTGTACACCTTGAGTGTGGCTGCTCGCCTGGGGACACAGGTAACCCAGCCTCTTGCCACGAGGCCCCGGGAAGCCTCCTCTCTCAGCTCCCGGTTTCTCCTCTGCAAATGGAGACTGGCAGGTGGAGAGGATGGAGGTGGCAGCAGCAGGTCCGGGGAGAGCTGGGAGGGGAGAGAGCTCAGAGAGGGAGGTAATTAGGAACCAGGCGGTATCACAAATCTCCCCGCCGCGCTGACACCCGGGGAGAGCGATCACACACTTGGAGTCAGCCCAGACAAGTGCGAAAGCCCTTCTGTCCATCTCTAGGAAGAAGGAGGAAGGGGAAGACGCGGGCCCGGGTAACCACATGACAGCCCCAGCCCAGCTCTCCCACCCAGGCAGCCCGAGGTCATCCTTGCACTCCCCCGCCCTCAGCCCTGCCCCGGGCCGGGAGCTGTGACGCAGAGGTGTGGAGGGGCAGGAGAGAACCTCGCGAGATGAGGGACAGGTCTGGCAGGATGTGCCCAGAGAAGGAAGGTGAGGAAAGACTTCACCACGGCCTCCAGTCAAGGCTAGGGAGGTATTAGCAGGCCCTCTGCACACCCAAACTGCCCCTCATCCCAAGCGGCAAAGCATACTTCCCACGCTGGAAAAATGAGTCCCCGAGGAGAGTGGAAATTAACACGATTGACAGGCGCCTGTGTACCAGGGACGGGAAGTGTGTTACTTCTCAACAATCCTGCCATTTACGGGGTGAAGCAATGGAGGTTCAGAGAGGCTGGGTCCTCGGCCCAAGGGCACACAGCAATGAAGTAGTGGAGGTGAGATCTGTCTACTTCGGAAGTCCAAGCTTCCCTCACCCCATGTCTCTGCTCCCCCGAAACAGGAGAAGTGGAAGCTCGCTCTCTGTGGGTTCTTGGAGGTCCAGGGAGTTTCAGAGGCAGGGAGACGGGCAAGTTGCCCTTTGATCTCGAAAAGATAAACAGGAATAGGACCCCCACACACACCTCTGGACGGCCACTGGGGCTAGCTCAGGCTCTGCCGAGAACGCCTGAGAGAGAAATCTTTTAGGGTCAGTGACTTTGGGGCCAAGGGAATGACGGAACTAGAGGTTCCTGCTCCTTCTCGAGCTGCAGCGACTTCCCAGCTGGGAAGGTGGCCCGAGGGAGCAACCTGCACCGGCTTCCACATGGCCGCAGGGTGAATACGACTTGCAGGTTCATTCCCTTCTCAGGCCCCCTCCTCCCTGGAGTGGACGTGGCGGGGCAGTAAGGAGGGAAGACTGGGAAGGGGGTGAGCACACCGAGGGACCCCACAGTCAGGCTAAGCGTTCAGCCTGGGGATCTGAGGTGGGACCCTCTCCCTCAGCCTCTCCCAGGGCTCACCTGCTTGTTCACTCTGTTTCTGGAACATTCTAGAATGTGTCCTGACTCAGGGCCTCTGCTCCTGCTGTTGTCTCTGCCTGGAGCACTCTTAGTTTTAGAGCTTTGCCCGACTGTTTTCTCTTCGACATCGAGGTCTCAGTTCAAATGTCACCTCCACCGAGAGGACTTCCCTGACCACGGTGGCCTCCTGTTGCTCCATCTTTTTTCCTTGGCAGTCATTGCTGAACCCCGTAAATGAGTTAACAAACCAGTAGGTGCAATACTTTTGTCTCGTCCTCCTCCCATCCCCGCCAGTAGGAGGTAGATTTCATCGGAACTAGGACCTTGCTTGTCTTGGTCACTGCCAAGGACAGGGCCTGCCACACAGTAGGTACTCAACAAAAATAGTTGTTGAGCAAATGACTAATTGAGTTAATGAATGGCTAGGCACATGGGCTCTGGAGCCAGATAGAATCTGGGTTCAAACCCCAGCTCTGGTACTTAACCAGCTGCATGATCTTGGACAAGTTACTTAACACTTCCATGCCTCAGTTTCCCTATCTGTGAAATGGGGGCGATGGCAGCACCTTCTTCATGAGCTTGCTGTGTGCATTCCATGAGACAATGCAGGCAGTGCGCCAGCTGTTCCAGTCATTGTCGGTCAACTATCTTACAAAGAAGAGTGGGGCCCAGAGGAGAGTGGCTTGTCCTGGGTCACAAAGAGCATCAGTGGGGATCGCAGCTTGTATTCTGACTCCTGGCCTTCCTTCCTTGAGAAGTCGGCACTCGACTCAGTGGGTCGTAGGATGCCATGTTAGGGGCCTGAGCATCACAGGTATGAAGTGACTTTAATAATGAAAGAGTTTTAGGGAAGGACCTGGCAGATGGACCATGTGTCTCCAGGGAAACCCGCACCTGTGCCCAGGGTGGGGGGCACGGACAGGGAGCCCACAGCAGCTCTGTTTGGAAGAAAAACAGGAAATGCTCTAAAGACTCTGCTGTTGCAAATCTGAGTGGACGAAGGCTCCACGTGGATCTGGAGGGTCTCACGAACCTGGCCTTGAATTAGAAGGACAAGGTACGGGAGGCAGGATACCGCGGTCAGTGGTTCCCAGCCCGCGGGTTCTGCCTCCCGTCTCCCCCAGGGACGTTGGACGATGTCTGGAGACGCTTTTGTTTGTCACAACTTGGGGGGCGGGGGGCGCTTCTGGCATCTAGCGGGAAGAGGCCAGGGATGCTGCTCGACATCCTCCGTGTGCAGGAAGCCCCTACAACAAAAAATTGTCCCGCCCCAAACGTCCATCGCGCCGAGGCAGAGAAACTGCCGTAGATAACACCATTTCCATAAAGCTGAAAGATACATTAACAGTAACTATATGTCATTTAGAGACACATACATTTTTAGAAAATATAAGGAAATGCATTCACTAGACTGTGTTTTCCATGAAAACAAGATTTTGGGGTTGGGTTCCACAATGTCAGGCGCTCCATAATTATCTGTTAAATGAATGAAATAATGACCAACAAACACCAAATTCAGGACAGTGATATTTCATGGTGGAATGTGGATGAAAAATGCTTTTTGGGGGGTATGCCTTAAATATTTCATAATAAAAAAAAGTCACTGGGGGTGAGGGGCAAAAACAGTGTGTCCTGCCTGCTTTTAAAGAAAAACCCACCACAGATCTGGGCTCCCCCACCAACTAGCTTCGTGATCTGGGCATTTGCCTGTTTGGGGTGTCAGGTTACTCATCTGGAAAGGAGATCCTGCCGCCTCTATTTGCCGCTCAGCTCAGGGATACAGCACAGCCCCAGGGAGACGCCGGCTGGGGAACGCTGGAAAGAGCTGAGGAGGAGGCACTCTTATTGCCTTTCTCTCTCTTGCACCACCCGCCCCACCCAGCTCTAGGTCGTTGGGGACGGTCACCACTGAACACTCAGTGGAGACCCAGCAGGGACATGGATGCTACCTGCATGAGAATGGGCTGAAAAGCTGCTAAGGAGGGATTTTTCTAAATTTTTGAGAGAAGGCAGCCAGCTGTGGGGGAGGGGTTTGGAGGCAAGCAGGGCCGTGCACATATATGTGAATATGAGGGTGTGTACCTGTGTCTGTGAATGACTATATGTGTGTATGTGCCTGGGTCTAGGCGTGTGTGTGAGTGTGCACGTGAATTTGTGTGTGGTCTATGAGCATGTATGTGTCTATGTGAGCATCTGATGACAGTGTGCCATTGCGTGTGTGTGTGAATGTATGTGTATGCATCTTTGTATATGTGATTGTGTACATGTGTGTGGTTCTGTTCGTGGAAATACAAGTGAATGGATGAGACAGATGCACACACTTATGTATATATAATTCTTCATACACACACGTGCAGATCTGAATGTGGATTAGCGTACATGTACTCGTGATTGTGTGCATTTGTGTCTACACTGGTCTAAAGATGTGTGTCTACACTCGTCTAAAGACGTGTGTCTGAGTCTCCCTCCCTCTTTCTTCCCCCTCCCGCCCTCTCCCTCCCTTCTTTCTCCATTTGCCCAGGTGTGCTGGCCTAAGACGAGCCCTCAGGTGGGCCTCCTGGCTTCGGGGATTCCCAGCAGGGGGGAGCAGCTCAGGAGGGGCTCACAGCAGGTGAAAACTCCAGCCCGAGCCCCCACTGAGCCCCAGGGAGGAAGGAATTCCCTGCAGGCTCTTCCCTAATCCCCCAAGGGCTCCCTCCCCCCTTACCTCTCTGCATCTCCTGGAACAAAGGATCCCTTTGCCTTCTGCACTCCTGGGTGGTCACATTCCTGACAGCTTGGCTGAGAATGGGGGGGAAGGGGGAGACAGCAGAGTTTGGGGGAGGTCAGTTGGGCAACCTCAATTGGCCTCAGTTTCCTCCTCTGAGAAATGGGGGAAGACACCACAGAAGGGTTGGCAGGCAAAATTGTATTGCCTATGCGGTTAAGCTGCATCAACCTCCTCATTTACCCATCTCAGGAAGTGTTTACTGATCCTGGTGCCTGCCGGGCTCTCTACTAGGGACTGTAACCCAGAGAGGAACGAAAGGCGTTCCTTTATCTTGGGGAGTCCATGGTGGAAGGAGAGGTGGGAGGGCACCATAGAGACGCAGATCACTAGAGTGCTAGGTTGAACGTGTTGTACCAAGAGGCAGGTGGAGGACGTAGAACCTTTGCACAGCTCCATCTCACCTGCTTAACTGAAGTCTATGTTCCTTAGCATGTCATTCAATGCCCTCTGTGATGGGGAAGGGGCAACTGGGGAAGTCTTCCCATAGGTGCAAGTGTGTGAGAGAGTTGGACCTTGAAGACCACGTGGGGTTTGGGTAAGTAGAGACGTCGGGTTGGGGAGGGGTCCTTTGGAAGAGAGGGCATAGCTTGAGAAAGAGCACGGCAGCTGGACCGCACAGTCCTGCTGGTCCACAACTGATGGGATTGGGGCGGTGGGGCTCTGATAGATTCCATTTATTGACATCGGCGCTCTGGTGGGGGGTGCTCCAGTTGACAAAGCACCTTCACTGCTGTTACTTCACCTTTTCCTCCCAACCTAATGAGGCCGATGACATTATGCCCATCTGGCCTACGAAGAGATGGCAGAAACAGGAAAATGTGGTGACTCATCTCAGGTCTGCATGGGGCCCAGTCCTTGCTCCCCACTAAGGGGAAACATTTGGGGAAGATCTTGAGACCCCTCATGCTGTAAGATATCTCAGGGGATGGCAGATTCCTGTTACACCTGCTTATGTTTTGACTTTGTCATCAAACAGCTGTTCCTTAATGTCACCATTAGGAACATACTTATGTTCCTGAGTTCCGCCATTTATCTGGCCACCCATCCATCCACCCCTCTATCCATCTACCTATTCACCATTCCTATACATCCACTCATCTATCCGTTCACCCTCTCATCCACCCACCCACACATACCCTCCCCCATTCATCTACCTACCCACTAACCACCCATTCATTTACTGATCAATTCATCCATCCATATACCAGCCCATCTTCCAACTACCCATCCATCTATACACTCATCTATCAATGCCCTTCTATTCATTCACCAACTCATCCGTCTACCAAACCAACCGCTCATCCACCACATACCCACCAATGCATACTCCCATCCATCCAAATTATCCACTCATCCTCCTAGCTACCCATTCACCAACCTACCCCTTATCCATCCTCACTTACCCACTCATCCATTTATATACCCATTTATCCATTAACATACTGATCTATCCACACATTCACTCATCTGTCCAGCCATTTGCCTGCAAATTTGATCACCCCACACTTATCTATTCATTCATTTATTCATCCAGTCACCTATATTAACCATTCCTTTATCCATCCACCACCATCTGTCTACCTAGCCATTCACCTACCCATCCACACATCCATCCAATTACCAATCAGACCAGACTATCCACCTGTCTACTTACCCATCTATTTGACCAACCAACCAACCATCCATCCCCATACCCAAGCGACCACCTTTACACTAATCCAGCCACCTCCCCGCCCACCCATCAATCCTGGGCACACAGTCCATGGGATAATCCAGGTGGGTCTAATGAAGCCATTGCTGCCGGCTGGCAGCGCTCATGCTGGGACATTCCAGTGACCCACCCACAGGCAGAGGCCTGCAGGAATGGGAGGTGGGGATGGTGGATGTGGCAGCAACTCGAATGCAATCTCCTCGGGGGTGTAAACATCAAACGCGTGCTCTTTCTTCTAGGCCTGGGTAAGAATTTTGGGAACTGAAGGAAATGGGAGACAGGGAGATGGAAACCTGGGGGAAAGAGTGGAGGGGAGGCAGGATAAGAGACTGGCGAGCGAATTAAAGAGGGGAGAGAAAGAAACAGAAATTCATGGAGAACTTGGAAGTGGAACAGAGAAACGAAGAGAGAGACATAGGGGCGCGGGGAGAGAAATGGAAGAGAGACGAATAGAAGAGCATATATTACTCAAGGGGGCGGGAGGAGGGGAGGAACGCCGGGGGAAAGCGGAGGGGAGACAGTCGCGTCCTCCGGTCCTCTCGCTCCCGCTCCGGATCCGCCGGGAAGTCCACGCGGCCGCAGAGACGACACCGGCCCCGGGGAGGGACCCAGAAGCCGCGAAGCGCGGGGAGGGCGCTGCGTGGGCTCGGCCGGCCGCACCATCAATTAGGCGATCGCGGGGCCCGGCGAGCAGCAGCGTCGGTGGAAATTACCTTTTAATTTCTTAATTACATTGTCCTCGCCTGCAGCTCAACCCGCCTCCGAGAGGCGCGGGCAGAGGTGAATCTCCTGAACCGTTCTCCGGGTGCCATAAATTAGGACACACATCGCCTGCGAGCGCTGGGGTCTCCAGCGCCTCCACGCATGGCCCCTGGCTATTTTTATCTCCCTCAGCACCTTCGAGGAGCTTCTGCTCATGCGCTGCCCCCACACAGCTTCATCTCCCCCACCATAAGACCTAGACCGGTCCCAAGCGCGGGGGTAGCCGGGCTCCCGCGGACCTGAGTTCAAACCCTGCCTCTGCCAGGCGTAAGCTGTGTGACCCTGGGCGAGCGCCTCCACCGCTCAGAACCTCAGTTTCCCCATCTGTCTCATGGAAATAAAAACAGGGGCCATCCGTTTGGACTGTGAGGCTTAAAGAGAGAAGCCTTGCAAAGCACTTAGTCCCAAAGCACTGTCCGATGTCAGCTATTGTTCACTGATTCGTTCAGTGAGTGTTCTTTGAGTACCTACTATGGATCAAGCGCTCCTGAGGCCCCTGCAGATACGAGGAACAAAACCTGTGTCTGCTCTCCTGGAACCAGCAATGGTGCAACGTAAACGATGATGAGGATGATGGTGGTGGTTATCCTATGCTCAGAGGGTTCCAAGGTTTGTGAGACCCCTTGTGGGTGCTGCACATGGGGCCTTGGAGAGGAGGTGACGTTGGGGAGGCAGATGAGGATATAGAGTGGGGGAGTAGTCAGATGGGAGTGGAGCTGAGCCACCACACAGCTGCAAGGGCATCTTGGAGATGGTGCTCCCGGGGTCTGACAGATGGGAGCAGTGGCTTGCCTGAGCCCACCCAGTCGCTGGTGGGGCTTGGTCTGCCCTTTCAGGGCCTTCTCCACCCGTGGCTCAGGGGTTCTCAGAGGGGCATTCCGACTAGCAGCATCAGCATCACTCGGGAGGCTGTTAGAAATGCAAGTTCTCAGGCCCTGCCCTGAGACGTGCTAGATCAGAATCTCTGCGGTCGGGGCCAAGGCCTCAGTGTTTTAACAAGCTCTCCAGGGGAGGTTTATGTCCAGGAATGTTTGAGAAGTACTGTCATAACCGAAACACGGTTTCCTCTGTTAACTGCCCTTATCGGAGCAAATGGATCATGATGCCCTCTTTCATGACAATCCAACTTGCACACAGGCTGGGACATCAATGTGCTGTCATATCCACTTTCAGGGTCCCAGACCTGCCGACGCCCAGGTTAGAACCTGCAGTGTAGCCCAGGCTCACATTGGAATCGCCTGGGGAGCTTGAGGATCTCCAGCTGCCCGGGTCTCAATCTGGATTTCTAGGAGAGGGTCCTGAGCGTCAGCCTTTCAAAGCTGCCAGGTGACCCTGATGTTCTGGAAGGATTGACAGCGACTGTCAGTGTGGAAGACCAGAATGGGGAGTCAGGAGTCTCCTTTCCAAGGTCAGTCCTGCCACTAACTCACCATTTGGGGCCATTGTGTGGTCCTCCTGATGGCCAGCTTCCGTCAGTTCATTGTATATCAGAAGCAGCATGGAGAACATGTAGAAAAGGCAGGCTCTATATGGGGCCCTAGTCCCAGAGTTTGATTGCTATGTGGGGTTGAGGTGGGGCCTGAGAATATGCATTTTTTAAAAAGCTGCCAGGTACACTTTACTACAAAGGCTCCAGCTTTGAGAAATCTCAATAAGAGATGTCAGAGCGGACAAAGTAAGTACCTGCTTGAATCCTGCATCCCAGCCTTGAATCCTAACCTTACCGTCCATCCCAACTCTCATTGTCTCTTTGCATCACTTTCCCTCACATAATTTAGAGTTATGTTTTCTTTCTCTTTTGAGTGTGTTTATTTAAACTCCATTGACTTCATGTTTCATGATAAGTACTTTTTAAATATTAATTGAGGGAGATACTTTTTTGGGGGGTCGTTTGAGGGAGAAGGTCCTCCTTCTCGACCCACCATATATTATTACTCATCAAAATTCTCAGAAAGGCTCACACTAAGCTTCTGTTCAAGAAAAGGAGACCCGACAGAGACCAGATTTACTGTCCTGCCTTAAACAGCTAGAAGACCAGACAAAATACTTAAAAACAACAGTTGGACAATAGGCAGCCCAGGTCTCTGATCCCCGAGAGAAGGAAAGCAGACACGATGAGCCCCACGAGAGTTACCAGGCCACAGCACAGGGAGGGCTGACCCAGGGAGTCTGATGGTTTCCTGAGTTGAACTCAAGACAGATACCAGAGTTTGGGGAGTCCAAGAAGGCTAGAGTTTGTGGGACAGAGTGCTGGAGAGGAGAAGTCTTCATAGGGAGAAAACTCCAGAAATCTGCAGAGGGGTGGCCTTGTGTCTTTGGCTCTGTGCTCTGTGCATGTGTGAGAGGCAACTTCCTGAGGCCAAAGAAAGAACCAGTAAAAGGCGCAGATGGAACAATTCCTGGATCTCACACAGGGCTGGGAATTGTTCAGATTACCCCTAACCAGAGTGGAAAGACCTCCTAATGGGCAGGGCATTGGGTAGAATCCTCAGGGGTATTCCCTTAATCGTGGGGACAAATTATCCGTTAAGAAAGCTTAAAAGCAAGATTTGGAAAGGTACGTACAATTGCAAGTAACTCTGTGCCAGAACCAAACTCAACACTCTTGAAAGAAATCCAACAAAACTGAGCCACCAACACGGAAAATTCAGAAAGTGCAGCATCCAATCAAGAATTACCATGCATACAAAGAAGCAGGAAAATAGGACCCAAAACCAAGAGAAACATTCATCAATAGAAATGGACACAGAAATGACAGAGATGATGGAACCAGCAGACAAAGGGGTTAAAACAGCTCATATCAATATGCTCCATGTGTTCAAGAAGGTGGAGGAAAACACGAGCATGATGAGAAAAGAAATGGGAAATATAAAAAAGACCCCAATGGAGCTTCTAGAAGTGAAAAATAAAATATCTGCAATGAAAAATGTACTGGGTGGGATTAACATCAAATTAGACACTACAGAAAAAAAATTAGAAGAAACTATGCAAAATGAAGCAAGAGAGAAAAAAGAATTAAAAAAATAAACAGAGCATTAGTGGCCCGTGGGCTAACATGAAACATGTAATACACATGTAATTGGAGTCCTGTGAATACATAGGCAATTGATAGTCAACAGTAATGCCATGGCAATTCAATGGAAAAAGGATACTCTTTTTAACAAATAGTGCTGGAACAATTGGATAACCATATGCAAACAAAGAAAAAAACAGCTCAATTGGTGTCTGAGTCCTTTCGAGCTGCTATAACAAAATAGACTGGGTGACTTATAAACAACAGAAATGTATTTCTCACAGTTCTGGAGGCTGGGAAATCCAAGATCAAGGCACCAGCAGACCTGGTGTCTGGTGAGGGCCTCCTTCCTGGTTCAGAGATGGCTGTCTTCCTGCCGTGTCCTCGTGTGGTGGAAAGGACCAGGGGTCTCTCTAGAGTCTCTCCCATAAGGGCACTAATGTTCATAAGGGCTCCACCCTCATGACCTAATCACCTCCCAGAGGCCCCGCCTTGTAACACCAGCATGCTGGGGGTTAGGATTTAATATGTGAACTTCGGAGGGGCACATTTAGTCTATAGCACCCCCTTTCTTATGCCATTTACCAAAAGTAACCCAAAATGGTTCATAGACGTCAATGTAAAAACTAAATCTATAAAACATAGTGGAAAATGTTTGTGGCCTTGGGTTGGGCAAATATTTCTTAAACAGGACACAAAAACCCCTAAAATATAAATGAAAAAAATAGATCAATTGGAGACTATCAAAATTAAAATTCACTCTTCAAAAGCAAATTGATAAGGCAAGCCAGAAACTGGGGAAAAAAAATCTAACCAAGGACTTGCATCCAGAATACATAAGAAACTCTTGCAGCTCAATCATAAGGCCAACAACCTTACAGAGAATGGACAAAAGGTTTGAGTAGCTGCTTCACCAAAGGAGGTATACAAATGGCAAATAAGTGCGTGAAAAGATGGTCACCAACTTTAGTCCTTTAGGAAATGCAAATAAAGCCACAGTGATGCACCACTACACGTCCACTAGAATGACTGGAATAAAATAGACTGACAGGACCAAGTTTTGCCGAGGACCTAGAGCAACTGTAATTCTCTTGTACTGCTGATGGGAATGCCTCTTTGAACAACAGTTTGGCAGTGAAATTGTTTTTCTTATAAAGTTAAACCTGCACTTGTTATATATGATCCAGGAGTCCCACTCCTGGGTATTTACCCAAGAGAAATGCAAACTATGTTCCCGCAGAGACATGTGCTTGAACTTTTATAGAGGTTTTATTCCAAACAGCTCCAAGCTGGAAAGAACGCAAATGTCCATCAAGTAGGCAATGGATACCAAATGGTGGTACATCCATACAATGGAATACTACTCAATAATAAAAAAGGAACGAACTACCGATGTACACAACAACATGGATGGGGCTCAAAAGCATAATGCTGAATGAAAGAAGTTGGAAACAAAAGGTTACATACTGCAGGATTCCATGGATATGAAATTCTGGAAAAGGCAAAACTACAGTCATGTGCCACGTAACATTTTGGTCAATAATGGACCACATATACGATGGTGGTCCTGTGAGATTACACTATGCAGCCTAGGTGTGCAGTAGGCTATACTATCTAGGTTTGTGTAAGTGCACTCTATGATGTTCGCGCATCGATGAAATTGCCTAACAACGCATTTCTCAGAACACAACCCCATCATTAATCGACACATGACTGTATAGTGACAGAAAGCAGAATGCTGGCTGCCTGGGGCCAGCATGAGGTGGGGGGTGGGAGAGAGGGAATGACTCCGAAGAAGCACTTTTTCGGGTGATGGATATCTTCTATATCAAGATTGTAGTGGTTGCATATAATTTGTCAAAATGTATTGCCTTGCACACTTAGAATTGGTGAATTCTATTGTATGTGAATGATACTTCAATAAAGCAGAAGGAGCACAATCCCACTCCTAAGGTGGCATCTGAAGGAAATATTCAGAGTGTGTACAAGGATTTATGTATAAGGATGGACTTCAAAGAATTGTTTATTGTGGTGAAAAATTACATACAAACAAAATGTCCAATTGTGGGGGTGGGATGAAATAAATGATGATATATGCATAGGATGCTGTGCAAATCATTTAAATAATTTAATGACATGGTAAATTCTCATAATAAAATGTCCACTGAAAGACATTTTATTTTCTCATCTGTACAAGGGGGACGCCAGTAACACCTACTGTATAGCTTGTTGCTAAGACTAAATAAAATAACGTAAGTAAAACTCTTAACATCTGGCATATGACAAACACAGGATAAATACTAGCTAAGATTATTTGCTATTTCCGAAATCTCTGTATGGTAGGAGAGTTCTGTCTAAAATTCTATATACAAGATAAGACAGAAATACACAAACATATTTACACTGGTCATCTCTGGGTTATGGGAATACAGTTCATATTAATTTTCTTCCTTATGCCTTTCTTTATTTTCCAGTTATTCTATAGGAAGGACACATTACTTGTAGACTCAGAAATAAAACAATAAACATTGTAAAGAAGACTTTCTATTGCATTCCTGAAATTCAGCAAACACGTATACAGCATCATTCTAGACACTCAGTGTTGCATTAGGTATACGGGATGGAGATGGGAGAAATACAAAGATGGGACAAAAATATAATTCTTGCTTTCAAAACATTTACAGTTCACTTGGGAATATGCAATTGTAAAACATAGAAATAAAGAATTGTAACACAGAATGGAAAGGACAAAACATCGGATTCGCAGAGATATGAATAGTGTGACAGAGGTGGAAATGCCACAGAAGGAATGTCAGTATTATCTGGGAGCCGTGGGGAAAGCATTCTAAAGGATGTGTAATCAAGCTTGGCTGGGAGGTGACCAGCACTCCTTGTGAGCAAAGATGTGCAGAGAGGACCGTACAGACATCGTTAGACAATGGTGAGTTGACCGTTGAGGCTTGATAGGGATGTGCGTGACGGAGGGTGGGAGGAGAAAAAGACTTGAAGTGGAGACTGAAGGCACTCAGGAATGTCTTAGTTTATCATTTTGGAGCAGTTACCAGGTACCAGGCACTGTTCTACACACTTTGTATGTATTGACACACTTAGAGGCATGAAACCCCAAGGTAGCACTATTTTAAGCCCCGTTGTACAAGGAGGAAACCAAGGCGTGGAAATGCTAAAAGATTTGGTTAAAAGTCCCCACAGCTAGTAGGCAGTGGAGCCGGGACTCGAACCCAGGCAGTCTGACTCCAGAGCCCACACTTTTTGCCACAACCCAACCCTGTGAATGTCAGGCTGAAAAATTTAGATGTGTTCTTTTTGCAATAGGAAGTCACGGTTGGTTTTGTGAAAGAATTGCCACGTGACTTCAGCGAAGACACAGTCTCGTCTCTACATCAGAATAATTACTTTCCCTTTCCTTTCTACCCCAAAAGATATTCAGGAAGAAACCAACAGCGATCTATTGGCCAGGGATAGCAGACTTGGACTTAACCCTTCAACTCTGACCTCCTGGGAGAAGCAAAACTTTTCCATCCTGTGTGTGGATTTCTTGTCTTAATGAAGATGGAGCTGGGGGGCTGGGCGGGGGTGGGGGGGAAGAGGGCGTTTCTAATTGGAGATTAAAAAAAAAAAAAACCCTGAAATTTTATCTTAGCCTCAAGTGGAGATCAGCCATGCCAAAATATCTGTATTATTGATAACAATAACGACAGCGATTATTATATTTTATTTTTCAATTGTGGTAATTATTGTACATTAAATCATTAGCATTCATTATTCCTACAATGTGTAATTAGGACAATGGTGGATAGATTGCTCTTGACTGTAATGAAGTTTTTATAATTGTAATTTATTGGCTTCAAATTACCTTTCTTAAAACGAATCTGAACATCACACTCTTAATTCTGGGGAGGGGGTGGCAATTATTTTTAATTAATGTTTCTTGTTTGTGCTACACAGGGGGAGCAGTCCGACCAATCCAGTCCCCTCTGTGTCTGTGAGGAAGTTAACCAAGAATATCAAAGGCATCCTTGAATCAGTCATCTATCACAAAACATTTTTCTCCCCCCCCCGCCCCCGCTTCCATCGTCTCCCCTCCCCCTAAGCAGCGGCCACAGGGAAAAAAAAAAAACCCAACCATTTACCAACGTGATTAGCCGAGGAGACAAGAGACGATGACGCAGATTACTGAAGCCAATTTGTTGCTAAGCGTGAGAAGAACATTTTTTTTCTCCTTCAAAAATGGCTTACGAGCCGGACTCTGTCTTGGAGAATATAGACATCTGTGGGTGGGGGCGTTTGGCTCTGTTGTCTGCAAATTTTATTGTGACATTTAATATGGGGAGTCAATCTTTCCCCTTCCCCGCCCTCATCCGATAACTGGCTAAGGTGGACTTTCCAAAAATACGAATCTGCTTCTCGGTTTTGGGCAGGCTGAGTGGGAAGTCTTAGGGCATTTATTTTACTGTTGTCATATGAAACTGCCCGTATTTGACTGGTTTTGACCTACAAAAATGGCGATTTAATGGCTTAAATGAATCTACCTACCGGGATGGTAATCAATGAAATGACTCCTTCTCAAAGATGGTGAATAGGAGGGAGAGAAAGGCCATTAGTTTTCAGGCGATTGGCTGAGTAAGAAGAGCGTATGTAAGGCAGGGGGCATAAGGAAAGAAAGGAAGCAGACTGAGGGCTACGCGGGGAGGAAGTGGCCTGGAGAAAGGGACTGGCCTTTGCTCGTCACCCATCATGTCCCAAGCAGAGGCCAGGCCCTTTCTGTGCAGAAGTCAAGTCACCTGCCCAAGGTGGTAAGTGGTTCTACCCCAGTGTCTCAAACTCCCAAACACTTGCACTTCTGACTGCCCCATCCTGCCCAGAAATGAATTGCTATCAGTCATTCACACCTTAGAGAAGACACAAGACCGGCCTGATCTTTTGCCTTCTAAACTTGACCTTGATTTCCTGGTAAAGGAATGCTAGTCTTGATTGAGCTTGAAGGGAAGTATTTTTAGGCCCTGAAGTCCTGAAATCCTACTGCCCCTAAAATCAGACCAAGGAGGCAGATGTCTCCTTCATTTGTGCCTGGAGATTTCTTCACCCTGGTTTGAACAGGGAGATTTTCGCCTTGTCCACGAGGGATCTGGTGCCACTGCCATGCTGAGTTCCCAGGAGAACGTACAACCTTTGATACCCTGTCTGTATAAGGGGCTTGTGAGGTTCCCAGTTGCCTGGTGAACATTGTTAAGGGAGATTGGATTCAGAGTAGACCCGTCCGTGGTTGGGGGAGGCTGGGTAGGGTTTGGATCTATGATCAGACTTGAGGAATCCTGGAAAGCTCCTGAAACCAGTATATGGGTCTGAATCAATTAGTTGGAAGGACTCCTGGATGAAGTTCCTGGCTTCTAAGAGATGCTGCAAGCCCCTGGCCCCATCTTCTGGCTCTGAGGATCCGGGAGGGGTTTGGGGCTCTTCAGCACCAAGGACAGAGGTCCAGCAGGCACACAGGCGCCACCCCCACCCAGGGTTACTGGGGATCCCCTGGCGTCATCAGGTCCAATCTTCTGCCTCCTCAGGGGGCCTTCCTCCTTCTTGTCTCTCAGGACAAGAACCCTAATCCTTTTACATCGTCTGGGATCTTATTCTCATTCTGCCACCCAGAAACTAAGAAAATTTGTGAACTGGAATAATAAGCAGATTGTCTTGCAGATTAAAGAAATCTTGCCCACAGAAGAGCTTAGCACAGTACTTGGCACAGTAAGCCCTCAGTAGGGACAACCACTGTTGTTGGTCTGGAAACTAAGTTCATAGCTATTGTTACTAACAATGCTAACAGCAACTTGTGTTTATTGAGCTCTCACCGTGAGCCGGTGCTCTGTCCTAAATGCTATAAATTCATTCCATCCCTCACTACTCTCAACAACCCTGTAACAGACGAGAAGCTGAGGCAGAGAAAGGTTAAGGTCACAAGGCTGGTAGGTGGCAGAGCTGGGATGTGAACCCAGGTGGTCTGAACGCAGAGCCCACACTTAGACCATGAAGTCACGTGGCTTCTCACAGCTTGGCTATGAGCACTCAACAATGGAAACTATTATTATTACAAGTATCAACATCGTTTCTCCACCACTATTATTAATTAGTTCTCTTCCTTCCCCCACCCACTTCAAGAAAACAGAGTTTGATCAAGGGATAGATGGGCTAAAGGTGGCAGGCAGGAAGAAAAGGACCCCCAAGAGAAAGCATAAGGCACAGTGCGGGGCCCCCTGGGAGGTTGTGAAGACAAGTCTCTAGCTTTGGGGGAGCTCCCAGGCTAGGGGGGCAGGGGCTAGACAGGTGCACAAATAACCACGGCACCAGGTGTCAAGTACCATAGGTAAGATACCAAAGGCTCTGGGAAATCAGAGAAGAGAGCCGTTTTCAGCTAGGAGGTAAGATTATGGAGGGCTTCATGGAGGAGGGTGCCTCAGAGTTAGGCACACAAAGATATGCAGGGCCAGGACGGTGGCGAAAGAAGAGATGCTGGGGACCAAGCAGCCTGGACAGAGACACTTTCCTTCCTCCTCTTCCTCGTTCCTCCATCCTCTCTCCTTCTCTTCCTCCTCTCTCTCTCCTTTCCTCTTCCTCCTCCTCCCCCTCCTCTCCCTTCTCTTCCTCCTCTGCCTCTTCTTCCTTGCTTCCACCCTCCCAAATTATTTCTTGATAATCAATTGACTCGCCATATCAGGGAATCAGCCAGAGACTCAGAACATGAAGCAAGAAGGCTTCCTTCCAGCTCTTTAGTTTAAATTCCAGACTTGGAGTTGAAATGGAAGTCGGAAGGAAATTGGGGCAGATTCTGTTGTGGGTGAGGCTGCACCTTTGTCAAGGAGGACAAAAGCTTAATACCCACCCCCAGGAAAGGCAATGTGAGGAATGAATCTGGCCAAGCAGACTTTGTATCAGACCCGGCTCTGTTCTATTCGAACTGTGTGACCTGCGGCAAGTAGCTGTGTTGTGTGTTTCCGCAAATTTTACTCTGCAAAATGAGAAGAAACTGGGGTCCCCTTTTCAAAGGATTGTTGCAAGGGTTAAATGAAATAATCTACGTGAATGTATTTAGCATCATGCCTGGCACATAGTAGATGCTAAAAAAAGTCCACTTCCTATCTCCTTTAATTAATGGATCTCTATATTTAAAATGGGGTCTGTGGCTTCAGCGTGGGAGCAAGTCGCGATGGGGATGTGCGGGCAGAGGAGACGGGAGGAAAGAGAGGAGATCTTGTTCGTGTTGGGGTGAAGGTGGGCAGCGTAAATCTAATTTCTCGACAAAAGCTGCAATTTGCCAGCCCTTTTAATTATTATTTTTTATTATGGATACAAATTAAAAATAAACTGTGTGTCTTAGTCACGGCGGGGATTAAAATTGTTCCCTAATTGTTATCTTTGAATCAATCTAGCTTCCATTAGCTCTGCTTCCTGAGGTATAATTGAGGTGTGCGTGTGTGTGCGCATGTGTGTGTGTGTCTCCTTGGTTTGTGGGGAAGGCACCTTCCTCCGTCTGGCGCACCCAGTTTTCTCTTCCAAACTCCCGTTTCATTTTCTTTCCTCTTTGCTAAGACCTGAAGGGGCGGCAGGGTTGAAGGGTTTTGAGCCTTAAATCTCCATCTCCATCCCACTCTTCCTAAAATTTCTTTTCGAAAAGCCAGTGTACGGTGTGCTGTACAGAAGTGCATCTTTTGATTGGGCTAGGGGTTCGTGCGGCAACTTAAAGTCAATACAGGAAACGGCTAAGCTCAATTTCTTCCTAAATATGGAGATTTCTAGACTGTGCATGCCACAAGGGCAGGGATGCTCGTCTGTCTTGCTCACTGTTGTGTTCTTTCCAGAAGCTAAGACAGTGCCTGGCGGTGGGGAGACCAGTGAAGAGGCTACTGGCCCAGTCCAGGCAAGCAGTGACGGTCAGTTCTCATTAAATATTAATTGACTTAACTCAAACATGTCTCTAGAAGAATATAGACAAAGTGCATCATATACAAACACACACAGCGCACTGTACCTAGATAGTGGTAGTGCTGGAGAAAACACAGCTCCTAATATTCTTATCACAGATGTCCAAGCTCAAATGGACCACCCCGGGACTATTTTTTCCCCCCTTATTATATTCTAAGGTTCACAGTCTTACTTGTTGCTGTTTATCAAGGCTTGCTATATATATTTGGTGGTTTCCATTTATCACTGCGAATTCTCAGGCACTCTTACCAGGCCTCTTTCACCAAAAAGGAGACTGAGGCTCAGAGAGGTGAAATCACATGCCCAAGATCACACAGCCGCTCAGTGATGGGCCTGAGACTTGAACTCAGGTCTGCCAGCCTCCTAATGCTCATGACCTCTCTCACCTCTCTTCTTCCCTACCTGGTGATCTCCAGCTCATTGATTTATTCCAAGCAAGCAAGGGAAAGATTTTTGACCCCATTTTTCAGGTGAAGAAAATGAGATCCACAGAGAAGTCTTATGACTTGCTTCGAGGTGAGGGAGTGTCACATGTCACCTGCATGGGGACCTCATGCTAGTAGCCATCAGGTAGCCTCATGCTAGTATATCAGGTGCGGAATCTTACCAGGGCACCTCCCTGCCTTCCTGTACTGGGCATCGAATCAGTTGGAAATTAAAAAATAAGGGCTTTGAAAAAAATGAGAGCTTTGATAAAGTTCAGATGTAGAGACCAGAATGGCAGCATGACGCTCTCGGTGAGAAGCTTAGCCGAGTTCATACAACCCGAGAGAAGTCAAGCTTCAAGCTTGGGAGAAAACGAAGCATTTGTTAATTCATGCTTTGCACAAATGCTTTTTGAGTCCATCAGGCCTACAGGACGTCCCGGGGAAGTGGCAGGGAGCAAAAAAGCCGGGCTCCGCCTTCAGGAGTTTATGATCTAGTGGGGGAGGCGGGTTTAATAAAATATTCACATATGTATATAATTATGACCGTGATAAAATGTAGGAGGGAAAATTACAGCGATTACGAGAGATTATAACAAGGGGACACGATATCACGGTGAGGGGTGAGTGTGTGTGTGTGTGTATGTGTGTTCTAGAAGGCTTCACCAGGAAATGTTTGACCTGCAATTAGTAAGAGGAGTTAACTAGGTGACTAGCCTTCTAGAGAGAAGGCACAGAAAAGCTGGCATGAATGCAGCTGAGAGACAGGTGGGTGGCTGAGTTTTGAAATGGAGGCAGAGGCTAGAGCCACAGGGCTTCGGGGCCAGGATGTGGTGGCAAAGGGGAGCTGATAAAATTCTTGAGGCCAGGAGATAACTTGACTGGATTTATGTTTAAAAGATTGATCTGGCTGCTTTGTGGAGAAGAGAATGGGGTGGGCGGGTAGAGTGGAGGTGGGGAGACCAGTGAGGGGCTACTGCCCCAGTCCAGGCAAGCAATGATGGCAGCTCGACCTAGGAGGTACTGTGGAGGAGGGGAGAAGGTGTCAGAGGTAAACCCATGGGATGCTGGATTGAGGGAGAAGAAGAGTTAAGGTTTGAAGAGAGTAACCATATAAACAGCCAATGAAAGAATCTCACAGACTTTATTTTGAGTGGAAAAAGCAAGACTCAGATGAGTATGTAGTGTATACATCCACTTATGTGGAGTTCAGGAATAGCCCAAGCAACTCAGTGGTGACATGGAAGTCAGAACAGTGGCCGTATCAACTGCGGTACTTCTGGGCATGGGGATCTTGATGGGAAAAAGGCACAGGAGTCTTGTGGGAGCTGGAAGGTTCTATATCTTGATCTGGGTGGTCATTACATGAGTATGTACGTTGATCAGAATTCATTGAGCTTGACGCTTAGAATGAGTGCGCTTAACTGTGTGTGTCATACAATAAATACGGTGACAAATGAGTAAAAGCATAGAAAATACAAGTAAATGAGATCTACTATTTCTAATAGATAAACGGAAATGAAAAGATATAATAAAAAAGTAAGAAGAGCAGTTAAAGAAAACATGGCTTTAATAACTAAAAATATAGAAAGTACAAGAAATAAAGATGTTTGAAGATGAAGAGGCCCGATGGAAGGACACACAGGCCAACTCTGCTGGTATTTGGATATCTCTAGAATGTGTTTTGAATTGAGAAATAAGGATCCATTCCCAGTAGGGCGCCAAAACAGGCTGACGGCAGTTGATGGGGAGGCTGCCCAGGAACACGATCTGGAACCCCAGTGAGTTGGAGACAGCTCTCATGGGCATCATTTCATCTCAGAGAGCTTTCTGTCTGTGCACCGTCATAGCTTTGGGAGTCAGTGGTGGCCATCAGGGATGGTGCCAAATGTGTGGTTCTCTGCCTTCCAGGTACGTGGTGGGAATGTGCTGCTTTGGCCACTTAAGGGAGGGCGTGGCCACAGGAGTTGCTTTGGCCAATGTCACACTCACCACTCTCCTCCTCATTTCTGATAAAAACAAAATCACATTTAGGCTGCATCTTTATGAGTATTTACCTTTGCAATCATGGAAGGCTGGGTCTGGATGGAGCCTCCAAGCTGGGACCTCTCGTTACCACAGGGATCAGAGCCTCCTTACTGACCCACGATGCAACGAGACTGAGGGAAAAGCAACCTGCTGGGGCTGTTTGTTACTGTAGCACCACCCAGCCCACACTGACACATACAACGGCTCTCCCAGCACAATGCACTTAGCTACCGGGGGGATTTGTTTCGGGATGGATTGCTTTGTTACTGTTTACAAATCTACCCCAAGGAAAGAATCTGAGACGCAGACAATACCATACACAGAAAGATTTTCATTTTGTTACTCATGATATTAAAATACCCGAAATGATCTAAATCATTTTCAACAGAGGACTGGTTGGGATGGAAGACTACACAGCCACTGACACATTAAAAGACACAGAACTCTACATATGGACATGGATTTGTAACGATGTCTACATACACACGGGCAAAAGACAGGCACACGATACACTAAAATGTCACTAAAGAGTCATTCTAGTGAACAGGGTTACAGGTGATCTTTCTGTGCTTTTCTGTACTTAGAATCAGTAAAAAAATATTGCCACAAATTAAAAAATATTGTTTAAAAGAATTTTGAAATAAAATAAGTTTTACATAAAGATTTTTTGCGCAAAATGAGGAAAGCCGGGTACAAGACTGTCTATAGAGTTAACTAAAACTTGCACATGTCTGCATGGAAAAAAAGACTGGAAGGAAATACACTAAAAGGCTAAAAGCTGGCTTCTCTGCGCAGTGTGACTTAGAAAGCTATCTAGAAAGTTCCTTTTTCTCTGGATTTTCCCATTTTCTATAAATGAGTGTATTAGTTTTGTGAGAAGAAACACAATACTTTAAAAACCAGTGCGAGTACCAGTATCTTGCTAAATCGTGAAATGCCTCTTCCACCTGCCCCCTCTCGGAGTCCTCTCGCCTCTCCTCTATTTTATTACCATATAAACGTGTCCTTCTTGTAAATTGAGTGGGTTTAAAATGGAATCCTAATTTTTAGCGGCTCTGTCTTGACTTGGTCCTAAAGAAACAATGCCACATTCCCTGGAAAAAATGAATAGGAACCGTATTGTTTTCACTCAGAAAGATAGAATGAGTAACATAGACCCCAAACCCAGTTTGATGCTAAGAATGGTCAACAGTACAGCAACAATAACACATGTGCACATTCTAGGAACTGCCAGAGCCAACCCTATTGATTTGGAACATTTCTTTCAAAGATGCCAAGGTTTTTCAAAGACGTGATCATATGCTTGCCCTTCCTGGGCCGGGAGAGAATGTCAAAGGGAATGAGCCTTCCCTGAGTGCCTTAGCTGGACGAGCGAGGGAGGGCCCTTTCCCCGCTGAAGGTTGCCGGGCTGACCTCACTGTGGCCAGCTCTGTGCCCGGGGCCCCTCCCCACGTCCCTCCTGCAGCCTGTCACTCAGGCAGCTCCAGGCCCATCTCTGTGCCACATGCCTTCCACCCTTTGTCCATGTGGTTTCCTCCATCCTCCACAACTTTCTCTCTCCGCTCACTTGGCAAAGCCTGGGACCTCCTTGGGGTCTCAGTCTCAACATCACATCTTGGATTCCACCACGTCTCCCTCTTACAGGCTTTCGAAGGACACAGAAGCTTCCCTTAGCCCAGCTTGTTGGCGTGTCTTTCCTGGTGTGCTCATCTGCCTGCTCACTAGACTGAGAGCTCCAGCAGTGCCCAGATTTGCATCCTTTCTGCTCACTGCTGTGTCTCCAGTGCCTGAGACCGTGCCTAGCACACAGCAGACACTCACTCAATGTTTGTTGAATGAATGAATAAACGAATGGAAGAAACCCACGTGATCCTGAATCACCACTCCCGCTGCGGTGGAAAGAGGCCCCGGGGCCCCATCAGTGGGTCTCTCTGCCCCAGAGCCGCACTGGGACTTCCATGGGCTATTTCTTCCATAAAAAAAAAAAAAAAACATGAAAAATTATATTTTCTGATTGTGTCGGTATAAAGACAAATACAATCCAGGCTGGATTCTTTATTACATGCACATGATGATTATATTCATCTTCCCTTTGGGTTTTAAAAGAAATCAACATTAAAACATTTTCTTGGGCCCCTGGAGGTATTGTGGGCCCTGAGTACTGTGTCTGCTGTGCCTAGTGGAGGAGTCAGCCCTGTGCCGACCCAGTCTTCTGTTCATTCATGCATTCACCCATTCATTCATTCATTCAGCAAGAATTTACAGAGTAGCTTCTCCGCGCCAAGACCTCAACCAGGCCTGGGAACCCCGTCGTGGGCAGAAGCAGCGCCTGTCCTGCCTTCACATTGCTGATGTTCTAGTAGGGGAGACAGACTTTGAACAAATGCGCCAAGAAATAAATATGTAATTACTGGGTTACAAGGTCTTTTGAGAGCTAAGAACAAGGAAGGGTGAGGTGGTCTGGGGGAGTGAGAGGGTGAGTTAAGCATGGCTTCCCTTATCTGAGCTGCGAGTTAACTCTGCCAAGAGAGTGGGGAACAGCATCCCAGGCAGAGGTCCCAGCATGTGCAAAGGTCCTGAGGCAGGGTCTTTGAGCAACTAGTGGGCTGCCAGAGGTTTTGAGGAGGAGGGATGCACAGAAACCTCAACCAGCTTCTTGAGCCTCATTGGGAAGCCACAACTGTCCCTTAGGACTCTTGTCCTTCCACCACTGGTTCTGGCTTTCCCACCCTCTCCCAAACCGTCCGCTGCCTGGGCCACCGGGCTCTGGACACAGAGGAGAATCAAGAGAGGGCCGGTTTGATTAGATCACTGTCAGCGAGGGACGGGAGGTTAATTGCTGTTCTCCGTGCGCATGGCTTGGCCGGGCAGCTCTGCCCGAGGCTGTGTGTGCGGTGCGTGTGCGTGTGTGTGTATGTGTATGTGTGTGCGCGCGCGCGCGTGCGCATGTGGAGGGAAGCTTGGCCTCGGGCTGGGTGGGGGAGGCCGCAGGGGCAGGGGGTGGGTTGCACAAGATTTCTCCGCGAGTTCTGAGCCTTGTCTTGTCTGGTGTGCGGCAAAGAGGAGTACTTAACAGGCATTAAGGGACACAAATAATTCCTCTTTTCTCCTCTCCGCCTATTCTTCCTTCTCTCTTTTCTTGTAAATCCCGCTCCTTGCATGTGAATAGCGGAATGGCTTCATCGGGGACCTTTAATCAGATCCCTGGTAGGCACCAAGAGGGCGAAGTCCCGGAGGGATTACCTTTTATTTTAGGGTTTTTCTCCCCTGGTTTGGGCCTGCCCCTCCCCTCCCCCCGTCGTGTTTTCCTCCGTGGCGTTTGTTCTCGGCAGAAGTAAGTAAGGAAGGCTTAAAGGGCGGGGGAGGGGGGCTTACAAACTTAAGGGGATCGGCTCCTATTGAGCAGAGCTTGTCCACAGTCTTTCTGCTTTTGTTTCCGGGCCATTCTTCAGCTGATTTCTTCACTCCAGTAAAAGCACTTTAATTCCCTTTTAGCTACGGAGAATCCGTCCCCTTCCCCTCCTGCCCTCTCCTGCCCCCTCCCCACCCCAGGCCCACCGTTTCACTTCTCAGACCCTTTATGCGGCGTCCTCGTCCGCCCCAACAAAGACCTAACATCCTCGCGAAGTAGTTCTTTCACCTTCCGGCGAGGCTGCGGAGACTCGAGGAGGGGGAGGGGTGCGGGGGGGCGGCGAGGAGAAGAAGGGGGGCATCTCCAGGATTAGACCCCCCCCCACCCAGGCCTGGGGAGACCCTTGGCTTCCGAGGGCACCCCCTTCGGTTCCTGCGGTGGCTTGGATGGCAAGGAAAGGCGTGGATGCCAGCACGCGTGTGGGGAAGGGAAGAGTGTGTGTGTGCGCGTGTGTCTCTGTGCGCGTGACAGGGGAATAGAGACATCGGAGGCCCCGTGTGGGCTCGGTCAGCATTTCTGAAGGGAACCAGAGGCGCGGAGAGAAACTTGGCAGTGAGAGGACACAAGGCCTTCAGCCTCCGTCAAAATCCCTGAGAACTCTTGGGTGCATCCCAGCTGAGCACCCAGCACCAGGGGAGGGAGAGCCTGGGGCCCTCACTGGGGCTTTTCAGCATCCTGAAAATGTGTGAGACCTGGAGGAAAACGGTGGGCTGCAAAACATGAACAGAAAACCCCCAACTCAAAATGAATAGATGCAGAATTTAAAGTCTACACAACGTCTTTTAGGTCGGCTGTGCTAACTGCCCAACTGGACATTCATAAACATTTCGTTGTCTATGAGAACAACTTGTGGGACAGGTTTTCTTTCTCTTTCCATGCCGGACCATCCTCCTCTCTCCCTCCTTGCTTCTTCCCTTCCCAATAACATAATGCACACCTGTGGACCAACCCAAGTGTAGAACATTGCTGGAAACACATTTGCTTGGGACTCCCTTGCTCCCTACAGGAGGTCAGCATCTTCCTAAGGTTTGTCTTTCTCTTCCGGAAATAGTTTTTATCACATAACAATATCCCCTTTAGTTTTAGTTGTCTGCAAGAAATTCCAAGCCTGCCTGGGGATGGCCGGGTGATCCAGCCGACCATCAATTCAGCGAGTTCCTTATAACTAAATTGCAAAAGGAAAACGTGAAAAGTCCTCTCAGATTTTTTCACAGCAAGACCAGCTCTATGTTGTGCTGTTAGTCGGTTTTATATAATGCGGGTTTTATATAATGTGGCTTCAAGTAAGAGAGTCTGGGTGCCTACTAATATCCGAAAATGGTTCCACCTCGGATCCCACTCTCATCGTGGAATTAAGGTGTGCCTCGGTTTCCCCATCTATGAAATGGGAACAACAGAAAATCTTGACTTTTCATTGAGAAAAAAAAAAAAAATGGGGGCATGAGGGAGAAGCCCTCGCCCTGCCTCCCACCCTGGAAGGATAAAGCGAGCTTTGCCATCTTCTCTTCTTTCTGTCTGAGAAGTGAGAAAGATGAGTTCCTTTTCAAAATGTCGACAAATCGTTGCAGGGCCATTTACGAGAAAGTGGGCCGGGGCCGTAATAGCCCAATTGGGAGTCTGAGCGGCAGAAGGGCCGGCTCCCTCTCCATGCCAGAGGATGGGCAATTACCGCCAGGCATTTTTCGGGCAAAATGGAAGGCAGGGAAATAGCAAGTAGGAGCCCCAATTATCGGGAGTCATTCCAGGACGAGAAATGCTGCCTCATTCTCCGGCTGCAGAGTGCGGCTGGGGAGACGTGGGGCAGTTAAAGTGGTTAGGAGGAGATGTGGAAATTCAGCAGGGATCCGGGGCTGGCCTTGCTTAGCCTGGAGGCTGGGCTGGGGAGGGGGGGTATACAGGGGGGGTTTGGGATCCAGTGGGGATTGCTTCTCCCTCTTGGTTGGTGTGAGACCCCAACAAGGCATGTCATTTTCTGCCCTCTCCCCAAAGAAGCAAGGGGTCTTTGCCTCTCCATCCTTCCAGACAGAAAGGGACACCCAGTGCACAGCAGGAGAGGGATGGGCAGCAGCACAGCATTGTGGGTATTTCCACCACACAGCTTCCATGGATGTAAATAACCTCAAGAGCATACATAATAGTAAAATGTAGTATAATGATCAGGAAGCAGCGAGCTGTGAGTATGCGTTACCTTTGTTTTTCGTATGATTTATTTCATTGTAAGTTCCTCTAAAGGACAATTTAAGGGTGGCTTGTTGAACACTCAGCTTGCCCAATTCCTGGCAGTTTGGCATTCGGCTCTGGGGAACCAGTAGGAGCCGGCTGGAGCACGCCGCTGCTCGGAGAACAGGCGTGGTTTGCTCGGGGCCTGCCCGCGCGTGTGTGCTTGCCTGTGCCACACGATGTCAACCTGCAAAGCTGTCATTTCCTGATCAAAGGAAATCAATGAACAGTCTCCCCTCCTCTCCCTGAGCAACGGCTCCCTGGCCCCACTCTCTGAGAGTCTGTTTTCAGATTAGGAAAGTGATTCCCTTCTTTTCCTTCCCTGGAGCTTTTGGTTTTTTCTAAGATCACGAGACTGTGGCTTCATCACATGCAAACCCTGAATGCCTACTGTGTGCCGGCCCCTTGGGAGAGGGAGATGGTACAGGCTCAGTTACAGGCATCCTAACCTTGGCCACCAAACAAGGCGCGGATGGGGGACAAGATGGTGATGCAGCCTCGTTGGGTCCCTGCGCTTCTCTACAGATCAGGGTGCTCTGGAAAGCCTCTCTTTGCGGGGCCTGGGCTGCCCGCCTGCATCTCTCATTTTCTAACAAGATTTCTTCCCTTCGATCCCTAGACTGTTCCTAAATTAGCTGATAGAGTTCAGTGTACAAAAGGCTCCTATAGCCCGATGATAGAGCTACTGTTTGCCACCCGTCAGACTGGCACACATTGGAAAGCTGAGTAATACAAAGTGTTGGTGACGATGTGGGGAACCCGTCTGGCCTGACTTTGTCAGGTTAACTGGACACATACTCCATGACCGGGGACTTCCACTCCTGGGCACAGAGGCCGGGTAAACCCCACACAGGCCCGTAAAGAGACACATGCGACGATGTTCGTCTCAGTGTTGTTTATGGTGGGAGTGCACAGGTAGATGTGATGGGCACACGCTGTGGCAGATGCCTCTGGTGCTTCAGGCCGCATCCCTTGGCCCCCCTCCAACTGCCATCCCACAAGAGTCCCCACCTCAGGCATGTACTGTGTGTCTTTCCACGGCCCTGTCTGATGTGGGCGGGCTTGGTCCATATACCAGAAGGGGGCATTTTATGTCCCCCGGGGAACTCTCAGCCACTGGGGTCCAGAGCTGGTGGAGAAACGCTCCAGCCTCCCATCCCCGTTGTTCAAGCAGACAGACCTGGAAGGGGCTCTGTACCTTCCAGGGGTCTTAGCAGAACTGAGCTCCAGTGACCCGCAGCAATGACCTGGACGACCGCCTGGTGCGGGCTCTCCTCCTTCCCTGACATCCTCCCTCCTGTTTCCGGGCAGCACCCCAGGTCCTTGTCTCAGACTCTGTATTTTCGGAAGGGGAAGTGGGAGGGGTGGAGCGTGATGCAGTCCTGGGAGGCATGGGTCAGACGCACACAGAGCAACCTGGGTGGATCCAAAAAGCAGAGGCCTGGGGAGCCAGAGAGCAGAATGAGATATTTGCACAGTGACATCTATATAGATGGGAAAATGCACGCACGCAAATAACTATACATTTTGCAAGAACACATTCAAAAAAATCATTAAAATGATTGCTGGGGGAAGGGAGCTGGGAGTGAGGATAAGCGGGCAAGAAAGACAGAAAAGGAAGAAGGAAGAGAGGAAGAGGGGGAGGAGGACGGGCCTTATGCAGATTAGCAAAAATGAAGTGCAGCTTGGCTGTGGACGGTGACTCCACCTTGAACTCTAAGGGGGCGATGGGCTCTTAGCTGCCACTTTGAGAGGCTTGTTGGGGGCAGGTCTTACTCAGCCCCTGAGTGAACGCCAGGTCAGCCCATGGAAGCCAGCACCATCCCATATGCAGCCTGGAAGGAAACACCCAAGGGCCTCCCCTGGGGCAGCCTCGGGCCACAGCAGCCCCCCCACAGAGTCCCCCAGGAGGCTGCACCTCCCAGGACCAGGTGAGGCCCCACAATCCTCTAGGGAACCTGCCGGCTCCTGACACGAGCCCCTCTTTCCTCTGCTGTCACATGGGCCATGCCCTCCCTCTCCTCCATACAGGGTCTAGGGTGGGCAGGGGACAACACTGATGGCTTTCTTTGCTGGGTCTGTGTTCCCTGCATTAAGTCCATACATTGAGAGAGGAAAAAAGATAACTGTTTCTGTTCCCTCTTTGCAGCCATGATGACATTTGTTGTGTTATCTTATGGAATCTTCACAACAACCTCAAGAACGGGGCTGTGTTATCCTCTCAATAACAGTCAAACTGAAGCTCAGAGACACATAGTTGCTGGCTCAGGGTCACACTGGAGCTGGCCAGGAGCACACTGGAGCCCACAGGGCACTGCCTTCCACCCGACTTGTCAAATTGAGTTGCGATTCTGTTCCCCCGCTGGCCTGTGAGTTCTTGAGGGCAGTCCGGACGCGTTCACTGCCTGACACAGGCCCGGCCCGCTGTGGGTGCTGCCTAGATGCTCGCTGAGTCAGGGAGGGGTCGAAGGAGAACACTTTCCTCATCCTGTTCTTGGGAGGATTAAGCGAGATAATGGAAGCCAAACGCTTTACACGGGTGTTCCACAAACGCGATTTTTTTATTAGTGTGTATGATGGCCTTGTTCCTCCTGCAGACTCATAAACAGCCAGATTTCGGAGGGAAGTCTCCAGCATGCAAACGGGGAGTGGGGGAGGGATCCGGGGAGTAGAGGAAGCTCCTGGGGAGGAAGCCTTCAGCTGGCACCTGGCTGTTGAGCCCGGGAGCAAACACAAGCCACATTCCCAGAGGATCAGGCCTGGGATGACAGAGGCCGGGCTCTCGTGACGGGTAGGATGCTGAGGCTCAGGGATCAGGCCTGATGTCCAGATGTCCCAGCTCTTGGCTCATCCTTTGCCGCCACCCAGACATCCAAGGAGCTCCATGCCTCTCCAGGATGAGACTGCCGGCCCACTTTATGAGATTTTCCCCTCGTTTCCTTCCCTCCCTCCTTTCCTTTCAAGAGCTGGGAAGCACCTGGCGCAGCCCCCAGTTCAGCCTTGAGCATCTGGTGGTGAAGCTGGCTCCCCAGGGGAGAGCTGGCTCCAGCATCCTCTCTGCGTGAAGGTGCAGCAAGGGACGGCCCCACCGTGGGGACCGAGGCTGTCTTCTGCAGATGGCTGTGGTGTCTCTGAGGTCGCCTCTCGGGGGCGAATTAAGCCCTTGGCCAAGCCCAGAAGCATGTTGGTGACGGGGAATGCAAACCACAGCCCCGACTGCCCAGCTGCTGGGGGCGGCCCCCTGGGAGGAAAGCTGAACAGGATGTTGGTCTCCTAAGCCGGTCAGCAGGGGGTGGGGCTGGGACGGGATGAGGAGTGGGGAAGGGTGGGGTTTAGGAAGCTGGCTGGGGCTTCCTCCTGTTCCTTGAGTGCCTCACGCTTGCATTTCCTTGGAGCCCCTGCCCTGCGGTTCCCTCTGCCTACAACGCCATTCTCCCAGATCATAGTACTGTCAGTTCCGTCACACCCTCTGGCTCTCTGCTCAAACGCCACCTCCTCAGAGAGGCCTTCCTGATCAATCTAAAGGAGACCCCAGCCTCAGCCACTTCCTAGCACATCACTCTTTTAATTTCCTTCGTATCTCTCTGGGCTGTCTGCCAGGGCCCCACTTATTTGCTGTGTGCCCTTGGGTAAGTTTCTTAACCTTTCTGTGCCCAATGTTTCTCATCTGTAAAACAGGGCTAACAGTACCCATTTTATAAAGTTGTAGTGATGATTAAATGAGATAATATTGGTAAAGTGCTTAGAGCACTGCCTGGCACAGAGCAAGCTCTATGGAAATGTTAGCAATTATTATTATTATCATTATTGTTACTGTTATTCTGTTTCAATATTGTGTTTCACCCCCCTCTCAACTAGAATGTCACCTTCACGGGGTCAGGAACCTTATCTGTCTTGTATTCTAATGCCTGATGCAGGGTTTGGCACATCATGGGGGCTCAAGAAATATTTTTTGAGTGACTGGCTGAATGAATGAAAGCTCTAGAAGAAAGTAAGCCACAGGCTTAACAAAAGCAGGCGACGGGGATTAAAAGCATTGGAGCTGGGCGCATGCGTGGGGGTGGGCATGGGGAGAGCAGGCAGTGGGGACAATTCCAGGCACCTGCTGTCCTGGGCCAGGACCTTCTTTCAGGTGAGGGGGCAGGAGGAGAGGAACAGGGGTGGGTCCCATACAGATTTAGTGGGGGTTCTGGTGGGACTGCAGAGTTCCCGAATGCTCTAGGGGCGGTTGATGTCTCGGGCACGCAGTGGGTGGGGGAGCTGGAAGGGACCCTGGAGGGAGAAGGTGAGAACTCAGCGTTCACACATCGTGCAGAAGAGGAATCTGTAGTCCAGAGCTGGGGATGCCTGGTCCACCATCAACCCGACACTTAGGGAGCAGAGTTGAGCCAGCCTCTTCCTGGTCCTGCCCCGCCCCCACCGTGTGCCCTAGTCTTCAGGCGCCATCCTTCATCTCCAGCACGGAGCTTCTCCCTTCTCACTTTGGTGGTAGGTGGTCTGTGGGTCCATTTGGAAGATGGGGTAAGCTGAGGCCCTCAACAGGAAGCCTCAGGGTCCCCGAAAGGCTAAGCCTTGGATTCCTGAAAGTCCATCTCCTGGTGGGGAATCCATGTGCTGGCCTGGCCGGCACCCTGCCTCAGCCCCCTGCGGCCCTCACTGTGACCACCACCCCAGGATCTGGAGATTAGAGGGGTCTGCGGGCAGCCCTGGGTCATAGAAGGTGACGGCAATGACCCCTCTGCTCAAAATGACAACAACAATGGCAGCAATAACAATCCACATAACAACACCAATTTAAAGATGGATACTATTTACTGAGCACTTACTCTGTGCCTGGCTCTGTTCTAGGTGCTTTAAGATGTTTACTCAGTTATTTCTCACAAAAACTTACAACGTGTGTATTAGACAATAGAATTGTGGCAATGTCAAAGCTCTTGAATTTGATGGTAATGTGGTAGCTATGTTGTCGTCCTTATTCTTAGAAGTCCTGAGGGGTGAATGGCAAATGGTCCAACAAGGAAAGGAAAGTAGAGATAGATGAAAGATAGATGGATGGATGGATGGATGGATGGATGGATGCATGGATGGATGCATGGATGGATGCATGGATGGATGGATGGATAGGTGGATGGATGGATGGATGCATGGATGGATGGATGGATGGATGGATGGATGGATGGATGGATGCATGGATGGATGGATGGATAGATGGGTGGATGGATGGATGGATGGATAGACAGGTGGATGGATAGATAGGTAGGTAGGTAGATAGATACAGAGAAAGCAAAGGTATCAAAATATTAACACTTGGGAAATATAGATAAAGGCTGTACAGATGTTCATGGATTTATTAATCTTGCAATTCTTCAATAAGTTTGAAACTTTCCTGAATAAAAAGGGAAAACACAAATGTGAGGGCGGCATGATTATTGTCCTCATTTTACAGATGGGGAAACTGAGGCACAGGGAAGTTAGCACCTGTTTTACATGCTCTAGAAATATTAGCTGTTTATTTCTATGATGAGGCAAAAGTTCAGAGACATCACATAACCTGTTCATCATCACACAGCATGAAAACGGCTAGAGATCGGCTTTGAAGAGGCTCATCTGTCTCACCCCCAAAGGCCGTGTGGACCTCGGGCTGGTTTGGATGAGGCAGGGGTGAGAAAGTGGACTCTCTCCAGCGGGCCTTCCAAGCAGGCTCCCAGAGTCCTCTCAGCCCCATGCGCATCTTTGTGCAGCCCCCCTTCCTCCCTCCCTCTCCAACCCTGCAGGAACCTCTCCTGGGAACCCTCCAGCCCTCCTTCCCCAGAGTTCTCCCATCGGCAGCCCCACTGGAGGGGCCTGGTAGGCTGGGGATATTTGCCAGCAAATACGAGATGTGTGTTGAGCACTCGCCAGCAGCTTCTCCCCACCCGGCGGTGTTTGCTCAGCAAACACCGCTAATTCCCCTGCTTCTTCAGCTGGGCTGGGGCCCCCAGAGCAAAGCTTGTTCTCCACCAGCCCCCCTGACAGCTCCGCCCTCTCCCAGCTCCCAAGGAGGCCGGTGGAGCAAAGCCAGGCCCTCCTCCCAGCACCGCGTGCGTCCCCAGATCTGTGGGGAGACAGACTGCATCTCTGGTCTGCTGGGGTGTCCTTGCCTCGGGCAGCACCTCGAAGCAGGATTCCTCTAGCTCTGGGATTCTGGATAGGAGGGAGGTTTGGCCAGTTCTCCTCCCTTCTGGTTTCTGTTCCATCCATCCTCCAAGATCCAGGAAGCCAGCTTGTTCCAGCTCTCATTCATTCATTCAACAAGCATTTTTAGAGTGCCCCCAGTGTGCCAGGCAGGGCCGGGTGCTGGGGACACACCAGTGCCTACGACTAAGCAAAGATTCTTGCCGTCCGGGAGTTGAGATAACAAAACAGTTAGCCAATAAATCAGTGAGGCCACTGGAGAACATGAAGGAGAAAACCCGGGTGCTATGGGGGTGCTCCTAGCAAGCTGGCCGAGGAAGGCCCCCCGGATGTGTGAGCTCAGACAGAGGGAGTCCGGGGGTGAGGGACACAGGCCGGTGGGACTGACGTTTCCTTCTGCCTCCGGCTCAGCGGGTCTCAGCATGGCACTGTCCCAGATCCTGTCTGTATTCCAAATGCTATCTTGTTTGTCATGAATTCTTTTAAATTGAAATAAAACTGACATAACATAAAACTCACCATTTTAACTTTTTGAAAAGGTGCCGTTCAGCGGTTTTGAGCACATTCACAGTGTTGTGTAACCAGCACCACTCTCTCATTCCAGAATATTTTTCATCACCCAAAAAGAACCCCCAAACCCCTTAATCCGTCACTTCCCCTTCCTCTCTCCGCTGGAAACCACGAATCTGCTCGCTGTCCCTTCGGACTCGCCTATTCTGGATTCACACACATTCAACATGAGGTCTTTTTGCGTCTGGCGTCTTTCACTTAGCAAAACGTTTTCTGGGTTTGTCCAGGTTGTAGCGGGTGTCAGTACTTCCTTCCTTTTTATGGCTGATTCATATTCCATTGTGTGGATGTACCACATTTTGTTTATTTGCTCATCCATTGCTGGACCTTTGGATCATCAGGGATTTTTGTATTAAATTTGCTTTTTCAAAATATTGCATCAAATTTTATATTTGATGCAATATTTTGCATCAAAATATTGATGATTTTTGGCAGCCCCGCCCCCCAATTTTGCACTGTGGCACCCCACCCTAGTGTCAGGTCGAGTGGAAAAGGGGTTCAGAGAGAAGGAAGAGAGTGTAAGGGCGCTGGGGTGGGCATGAGCTTGAAGTGGGACCTCAGTGGGGAGGGAGCTCCAGGCAGAGGGAACAGCAAGGCACATGCCCGGAGGCAGGGATATGCTGGCAAGGTAAGGGCTCAGGTTGGCTGGAGCACAGAGCCGGTGGGGGTGAAACTAGGCAGTGATGAAGGGTTGGTGGGAGGTGGGGTGGGGAGTGGCCGGATCACACAGGCCTGTGCTGGAAGCCATTGGTTGGTCTTGAGTTGGTAAATTTACGCAATCTGGTTTCAGCTTTAAAAGCTCACTGGCTGCTGCATGTCGGGACTGGAAGCAAAACAGGAAGGAGGGGGTCCTGGGTGGGGTCGAAGGTGTCCAGGTGAGACACGAGGAGGCCTGCACCAGGGTGGGGGCAGCAGTAGATACGGAGGGATTGTCATCAGATAGATTTTGAATGTAGAGAGAGATGAGCCATTCGTTCATTCAGCAATTATTGAGCACCAACTATATGCCGAGCAGTGCTAGAGGCTGGGAATACAGTGGGGGACAAAGCCAGACAAGGTGCCAGGCTTTATGGGGCTGAGAGACGTGAAACAAGAAATTAGAGACATGATCAGGTGTGAAGGACAAGATGCCGGCATTTTGGCAGCTATTGACCTGTGGCTGTTTCCAGAAGAGGAATCCATCCGTCAGAGCAAGGCCTGCTACAGAACGGAGAGAGACGAGCCCAAGAAAATCCTGTTCTCTCTGAGGATGCCGCCACTGGAGGAGCCGTCCCACCATCTTGCATGTGGCAGTTTCCTCGGCCTGAGTGTGTGGCCTCCAAGGCCCCCACTCCAAAGGGGAACTCCCTCGCTTTGGACGGTTGAGTTCTGGGTCGGGTTCAAAAAGAACCAGGACTCGGAGTGGCCGCCTCTCCCGGGCCGCAGAGGAAACCGGAGGCCTGCAGCGCGGGCTGGCAGAGGCCCATTAGTCGCCGCTCCGCCTCCCCTCGGCTCCCAGCAGCGCGTCTCCCCCTCACTGAGGATGAGCCGTGGCAGGGGGCTGATTTGGAAGAAACGAGGCCAGGAGACCCCTCAGCTCTTGCACGGGAGACACGCCATTAATCTTTAACAAACATAAAGTTCCACGAGGCCGGGCCCTCGACTAATGAGGCCTGGTTTCCCAGGGCTCCCCGGGGAAGAGGAATTAACCACCAGAGGTCCCTGGAGCCGGGAGCTGCTTCCCTCGAGGAAGGGGGGCCGGCTGGTTCCCAGCCTCATCGTCTGGGGCCACCTTGACTGTCCCCCCCACAGACTCAGGCCAGAAAGGCCATATCCCCTCAATATGTCTCTTTATAGACACTCACTTGGAGAAACGGCTTTATCGAGGTATAATTGACATCCAATAAATTGCAAAGATTTAAAGTGTACAGCTTAATAAGTTTTGATCTGTCACACACCTGTAAAACCTGTGAAAACCAAAGATAATAGACAGATCCATCACCTGCAGAAGCTTCCTCTCTGTGCGCTCCCTCCTGCCCCTCTCCACCCTCCCGCCCGAGGCAGCCACAGGTCTGCTTTTTCTCACTGGAGAGGAGTTTGCATTCCCTGAAGTTTGATGTGAATGGGACCACGCAGTAGCTGCTCTTTCCTGCTCGCTCTCCTCGCGCTTGGCAGAAGGGCTCGGAGGTTCGTCGATGCGGTCTCGTGTATCAGTGGTTCCTTCCTTCTTATTGAGGAGCGGAATTCCATTGTATGGAGAGATAGCAGCTGATTGATTCCTCTGTTGACGGACACTTGTAAATCCATTCTCTTTCTTTTTTTAAAAAATGAACTTTTTGTTTAGGAATAGTTTCAGACTTACAGGAAAATTGCAAAGATAGTTCGGAGAGTTCGCATATACCCTACATCTAGTGTCTCCTGTTTATTAACATCTTACGTTAGTATGTACATCTGTCACAGTTCATGAACAACACTGACACATTATTATTAACTGAAGTCCATACTTTATTTAGATTTCCTTGGCTTTACCCAAAGTCCTTTTACGGCCTCAGGATCCCGTCCAGGACACCACACGGCATTTACTTGTCACATGTCCTTAGGCTTCTCTTGGCTGTGACGCTCTCTCAGACTTCCTCTGTTTCTGATGACCCTGACGGTTTTGAAGAGTAGCGGTCAGGGGTTGTGTAGACTGTCTCTCCTTTGGGGTTTGTCTGATGTTTTCCTCATGATTAGACTAGGGTTATGGGTTTTGGGAGGAAGACTATGGGGGGGATGTACCATTCTCATCACGTCCTCTCAAAAGTACATCATTGAGGGCCTGGCCCTGTGGCCTAGGGGTTACGTTCGTTGTGGTCCACTTCAGTGGACTCAGTTCAGTTCCCGGCTGTGGACCTACATGCTGTGGTGGCAAACCACATACAAAATGGAGGAAGACTGGCACAGATGTTAGCTCAGGGCAAATCTTCCTCAAGAAAAAAGAGGACGATTGGCAACAGATGTTGGCTCAGGGTGAATCTTCCTCAGCAAAAAAAAAAAAAAAAAAAAAACGTACATCATTGATCAACATGACAGCACTGTTGACTTTGACCTCAATTACCTGGCCGAGGGAGCGTTTGTCAGGTTTCTCCACTGTCAAGTTACTCTTTCCCCCAACTTTCCATTCTGTACTCTGTGGAAGGAGGTCACTATATGCAGCCCACACCTAAGGAGTGCGGAGTTATGGTCCATGTCCTTGAGGGCAGAGTGTCTACATAAATTATTTAGAATTCTTCTGCATGGAGATTTGTCTGTTCTCTCCCATTAATTAATTTATTCAATCATTTGTTTATATCAGTTTGGACTCATGAATATTTATTTTATACTTTGGGTTATAATCCAATTCTACCTTAATAATTTTTTTTGCTCTGACTGTTCCACGTTTTGACCATTGGGAGTTCTTTCAGTTGGCACTGGTATTCCTTTGACATACTCCCATCACTGTGTGTGTGTGTGTGTGTGTGTGTGTTGAACACTTCCTAACTTTCTGGTGATACAAGATGCTCCAGGCTCATCTTGCATATTTCCTTCCCTAATCCCAGAACCAACCATTTCTCTAAGAGGTCTGGTTCTTTTTACTGGAGAATGGTCTTAGAAACCAAGATCTGGGCACGCAGGTGTGCTCACAGCTACTGGGGTGTCATTGTTTCTCTTCCCTCTTGGCTGACAGAGCAAAGAGTTGATGGTATACGTACTAACCCTTTTAAATACACATCTCTTTCTATTTTTATATGTAACCATCTGTATCTACATCAGGCTGAACGTGAGTTCTTACTGATGTCTCCAACTCTAACCCATACCACACGGACCATTCTTGTCTCCTCTCACTCCGACAGTGAGCAATCTGGCTTCCACCAGCTGCCACCCATTCATTTAAAATTGTTCGATTCCAGCAGATGTGTATAGTGGTTTCAGAATTGCTGACCCAGACTCTGGTGGGAAACAACGTTATCAACCAGAGTACAGCACGCATGTACAGCTCCTTTTCCTGTGGCCTTACAGACCCTACCGTCACGAGCTGTATAATGACATTTTGGTCAATGACAGACCACATATACAGTGGTCCCATAAGATTAGTACCATGCAGCCTAGGCGTGTGGTAGGCTACCCCATCTAGGTTTCTGTAAGTGCACTCTGTGGTGTTCAGACAGCGATGAAATTGCCTGACAATGCAGTTCCCCAAACGTGCCCCCACCCCATTACGTGATGCATGACTGAATTCATTTCCAAAGTTACTTAGGTCAGCACTTCCCTTAACTCCTTCAGTGAGGTTGTTCCAGACCCTTATAACACAGTTAGACTGTTTTGTCACATTGTGCATTCCATCTTGGCATCCCCAACCTCCTAAATAACCTTTAAAAATTTGCATATATTCAGGTTCAATCTTTGTGCCGTAAAGTTCCACATGTTTTGACAAATGCACAGTATCACACAGAATAGTTTCGTCACCCTAAAAAATGCCCTGGGTTTCACCTATGTAACCTCCACCCCAAGCCTGAGCTCTTCACCATCTCTATAGTTTGGCCTTTTCCAGAACGCCACGTAAATGGAATCTTACAGTGTGTAGCCTTTTCAGACTGGCCTTTAAGCTGCCTCCATGTCTTTTTGTGGCTTGATAGATTGTTTCTTTTTGTCACTGAAAAATATTCCATTGGCTAGATGTACCGCTGTTTGTCCATTCACCTGTTGAAGGACATCTTGGGTGCTTCCAGGTTCTAGCAATTACGAATAAAGCTGCTACAAACACTCAAGAGCAGGTTTTGTGTGGTCATAAGACCACGTTCAGCTTTGTAGAAACTGCCAAACTGTCTTCCAAAGTGGCTGTACCATTTTGCATTCCCACCAGCAGGGAATGAGAATTCCTGTTGCTCCACATCCTTGTCAGCACTTGGTGTTGTCAGTGTTCCAAATTTGGGCCATCCTAGTAGACGCAGAGTGGTGTCTCATTGTTTTAATTTGCATTTCCCTGATGACATAAGGAGTGGAGCATCTTTGATATGCTTATTTGCCAGCTGTCTATCTTCTTTGGTGAGGTATCTGTTAAGGTCTTTGCTCCATTTTTTAATCAGGTTGTTTGTTTTCTTATTGTTGAGTTTTAAGTGCTCTTTATATATTTGGGATAACAGTCCTTTATCAGATGTGTCTTTTGCAAATATTTTCTCCCAGTTTGTAGCTTGTCTTCTCATTATCTGAATCACTGTATTTTCCCCCTTTTATTGATTCCAACTTTTTTTTTTTTTAACATTCTTATTTGCTCACATCTACCGAACTCCTATTCTGTGCCAGGCCTAGCTGCAGTGACCCTGTCAGCTGGTGATTCCCTGTCCAGATTATCGGAGAAGAAACTGCTACCTTTGGTGGAAGGCTAGATAAGATGAGCTCTAAAGTCCTGTTACTCTAATGTCTTAGGGTTCTAAAAGTCTACACTTCTAAGATTTTAAAATTCAGTAATTCTCACACTTTACATATTTTATTCTAAGATCCTATTAGATAAACGTTCTAGAGTCCTGTGCTTCCCTGATCTTATACAATTCTAAAACCTCAAGGATATAAGGCACCCTAAAGCTAGTTTTTATAAAGTTAATTAGCTTAATATTCTAGAATTTTGTAATTCTGAGATTTTACTCATTAAATTTTCTGAAATTTTATGACCCTTAGTTTCTATAAATTAAGGGCTGTAAGACCTTACGGATTCAATTTTAAAAGGTTTCTCCAACCCTAAAATTCTATGGTTCTAAGTTTCTGTAAAGCTAGAATTTTAAGTTCCATTGGTCTACTATGATAGAATGCTATCATTCTAAGATGCTGTTGGTGAGTCTCCTGAAATTCTAAAATAACATGGTTCTAAGTTTCTCTTGAGCCAAAGTTCTAAAATTCTCTCGCTCCAAAGTTCTAAGACTTGAGCTTAGCATCTTGCAGATTCTGCAGCTGGAGAGACATCTCTGAAGCCACTTGTCATCCTCCTGGCACTTGGTCCCAGGACAGCCAGCTCTGTCCCAGATCCTCCTGGGACCGACCAGTCCAACTCCGGATTCAGGCCAGGCTCCAGCCCCTGACCCTGGAATAGAACCTGAAGGTCGTCAGCTCCAGATGGCCAGCTTCTCCGTCATCCTTGTGTGAGGATGCCTGAGGCTCCTTAAATGCCTTGAGGCCTGGCACCCCTGGACCCATGAGCCCTCACAGGCATGGAGGCGATGACAAATTAAGTGAACGGGCCAACAGTCGGTAAATGGCAAGTCCTTGAGAGAACAGGACACTGGACCAGTAAGTTGCGCTGAAGGTTGCTTAGCCGGCAGGCTCTTGTACCTGGTGTGGATGGAGAGCTGTTTCTTCAGAGCCTTTCCCGCCTTGCCTATTTTGAAATTTTCCCTGGGGCCAGTCCTTGCTAAAGGCCACATTTCTTCCCCATCTTCTTACAATTTATGGTCCTTCCAGATTGCTATCTTTGCTAGGTAATAGAGATGAGAGAACAAGGTGCTTGATCATCTTGGAGCAAGGGGAGAAGTCAAAGCTATTCCTCCTGATCCTTTCAGTTTCTTCTTCTCTCTTGCTTCTCTCTTACAGCTCTTGGTGAAGATGAATCCAGCAGGGGTTTTTCAGTTGCAAATCCATAAACCCCAGTTTGCCAATTAGGAGTGTGTTTGGCTGCATGGAACAGAAATGCAAGTACAATAGTTGAAAAAAACAAGACGGTTATTTTTCACAGGTAACAAGAAATCCAGAGAGAAGTATTGCATTTGTGATCCAGACAGAAAAAAAGGTGGAAGGGCAAAGAGCCTTCTCCCAGGATCTGTCTTTTTCTTTGAGAATGACATTTCCCCTGAGGACTGCCACTCATCTCATTGCCTAGAACCTGGTCACATGGCCACTTAAAGCTGTGAAAAGATGCGGATAAATATTCAGTTAGCTGTATTGCTGTCTCAAACAAAATCGGGATTCTATTGATAAGGAAGAGAGGAAAAATGGATACTGACAGGTGACCAGCAGCATCTGCCATACCAATTAAAACTTGTATAACTAAAAAAAAAAAAAAAAGAATCCAGGTGTATCCAGGCTTCAGGTACAGCTGGATCCAGGAGCTCAAAGAATGTTGTCAGATATTGTGGCCATTCACTGTGGCTCCACTCCTGGTGGCAAAATTGTTTCCAGCAACTGCAAACTGACATTCTATCAGGTTAGCAATCCCAAGAAAGGAGAACACTTCTTTCTTGATAATTCTTCCAGCACTGGGATCATATGCCCACCTACTGGAGTCAGCCTCAGTGAAACCACACAGATGGAGACCGTGTCGGGGCCAGGCACAAGAGGGGAGGGATGTTGGGCAGGTAAAGCCACCTGTTTCCGCTCTAGGATGGGTACGTGCTTTCTCCATTACTCCCACTCAACATCACCCGAGGATCAGCCAAGTTTCTGAATCCAGAGTCACAAGTCTCAAGACTGGGGTTCCATTCATTCATTCACTCATCAAACACTCCTTACTCTTCCTGTGTGATTTCAAGCGGGCCACATCACTTTATAAAGGCCTCCGTGTCCCTTCTGGGAAAAGAGCAGACGGCCGTAAATTCCCATAATCGTTAAGAGTGTGGGCTGTGAGGTCGGACAGCTTCGTTCCATCCCAGGCTCTGTCACTTGCCAGCTCTGTGACCCTGGACAAGTCGCTTCCCCATTTGGGACCTCAGTTTCCCCAATCTCCATAATCCCACCTTCTCACAGAGCTCTTGTCTGAATGAGGAGTTGAATGAGATCTTACACGTAAAGCAGGTAGCTGGAGGCCTGGCCCATCGTTAGCATTCGATGCACGGTGGCCGCCATCGCCATCGCCATCATCATCATCATCACCATCATCATCACCATCATTAATACTGTTACCTGCCTCAGGACCCTGCCCAGCAAGACTCCCAGAGAGTCACAAAGCACCATAATGATTAAAAACAAACTCCCAACCACCAAAGCCCGCTTCTGCCAGCCTCCCCTTCATCCCGCCGCCGATAACCAGCCCCCTTTTCCCCATCTTTGGCTGGGGCTAAGAGAAGGGTGCCCCTGACAGCAGCCTGGGGAACAGCACGCTGCCCCCTTCTTTAAATTCATCTCCCTCCGTGTTCCAGGGCCATCCCTGTTGGAAAAAATGACTCTCACAAAAGATCCCTCAGCAGCAATTATCTAAATGGGAAGCTGGGAGGGGGAGAACCATTTAGAACCCACTTCATTGCAGGATTAGCTAATTAATTAACGGTTTCACTGACAACTCGCCGGAGAAGTGTGTGTTAAACAGGAGCGCAGTGGGGCGTGATTTATAGACTCTGACACCCCCATCCTGGCCTCTCCAGCCCAGCGCCCTCCCTCCCCACCCCACCCCACGGCCCCCACCCTTCTGCTCGTCCCCAGAGCAGGGAAACCTGTGGGGGACCCTCTCTGGAGTTCTGGGGCTGGGCTGCTGGCCGAGGGGGGCGACGTGGAGATGACAGAAGGGCGGCTGGGGAGGGAGGTGGGCTGGGACGACGGGGAGACAATGAAGAGATAACAAGGCAGCTGAGACGCCAGGGGTGGCTGCGTCTGCCCCTTGCCCCCAGCCCACAGCCACTCCATCTGTGCCCGTCCGGGCACGCAGGGCCCCGTAGGCACCTGCTGGTCATGGCTGCTCCCTGACTCCCAACAGATCCAGGGTTTTCAGAGCCCCACCCACCCTGTGCCGTTCAGGGAGCCCAGAGACCGGGCTTCCATTTTTCTCGGGGAGGGGGTTTGAGATGAGGGATGAAGGGCAGGGTGCGAAGGGGAGAAGAAGCCAGAAGGGAGGATGGTGTCCACCAGCGGGGACCTCCTGGACCAGGGCTTCTCAGAACACACCCCACAGGCCACCAGCATCACCATCATGGGCAGTGCCATGGACGAACCCAAATGCTCAACCCTGACAGAGCGGAAACCAACCCAACATCAGACTCGGATGTGGGGCCTGGGGGTACGCCCTTTTAACATCCTGGTTCTGAAAGCCCTGAAAGCTTAAGCACCTGGCTTGCACACCTGCCGAAGGACCACAGATTCGGTCCACACCCCGCATTCCAGCTTTGGATTCTTTTGGCTACTGTGGGGGTTCTCAGCCAGGCTGCGGGGCCGCGGGGGTATGTGGGGGTCCCCCGAGGTTGCAAGGCGAACATCCTGTGTGCAGACAGGTAGCGATTTTTCTGGGAAGGGGTCCGGAGCATCCATAGAATCTTAAAAGGGTGCGTGACCCCAGACGAGGGTAAGCATCTTCAGATTAGCTCCTCTGAGCTTCAGTTTCCTTTCCATGATTCTAGAAGAATCATCTTGGTCTTTCACACCATGGGGAATCGTGAGCGGAAACACCAGCGTAGCTATAAGGCTGTCCAGTGCAAGGCATGAGACCTCAAAGGGCGCCTTCCATCTTTCCCCCACTTTCTCCTCCTTCCCGGGCCCCTCCACACTGAACTGGGCACCCCGCCTCTCTGTCACTAGCAGTTGGCCCAGCAGGAGCTGAGCGAGGAGGCCAGGGGAGCTGGGCTGGGTCATGTCACCCAGGAAGGGTCTTTTCCAAGGAGGGGAGTATATGGCGGGAGCCTTGAAACAGTCCTGCCAGGGACGTGGGGGATGGAAAGAGAGGAAGGGGAGAGAGCGCGATCATCTCCCCTCTGGGTAGGAACCATTGTCCCCATTTCATAGATGAGCAAACAGAGGCATTAAGAGATTAAGTGCAACGCTAGTGAATAATGGGGTTTGGTACAGGTTTTATAGATGTATAAATAGACATATGTGTGTGTGTATGAGTAAAATGCTATAAAATATATATCGTGAGGTTGGAATAGTTCCTGGCACATAGTGAGGACTCAGTAAATGTTATTATTATTATTATTATTATTATGCATCCTACAGCAGACCCCACTAAGAGCTGGCCCGCCCCCCTCATCAGTGCTCTCGATGCCCCTCTAAGGAAGGTGGTGTCATGCTCCTAATGGAGAGGAAATGGAGGCACAGAGAGGGTAAGTGACTCCCCAAGGTCGCACAGCTCATCTTGGCCGAACTGGACTTTTCTTCCTGTATGGAAGGGTGTGTGGGTGGGTCGGAGCCCGGCCTCACTCACCTGGGGGCTCCAGAACCCAGGGCCCGCCCTTCCGCAGCTGAGCCTGTGTGAGCCCCGGCTGCTCGCCCTGCCTCCTCTGTGCGACCCCTCCCAGCCGCCGCAAAGGGTCAGGCGGCGAAGTCCACCCTCCGAGTGTTCAGGTAGGGAGGTGAGGCTCAGAGAGCGCCAGGGACTTGCCTCGGGTCACACAGCATGTCTGGGGCAGTGAGGCAGAAGAACCCGTGACCTCCTCCCGCCCTCAGCCCTCCCCGCTCGGCGTTCAAGGCTGCAGAGAGGACGGGAGGGGGTTAAACCCCAACCGAAGCCGGGCTGCAGCCCCGCCGCCCCCGCATCTGGGCGCGGGGACAGATTCCCCGTTCACACCGCGCACAATGGCCCCTCAAAGGCGCGCCGCGGGCATTGTTCGGCCGGCGCCCGCGCGTCCTACCTCCGCGCGCGAATTAACCCCCGTCACCCCGCCATTGTCGCCGCGCACTTCGGGGCGGCCACAAAGGCGCCAGAAAACCCTGCCGTGTTCGGAAGGTGGGGGTGGGGGTGGGGGTGGGGGTGGGGGTGGGGGGGAGCCGCGGGGACAGGAGGGAGGGAGCGGGCCTGGAGCAGCGGGTGGAGGGAGGGAAGCTATCCCGAGAGGAGGTGGGGGCGCAGGCGGGATGGGGGCCCGGACAGGGGGAGGGGGTGCAGGCGGGATGGGGGCCCGGAGAGGAGGTGGGGGCGCTGGTGGGATCGCGGGCCTGGACACGGGGAGGGGGTAGGGGTGCCGGCAGGATGGGGGGACCTGAAGCATGGTAGTTGGGGTGCAGACGGGATGGGGGCCTTGGAGCAGAGGCAGCTGACTGGCTGAATGGGGGCGCGGCTGGAGCCTGAGGGTCCCCTATCCCCTCTTGTCTGTGGGTCTCTGAGCAGCCTTCTTTCTCTGTTCTTTCTCCGTCTGTGCCTCTGCCTCTCCGTCTCCTTCTCTTTGATTGTCTCCCTCTTTCTAACTCTGGTCTCATCCTTCTCTATCTCTCTCTGTCTCCCTCTGCCTATCAGCTCATCTCTCTGTCTCTGTCTCTCTGTCTCTGACAGTCTGTCTTCCTCTGTCTCTCTTTGCCTCTCTGATTGTCTGTCTGGGTGTCTGTCCGTCTCTCTCTAGCACAAGGAAGGATGCCCCCGCACTTGCACTGCCATCCTCATCCTCCCACAAGCAGACCTGCTGACCTGGAGGCAGAAAGGCGTGGGGAGGGGGCTGTGTGGAGCCCAGTGTGCAGACGGCGAAGCCAGAGCCCAGAGGGTCAGACGGTGATCAGAGGCCCGGCCCTGCTTCCCAGAGTCACAATTCATAAAAATAACCGAGTTGTCCAGGTCTGACCTCTAGCATCCTGGGACATTCTTCCTCCCTTAGGCTGGTGCCTTGGGTGTCCCGGCACAGGCAGGCCCCAAGCTCCCCTGGCCCCTAGTCTTGGGGACAGCTCTGTGGGACCCCAACTCACCATCCCCTGCTCAGCTGTTAGGGCCTCCCAGCCGGGCCCTCCCCTCCTGCTGGGATGGGCCCTTCTGGGTCCTCCTGGAGCACAGGGGGTGGGGGTGGGGGGGCTGAGGAGGGGGCTCTCTGGCCCAGGGAGCTGCCCAGCTTCCTCCCCCTGGAGAGAGACAGCCCCCAGCCAGGCCTGCTGTGGGTTAGATAAGGACGGAGAGCCACACAGCTCATCCTCCTTTTTTGTAATCTCCTCCTCCACCGCCTCGCCTCCCCAGCCCCGGCTCCCCACTTTATTTTTTATCATCTTTATAGCTTTGGAATTATCTGGGCTGACTCTGCATTCATTTAGCCAAGGGCAGGTGGGGTCGCAGGAGACAACTTACTCATCTGTGTGTATGTTCTTGCCCCCCACCCCCATCGCTGGCGAAGAGAGAGAAAGGAACCGGCTGGAGGAGAGGTTGGGGGCACAGGTGACCACAGTTCAGGGCAGAAAAGAACTTTTGAGTGCCGGAAAGTTTGTAGTGGCAGAGGCCAGTCCTAGGCAGCCGTGGCTGAACCAGCACCCCCACTTCCCCGCCCTTTGATCAGGAAAATCATCTAAGGTCGGAAGAGGCCCTGAATGGCAAAGGAATTGAGTTTATCTCTAAATTTTCCTTCCTTCCTTCCTTCCTTTTCCCCCCCTCCCGCCTTCCTTCCTTTCTTTCTCAAAATAGCCCTTGAATTTCAGGACATGGGTTTAATTGTCAGCTGGTATGAGTCTTGGCTTCTGCAGGCCGTGTGTGACATTGGGCAAGTGGCGTCTCCTCCCTGAGCCTCCGTGTCTCCATCTGTAAAATGGGGACAGCGATAGAGCCCACTTCATTCCTTATTAGGAGGATTAAGGGAAAAATTAGTGACAGTGCTTGGCACGTCGCTGAGCACATCGTAAGGACAGAATCATTGCTGCCCTCAAAAGTTATCGCATTTAGTATTTCTGTGCGCTTCCTGTACGCTGGGGGACCCAGAGCTGGGGCTCTCAGCCTCTGCCCTAGGGGCTCACTGCCCGGAGAAATGGAGAGAGCGGCCCTCAGGGCAGCCCCTAGGGAGGTGCTAAAAGTGGCATTTTATTTCGGGCAGGGACACAGACACTGTTAAAAGCGAACTGAGACTGAACGGACGCGGCAGATAAGTTAGGGGCCATGACTCTCACCCCAGAGGGACGCCCTGGGGCTTCCTTAGGTGGCCGGTCCTCAGCTCCGTGGTGTGGAAGCCTTCACTGGAGCCCTGGGCCCAGCCCCCAGAGCAGCTCGTGGTCGTGAGATGAAACAGGGCCTGGCCTGAGACAGGAGTTCGGGGTTTGTGCCTCCCCGCTGCCTGGCTGGGTGGCCCGGGGCAGGTGGCTTCTCCTCTCTGAGTAGCGTTTCACCGCCTATGTGACTGGACTGGCTCACGTGCCGCAGTGCCCCACTTCCACCCTAGGCCAGGGCCCCTTCGTGGCTTCCCTGGACAGCAGCCTCCCTACTGGCCTCTGCTTCCTCTCCTACGTTCTCCTCCCTTTATCTGTATCACAGCCACAAGGCTCTTCCCCAAACCTATTGTTTCCCCTGCTTGAGAGCCTCCAATGGCTTCCTCTTGCCTTCAAAACCACGTCCTTATCTCAGCCTTCAAGCCTCTGCATGAGCTGGCCCAGCTCATCTCATCCCCTCCCGCTCCCTGCCTTGCTCACTCAACTCCAGCCACTGCTCCAGCTCATTCCTACCTCAGGGCCTTTGCACTTGCCGGTCCTTGCTGGAACACTCCGCCCCAGGCCACCTTGGCTCTTTCCTGTCATTAAGTTCCCAGTTGAAATGTCACCATCTCGTGATGACTTGGTCTAATAGACCTCTGGTACCCACTGTGTCCTCTTTGTTGTGTCTCTAATACTGACCACTCTCTGGTTTTATCCTGCATCATTGTTTGTTTAGTGTCTGTCCCTCCCACCGGCTTGTTGGTCCAGAACAGGGACTGGCTCTGTCTGTGCAGTGGGCTCCCCGGCACCTTCTCCGTGGCCTGGTGCAGAGCCTGGCTCAGTGAGCGTTTGTCAGCTTGATCATCGGACCTTGATGTTTCAACCCACTCGTTCCAGACCCATTGTAGGTTATTCCTAAATGAGCAAGTGGTTTCCTAACTTTTAAAAAAATAAACTGTGGTGTGACTCCCAGGCCCACTGACCACCTGCCTGCAGGCTGGCGTCCTGTCTTGAGCGGGAGGCAAGCAGTGGGCTCCCAACCAGCCCCGAGGTGGCAGGTGGCCCTCGGCCCGCCCGCTGAGCCGCAGCTCCGGAGGCCTTCCCTGAGGCCCCGTTGTGGCAGGTTCCTGTTTCCTCTGCACTTCTGCAAACCCTGTCTGGATCCAGGCATGGCGGCTGGGAGTCCCGCGATGGAAACGTTGTCACCAGCAACTGGCCTGAAGGGTCCCCCTGAGCCGTCTGGGCCACACAGCTCTGTGAGTGACTCTGGTCAACCAAGAAAGTGGAGCCTCAGACAAATAAAGGCTCTCAGAGCAGCTCATGGGAAATGCTGAGGGGCCATGGCAGAAAGGGAGAATTACTCTGATGGAAAGATCTGGAAGGATGAGGCTAGGAGAGATGGGGAAACGGTAGGGAGAGAGATGGGGCGTGCTGGTGCCTGTGTGAGGAGGGGAGTGTGGGTCTTGGCTTCCTGATCCCTCTTGTTTTGAACTGAAGATGTTCACCTGATCACCTTGAAATGATCATACTGAAGCAGGTGCCGGAGGGGATCAATATATATTGAGGCTATTTTATGTGCGTCTTGGACCCACATGAAATATCTGTGTCCTTTTGTCTCATCTTCACAATAGCCAGTGCCAGCCATGTAATGGTGTCCTCATTTCAGGGACTGGGGAACAGGCTCAGAGAGGTTAAGTGGCTTTTCTAAGGACACACAACTAAGGAGTGCAGAAGCCGGGATTTGAACCCAAGTCTGTCTGATTTCAGAACCAGTGCTTGCTGTTTTCATTACATCAAGATGTGGCCTGAACTCGGGGATGGAAACAGTGGAGCTGTTGGGAGGGAGAAGGGACGGAGGTGTGATAGGGGGACGAGATTTAAGAGCAGAAGTCACACTGAGGAGGGTTGCACGGCTAGGGGTGTGGCGCTGAGAAGACGTCCCTCTGGTCTTGGTCTTGGTCTCAATATCGGCATTGCCGCGCCCTCTCTGCCCTCAGCGCAGCCTCTGGCGGGGGAGGGGAGGGGAGCTAAGCGTCATGTAATTGCCCGGCTCTCCTGTGAAATTTGTTTCGGGACACATTAGTTCCAGTGAATTTAGCCGAGCGGCGGGGAGCCCCGAGAAATGATTTGCAATTAGCCGCAACCCCACGGCCCCCCACTGGGACGCGAGGCTCGGGCACCGAGTGGGGCATGGCCTGCGGGTTGAAGCCGCGGCCGGGGTGGCGGGACGAGCACAGAGGTGGCTGAACTCTGCACTCAGCATCAGACTTGACTGTTTCCGGAGCCTGGCGGCCAACTGGGCTGAAGGGGACAGTTCGCCCCCAAACCGCCAAGGCCAAGACTTAGCCGGGCCAGAGGGGCACTGGGGATGACCAGATCCGGCCTCCTCCTTGGCAGAGGGGCTGTGGGCTGGGACCGCCAACCTCTGCTGCGTCGGCACCGGCAGCGTCTCTTTGCAGTTGCACTGTGTGCCCCACCCGGTGCTGGGTGCTTCCCCTCTGATGGTAAATTCTCCCTAACCGGGAGGTAAGGAGGCGACCCCCGTGTGGCAGGCCAGGAAAGGGACGCTGGGAGCCATGCAGGGATGCTAGTGAGGTCACCCACGATGGGGCAGGAGGCGGTCTCAAACCTGGCCAGTTGGCTCCCCCAGTCGTGACAGCTGCCTGCCCCGGTGGCCTCTCGGGGGAGACAGAACAGGGTAGTCACTGGGGCTGTGGAGTCAGGCGGGCCTGGTATGGGTCCCAGCTCGGCCGCTTTCTGCCTGTGTGACCTCGGGCAGGTCACTTCTGCTCTCTGAGACTCTGTGTCCTCATCTGAAAAATGAGAATACTCCTACTCATGTGGTGGGGTTGCTCCTAGAAGTAAGAAGGAATATAAAGCAATTTGGCAGCAGAAGGGGCTCAATGAATGATAGGTATTATTATTGCTATTGTTATCATTATTATTGCATCTCCATCAAGCTTAACTGGAGAAGAGAGAAGAAAGTGGGGAAAGATCTCATGGGTACCAGTGGGAGGGCTGCCCGCCTGCAAACATCCCCCCTACCCGCCCCCAGCACACTCAGTCAGTCCCCTCTGCCCCGGACCAGGCCTTGAGTGGGTATGAGCTAACCAAGACAGTCCTGGCCTCGCAAAAACGCTCCCTAAGGCTTCCGGAGTGAGCCAGGCAGGAGGCACAGGCAGAGGTCTTTGGGAGCTGGGGTGATCAGGGAGGGCTTCTGGGAGGAGGTGGCCTTGACCCAGTTTTGTTCCTCTTGTGGTTGGGGTGTCCACATTGCACAACCCCAGGAGGCGCCCTCCCCATTGTGTTCCATGTCGTGCAACCCAGAAGCTCTAAGTTGTTGCAAGTGGCAAAGAGTTGCCCTGTGCGCAGGCACTGTTCTAAGCCTCACACAGCGCATTTGTCCTACTCTGTCTAATAAAGTGGGCAGGACGGGAACGACAGTCTGGCTCCCCACAAGCCAATGAGAACCCTGGGTAGTGACTCAGGAGTGGCAGTGATCCCGTCTGAGGGTCTGACCTGAAGGCCAGCCTGCTTCCTTTTGGGGTGGGGGGGGGTGTGACCAGGCATTTAGCTGAGGGGACCAGGGCCCTGAGGCTGCTCTGGGATTCTCAGGGGAAGAGGAAGGGACAGTGTAGGCTGGAGCTGCCACTCTTCCCGAGCTCCTGGCACATAGTAGGTCTTTGGTAACGTGACCTTGGCAATCAGGGAAAACATTTGCTCCTTCCCGGGTGTCTCGGGGACTTGCCCAGACCCAGCTGGTGGCAGAGAGGAAGCTCACGATTTCAAAGCAAAGGTGAAGGCAGGAAATGAGCATTTCTTCTGCTGCCTCTTCTGTGCTGCTCGGTTCCAGAAGAAAGAGCCAGGCAGTCGGAGCTGTGGGTCTTCAGGAAGCGCAAAGCTCTCTGGGAGCCGGAGGGGTCAGGGCAGGCTTCTGGGAGAAGGTGGCCCTGTCCTGAACGGTCCCTGATATGACCCGGGAACCACATGGCACAACCCCAGGGGACTTTCACCGCCTTCCGCCCAGGCCAGAGCGGCAGGTCTCATCTTTCTCAGGTCTGCAGATGGGAAACTGAGGACCGGTTGTCCGAAGTCATGCAGCCGTCCTGACTTGGCTGAGGCTGTCCTGAAATGCCTGCATCCCAGGGAAGCCCTCAGCCCTGGCAAACGGGCACGGTTGCTCACCCTATTTTAGCGCCTGGGCTGGGGTCTGAAGCCGGGCTGGCCGACCCCCACAGCCCCTTCTCCCCCAGCAGGGTCTGCCTTTTCCATCTGCTCCCCCCTCCCCTTCTGAATTCATGAGCTCCACCCCCTGGTCCCTGGAGTACCGCCTGTCCCACGCTTTCCTTTCCTCGGATTTCCCCCATGCCCAGGGCTGTGCTTTGTCTCCCTCTGGCTCCTTATCTGCCCTTGTCTTCTTGTGGAAGAAGAGATAAAAGTAATTCTTATGGCCGCTTCTCCACCGGCGGCCGCCAGCCCCGTCCCCCTCCTGCTGTATTTCCCTGGCCCGGCCAGATAAAGGGTTAGGCCTGAGCACATGTCATTTTCTTTGTGTGAAATCAATATTCAGCAAAGTTTATCTGCCCAACATAGCAGGAAGTGCTAATTTCATCCGCGTCAATTATTTTGATGAATGTTCATAATGCTCAGGGTGTGAGAAGAAGATAAAAGAATTACTGGGATAACGCACACGTCCTCCTCACACACGCTCGCTCACCCAGGAGTTCACACTGGGGCACACGCAGACCTGGGGAGGGGAGGCTGTTAACTGACAGCTGCCCTACCCTCCCAGGCCACCGGTGATTCAGAGCATCTTGGGAAGAGGGAAGAGCAAAGGGGGTCTGGACCAGGGTGTTATCAGTCCTTGGTTTTTAGGATACAACTGTGCTTCTCCACAGGGGTGATTCTGAGCCCCGGGGGACATTTGGCAAGGCCTGGAGACATTTCTGATTCAGAGATGCTACTGGCTTCTGGTAGGGAAGCGCCAGGGGTGCTGCTAAACATCCTACAAGGCACAGGACGGCCCCCGTCACAAAGAATGATCCATCCTCAATGTCAGTAATGCTGAAGCTGAGAAATCCTGCAACAGAGTTATTTTCTATTTTATTTTTTAAAAGTGTTTCTCTGTAAATATGTCTCTAATTTCTAGCAATACTGGCAAGAAAATATTTGTGGGTTTGTACTATGTTTTTTAAAGACCCTATTAAGAAACAAGACATCGGAGGCTAAATACAAGAATAAAAACATAGATTGACTTAGGTAATTCTACCCTGTGATGATTTCCTGTGAAATGTTAGAAAATCAAATAAATAAGGACAAATCTGAGTTTTAAAAATACTGGCCTGATGGAAGTTCTCACAGCTTAGGAGCCGTGGCTGAGCAATGGTCAACCGAGCGGAAATGCGCGGTCCTGGCTGGGGGCTGACTCTGGAGGCCCCGAGAGTCCGTCCCGGACCCTGCACCTGGGTGCCCGCCCGGCCAAGTGAGGGTGGAGCCAGCCATCGTCCCAGCAGGTTTGCTGTTGTGAGCCAGGCCGTGCGCACAGGCTGGACGGTCCTCGCCCTCCTCAGAAGCAGCTGAGTCTGACGTTACTGCACTGCTTAAACGGGAACGTGCTCACGGACCACCTGCAGATCCCATCAAAACGCAGTTTGCCTCAGCAGGTCCGGGCAGGTCCTGAGAGGGCGGATTTCTAACCAGCTCCCTCGGAGGTGGGCTTCCCGGAGGACCACGTCTTCCGTGACAAGGTCCAAGGATGCACGATGTTGTCAAGGTGGGTTAGCATCTCGAGTCAGCTTTTGGTCTATCTCTGGGCGTAGTGAGAGTACATGGGGGTAAAGACCGTGCGTGTCCAGGAGGCCATGCAGAGAGACGTCCTCGAAGGCCAGCAGGCAGCGGGGCCAGACGCTTACATTTTGAGCCAGACTTCTTGAGCTCGAGGTTCTGTATCTTGGCTTACTTTGCGCATTACTAATTTTTTATGTTTATTTTGTCTCTTTCTCCCTGTTAGGATGTAATTTCCACAGAGATAGGAATCTTTGCCTGTTTTGTTCAGTTGCTGTACCTCCAGCCCCTAACATAGTGTCTGCCCTATCTAGGCCCTTAATGTTTGTTGACTGAATCCATGTGCCTCAGTTTTCTTACCTGTAATATGGGAACCATAGGATTCACACTAATACCATGGGGTAGTTTCAGCTCTCAATAAATGTTGGTGATTATTATTATTCTTGTTACTATTACTAACCTTGTCTGCCTCTCCGCTTAGCCTTCACGCATGTGATTCTGGTCACTATGGCTGCCTGACTAGGTGCCCTAAAACCCAGCGGCTGAAAACCACCCCAGAGTCTGTAGGGTGGGAGCTCAGACAGGCCACAGTGGGGATGACTTGTCTGCGCTCCATGATGTCTGGGACCTTGGCTGGGACACTTGAAAGCTGGAGAGAACACAGCAGCTGGGGGCCAGAATCATCTGGAAGCATCTTTACTCACACCTCTGGAGCCTGGGCTGGGGTGACTCTAAGGAAAGGTCTGTCAACAGGACACCTGCACACAGCCTCCCTGTGTCACTTGGGCTTCCTCACAGCATGGTGGCCAGACTTCTGCCGTGGTGGCCTGCTGCCTGACCTTTCATGACGCAGTCTGGGAAGTCACATGGCATCACTTCTGCCATACGATTGGTCGAAACAGTCACATGCTCACCCAGACTGAAGAGGATGGACATAAACCTCATCTTTCAGTGACAAGGCGTCGAAGAATTTTGGGACCACGTGCAACTGGTCCACACAAGGTAACCAAGGTGCACCCATGTTTAACCAGCTTCATCTTCACAGGAGTGGAGCGCGCGGCGGCTAGTGCCTTTTCTGTGTGTCCTGCCTAAAGCACGCATCGTCGATGAGGAGCCACAGGCAAAGGGGTGAGGGTCCTTCTAACCCCATTCAAGTCAGCCTCCCGAGCTGCGGAAAACTCCCCACCTTCTGACGAAAGTCAGCAGCACTTTAAAAAAAAAAAAAAAAAACAAGTCTATCTGAGGACGCTCCTTCTGGGAGGAAATGCCGAGTGTCAATCACATAATATATGATGTTGTGAGCAGATGTCATGATATTATATGATAAAATATTATGAGCAGATGATATGCTATTTATTACGGGCAGGTGATATATGACGCCATATTACGATTATGGATGGTGATGTATTGTGCATCCTGGCGTGTGTGGGAGATTATGTATGCACACGCTCTGGCATGAAGAGTCTGATTTAAGAACTCCCTTCCACTCACCCACCTCTGGTTCTTGCCAGTCAAAGTCTCTTTTGCTGAGTCGGACAAAGGATCAAAACTCTTCAATCCTTGGGACTAAGCTCTGTGTGGGTTTGGGATTTCTGGGGATTTTAGGCCCTGGGCCACCAATTCTGAACCTCTTGCAATCTGCCCAGGGCTTTGGGTCTGAAAAGCTGGTTCTCGGATGTGTTTGCAGCATGAGTAAGATCGAGAATGAAATTGCCGTGGGCCAATGGCCGGTGCGAGGCGTATAAAGAAGCTGCTGGATGTGCGCACGATCTTGAAACTAAATTATAAGGAACAAAAATGGAATCAAGAGGGAATATGTGAGAGTAAGAACAGGAAGCCTTCAGAGTTCATTCGATCAAAGCGGCCGGCGGGTGAATGCCAAGGCAAACCCTTGTTGGAGAAACAGCCACTCTTGGCCAGTTTGGAGGATGGGGCAGCAAAGGGGAGTTTGAATGAGTAGCAGGTCTGAAAACAAAATATCCTCCAATCGATAAAAATCCATTTCCTTTATATAAAATTCTAAATTAAGGTCTTGCATTTCTAAATGCAGAGGTAAGATTGACAGGTAAGTGACGACTGCCGAGGGCTCTGGAGGCCGCTGGCTCAAGTTCAAAGCCGGGTTCTACCACTTCCTGGCTGGGTGGCCTCAAGCAGGTGACAGAAGCTCTCTGTGCCTCTGTTTACATATCTGCAAAATGGGTGTAACGGCAGCTGCCATCTCACAATGTGGTTATGAGGACTTGAGAAACGCAAAGAGCTCAGGACGGTGCCTGGCATGTAGGGCACACTAACAAACGCCCAGTTTCTGCATTATGACCAACGAAACTAGTTATTCGGCAATTAAAATGCTACTGACCTTAAAGACAACTGGTCCTCAGAAGGAGCCGAAATGTGCTCCCAGAGATCTTGCCTCCACCCCAGAGCTGTGCCCAGTGCCCCGCTCTCGTCACTGGAGCAGATGTGGGTCTCCACCCAGTGGAGGTGGCATTATGGCAAATGGTAGACTGAGTGGAGATTTTGGCAACATCATTGTAAACGAAGCATTGAAAACTTGTGGGCGTTATGCTCCCCATTCGTGAAGTCTCCATTTTTTTATAAGCTAAGAGCTAGACTCAAGCTCAGAAGAAAGGGCTCGCTTACCAATTCACACTAAAGTGGACATGACTGCCTTTGGGGACCCAGGTAAGGACCCAAAAGACTGCTCCCGTCTCAGCCCCAGGCTCTCTCTGCCCGCTCTCCCCTGGTGCACAATCCCACAGGGGCTTGTCCCTCACGCTCAAACCTGGGCCAGATAATTCTTTGTTGCGGGGGCTGTCTTGTGTATTATAGGATGTTTAGCAGCATCCCTGGCCTCTGACCATTAGATGCTGGTAGCACCATGTCCCTTAGTTGTGACAACCAAGGATGTCTCCAGACATTGTCAGGTGCCCCCGGAGGAGGCAAAAATCACCCCCAGTTGAGAACCACCCATCTAAAGCCTCCCAAAGTCCTCAAGATCCCCAGCTGCCATCTTTAGGGGCCCAAGCTTACTCTTTCTCATTGGGCCGAGGCAGTTTTCCTGAGTGCAAGTCAAAGGAGGGGGTCCCTAGGCTGGGTTATCATGCAAGCCATCGGAGTGGGAGGCTCCGCCCTCAGCCTGTGCGGGATCAGACAGCAGAGAGAACACAGAGGGTCTGAACACAGAGGCAGTTCACACAGGTAAATGAGAGGCAGGGACAGTGGCGCAGAGAGGGGGGATTCTGGACAGACAGAGTGGGCTGGAATCCTGGCTGTGTAAACCTTGGTATTTAATCTCCCAGCTCTTCATGTCACTATCCCCCAAGAGGGGATACTGTGCCAAAGGCTTTTCTGGCGATTGAGATGCTGCATGCAAAGCTTTTACTGCAGTTGCTGTTCTGTGTTTGCTGAATGACGGCTAAAAATTGGATGAACTTTCAGATGCATCCGACCCCCTGAGGGAACTCAGAGCCTGCAAGCAGTTGGGTTTCCACTCCTGCGTCAGGGCAGCAACGTGGAGGTGTCTCCGTGGCAATACCCTCTGCCACTCTTCGAGAGCACTCACTAAGTACCAGGTTTGGCATTTGTATCAGTCACCTATTGTTGTGTAGCAAATTACTGCAAACTTGGCGGCTTCCGTCAACACACAGGTATCATCTCCCAGTTCTGGGGGTCGGGGTCTGAGCGTGGCTTAGCCGGGTTGACTCTCCCACGAGACTGCAATCAAGGTGCCCGTTGGTGCTGAGATCTCATCTGAAGACTCGACTGGGTAAGGTATGCTTCCAAGCTCACATCCATGGCTCTTGGCCGGATCCCATTCCTCGTGGACTGTGGGACTGAGGGCCTCAGTGGTGCTGCCCACAGTTCCTTGCCCTGTGGTCCTCTCCATAAGGCAGCTCACAACACGGCAGCTGGCTTCATCGACACAAGAGAGAGTCTGCTGGCAAGAGGGAAGTTGTAATCTCATGCTACATAATCACGGAAGCGCCACTCACCCCTTTGCCGTGTTCTGTTGGTTAGAAGCGAGTCATAGGTCCCCACCCCCCCACACTCAAGGGGAGGGGATTACACAGGCTGTGGATCCCTGGAGGCCACAATCATTGAGGGTCACCTCACAGTCTGTCTGCCACAGCACCTTATGGTATTAGCTTGTTCAACCCACATCACAGCCCCACAGGACAGATCTTGTTACTGTCCCCTTTTACAGACAAGGAAAGTAGGCAAGTTGCAGGTATCACCATGATGCCGTGGCTCAGTCAACAATGACTCAGGGACACAGTGTTACAACTGTGGCGTCTGTGCTCAGTCAATACACTTGAAAGAATGTTTCACTATTTATCCTAAATTTTAAAAGCTCTTTCCCAAACTGTCAACAGTGACATGTGCTGGGCGGAGAGATTGCAAATGATTTTTTATCAACCTTGTTGTATGTTTGTTTTAAAAGGAAAGCACACAAAGATATATTATTTATAAAACGACGCACAGCGATCAGAAGAGGAGAGGGCAAGACTGGCCTTGAGGAGGTCCAGGGCTGGTAATCTCTTCCTCAATGGGGTCAAGGGCAAGGGTCAAGGCCTCCTTTCTGGGATCTTCCCAGTGCTCCATCAGCCTAACTCAAGGCCAGATTCTCCCTCCAGCCTCTCAAATTTTCTGTTCTGGGGAGCCAGAAACCAGCACCCCGTTTCACTGTAGACCCAACAGCATCCTGAGAAATGCAAAGACCAGGGCATTTTCCTATTAGTTTCCTTGTTATTGTTGCTCTACTTTTTCCAATAAGGGAAAGACAGATGTCATACAAATTACACAATTAGTACAGAATGTAGTTTTAGCCCCCAAACAATACTTGAAGTCGACAAAAAAAGAAAAGAAACTCAACAGTCTACTGAAGAACAATTCCATTTAGCAGATAATTTAGAATCTTGTAATTATTAGTTTTCTTAAAACCAAAAAATGCTAACAGTGTTTCAGAGATCTTACTGCTGTTGCAAACTGGAGGAGTGTTTGCATAATTGCAATGCGGCTCTTTGCAAGAGCAATATGTCCCTCTTACTTGGAAAGAGGGGGACGAATTCTCTGTGGTGCCTTGTTTGTTGATGTGGCTTTTTAAAGTGTCCTCACTAATATGTTTCTGGACTGGAGCCAGATCACAGGACGTTTGGCAGGCTTTCGGGGCAGGGAGGGAGGACGGGATCTGGGGAAAGGCTGGAATGCTTTCTCTAACACTTGGTATCAGCTGCTGAGACCTGCATCTTAGTTTCCCAACTGGGAAATGTCTGGACCGTGCACCGGATCACGGACGGGGTATGGGTTGAAGTTCCGGGGGCACAGGAAGGTCAGTGGCCTTGGTGGGTCTACAGCGGATCACTCCTTCAGCAGTGGGGCGAGATGCAGCATCAGGTTAAGAGCAAGACTCCGTTCTGCTTCTGAGGTGCAGCCTTCGGGAAAGAGCTGACTGGATTCTGTTAGTCAGCATGGGCCGGGTCCTGCTGTTGTAACAAATGGTCCAAAGATCTCACAGTTTAAAACAACGAAGGTTCATTTCTGGCTCATCCCACTTGTCCAGTGCAGGCCAGCTGGTGCACCTCTGCTTACTGAAGTCACTCGGGGACCCAGAGGGAGGGGCAGTCACCATTTGACAACAGTGCCATCTCATCATATTCCCATGATCCATGCAGCAGAGGAAGAGACAGTGGAGAGTAAGCACCAGCAATTAAACGCTTTGGCAAGGAAGCCATGCAACTCATTTTGCCGTATTTAATTGGCCCAAACTGGTCACACCTAACGTCAAGGGGAAGAGAACTTGTAGCCCCTGAATCTGGAAACAGAGACCAGGATATTGACGAACATTAACGATGTCTACCACATGGATCTTGGAATCTTGGTGGTGAGGATCAGAGATTTTGGGGCCCTAGGACATTGGGCACCCAAGAGTGGCTTCCACTCGGATATTAAATTTATCAGTTATTATTAGTGGCAACGTTCCCATCACCATCCTTACTGGTTTTGTACCTCTTGATACTCTACAAAGGGTACCCACAAATATCTTGCTTAGTCTTTTCACTAATTATAAGAAGTGACGTTTTCCTTTTTTTTCTTTTAATTTTTTTTTTTGAGGAAGATTAGCCCTGAGCTAACTGCTGCCAATCCTCCTCTTTTTGCTGAGGAAGACTGGCCCTGAGCTAACATCCGTGCCCATCTTCCTCCACTTTATATGTGGGACGCCTACCACAGTATGGCTTTTGCCAAACAGTGCCATGTCCACACCCAGGATCCAAACCGGTGAACCCCGGGCCGTCGAAGCAGAACGTGTGCAGTTAACCACTGCACCACCGGGCTGGCCCCCTGTTTCTTTGTTTTTGTTTTATTTTTTAATTTAACTAAATTAATTATTTTATTTTTTGAGGAAGATAAGCCCTGAGCTAACATCTGTGCCCGTCTTCCTCTACTTTATATGTGGGATGCCTACCACAGCATGGCGTGCCAAGCAGTGCCATGTCCACACCCGGGATCGGAGCTGGTGAACGCCAGGCCGCCAAAGAGGAATGTGCGCACTTAACCGCTGCATCACCGGGCCGGCCCCTGACATTTTCTTTTTACCATTAACCATGTACCAGGCACTTTACATATGTTGTCTCATGTAATCCTATATTACTACGAATCCCTGTTTTACAGGCAGGACCACTAAGGCTCAGGGAGGTTAAGTGAGCTGCCCAAGGTTGCACAGCTCTCAAGTGGCTGAGTTGGGATTTGAACTGAGGTAATAAACGGCTATGCTTCCAACTCTTGCCATGCTTTTCTCTTAAGGAGGGTAAAAAAGAAGGTTAAAAAGGGACGGATGTGGCTGATTATGTGAAACTGGATGCTTAAGTTAGCTAGAAAACCTGTGAGTCAGATAATCAAGTAAACTCAGTGACCGGTTTGGGCAAAATCTTAACTTCCAGGCCGCCTTCCTTCTTCCCCTCCCCGGGGATGTATCTTGATCTGTGTCTAAGCCAGGCACCAATGGACGGAGCCGGGTTTGGGTTGGTCCTCTGGGTGCTGTGTGATGGGGAAGGGAAGGGGCCTTGAAGGGATGTGGAGCAGCCCAGGCCTCAGGGGCACAGCAGCGAGATGGTCTTGTCCCCAAGGATCCGGGGCTGGAGGGGGCTCCTTGGTGAGCTCCACGAGGCCAGAGGTGATGCCACACCTGCCTCATTGCAGCTCAGCGCCGTCTGTTTCCCTGTGGCCTCCGAAGCCCGCCGACCTGACCCCTTTCACCAGCACTTACAGAAAGGAGTTTTGAAATACTCTCGAGTCAGTGAGCCCCCAAAAGCCCCAAATCTGAAGGAAACACTTCAGAACAGCATCGTTCCAGAGAACTTTCTGCAGTGATGGAAATGCTCCTCTGCATAGTCCCACATGTGTGGCCACGGAGCACTTGGAATATGACCAGTGAAACGTAACTGAATTTTTCATGTTGTTGAATTTAAATTAATTTAAACATAAGAGGCCACACGTGGCTATGGCTAACATCTTGGACAATGCAGCTTTAGGACAGCACTTCCTAAAAACCAGGACACACCCGTCAATGGTTCACAGGCTCAGCTTTAAATAACCTTGAATCACACAGTAAGGAATGACTCCCCTTTGCTCTTGTCTCCCTCCAACCTTGGGATTCCAGCTAGAAGAAAGTCACCATGGGTGCTGACAGGCTCACATTTCTAACAATGGCTCACCTCCCTTTTTAATGAAGAGAGAGCAGAAACAGCCCTGGAACCTTCGGCAGGTAAACGCATTTGGCTTAAATTAATAGCATCGTTTTGTTGTCGTTGTCATTGGTATGGTGACCATCAATTTGTGCTAAGAGAAACTGGTTTTCCATTTATGATTGTGATATAGAGTTTTTTATTTTAAAACAAAATTTTGAAAGTAAAAAAAAAACAATGAGTTCAACAGCATGGTGACTATAGCTGATAATACCGTATTGCAGACTTGAAAGTTGCTAAGAGAATAGATCTTAAATGTTCTCACCATAACAACAACAAGATGGTAATTATGTGAGGTGAAGGGGGTGTTAACTAACCTTACCGTGGTAAACATTTTGCAATACACATGCGTATCAAGTCATCATATCATACACCTTAAACTTACACAATGTTACATGTCAGTCATATCTCAATCAAGCTGGGAGGCAAAAAGAGAAATTACTATAAAATAAAACTAATTGTCTTCATACATTTACATTCTCTACAGGATTGAAAATTAATTTCCTCTAGCAGCCACCTGAAGGAACCTCAAAAATTTAATTCTGCACAAAAGAAATAGCAAGGCATCCGAAATGCAAGCAGAATCATTTCCTCTATTATGTAAGGGTCAAAAATAGGCAAAATGTATCTGTTTTAGGGTTACGTGCATTGTGGCGATATAAGAAGAGAAAATTTTTTTAAATGTGGTGATATTTTATAAAGCAATGTTACTTCAGTAAAAAAAAATGTGGCAATATTTCTGTGGAAGAAGCAGGAGTTATGGTAGGAGAGCGACAAAGAGGTTTTCCAGAATTGTTGATGCTCGATCCTTAAGTTGGCTGGGAGGTCCATTATACGCAGACTTTCAAAAACTGTACATCAATATGATGTATTCTCATTTATTATGTTCATATTTGTTATGTATAAGCAGATAAAGATTCCAAATAAAAAAGGAGTTTGCTTAAATAAAAATATTGTCAGTGGAAAAGTGAACACAGTATATATATAAGAAAAAGACTATGACGGTGATACTTTAGCAGCCAGATTTCTTCCTAAGCCAATGTTGCTGTTTTTTAAAATAAACTTTGTAATCACTTTACAGAAAAGTTGCAAAGATAGTCGAGGAAGCTCCCATAGACTCTTTGCCCGCCTCGAGTGTTAACATCTTACGCCGTGTGCTTGCTGAAACTGAGAAATTGACATCAGTGAGATACCATCAACTGAACTCTAGACTTATCCAGATTTCGCCAGTTTTTCCACTAATGTCCTCGTTTCTGTTGCGGGCCCGTCCAGGGCATGAAGTTACATGTAGCTAAGCCAGTCTCTTGGATTCTGGGCTGTCGGGGGAGGAGACGCTGGACCCAGCCCAGAAACCTCCCGGTAAATTCCAAGACAGCCCCAACGTGAACGTTGTCCCTGAGGATTTCATGGTACCACGTGGGCTCACGACCCTCTAGCCTGAAAACGAAAACCTCTGCCTTTCTTGATCCTCCAGGAGCTGCAACCTGGCGCCATATCTGTCCCATTCCGACGGGGGGCCATTGGTTTTCTTTTGTTTGCTTTCTTTCTATTTTGGGAGTCGCTGGTTCCAGGGGCCCCAAGAACAAAGCTTTGCATTTATCCCTCTTACATTTCACCTTGGTTGATTCAGCTTCAAGACTCTGAGGAGCCCTTTGATTTCAGCGAGGGAGAGATCCACCTGGGAAGGACTAGTCAGGAAGCCTCTCGAGGGAGTGAGCAATGCCTTGAAAGTTGGCAGATTCTGGATGAGAAGAGAAAAGCTAGAGGGTAGGGGTGAGGGAGGGTCCTAGGATATAAATCTCCATTCCACGCAGTATTTCATCTCCATCAGATGGTCATCATCACATCTCTGCTTGCATGCCACCAGCAACAGGGAGATCACTCCCCCCCAAGGCAACTCCTCTCATCTTTGGACAGTTCTGAATTGGATTCACAGGGTTCCCGCGTCTCTCTGTGTTACATGCTCGTTGGCTCTCTTCCGAGCGACAGCCTTTTAATTTTCAAGGCCCTAATACCTTCTCCAAGGTATTTTCATTTCATTGCAGTTTAAGGATCTTTGTCTCTTGGTTGCTCTTTGCAGAACCAGCTCTACCCATTGTCTATTGCCCCTGAAGTGTGCAATCCAGAATGACACAGAATATTCTGCAAGAGGAGGTGACCAGTTCAGAGCAGAGTAGTGGTTCTAAACCTGGGGACATTGGGCAATGACTGGAGACAGTTCTGATCGTCACGATGTGTGTGCGCGCACGGGCATGTGTGTGTGCAGACTACTGCTGCCTACTGGGCAGAGGCCAGACAGCCCACGAGGACCGGGACAGCCCCCACCACAAAGAATCACCCGGCCCCGAATGCCAATCGTGCCGTGGTTGAGAAGCCACGTGGTGGAGGGCTCCGGTCTCGTCTTCTGTGCTCCCATGACGCAGCCTGAGACGCTAGGAGCCTGCAGTCGGCCACAGGGCTCCACTGATTTGGGGCGCGTATTTCATCAGCTAAAAATCTTTCGGTCTTTTGCTCCCAGAGACGAGGTCTATGGAACAGCTTCTCCAGCCCAAAGCTGAGCAAACCAGGGGACAAGAGGGTCTTGTTCAAGGTCCAAAATATTCTCCCAAAGGGCCTGTGCGCTCCTCCACCCACACGGTCACCTACCCTGACACAGGCACCGCGGCCCCGGCCTGGAGCCCTAGAATAACACTAATATCGAACGAGCAGATGGCACTCACAACACGTGCTGTGTGGTCCTGGCTGTTCATGCCCGTTTCATAGGTGAGGAAACTGAGGCCCCGAGGCGTCGGGGGACTGGCCCCAGGTCACATGACTGGGGAGTAGAGAAGCCGACTCTTCAGACCCAGGTCGTCTGGCTCCAGAATCTGTTCTTGCTGCCACACCAAACTCGTGGTTTCTTAGTGCCTCCCCGGTGTCCTCACCACCACCCATCCTCCACCCAGCACCAAAGTGGTCTTGTCAAAATGCAAACGGCATCCTGTTTCTGTCACTTCCCTGCATTCTGTCATTCCCTCCAGCGGCTACTTCTGCACTTCCCATTCAATAAGGCTCCTGTTGCAGGTCCCACCCCCTCTCCCACCTGGCTTCCCGTGGTCTCCCTGTGCACCTCCCTCCCTTCACCCCCGGTCTCCCCCGTGCTCCTCAGTCATACCAGCTCCTTTGCTCCTTGGGGTCTTTGCACTTGCTGGGCCTTGGAGAGCCTTCCACGTGCCCTGCGCCTCCAAAGCTGGCTCCTTCTCACCCTTTGGGTTACACTTCCGGGACACCTCCTCCAGGATGCCTGCCCAGACTGCTCCATCGCTGCAGACCTCCCTCCCCAGTCTTGATCCCTTGGAAGCCTCGGCCACCGCACCCTGTTATGTCCCTTATCTCAATCTCACAACCATCCACCATTTTGTTTGTTGATTGACTTCCTTGCTTTCGGCTTGCCTCCTCCACTCGTCTGTGATCTCTGAGAGGGGAGTTGGCCCCCTGCTACATCCTGTCCCTGGCACTCCACATGGCGCTTGGCCCACAGCAGGTAATTAAAAAAAAAAAAAAAATGAAGCAGCCATTGCTATTTCTGATTCCCATTGTAGAGATTAGAAAATCGAGGTTCGGCGAGGTTGACCCCCTGAATCCCACAGAGACAGTGTGCACGTGAGGGTTGCAGGAGCGGGCGGTCCGAAGCGTCCGAACTTCACCCCTGATGCAGGACGGCCTCGCCTAGAACATTCTGCCTTTATCTCGTATCCCCAACGTGCCAGAAAAGCCGTGGCTGGGAAGAGATGGCCGGCGGGGTAGAAAGAAAGGAACCAGAGAGAGTTAAGCGAGGGTACAAGAAAGAGAGGCCGAATCTGGAGCGTGGAGGGGAGACCGAGGGCGGGCATATGTCGCGGGAGAGATTTTTCCCATCAATTAACACAGGCTTCATAGAAACGGAAAGTATTCCTGGCAGTCTTGCCCTCTTAATACATCATATCTCTAATCCCGGCGCCCTCTGACCTTACCCATAATCCCTCCTCTTTTGTACTTCTGCCTGAAACCTTCCTACCCCGGACCACGGGACATCCCTGGTGAGGTCTGAGCAGAAGAAAGCCCGTGGCAGGGAGCGGGGTGGGGGCGGGGGAGGGGGGAGAATATATTCTCCCAAGTGTTTGACCAACAAAATCTGGCTAAATTCCCCAGCCCGCGCCGTAAACTGTTCTTCTGAAGGCCCGGGAAGCCTCCCCCCATCTCTTCGGAGCCTCCCCAGCCCCCCCTCCCCTCTTTGCTCCCCTGCCGTCGCGGAGACACAAAGCTGGGCCCTGGATTATCTTCATTTCCATATGGAGAGCTGTGTAAGCCAGTTCAATGCATGGCCAGTCATTTTGTTCACAACTTTGCAGCAAGCAGGAGCAAAAGCCGCTGGGAAATTAGCATGCATCCTATCTCACCTTGTGTGTGCACGCACAGATCAGTAAATACGGCGCCCGGGACACGGGCTCCTTTGTTAATCACCACATCGGCTGGCCGGCCGGGGCCGCCTCCCCCTGGGCGCTCGCTGCGACTCTTGATTTTAAAGGAAAAAAATATATATATCTCTATGTATTTTGCATTTGCTTTTAAGCAGCATTGGGGCAGTAAGGCTTATGCATTTGTTTTCTTGGAATTGGGCAGCCAGGAGTCGTGCAATAGGCTTCTCATATCTGCTTCCCTTACAGCAGAGTCCACCCCATCCCACCTACACCCCACACAGGGCGTCCACCCCATCCTACCATCTTACATGCACACACAAACACGCACCCGCCTCCCTCCTATCTGCACACACACCCACACACTCGCACAGCCGCCCCCTCCCCTTCATCCCTCTCAGTCTGTGAAACCTGTCGTTTGGGTGATGCTGTTCGACAACGCCTCTGGGCCTCTCTCGTGACCCCCGCGGGGTCTCCCATCTTCCCTGCGGCCCCCGCCCTCCCCCCGACCCGGGCATTCTCCCAGCAGGTGCTGGTCCTGGAGGGCTTCTCCGAGGGCTTCTCCGGTCAGCCAGCCCCCCCTGCCGTCTCCAAGGCTCCCTGCACCTCCGTGGGCCCCTCCTGCCTCCCCAGAGCTGGAGGCCTCTCCCAGAACCCCTCCCTGACCCCCAGGGAAGCCCCCCCACCTCCAGGGAGCCCAGGGCTGCAGAGCCCATTCCTGCCTCCCCCAGGGTCTCTGCGCAGGGCCACGTCGTCCCCACCCCACCACCAAACTCAGCACCAGGGAGGTTCATGTGCCCAGGAAGGGGAGAGAAGAGAGAGCAGTGGGATTTTGGGGGGACAACTGGAGAGAAAAGGGAAGATGGCAGAAGAAACAAAAACACCACAGGAAAAATTCCAGGAGGATCTGAGAGGCCCCGACAGAGAGGGGAGAGGGAACAAAGAGAGGACGGAGGGCTCGGGCGGCCCCCTGGGTGTCTGGGGTTGGCCCTTTGCAGTGGATGAAACTCTACGTCATTCGTGCAGGCGAGGCAGCGTGGCTTCCCGGGGCTGGAGTGCGGCTGGCCAGTGGCTCCAGGGGCCCTGGCATGTACTGGAACACCACTTACCTCATCTGAGAAATGGGCCAAGGGCGGGACCTACCGTGGGGGGTTGCTGTGAGGATGGAGTGAGCAATTAACCAGGGGAGGTGGCTGGTCCAGTGGACACACTTGGCGAATGGGGAGGGAGAGCTGGCGGGGTCTGGAACACAGTGAGTGCTCAGGGATGTCCTTGTGACTGCCGTGCCTGGCATCCAGCAGGTGCTTAAAAATTGAAGGCATACAGCCATTATGGAAAACAGTGTGGCGGCTCCTGGAAAAATTAAAAATAGAACTGTCATATGATCCCGCAATCCCACTTCTGGGTATATGACCAAAGAAAATGACATCACTATGTCCAAGAGATATCTACATCCCCATGTTCACTGCAGTGTTATTCACAACAGCGAAGCCATGGAAACAGCGTAAGTGTCCATCAACGGATGGATGGATAAAGAAAATGTGGTACACACACACTGGAATACTATTCAGCCATGAACAAGAAGGGAATCTTGCCATTTGTGACAACACAGATGAACTTTGAGGACACTATGCTCAGTGAAATAAGTCAGACAGAGAAAGACAAACGCTGTATGCTCTCCCTTATATGTAGATACTAAGTAACCAACCAACTAACCAACCAAACTAAAGCCAAAAAGAGATCAGATCTGTGGTCACCAGAGGCAGGAGGTGGAAGGAGAGGGAATTAGAGGAAGGCGGTCAAAAGGTACAAAATTCCAGCTATTAGATGAATACGTCCCGGGGATGCGACAAATAGCAGGGGGACGACCGCTAACACCGCTGTATGGTATAAGTGATAGGTGCCAAGAGAGTGGCTCCTAAACGTTCCCATCCCAAAGAAAAAAATATATATTTTTGTATCTTTACAAGATGATGGATGTTAATGACACTTCTTGTGGTAATCGTTTTGCTACATACGTAAGTCAAGTTGTGACGCTGAGCATCTTGAACTCATACAGTGCTGTCTGTCAATTGTATCTCCATAAAACTGAAAGAGAAAATTTAGGGTGATCGCTATTGTGGCTGTTAGCGTTAATGATCACTACTTAATACTTCTATTACTATTATTACTTTGGCAACATTACAATGCCTGGAATACACTAGGTGCTTAATAAATGGTATTTAACATCAGACCATTAATCAAGGAATCCAGGAAAATGGCCCCAGCACAGGGTGCCCTAACAGAGGGAGGAATGACTCCAAAGGAAGCGGTTTGGCCAGGAAAGCATCCCAGGGGTGGGCACATCTCCGTTGGGCCCTGCAGGATGAGTAGGAGTTGGCCGGCAAAGGGAGGTAAGGAGCCTCCCTGATGTGTGGGACCAGGAGGACAGGACGGGGTGAGGCTGTCGAGAGGGCGGGAGGAGTGTCCATTAGGGCTGCAACGCAGACTCTGCTCCAGCCCCCCAGGGAAGCCCCTCAGGCAGAGAGGGCCCCTGCTTTTTGCAGCGGCTGAGAGTTTGGGCTCTGAGGTCAGATGCCTGGCTAGTGACTTTACCTTCCTGTGGCTCGGTTTGCTCACCTGTAGAATGGGGATGATAATGGAAAGAGACTGATAGAGACGGTGCACAAAGAATGATGCACAGTGTCTGGAATGAGTAAGTGTGCAAGGAATGGTGGGAATCTTAACTTTCATACTGACCAGCTCCCCCCTCCCCAGTCCCCAGGAATGGCTCACTGGAGCACTGCTGTGCTGACACTCATGCAGAGCTGGAACTCCCTCTCCTGGGCACAGGTCTGCCCTCGAGCTGATTTGCAAACCCCAACCACAGCAGAGACCCCGTCTTCTGCTCCCTGCCTGGGCCCTCGGCTCCATCCTCTCCACTCTCCCAGCCTTTGCACAGGCCGGTGCCTCCCCCTGGGGCACTGCTCCCCCTCTTCTCTCTCTGCTTTGCTCCGACCCATCCTCTGGGGTCCGGCTAAGACGCCAGCTCCCCTCGGAAGGCTTCCAGGCTCTGCAAGCTAAGAGGGTCCCAGGCCTCTCAGGAGCCCCCACAGCTCCCTATGCTTTCCATCACGCACTTGTCACTCTGTGTCATCACTGTCCCCCTGCCTGACTGTGAGCAATATGTGGCCAGGGAGCACACAGCAGGGGTCTGGCACACAGTAGGTGTGCAATAAAAAAATGTCTACGTGCACAACTGCTCCCTGGGGAGCCTTTCGAGGTTTCTGGGCCACCTCCTGCAGAGCTCCCATGGAAAGGCCAGATTAAGGGCCAGAATGTCTTGGGTCTCTCTTCCCTTGCATCCCATCCAGCTAAATAATGCTCCAGAGTACCTGCCTGACTTAGGCATCATCTCCAAGGGGGCCGCATTCGGCCCCTCCTCCTCCTCCAGGAAGCCTTCCCTGATACCCTCGGTGGTGCTTGCTTGAGTTCTCCTCTGATCTGCCAGAGCCCGTTGGGATGGCCTTTCCATTTGCATGGTGTGAATTCTTCACACCCTAATTAGGGGCCCCCATAGCTGACCTCCCCCTGCTGCGAATTCACCTTGGGCTCTCAGGCAAGGTGATTTTGTGTCTCTCCATTTCTGGAGTCAGAATGCCATGCCACACTCCTAGAGACCCTATTTCTGGGCTCTGGAACCTTCCACCCGTTGCTTAACCTCTCGGAGCCTTCATGTGCTCATCTGTAAAATGGGCATGATGACACCTACCTCTGAGGGTCGCTGGGGGATTCACTGAGCTCATGCATTTAACCTCTTGGCAGGGAGCAGGGCTCCCAGCAAAGCCAGCTCTGCTCCGAAGCCAACCTCTGTAGATCTCACAGCACTGAGGACAAAGCCCAGCATACAGTAGGTGTTCAGATAACGGCTAAAGACTGCAAAGGAAGAATGTACCATTTTGCTAGCCAGATGATCTCAGGCAAGGTTCTGAGCCTCAATTTCTGCATCTGGAAAACAGGAATAATAATTGTACCTGCCTTGCCTGGGCTTGTTGTTGGGGTATATGGCATAAACTAAATAAAACCTCGGGCTCCAAGTAGGACCAGAAGGAAGAGAAATATCTAGCACTTACAGGATATTTCCTAAGTGCCGGACCCTTTCATTAGCATTGAATCCTGCCGCAATCCCACAAAGGAGGAACCATCATTATCACAGATGAGGAAACTGAGGCACAGAGAGGTGAAGCTACTTGACCAGAGTCACACAGCTTGAGTGGCAGAGCTGAGAGGCAAACTGGGCGTTCACTACACTCTCTTGCCTTCTGTGATAAATATTCCTTTCTGCTCCCCCCACGTTTTCCCATCAGACCACCAACTCCACTGGGGAGTAGACAGAGATGGTTGGCTTATGTCTCTCATAATAACTGCATGCTCTGCGTCTAAAATGTGGTCCTGCAGATCCTGGACCACCATCCTGAGTCCTGAACGCGCACCGCCTTTCGCTGTCCTGCAAGAGCGGGTTCTGGGAAACAGCATCTCCTGGTGTTTAAGACCACAGGCTTTGGGGCAGACAGACCTGGGTTCAAGACCCAGCTATGCCTCTACCGTGCTGTGTGTCCTTGGGCAAATGACTTCCTGTCTCTGAACCTCAGTTTCACATTTGTAAAATGGGATGGAATACGCCCCCTCCCTGAATGCGCTGGAGTGTAGATTAAATGAGCAAGAGCCACAAGGTTCTTAGCACGTCTGAAGAGCAGCAGGGCGTGCCCTTCTGGCTGGAGAGAGGGGCCAGGGCCACCTCATCCCGGGGTCTGGTCCTGCGCTGGAGGGGCAGGGCGGAGATTCCGAGAGTGGCCCGGCGGGCTTTGGGGCCGCCGCCCGCGACGTGTCAGGCGGTGGGTGATGGATCGGCTCGGACACACTCCACAATAGCTCGTAGACACTCTATTACCCGGTGATTGTCTGCCCGGCGGCCGCGCTCGGGCCGCGCTGCCACAGATAATGGCTCAGAACAAAGATGGCAGCTGCTTTGTAGGGGAACAGATTTGTGGCAAGTTGAGATAAAATAAAGAGGAAGGAGAAAGGGGAGAGGAGACTGCGGGGGGGGGGGGTGGGGAGGGGCAGAAAACATAAAGGAAAGACGGAGGGAGTGAGGGGCCGAGAACCGAAGGACGGGAGCCAAGATGTCGCAGGCAGGGAAGGGCGACGGGGCTCAGGCTGGTGAAAGGAAATCCGGGGCTGGCTTTGTGCAATAATCATGTCGATAACGATGGCGATAATAATAATGGGGACAATATGTGCGAGCTCTTGGTGCTGCCCCGGGGAGGTACCCCGGTCGCTTAGGCCGAGCGGATAGTTTTCGTCCCTGTCCTTACAAACAGCGTTGGCTCAGCCGCTCGCCTGGGGCCTCAGGAAGCCAGGGAGTCCCAGCCACGAGGTCCCACGCCTCTCGGGAGGTCCCGTTGCCAGCCTGCCATCTTTATTTTAGGCTCAAAGAAGGTAGGAGGATGGAGAAGGTAGAGGGGTACCCATCCTGATGGGGTGGCTCCTTTTAGAGGGCTTCCCAAGAGCCCCACTTGGAGACTTCGGTTGACATCTCATTGCCCAGCCTCGCTGCAAGGAAAGCTGGAAAATACAACCTTTCTGGGCCAATGCTGCCCGGAATAAAACCCAGATTCCTGAGGAAGGAAGGTGGGAAATGGACCCTGGCAGTTAGCTGTCCCCACCATGCCTATGGATTATGGACCTCGACCCACAGCAGCCCATGAAATGCCTCACTTAGAAAAGAGGTGGCCTGACCATCCATGTTGCAGATGGGGCAACTGAGGTTCAGAGAGTTGCAGTGACTGCCCAAGGCCACACAGCAGAGGCGGGACTTGAACCCAGGACTGTCTAATGCCAAAGTCCATGCCCATGAGCACAGCACGGTCCAGATTTCTGCTGGATTTCTCTTCCTTCACCCAAAGAGGCTCCGAACGAGGTCATTGTCTTAATAGCTGGGGCCGGGGTGGGTGGGGCAAGAAAGTAGATTTTATGACTTGAGGAGGGAGAGGAGTAGGAGCGGGCTTGGAGAAGTAGACCGAGGGCAGAGCTGGGGTGACAACAGTGACAGTACCATCCCGCGATCACTTTCACTTTTCAAGCCGCTTCCTGGCCAGTATCCCGGGTGAGGTCAGCAGCCGCTGCGAGGAGTCAGGGCCCGTCGGCAGCTCCGCTGAACAGATGGAGAACCGGACACCGACACCCCAAAGCCGAAGGGAGGAGTCAAGCCCGGACCCGCATCTGCAGTGCTCTCCTCCTTCAAGGCCTGGCGGGATGCCCTTCCCTCCAGGAAGCCCTCCAAGCTCCCTCTGCTTCCTCCTGGGCTTGTCCCCACCTGAGAGAGCGCTGGCCCTGGAGCAGGGCTGTGAGCGCCTGCATGGTGGGAATTCTGTCTCATCTTCCCCTGTGTCCCCAGAGCCCGGCTCAGCCTGCATGGCCCTGGGCTTGCAGGGGGCAGAATGGTGCACCTGCACTGTCGTGATTTAGGGACATGAGTCCCGCTGGTGGGCTGACCTCGGGCAAATCACCTCACCAGTCCAGGCCTCAGTTTCCTCATCTGTCAGTTGGGAGTAAGCACCCTGCCCACCTCGATGGTGAGGATGAGCTCAGAGAATGAGCGCATCATGGGGCTGGCACAGAGTAAGTGCTCGATAACCTTACCTCGCGGAGCCCTCAGTAGCTCTGAGCCCACCTCTCAGGGCAGTCGTGCGGCTACACATCGAGGCCACCCGAATGACGCGCTCAGAGGGAGCCTGGAAATGGACGCTATTCCTGGCAGTCTCGCCCTCTTCACGCACCCTCTCTCCAACCCCTGGCCCTCTGACCTTACCCATAACCCCTCCTCTCCTGTACTGTATTGACCTGAAACCCTCCTACCCGGACCACGGGACGCCCCCGCTGAGGTCTGAGCAGAAGAGAGCGGGCGGCCGGCGGCGCCGTGGGTCGGGGAGGGTAGGAGCACGTGCGCCCACGTGTCCGCGCAGCAGAACCCGGCGGAGTCCCCAGCCCGCGCAGTAATAACCTGTTCTTCCCAAAGGCCCCGGGGCCTCGCCCGTCTGCTCCGAGCTCTGAAGCCTGGGCCGCTCGAGGAGGTGGGTCTGCCTTGAAGAGCCACTGCGGAAAGTCACTTCTAGGGCGAGGCCTCAGCGCGCAGCCGTCGCTACTTTGTGCCAAGCGCGCGCTTCAGCGCCGGAGCCGGTTCCGCCACGTGCTGCGCCCGTCACCGAGCACGCGCGCGGGGGTCCAGGCGCCTCCTGTGCGCAGCGCCCGGAGCGCAGAGCGGCGCCCCCGGCAGAGCGAGACCCCGAGTCACAGACGTCATCCAGTGTCCCCGATCCACGCTTTAGAAAGGAAAGGCAAGGGGCGAAGTTAATTTTAATAATAGGCTTGACTGAACCCCATATATCCAAAATGGTCTCAATGCAATCTGTAATCAATACAGAAATAGCTTTAATGCGATGTTTTACTTACCTTTTTTTTTTCCTACTAAGTCTTCAAAATCCAGCGTGTATTTTGCATTTACAGCCCATCTCAATTCAGGCTCACCAAATGTCAGGCTCTCCGTGGCCACATCTGGCGGGAGGCTACCAGACAGGGCAGGGCAGTTGCAGACAGAAATGGGACCATAACCCAAGTCGGTTTTGGCTTTTTTTTTTTTTGAAGATTGGTACCTGAGCTAACATCTGTTACCAATCTTCTTTTTTTTCTTCTTCTTTTCCCCAAAGCCCCCCAGTACATAGTTGTGTATTTTTAGTTGTGGGTCCTTCTAGTTGTGGCCTGTGGGATGCTGCCTCAGCATGGCCTTGATGAGCGGTGCCATGTCCGCGCCCAGGATTTGAACTGGCGAAACTCTGGGCTGCCAGAGCGGCACGCACGAACTTAACCACGCTGCCACAGGGCTGGCCCCTGGCTTTTTAATTTAATTTAATTTATTTTTAAGAAACTAAGTGTTACACTTCATTCTGTAGCCATTCTCTCTCTCTCTTTCTTCTCTCTCTATCTACATCTCTCTATATAGAGGGGTTGGCTACAGAATGGAGTGCAGCATTAACTTTTTTAAAAAATAAAATTTATCTACATCTATCTTTCTATATATAGATTATACATATATATATATATATATATTTTTTTAAGTTGCTGACCCAGAACGTTCTTTGAACTAACCCTGAATTGTTGGGCAATCTCCAGAGGACCAGGCCGCTGGGCAAGAAATTGGGGTGTCCTTGTCACCCCAGAGCCGGAGCGAGTGCTCGCCTCCTCTCTGGAGAAAAAGATACATAACGCCGAATGCTGTGAAATTTGCCGCTGTGAGAACAGCTAATTTTTCACACCCAGACGCACTGGCTGGGTTTGTTAAAGCCCAAGATGATCAAATAATCATTATGACTCATCTTCGTCCCTCCTGTCTTCCGCTCTTTGTACCATTAATGTCCCAGCGGGGCGCAGCTCTGGTGAGTTCAGACCGCGTCTATTTAGATAACCTTCCGGTTGGTCTTCTGAGAGCGAGAGCTCCCTCCTGGAGCATCTGACGACAAATGAAGCGATCCCCTCTAATCTGCTCATCGTCGTAGCCTCTGCTCCAGGCCCGCTTATCTCGCCGGCTCGCAAAGCGAGAGAGACAGATTTATACATATATCTTTATGTTTTATAGAAATTTATATCAATATATGTATATGCATGAAATAATACAAAGGAGACGCCACACCATAGGCCGGCCTCTTTTCTCTCTCCCCTCTGAGGCAGCGCTGCCTCGGGCTGGCCGGCCCTCTGCCCGGCCAGGGAGTGTGAAGAAGATTCTAGAGCCTGGTGTGTGCTCTCCTCCCTCCACCTGGCAAGCGGGGGCTGGCAGGGCTGGGGGGGGAGCTGCGTGGGGGAGAGTGAGTGAGGCCCTGGGAGGGGTCTGCCCTGGTCAGGGGGCGGGGGCGCACCCAAGTGGCTGTCTCTCCTGGGGTCCTGGCTCCAGCTGTCGTGGAGGTTGGCCACATTAATCCCACAGTCAGATCTTTCTCTTCTCTGTTTTCCCTTATTCACTGCTGTCTGTTCTTCCTCTCATCTTTCTCCTTCTTTTTAGTTTTGTAAAGTTCTCTTCCTTCCAATTTCTCCCTCTCTCTTTTTTCTCTCCCCTCTCTCTGTGTCTCTCTGTCTCTGTCTCCCTCTCCCTCCTGTGTCTCTTTCCCTGTCTCCATCAGTCTCTCCGCCTCTGTCTCAGTGTCTCTTTGTTCTCTCTCTCTCATTTTTTTCTCTCCCCCACCCTCCCTGCCGCCCCTCCCTGCCTCTCCCTCCCCCCTTCAGCTCCCCTGCCTCCTCCCTCCCCAGCATCCCGGTCCCTCCTCATGCTCCCGCTCCCGCTCTCTCACTCACCTCCTTCCTGTCTCCCTCTCTCTCACTCTTCCCCGCCAGTCTCACCTCCGTTCCTCCCTCGGCCTTAATTTCTGATTAATATGTTCTTAGCCGGGGAATAAAAAAAAAGAGAGAGAGCGAGCAAGAGAGAGAGGAATCTTCTAAATAAATCATTTCGTCATGTGAAGAGCTAATCTACCCACGATGGTCGCTGTTTATCGCGTCTTTAGCGGTGCCCGTTAACTAGTGCTGTGCAGGCTGCGTTTACAAAACCCCGTGGGGCCGCTGGGAGGGGAGTCTTAACTTCATTGCCCAGAAAGAAGAAGGATGGTGACGAGGAAGATAAGACTGCGGCGACGCTTCGGCCCCCCAACGTCAGCGGGAGCCCCTCGCCCTCTGACCCCCAGCCAAACGCAGCCCCCAGCCCCCACCTGCCCCACTCACTTCCCACCAGCCGCTTCCACCTCGTGGCCCCAGTCTGGACTGGGATGGTGGTGGGGTTTGAACACTTCCACTAGCGCTAAGTGTGTCTCATTGGGCCAGGAATTCTGCCTCCTCCTGCCTCAGTTTCCCCATCCAATTCTTCAGTCAGGAGTGCTTGACACTGGAAGGAAAAAAGTATTCGCTGTGATATGCGAAGAGGATCTTTCAGGATCAGAGTTGGCAGTCATATCCAAAGGCAAGTTACGAAATTTCTTCCAAATTATTTTTTGCAGAAAATTGTCTTTAATGCAGGATGTGGGTGCCTGTTAATGTGCTGGATGTGCGGTGGGGTCCCAGCTGCCAGTTGTGAGCGTGCTTAGGGCCCCTGGAGTTCTTGGAATGGCTCCGATCTGCTGCTGCTGCTAAGAATAATAATATAACAAATAATAATGGTAATAATATCGTTGCAGCTCAGAATGACCCATCTGTGAAGGCCACCCAGTGCTGGGCTCTGAGTCCAGGCTGAGTGGGACCAGGCTAGAAGCTTCGAGCCCTCACATGGGAGCGGTAAGAATCAGCTAGAGCTGCTCAGCAGTGGACCAGCATGCTTTGCGAGGTGGGGAGCCCCCCATGGACTGGAAGCAACCAAGCTCAGATGTTCTAAAGGGAATTCCTACATTGAGTATGAAGGTGGATCGATTCTGGGGTCCCACTGACCAAGATTTGACTCCTGCCTCTGCCACTTGCCTGGGGAAGAAACTTAAATTGCCAACGCCGGTCTCCTTGGCTGTAAGATGGCTGTACCGACACCTTATAGGGCGGGCGGCTGGAGGGCTCCAAGGAGGTTATCTAAATAGTAGTTGCTCAATAAATGGCAGTGGTGAGTATTTCTCCATCTTTCTTCTGCCTGCCTGCTGGCCTCCAGGGCTAAGGGAGGGGACAGTGGCTGAGACTCCTGGGAAGGCGGCTGACCCCAGCTTCTGGCTCCCACTTGCCTGTGGTCACGCACCCACTGGGGCTCAGTTTCCTCACCCGTAAAATGGGACGATTATGGTAGATGCAGAGACTGTACTCACAGGATAGGAGGGTCATTGGCAAGAATAATATTAACAGCTACCACTAATGGTGCACGGGCCAGGGATTTGCAGATGGGGGTTAAGCTTGTGGCCCTGGTTCAAGTCCCAGCACTGCCACCTCCTAGCTGTGTGACCATGGATATGTCCCTTCACCTCTCTGTGCCTCATCTGTGAAACGTCCCTGCCCCACTGGGCTGTTCTGGGTGTTTGAGTCTGGGCTCCTGAGCTAGAGTTCTGCTCCAGGAAGGCAGGGCCGAGGTCTCGGGGTTTCCTGCATCCCTCAGGGCTCAGGACTGAACACACGGGCAGGGTTAGTAAAGAGAGTGTTTGTTGATTGACTGTTTTATAAATATGCAAATAGTAACTACAGCAAGAAAGCGTAGCTGATGTCATCTGTTGCCCACGTGACTCACCTGGCGCCCCCCTCCGGGCAGTTCTGAGGACAGTTCTCGAACACGCTGACAGTGTCCTACGTCCCTTACCTGCCTCTCTTGGAGCTGGCAGACAAGTGTCCCGGCTTCCTGGACCCTCAGGGGCGTGTTCGGCCCTGTCCCCCAGAGTCCCCGGCGAGACGGAAGCCCCGTTGCCCACAGCGGTCACCTGCTCGTTAATGCGGCTCGTCTGGGTTTCTCCCTCCTCTGCTTGCTCCCTCCCTCCCTCCCGTACGCTTCTGGGACTCACTTCCCGAAGAAACGACTCACTCCCAATCCTTGTCTCGGGATCCGCTTTGTGGAAACCCCGCCCTGGACAGTCGCTGACACTGGCATTCCACTGAGCCTCCAAAAGTCACCTGTTCACAGAGAATATTTTCTCACGTTTTTACATTTACAGCTCCGATCGGCATTGTGAAGAGATCCGAGGGGTGCTGAGAACTTCTAAAAAGTAGGGCTGCCCTGGTCTCTGGGTGGGGTGGCTCCCTAAGGAGGAGATGCTGGAAGAGATCTGAAGGAAGAGTAGGAGTTTACAGGGGTGTGGGTGAAGGGCATCGCAGGCAGGGGGAACAGCCTGTGCAAAGGCCCTGTGGTGGGAGACCCATGGTACACTTTTGTCAGGGAGCAAGGGGGGTACGTGCCCCCAACTTGCTGTGTGATCTCCAGGAAGTCACATCACATTTCTGAGCCTCAATTTCTCCATCCATCAAATAGTCCAGAGCCACCTGCTCCCTCCCATCACTTCCACAGAATGGGATGTAGGAACTCAGAGGTTCAAAATGATAAAAGTGACGTAGGACTATGACTTCATAATAACAATTCGTGTATTCCTTCCATGGCCACTGGTTGACCACCTACCATTGGAACCCTGGAAGGCCCTATTTTGCTCTCTGCTTTTTCTCCAAAGCCTTTGCCCTCACAGAGTGACATTCTAGTGGAGGAGAGTGTCGAAGAAAACAAATACACAAATAGCTGCAAAATGTTACATCTGAGGTGCTGAATTTTATGACGAAAAATAGGGCAGAATGTGTAGACAGTGTGAGAGAGGGGAAATATTTTAGATAAGAGACTTGGAGGAGGAGCCTACCATGCAAATATTCGGGGGATAGCAAGCCAGGCAGAGTGAACAGCAGGTGCAAAGGTCCTGAGGCCACGTGACTTGGAGGTTTAGCCAGGAGACCAGAGGAGCTGGGACGCAGTAAGCAAGGTGGGCTGGGGGATGACAGGAGCAGAGATCAGAGAGGTTGTGGGGGTTCAGGTCCCATAGAGCTCTGTGGGCCTAACGTGAGGAGTTTGGCTTTGAACCTGAGTGAACCAGGGTCCGGGAGAGAAAGCTGGGGAGGAGGCCATCATCAGATTGATATTTAAGGATCATCCTGGGCGCTGTATGGGGAATGGCTCATCAGGGGGCCACTGACAAGCCCCCTGCATAGCCTACTCCCCAGCCTGTCGCACGGGACCCTGCTTCTCACACTTGCGTCCCTCTGATGCCCAGTCCCCAGGCCAGGGAGCGACGGGCTGCAAACGAGTGGGCAGGCGAGCGCCTCTAATTTCCACAAGCGCCGTGGGTAAAGGCTGTGGCTGTGCGCAATTAAGCTTTGAGCTCTAAAAACACGGTAATAAGAGGACACGGGCCGAGGAGGCAGCCTGGTAATTTAAATGATATCCAGCTCGAATATGGAGTGTCTAAATGTTCTGTTCCAGAGATTTATATCAGCATAGACCTGCCTCGTTCATTTATTTAGTTAACTGGCTACTTATTGGCACGTCCTCCCAGCCACTCTCGGGCGGAGGAGACGGAGGTCCTAGTGGCCACTGGGGGCGTCTCGTGCAGGGCTGGCTGGGGTTCAGGGGGTGGGTAATGACCATAGTGAGCATCGGCCTGTGCTGAAGGCCTACTGTGTGCCTTGCCTTCGGCGATCTAGTGCCAGAATTAGAAGTGATGCCCTGTGAGTCTGCGTGATGAACCTCCTGGGGCCCAGGGGGAAACTGAGGCACAGGGAGGCGAAGTGACTTACTCAAGGCCAGGCAGCTAGTGAACAGGATAGAGCGTGGGTCTCTGTGTGCCACAGCTGGGGCTTTGTCCGCAGCCTTTCAGTCCTGGCATGTGTGGCTGTTTTCCACCCAATGTTTGTGCAGCCATCAGGATTTATCTGAGGGTTCTGTGCACAGATTCATCCCCTCGTTCAGATTCTCCAAAGGGGGCGGGACCTTATAAATCAGATAGGCCAGGGCTCTCAAACTCAGAAGCCTCTAAGGGCTAGTAAGGTGATGGAAAGACTCTAAAGAGGACTGTGTACAAGGAAAATCAGTGGGCCTGTTGGCCTGGCTTTCTTTTGTTTTTTACTTTTGTTGGAGACATGGATGTGAGAAATATGTCACTTTCACCTTCACATAAGAAAAACGGGAGTGAAAGTGCCATGGGCAGTGGGACTAGTGCGCTCCCTCAGTAATGGAAGGGCAGTAGGGAGTGGCGGGGACTGTGGCATGCAGGAAGGCATGTGGGAACGGCTGCAGCTCAGCTCTGGGCAACTGTTGCCCCTGAAATGCGGACCCACGGCTGCCAGAAGTTCACGTTGTTGAAAGATGCTGGGGCCATCAAAACCCCTCTTCTTAATAGTGAGATCAGCTTGTTAGAAATCCTCCAAAGCAAAAGGCCTCTGCCGTCTGGCTTCAGCTCAGGGGACCCCGTGTGCAGCATCTAGTCCGGCCCAATGTCTGCGTCCTGCAGATGAGGTGGCCGAGGGCTGGAGAAGGGCTGTGATGTTCCCAAGATCACACAGGACGTGAGAGGTGGAGCCCGAAATCAGAACCCAGGGACCTTGTCCACGTCAAGACCACCCATCGCCCCCATACCACTCCCGCCTGGGAGCCTTTCCTTCTCTGTTCTCACATCCCTGGTCCTCACCCATCCTCCCAGGCGCAGCCTCTGTCCTCCTCTGCCAGGAGGCCCGCCTGACCATCACAGCTTGTGCCCCCCTCCAAGCTCCTACATCAGAGCTCCCAGGCCCCATTCATTTGGGTGTATCCTTAATGAATTTTGTTCTGTCTAAATACTACCTGTACTATTAATTACTGAGAACTTTCTTTAAATGAATTCCTTTTTTAAAAAAACCCAAACGTGTTATTTGAAAAGAAAACTTAGGAATGGTCCTATACCTGGAATATCACTCTGCCAGAAAGAGAAGGTAACACACGAACCAAATACAGTGCCAACTAACCTGTATTGTTACATCCTAACGAGACACAGTTTGGCCAAGGCTCCAAACCCAAGACCTGCTCTCTCTTTGTTGAAAAGGAGCTCAGAAAATATGTACCTACCCAGTGGGCAGCAATTCTGCACTTGGATATACTCAGTCGAAATAAGGTCTCCAAATACATGTATAAGAATATTTCATGGAAGCTTATGAATATTCATGGAGTTATGAATAGCATAACTGCCAAACTGGAAGCTATCCAAATGTCCAGTGACGGGACAATGGTGTGGTCGCTCGATGGAATATTACACAGCAATGAAAAAGAGTGAACTGTGAACACACTACAGCACAGATGCCCCACAGACATAATATTGAGTGAAAGAAGCAGGTCCAAGAGAGTACGTACTTGTCCATCCACTGATGAATGGGTAAAGAAAATGTGGGCTACCATACACTGGAATATTATTTAGCCATGAAAAGGAATGAAGTACTGAGACAGGCTACAGTGTGGATGAACCTTGGAAAGATTATGATAAGTGAAAGAAGCCAGTCACAAAAGGTCACATCTTGTGTGATTCCATTTACATGAAGTGTCCAGAACAGGTAAACCCACAGAGGCAGAAAGTAGATTCATGGTTGCCAGGGGCTGGGGGGAGGGGGAGGTTGGGGGTGAAGGCTGAAGGATGTGGGGTTTCTTTTTGAGATGATAAAAAGTTCTAAACTTGATTGTGGTGATGGTTTTACAACATTGTGAACACAATCATGGGTCACTCAATGACGGGGATATGTTCTAAGAAATGCATCGTTAGGCGAGTTCGTCACTGTGCAAATGTCCTGGAGCGTGCTCACACAAACCCAGATGGTACAGCCTATCACACACCTAGGCTATGTGGTACTAACCTTGTGGGACCCCCGTGGTAGATGTGGTCTGTCATTCACCAAACATCACATGTAGCTCATGACTGCACAGTAAGAACCATTGAATTGTGCGCTTTAAATGGGCAATTTACGTGGAGTGTGAATTATATCTCAAGGCAGCTGTTTTTTTTTAAAAAAAGGTACAGAGCTGGCCCTGATGGCCTAGTGGTTAAAGCTTGGGGCTCTCACTGTTTCAGCGGCCCGGGTTCGGTTCCCGGGTGTGGAACCACATCCCTTGTCCGTCAGTGCCCATGCAGTGCTGGTGGCTCACACAGAAGAACTAGAAGGATCTACAAGTAGAATACACAGCTACATACTTGGGCTTTGTGGAGGGGAGAAAAAAAGAGAGGGGAAGATTGGCAACAGATGTTAGCTCAGGGTGCATCTTTCCCAGCAAAAACAACAACAAACAAACAAACAATAAAGGGTACGTACTATAGGATTCCATTTGATTGAAGTTCAAGAAGATGCAAAATTCATCTTTGGGGCATAGAAGTCGGAACAATGAGTCTGCTCGGTGAGGGGACCGACTGGGAGGGCGCGTGGGGCCCTCTGCAGGCTGGTAATATCCTGTAACCGGATCTGGGTGGTAGATACGTAAAGTTATTGAGCGGTACCTTTAAGATTTGTGCACCTTACTGAATCTGAGTTATGCCTCAATTAACAAAACAAAGAAGAAAACTAGAAGGTGTTAAGGATGGGTGGTACCATGCTGAGCGTCTCTCTCTGGCAGCATCAGAAGGTCAGAGACATGAGGAGGAATGCCGTTCTGACTCTGATGCTCAAATTAGTTAATGCCCCTTCTCTGGACAACTTAAAACGACCAGGGGTACCCGGCTGCAGCCCCACATTTTGGAAACAATCCTGCAGGAATGACCCTGGGCCCTGGGCTGAGGGTTCTCCATGCGCCATCTCATTTAATTAGGAACACACACCTTCAAGGCAATTGTTATTATTATCCCCCACTTTACAGATGAGGGAATCGAGGCTCAGTGAGAGCTCTCCCCTTGCTGAGGGGCAGGGCGGGGATTTGAACTGCCTGGAGCCCTGAATGCCTTTGTCACTCCTCCTCCTCCAAAGCTTGGACCCCCACAAGAGCCCTGCCAGGTGTCATCCAGGCTCTTTGCATACCTCCATGGCAAGGAAGCTCACTACCACTCCAGGGGATGTGTTCCGCAGTTGGACACTGAGTGAACCCTGGCCCTGCTGGCCTGTGTGGCCACTCCTGATGACGTGTCCAGTCTGGTGGCCTCTGCAGGTCTCAATACTTCCAGCTGGATGGAAGGAGACCCCAGTGGCCACATCCCAGCCCCTGCATCCAGGTCCCCTGCTGCCCCCAGGATGCTGCTGTCCTGGGGTCTGGGGTCCTCAGCCTGAGCAAGACCTCATGCTGTGGTGAAACTGGTATCTCTGTGGCCTCCACCCAAGGTCTTGGATCTCCAGGCCCCCCGGGGGAAGCGGAGCCTGGCCTCCACACGGAAACCCTTTATGTGCTCAAACGAGCCCTCAGCTTGCAGACATCACTCCGCCTTTCTGAGCCTTAGTTTCCTGGCTGGCAAATGAGGATTATGGTGGCAGCTTTCCCGGCTGACTGTTAGGCTCGAATGAGATCTGTGCATGGTGAGGCATCATGAACTGTGGAGTCCTACCCTGCTGTACCCTCTGACGGTGACGCTGACTTAGCTGTACCAGGAGAAAGCGAGTGTGATGGGAAGACCCGGAGATTTGGAGAAAGACAGACCGCGCTCCGCACCCAGTATGGTGTCTGGTGTGTGGTTGGTGCTCAGAGAGGATGGGCTGGAGAAAGGCGGGAGTCAGGACTGTGCCCCTCGTTAGCTGTGTGACCTTGGGCCAGATACTCGCCTCGCTGAGCCTTAGTCCCTCTTGTGTCAAGTGGAGATAATAATGGTACCTCCCCATCACCTTGTGTGTGGCTCAAACAGGATAATGCCTTAAAGCCCCACTTCCCAAACTTCAACCTTTGCATGAATCACCTGGGAATTTCTTTTAAAAATGCAGCTTACAATTCAATAGATCCAGGGTGGACCCGAGACGGTGAACTTCTAACCAGCTCCCGGCGATGCTGAGGCTGCAGGTCTGTGGACCACTTGGAGCAGCAAGGCATCAAAGCGCTTAGCACATTGCAAATGCTCCGTCAAGGCGAGGGATGTTCCGCCAGGACCGGGCACCTCTACAGCCTTAACTGTTGTCTTCCCAGAGTCTCCTCGGCTCATCCAGTCCGCACCCCGCCCCACTGCTCCCTAACCTGTTCCTCCCTGAAGGGCAGCCGTTCTCTCCCAGAGCCCCTCAGCCTCGTCCTGCCCCCCACAGGCTTGCAGGGCCTCTGTCACCCGTCCAGCCGCCGGGGCAGCTTCCTCCTGCCCAGAGACGTCTTGGGTAGGTTTTTAGTAACAGCTGCCAGCAGCTGAGCTATAATGACTGCCTGGAGAGTCGTTAGGAGATAATTAATATTTGCAGCACAGAGCTGTGACGGCTAAGCTGCTCCCGCCCACAGAGCTGGGGCCTCCAGCCCTTCTCGGGCCGAGGACCCCAGACCTCAGGGCAGCAGCATCCGGGGGCAGGAGGAGGACCCTGGATGCAGGGGCTGGGCCTTGGCCAGTGGGGTCTATTGTGGGGGGCTCTCCATCCACCCAGCTATTAGGGTTGGTGACTTTCAGAGGTTGCCAGGCTGGGCACATCGTCAAGAGCGGTCAGAGGGCACGGGGGCCAGGGCTCAAGGTGGCCACGGCCCCTCCTCGCACCTGAGGCCAGCTGGCCTTTGGCGGTTGCCATGGTGATGGCCGTCCCCAGCAGTTGGGCAAGGACGTTGCAGAAAGGCAGCAGCAGCTGTGTGTGAGCGTGCACGAGAGAGGCAGTCTGTACGGGCTCCCCTCCGGCTTTCCATCTGCAAGGGGCGGACATCTCAGCCACCCAAGGCCACCCCGGAGACAGCCCCGGCTGGAGGCCACAGGGCATTGGGTTTGCACCGTGAGTCCACCGGAGCCTGACTGCTTTCCAGCTCAGATGCTTAGCGGCTTTGAGCCCCCGACAGACCGTTGAATTTTCTGGAGCCTCAGTTTTCAGGTCTATAAAATGGGCTTAATCACACTCGCAGGACTGGGGTTAGGATTGACTGAGATAACGTAAGCATGACGCTTAGCTCTCCCTGGGAGCAGAGCCTTGTTGCTCCCAGATGGTGGGGCCCAGAGGTTTAAAATGGAAGGGACTTCTTCTCTGGTGAGGACTCACATCACTCATTAAGCGCCTACTGCATACCAGCCCTGTGCTCCACTGGTAACAGACTTTCTGTCACCCACCGATTCCTTCAGGAACACCAGGTGTCTCATCTCATTTAGTTCTCACACTCTTCATGCAGATCTGGCCTTATCATCCCTGATGTATAGATGAGGAAACTGAGGCTCAGAGGGTCAAGCCACTTGGATCCCCAACGTCACACAACGACAACATTGCAGAACTGGGGTTCAAACTCCCAGACCCACAATGTCCCCGCCACCCCACAGTTCTAACTGGCCTCCTGCTTCCCAGGCAGACGTGCGTTCACATCCTGGCTCAGCAACGTCCTTGCTGTGTGACCTTGACCAGAACATCATCAGCAGACTTGGTTGCTTCTCTGTGGAATGGGGCTAACAGCAGACCCTGCGTCGTGCGGCTCCTGAACGCACTAAATCAGATGTGCGCTCACGTGGGGTATGCAGTAAATGTCCACTCATGGCAGCTGTGGTTTTCACTGTTGGGTCATTACTCTTTCTCCCCTCTGTGGGGATTGGCCCCCATCACCGTGTGAGGACGCGTGCCCCTGGTTTCCAACAGTTTGGGGTTGGGGCTGGCTCACGTGGCTGGAGACGAGCCCCTCTGGGGAAGGTGATGGCAGCAGGGGCCCCTGTCTGGATTCTCTCAGCCTGCCTTCTGATCGTCCGCCTGTTCCCGCCACGCAGCATTAGGCCGGCTGTGCGCGCGCGGAGGGGGCGGGGCGGGGGCGCCGTTCCCCGGGAGGCCGCCTTCTGTCGCTAGACAAACACACACGCGGCGCCCACGCTCGCTTGGAAATGGAGCGAGGCGTTAAACACAGGCGCGCTGCGCAGGCCGAGGCGGAACCTCGAGCATCCTCGGCCCCCCGGGGCCTGCTGCCCGCAGCCCTGGACCCCCGAGCCCCTGCAGACAGCACGTGGAGGTTCGTGCCGGCTGCAGCGTTTGCCTGGCATCGGCCACTGCCCCACCGGAGGGCAGTGAGGGACCTCCGGAGGTCATCGTGGCGGCTCCCGACTTCGGAGCAGCATTTCCAGGCTGAGGAGTATCTGCTTGTGCCTCAGGCTGCAGAGTCTCCGGAGTATGGCCATAGCCCCAGCGTTACTGGGGTACAGCCTTGGGAGAAACCCCAGCTGGGGAGACAGACAGGCCTGGGACCACACCCTACCTCTGCCACTCCAATGCTGTGTGACCCTGGACAAGTCACTTCACCTCTCTGAGCCTCCCAAATCTCCCTCTTTGTAAAACGGCAAGAATAATAGTAGGTACACATTGGGTAGTTATGGGGATTAAAACAAGTATCTAGAGTTCCTGGCACATGTGTGGGCTTGATCAGTGGTGTGTGTTAGCATGCGCATTATTTTACTGGGTCATTTTGCACAAGTCCCAAACCTCACTTTCTAAACCTGCCCCATGAGGATCACGACATCCCCACCCCGGAGGAAACGATGAGGCCATGCTGCCGAATACATTTCCATTTTATTCCCTCCCTCTCCTTGAAGAAGTAACAGGGTAATAACGATAATATATAACAACAGCTAAGATTTGGGCGCACTTCTGTTGATTGAAGCCTGTGCTATCTGATAGGTAGCCATTGTGTCTATTTAAACGAAAATGAAATAAAATGACAAATGCAGTTCCCTCTTGAACGGCCACCTTTCAGGTACTCGATAGCCACGTGTGGCTGGTGGCTACCCCATTGGACAGTGCAGACAGAGAACATTTCCATTGAAAGCAGAAAGTTCTTTTGGACAGCGCTGGCTGAGACCAGCATGTCTCCAATTTGACACGCACAGAAGTCACCTGGGATCCGTAGAGTTAAATGCAGACACAGGTTTGGGAGGTCTGCGGTGGAGCCCAAGACTCTGGATTTGTACGTCCCAAAGTCCGTGGACCACACTTTGAGGAGTGAGGTTCTAGAGCTCAGCTGCCCGGTGTGGTGGCCACTACCACATGTGGCTGTGGAGCGCTTGACACGCGGTGTGTCCAAATGCAGATGTGCCGTAAGTCTAAAACACACACTGGGTTTCAAAGACTTGCTGCAAAAAATAAAAAAATAAAAAAGTAAGATAGCTCGTTAATACTTTTTAAAATGGATTATATGTTGAAATAATATCTTAGATATACTGGCTTGAATAAAATATATTTTAAAAATTCATTTCATTTTTACTTTTTCTTTTTAATGTGGCCAGTAGAAAATTTAGAATTACATATGTGGCGCCCATCTTTCTATCGGACAGCGTTGATCTCGGCCCTGTCGGAGTGCTATTTATGAACGATCTCATTTCAGATGTATAGTTTTAACCAATACGTCGTCACCTTTGCCCATCCTGGTTTTTTTCCATTTTTTCCCAGCCCCTGAATTGTTTCCCGGGCATTTTTCACTCCAACAAAAGGGTAAGGTCCTTGACAGGAGAGGCTGTCCGTCTGCCCCCTGCCACCCACTGCAGCACAGAATGTCACCTTCACTTGTTTCAGTGTGTCCAGCAATGCCGGCTCCTCTCAAAGAAACAGTTTCTTTAACTCCCCTTTTGGAACTCTCCCCTCCCCCATGCTCAGGCCACATGGTTTGAATGGAGCTCCCAGCCTCCAGGTCTATAGCTGGTCATGGGACCCAGGTTTGACCACTCAGAGCATTCCACCCCTCAGATCATTGATTGGTTCAGGGACAACCACATGGCCAATGAGACACAGTCCTTGAACTTTGTTGGAATTGCCCGGAGAGTTTTGACTAGACTTGACGCATCTAAGAGCATACAAACCAGGAGGTACTGGGTGCCCCTGTTGAGTGAGCCAGCCTGAGAATGGAGTCTGCAGAGAAGAGAGCTGAGGTGGGAAGACAGAGTTTCTGACAATATCTGGGTCCTGGATCCAGCCTCTGGGTCACCTGGCTTCAGAGGGCTTGTCAGTTATATGAGTCACTAAAGGGTCCCCCTTTTCAATTATTTAGAGGAGTTTAAGCTGTGTTTCTGCCATTTGCAACCAAAAGAGTCTCAGAACTAGATACCTAATAGAGTCCAAGAGGGATGTGTGTATGATGTCTTGGTGAGAAGGGCACGGAAGATAGATCAAGGCTAAAGTCCTAACTGGAGCTGCTGAGAGGATGACCTCCTGACAGTCTTATTTCAATGGAGAAGCATCGGGCAATGCCTTGGGAGGGTCTCTGGGCGTGGGAACAGCTGGATTGGAGAGTGGGGGAGTCTTTATCAACCGGCATCCTTTCCCGTCCTGCCGAGAGAAAGTGTCCACTGTCATTTCTCCCCGTGGACACAGTCAGGCCAGGAGAACTCAGCTGAGTTGAACTTGGAATGCTATCTGGTCAGAGAGTCTTGCCCTCTTCTTGAGATAGGCACCGAGGGTCTGTAGCTGTTGTGTCATACAATGTCCCAGAAAGAAATAGAGGGGGCAGCTTTAGAGGGAGAAAGATCAAGAGGGGAAATTAGTGAGAAGAACTCATACTACCAACCAGTCTTGGCGCGGATGGGGCAGGTCCGAGGTGAGACAGGGGGGTGGGGTGGGGGGGCTCCACGTTTGCTATGGAAACAGCCCCTGGGATGCTCTGCGTGTGGAGGAAGAGGTGAGGACAGACAAGGGGGCACACCTCTTCCTGTTCTGCAGGCAGAGGAGAGCCCAGGGTGAACCTGAATTCTCTTGATTTCACACAGCAACGCCAGCTTAGGGTTACTCACTTCTTACGAGACGCTTGGTGCCGTTCTGAGAATTTTCCACGTATTTTATCAGGTTCGTTCTAACTGTATGGGTCAAGTACCACTGGCGTCCTCATTTGCTGGAGGAGAGGCCTGCGGTTCAGGCCCTCCCAGCCCCCAACACCCTCGACACCTTGACCTGGCCCATTTAGTTGCTGGCTCTGGGCAGGGGTCCTCCCGGGTTTTCGCTCTCCCACACGCCTGCATGTGATGCTTGGTGACGCAGGCTCGGCCTTCCTGTGTGTCCGCAGCCATTATGAACAACGTGCATGTATTTGGGTACTGTGTAGCATTTGTCCACCTCTCCCCCAAGAATGCCAGCTCCGTGTGGGCGGGGGTCTCTGTTTTGCTCATCCCGGTACCCCCAGTGCCTAGCGTGGTGCTGGGCACACAGCAGACACTCAATCAGTACTTACTGAACGAGAGATTGTGTGCCTTCGGTTGAGTCCCGACTGATCACGGGGTGAGACACTTTGGCCTGTCTCTTTAAGAGCCTCGTCTTCCCTTCCCCCGTCTTGTCCCCAAAGATAATTAAGTGGCTTGCCTCGGCAGGGTTAATCCTATTATCAACTGCCCAACACACATCAGCTGTGTGTCATCTGTTTATGCTCTGTATTCTTGCATCCCCTGTTAACTCGGGACATGTCCGCCTTATGCCTTACTGTGTGCCACAGAGCCCAGCACATAGTAGGTGCTCAGTTCATTTGTATTGAATGGATGAGGTGACGTGTCCCTCATTGTACCCGTGTGAGGAGGAGATGAACCGATTACCTCATGTCTACAGACTCGGGAACAGCGGGATGAAAGGAAGTGATCTGCCAGTTCACCAAGCAAGCCGGGATGGAGTCTGGCCGGGGGCAGAGGGGGAGTGTGAGCATCGCCCGCTCGCCAATGCCATGCTCGGGGACACAGACCTATGGAGAGGGAGGCACACACAGAATGGCATCTGGCGTTCCTTCTTCAAGTCCAGAACATCTGTGTTTGGGAGATGAGGCCACGCAGGAGAGCCTTTCTTTCTGGATGTGACCTTTAGAACCGGCAGCCCCTGCTAGCGTCTGGGGTGTCCTCGCCGTTTGCAGACGTCCTTGGCTCAGCTGGGCCATCTCAGCAGCAACTGCCCAGAGCCGGGAGGAGGACAGGTCTCAATGTCCCCTGTTACTGCAGGAACACTGAGTGCCCCTGGAGGGGAGGGTGAAGCTGGCCCTGTCTGTCTGGGTCACTCGGCCACCTGAGACCCTGGCGCGTTGGGAGCGTGGTGGCGCTGCTCTCCTCGCGGAAGAAGGGCTTTGTGACCTAGGCTCCATCCAGCCTGGGCCTCCCACGTGTCTGCCCCATCCCGGGGGGGTGTTCAGCTGCAGTGGGCTTCCGCCCAGACCAGTCAAGCCAGGGTATATCCCTGAGACAGGTCTGGGCCGAGTCCTGCTGGGCCACCTGTGCCGTGCCTGCCTCTGGGCGAGTAACCTCACCTCTCATCTGTCAAAGCTGGCGCTGCGACGGGGTTGTAGTGTTGTTTTGAACATTGTCCTGGGTTGGCACCCCTAGAAGGCAGTTTATGCTCCAGGGCTCCCGGGCGACCAGGCTGGGACGGGACTCTTAGCTTGGCCTCTCTCGCTCCCTGTCCTTCCTCCCTCGGTCCCCCGTAGGTCTCACCCGAGGGCCTTCGCAGCTGAGCCCTGGTGCCAGCAGCCCCATCACTGGTCCGCTTCCAGGGAGGCTGGCCAGGCCTCCCACAGACAGGGCCTCCAGATGAACTCTTGGAAACTAGCTGTTTATCCACAAACTGGGTCTGATTACCCTGTTCTTGACCCAGCCTTTCAAATTTCTTCTCAAGAAGCCCTGACAGTGTCTTAGAGATCCAGAAGCAGCGGCCTGCAGTTACTGACTGCTGTTACTAGGTCTGGGGCAGGACCTGGCACGTAGCGGGGTGTGGAGTAAGTGTTGGTTAGGGAAAAGCCCAAATGAGTGAGCGATTCTGGTGCAGGCAGCTGGGGGCGTCTGGAAAGACAGAGACTGCATCCGCCTCTGGGGGCGGGTCCCGGAGGCACACAGGCTAGGGGCAGGCGGGCAGATTGAGATGCTGGCCCAGCCTGGTGCTCAGATATTCATGGCCCCAGCGGAGGCTCAGCCTAAGAAGCTGTGAGCCCCAGAGGAGAGCGGCCAGGAGGGAGCTGTGATCACAGCAAAGATTACAAGAGCTTGTTAAACAGAAACCCCTCCTGGCAGATGGTCAGCTGGCTCCCGAGGCCCAGACGTGGAAGGAAAGCCCTTTCCCACTGGGAATCGCAGGAGCCTTGAAACCAGGGGGGCAAATGGCGCCTTCATGAGTTAACAACAACAACACGATAATCATAATGGCAAACCATTTATTCGGCAGTTCCCGCATCCAGGTGCTCCGCATGCCTCGTGCTGCTTAAGCCTCATAAGAACCCTTGCAAGGGACACACCATCCTTCCCAATTCCCAGATGAGAAAGGTGGGGCTCTGAGGGGAAGTGACGTGCCCAAGGTCACCCTGCCAGCAGGTGGTGGGGCAGGAACGAGAACCCAATAGTATGGTGTGACGGCCTCTGCGCTCTGGGCAGGTGGCAAATTTAAAAGGACGGTAGGAATGGGCTGGGGACCACTGAGGCATGAACATTATAAAAGTGTCGTAAAGTCATAGAACGTCTCTGATGGGCTGTGGAAGAGACTGGTCATGGTGGTTGGCTCGAGTTGGAAAGAGAAGGGAGACCTTACCGTCCACCTCTTACACTTGTTGAATGTTGGGCCACAGTGTGGTAGGTCACACAATGGGCCCCCACTGTTCATCCAGCCCCACAGTCACACCCTTGGTCGTGAGATTTTGGGGTCCTCGCCCCCTCTGACTCGGGGTCAGTCATGTGACTTGCTTTGGCTCATGGCATGTTGGTGAAGGTGACACAAGCAGAGGCTGAGGGTCGCGTGCACCATTGGGCTTCCTCAGAGTCTGTCCTTTAGCATAGCCACGAGGACACGCCCAGACTAACCCGTGAGGATGAGAGCCCCATGGGGCAGAGCTCACCCCTTCGTCCCAGTCGAGGGCATCCCAGATCAGCTGACAGCCAGCAGACGCGTCAATGAGCCCAGCAAGATCAGCAGAGCCGCCTGGCCACTGGCTACCACCACTGAGGTTTTGTGGTTGGTTGTTACGCAGCATTATTGTGGCCATTGATAGCTGATACACATGGGGATGGATTGCCTCTTCCGAGATGAAAAAGACACAGCTGAAAGTTTAAATTTATAAGACCGTTTCTGCTCTACAGGAGACCCTGAAATTTAAGGGTTCTCCCCTCCAATGCGTCTTTTCCATTCAGACCTTGATGCTTCTCTTGAAGCCACTGCTTCAAAACCAAAGTGACTCAATCGTTCTCCCAAACCCCACCTTCTCCAGGGCCCGCTCCTTACCTCCACACACCCTGCCATGGCTGCCAGGCTGATTTTTCTAAAATATGCTATGATTACAGAGAGTGGCCACCGCGGTTAGTGCTGACCGCCGGCAGCCCGTGTGCTAAGCGTTCTACAGGTCCCGCCTCATTTAATCATTGTTATACCCTGTAAAGTAGGAGCTCATCTCATTATCTCCAAGCTACAGGTTGGAGACTGAGACCCAGAGAGAGCAAGTTGCTTGCTCAAGGTCACACAGCAAGCAAACTCCAGAACTAAGATTCAACCACACAACTGCCCAGCCGTGTTCCTCACATGCACCCTCTTGGCTTTCTCATTTCCTGTCTGGAGGAAACCCACTTTCTTTTATTACATCTGCTCTGACAGGGCGAGCCTGGTGCTCTTGTTAGATCTGCCTGGGCGTGACTAGCACCTTTTCCCATCTCGTCCTCCGAACAGCCCAGGGAAGCAGGGAAAGGGGGAAAACTGGGGACTATGTTTAACAAACAAGGTGACTTCTCTAAGGGCACATGGCTGGTCCGGCACAGAGCGAGGACTAGAGCTGGGGGTCTCTGCTCTCTGGGTCCAGACTCAGCAGCACACACCCCGCAGTGAGAAGCTCCCTGTGCATCTGCACTTCTGACCTCCGTGCCTCTGCTGGGCGACTCCCCTCCTCCTCGTGTCCGCTCTCCTCCAGCTGCACAAGCAGATGCCGAGCACGCAGGTACCGGGGCCCCGCAGCACGAGCTCTGCCTTCCTCGCTCCTTCTCTCCCTCTCTCGCCCTCCCTGCCTTCCTTCCCTGCCTCTTTCCTTCCTTCCTCTCTCCACTCTTCCCTCTCCTTCCTTCCCAAGCTTATTCTGCAAACGTGCCTCATGCACCCACCCTATGCGGGGCACCCTGCTTGCCTTTGGGGATGTCGTGGGAGTGAAGCAGACGTGGACCTTGGCCTTGATCTCATGAAGCAGCAGAAAGACAGGAACTTCACTAACTGCATGGATAATTAACTCTTCATGGTCGGGGAAGAGGCCAGCGAGAATCAAGAAAGGTGTCAGGCCTGCGTGGACTCGAGCTCTGCCCTTTAACCAGCTGGCTTGCCCGGGTCAGTTAGCTGGTCTCACTGTGACTCGGTTCCCTCCTTTGGGGCTTGCATAAATTAACATGAGATGTTGACCAAAAGCGTTTAGCACAGAGCCTGGCACCCGGCAGGCACTCACGACAGCAGGTGTCTTCATTATTGTTATTGTCGTCGTCGTTGTTGCTGCTGGACCCTGACTGCCCGGTGACCAGCCAGCTCCACCTGCGTGGCCGTCTTATCTGGGAGGAGGGCTGGCTTCGGTGGCCCTTCTCTAACCCTCTGAGTGATAATCCATCTTTAATGCCGCTGGAGGAAGGCGCTTTGAGCAGGATCCTGCTCCGGCCGCTCCCGCTGTCCCCTGGCCAATGCTTGCTTTTCAAATGCGTGACAAGGCCGCCAAAGCCGCCCCAGGGACCTGATGCGATTGTCTCGCTTCGGCCCCTCTGCTGGGAAACCTGAGCTGGGGGCTTCCGGCTGGGCTTCCAGGGGCCCCCAGAGCCGGGGGAGGGCCGAGGGGGTGCTTGTGGGAGACCAGCAGGCCATGGAACTGAGCCTGGATGGAGCATAGCTAGGGTGGGGGGGGTGGAGGCCATGAACTGAGCACCTACTATGTGCTTGGTGAGACTTTGCCCCAAAGAGACCCTTCCTCGGCTTTAATGGGGTCACGTGAACATAGATGCCTGTGAGGACAAGCTCATGGGGCAGGGAGTCCTGATACCTGAGTTCAGTCCTACAGAGTGAGGGCCCTTAGGACTAACCCCCGCTAGATCTCCACCTTTCCCACCTCTGAATGGCACCTCTCTTTTATAAGACAGCAGAGTTCAGTGTTTGAGCTGAAGCTGTGGACCCAGACTGCCTGGCTTCTGATTTCTTTAACGTTGTGTGACATTGGGCCAGTTGCTTACCCTCTCCGTTCCTCAGGCTCCTGGATGATAAACTATGGACAGTAATGATACCTGGCTCTGTTGCCTGCTACCTGGAGGACCTCAAGCAAGTCGCTTCACCTCTCTGAGCCTTGGTGTCCTCATTGGGGAATAGGATCAACGAGGATGCCCACCTCATGGGGGCGGTGCCAGCACGGAGGGAGACGATCCTTGTCGAGTACTTGAACCTAATCATTGCAGAAGCGTTGAAGGACACCTGCTATTGTCTTTTCCTCCTTTTCTTCCCCGTTTCTCTCCCTCCACCCCGCTTCCCTCCACAATCGTGTACTGGGCACACGCCATGAGTCCGGCATTTTTGGGGGTATTGCCCACCTCCAGAATTATTTTAAGAATCCAATGTACTAAGTGGGAAAGAGCCTTGACAACATCAGAGCTGATCTGTCACGGAGAAGAACAGGTGATAAATTCACGCTGGGGCTCGTGGTGACTTCTTCTCCAGATCGCTCTCATCTGGGGTCATTAATTTAGAGCCTCGCCTAGGATTTCCGTCTTCTGGGGCTGTAGTGACATTAATTTGATATTCACCAGCCTCCGTGGCTTGTGGCTCACCATCATAGTTATTATTATTTGCCATGGCCACTTACCACATGAAACTATGCTTTATTTAATATTTTGCTTTGAGCCGTGCATTTTAAAAAATTGAACCTTAACCTGAAAACAAAAGTTTGATGGGCTGGCTCACATTAAACTAAACAGTTGCCTATTAAGTGAAATAAGATGTTTAGCCATCGGTCCCCCAAAAGCATCTCCTTGGGTGCCAGATTCTAACGGCGGGCTGTTGTCACCAGCGTTAGCTATCACCGTCAGCCAGTTAGGAAATTCTTGGATTTATGGCTCCACGTTTGCTGAGTGTTACCCGCTTTCGTAAGTCTTGAGGTCCATGAAGACATCGAGAGGTCAAAGCTCGTGTCTGGAGCGACACGGTAAACCCCGAACCCAGGAGTCCTGGCCCCTGGAGTCCTCCTGGAGGCCGTGGGATGCTGAGCTTTATTCTGACCTGTTCGGGCTCATTAAAAGCACCATACAGCCCCTCTGCTCTTTCCCCCTTCTCTCTCTCCTCCCTGGCACTCGAAGACACACCAAGGGTTAACATCCATCTCCCACTCTTCTTGACACATCCCATCCTGGGTTCTTGCGGATAATCACCAGCCTCCCTTGAGCGATGACCTTGCCCCCCCACCGTGGGAGCTATCAGGAGACAGATATAAACACCTCAAAGTTCCCAGCGAGTCCCCTTAATTGGCACCTTTCTGTTCTGCTTTAAATTAATCAAAGCCAGTCCGATATTAATACTGTAGGGAGAATTAAAATCATGCAACGCATTAAAGATGTAATTTAAAATTAATAACTCATAATTATTTATCATGGCGTATCAGTGGAGCTATGAATTTTCCCTTCTAACCCAGCGCACATTCTCTGCCTGTGCCTTTAATAGCATCTGGAGCATTACTGAGCCCAACCCCAGTTCCCGCAGACACCCAACCTAAGAGACGTAATTCATTTAATTTAATTTTGGGGGGCTTAATTGTGGTAAATCACTACTTAAGAAAAGACATCTATTTGAAAGGACAAATTGGGATAATTTAATAAAAGCTGGAGTGAGGATGCCCAAGGACTTAAAGATGTGCTCTGGGTTTGGATCAGAGAAGCCCCCTGTTCTTCAACGCATTTATCAAGAGATGCAAGGACCGGTTTCAAAGTCTTTCAAACAATGACAGCATCCAAAAGGTTATCGAGAAGTGGAAACAACCCACGTGGCCATCAGTATGGGATCATGCGAGTGAACTATGGTCTATCCACCCAGTGGAATACTATACAGTCATATAAAAGAATGAGGACGGATTTTGTGTATTGATATGAAAGAATTGCCAGGATATATTAAGTTTAAAAAAAATATGAGAACAATGTATCGCATGCTATTATGACAAAAAGAAAATATATATACATAATGGCATACAGAAGATAGAACATCACTGAAAAGAAATAGAAGAGACTCGTACCGTTGGTTGGGTAGCTGGGGGATAGAGAAAAAAGGGAGACTTTTCATTTGTTATCCACTCTTGTAGCTTTTGAATTTTGTACCATATGCAAGTATTACCAACTCAAACAGATAAAAAAATTAAAACAGTAATAGCAGGAAAGATTTGCCAACTTGAGTCTTGAATACCGCAGCCCCTCACCGCCCCTTTCCCAACGCCTCCCTGTGCTCCGTGCTCCATGTCTGCTTCTCATAATAACTGTTACCGTGTCACCCTGGGGACTTCATCCCGCTTGGTCCTTGCGTCAACCTTGGGAGGCAGGTCTTAGGAAGCCCGTTGTCTCTAGCATTTCATTATGAAAAATTTCAAATATGAAGGCGAAAGAATTTTTTCAGTGAACATCCATACATTCGCCATCTAAATGCTACCATTGGCATTTTGCCCTACTTGCTCTGTCACAGACTGTGTCTTTTCTCCATCCGTCTCTCCCTCTCGCAGTCCGTCTCATTTTTCACGCAGTTCAAGGAAAATGGCAGACAACCATCCATTTCCTAAAGTTAAGTATTCCTAAGTATTTCCTAAATACTCAGCATGTCTGTCATTAATTGGGACACAATATACGGTTAGGGTACCTTTTTTAAAAAACAAAATTTACAAACAGGGAAGAACAGTAATCTTAAGGATACCATTTGCTGGGTTTTGACAAATGCTGACACTTCAGTAGCCCAAGGCCTTATAACAATATTGAACGTGTCCATCTCCCCAGAAAAGGCCCCCAATCCCCTTCCCAATTAATCCCCAGCTTCTAGATGCAGCGATTGCTCCATTTTTTTTCCTACCATAGATTCGTTTGGTTTTGCTAACACCTCATACAAATGGAATGGGACAGTGTGCACCCTCGTGTGAGGCATATTTCCTTCAGCGTAAATGTTGGGCATTCTCCCATGTGGTTGTGGATATCTGTCATTTGTTCCTTTTTATTGCTGCATAATATTCCATTGTATGGGCTCGCCACAATTTATTTATCTGTTCACCTGTTGGTGGACATTTGGGTTGTTTCCACTTTGGGGCTGGGATGGATGAAGCTGCTATGAATATTTTATACACATCTCAGTGTGGACATGTGTTTTCATTTCCCCTGCCTTACTACCTGGGAGTGGAATAGTTGGGTCATATAGTAAGTGTAGGGTTAGTTTTATAAGGAACCGTCACATGTATTTCCAGTTTATATTCCCACCAGCCTCAATGGGTAACTGAAGAAGAATGACAAATCAGGGTGCATCCAATATTCTCCTCCCTAAATGGTGACTTGCTCAGGTTGCTCCACATTCCTGCCGACACTTAATAATGTCAGTCTTTAATTTGAGTCCTGCTAGTGGGCCCACAACGGGATTTCATGCTATTTTAATTTGCATTTTCCCTGATGCCTAATGATGTTTACTAACTCCACCGTAAAGACAAGAAAATAGAGGCTCAGAGATGTTAAGTAATTTGCTCAAGGCTGCACAGATTGAGAAGTCAGGGTTCAAATCCACTTCTCTTGACTTTCAAACTACAGCTCCCAGCTACGAACTGTGCTGGGTCATTCTTTCAGCGAATTCCCACTGAATCTCTAACCAGGAGGCCCCTTTCCAGTGCCCTTCTGTCTTATTTATGCTTAAGATTTAATTCACATTCCCACCCTTTCGAAAAAGAGTTTAGGACATTTCCATCAGGATGATAAGGATAATAAAACCAAACAGAATCAGAACCAAGGCGAAAAGACCACATAGGCAGCCAGCCCCACAAGGTAACTTGCCTGAGTGCAAACCTGAGGCTCTGAGCTCCCTGGCAGCCAGAACATCAATCAGCAAATGACATGTGTTATTGAAAACAAGGAAAGAATTCTGCAAGCAGCAGAGAGCTCGCATTTGACGAAGCCACTCCTCATTCTCTACGACATTTTCACAGCAAACGAGGAAGTGGGTTTTGTTGATGAAATCTGGGGTCAGTGGGGACAACTCCGCCTGATGCTTCTGAGCTGCATTTGCCCACAATCGGTTCATGTGATTTGGGGATTGTCCTCAGCCCACTCGGATGCAGGGGGATGGGTCCAACGACCCCTTGAGCCCCTCTTGGCAGGGCAGGTGTGGCATTTTGCCCGACGCCGTTGGCTTTGAGGGATTCGGAGCGTCCTTCCCCGCTGCTCATCCCCTTCCTATTGTTTTCATGTCCTTTCCATGGGTTCGGACCTGGCAGGGGCCCAGGGGGCCTTGGGGCTGAGGGCTGAGCACAGACATTGGGAAGGTTTGTGTTTAGGGCCCAGACTTTGTTTGCAAACATCTATAACTGTGCTGCCCGAGTGTTCCCGCTCTTGACTGTGCTCTGTGAGCTCCCGGGTTTTAACTCAGAAAAATGAGAGATTGCAAAAGCTAAGTGGGGTGATTCAGGCTGCCCTGCAGCCCCTCCATTGGTGAGAGGTGGCCTGGGGCCCACCACTGCCTCTTCTCTGAGGGTCCCTGCCCGTCTTCCTTTGGGGGAACCGCTTTCCTCCTCTCTCAGGTCCCATGGCTCAGCCCAAGCTGCCCGTCTACCCTGGGCTCGTGGGGTGGACATTGGAACTGTCCCAAGCGAGCAGAGCACATCACACCTCTGCCTGCAATGACTGGTTAAAGCATGTGCACGTAACCCAACTGGGTCAGCGAGAGTACATCTGGAACTTTTGCCAGTAAAGAGGTGGTCTCTTTATCTTAGGTTGCTAAACTGGAAGGATATCAGCCTTAGGCTTTTGGGGGCTATTCTTGCTGCTATGTGAAGAAAGCCTGCCTGAGACAAAGGCCAACACTGAGGAAAGTCTAACCAAAAGGTGGAGAGAGACAGATTCGAGACAACAGCAATTGGGATCCTGGATCCAGCTTTGCCTGAAGCCTGTCTTTTCGATTGTGTCATCCAATCAATTCTCTTACATGCTTAAACCAGTTTAATGTGGGTTCCTGTCACTTCCAACTAACAATGTGTTCTGACCTATCAGTTTAGGTGGTGGCAGAGTGGGGGTGGGGAGGAAGGATAAGAAAGTCAGAAAAATCAAAGCTCTATCTTTAAAATCTCAGGGTAGTGAGGGAGCCTAGAGGTTACATTAGGGTCATCTGGTTCCACGGCTTGTCGGCTCGCAGAACGTCCTCTTCTCCATCCCTGATGGGGCATCAGGCCCCGCTTGTGTGGTTCCAGTGGTGGGAACTCGGTCTCTCCCCAGGTAGCCCTTCTCATGGCAGGACAGTCCCGAGGGCTGGAAGGTAAGGCCGGACAAACAGCAGCCAACAAGGGAGTAGGGTAAACAGAACGCAGGCGGGCCTCCTCCCGTTCCTCCGTCCGTCTCTGCTCCATGTAGCAGCCAGGACGTTGCTGTAATAACTCAAGTCAGATCACGTAGCTTCCTCCTCAAAAACCTCCCACGGGCCCCCCTCATCGAGAGGGGACGGGAGGCCCTGCAGGGTTTCCTGTCCCCCTCAACCTCGTCACCTGCTTCCTCCGCCCTCTCCCTCCCTCGCTCCCCCCATGCTGGCCGCCTGCCTTCCTAGAACTCTAGAACCCGGAGCCGGAGCCGTGGCTCCTGCCATTCCCGGCATCGGCCTGACTGCCCGAGGCCGGCTCCTGGCCTCCTCTCAGCCTTCGCTCAAATGGTGTCTGTGCTTCGAAGGCGACCCTGATGCCCCGTGAAGATGGCAGGCCTCCCCTCTGCACGCACCGCCTCCCTTACCCCACAGTATCCTTTATCGCCTTCTGACTTATTACCGAGATTTCTCCGTTTTTCCCCTTGTTTCCCACTCTACAAGGTAGGGGATTTTCACCTCCATTCCTCGGAGCTGTATCTGGCTCCCCAGAACAGTTCCCAGCACACAGTAGGTGCTCAATAAATATTAACTGAATGACTCACCCGGTGATGGAACCTTAGGAGGGGGACCAGGCAGACACGAGGCGCCCAGACAACGCTGAGGGCATGAGGGACCGGCCCCGCCTGCCCCCGAGCAAGGGCTGGCTTGTTTCTCTGTGGAGCCCCGGGGGGCCGAGCCCGACAGCCAGGGTCCCTGCGGTCGGATGCGACAGAGGAGGCTGCGCTGGCCCCTCCGAGACGGGGGCTCTGAAGCCAAATGGACGCGCTCAGCCTCTCTCTGCACCCACGACCACGGCTGGAGGAGGAGGTGGAGAAATCAATACAAAGATTGGCTTCGGAGGAGAGGAAATGGAGAAGAGGTCTCGCGGCTCCATGGAGGAGGCGGCCGTGGAGGGACGGGTGGCTGAGCCGCTTGTCGCCTACAGTGCACACCTGTCTCGCGTCCCTGCTCCTTGGTCTGGGGCCGGTGGCATAGAGCCCCATTCTCAGGCCTCACTCACAGAGACGCGCAGATCGGGCACCCCGAAAGTTCCTCCCAGACCACGTTTTCTCTGCTCAGGGTATTTATCACAGGCAGGAAGGCACCAGGTCACTCAACAGGTCTGCCAGTGTCTGACGCCAGTGTCCAGGTCCTGTGGAGGTAGCGGGAACAAGACAGACACAACCCCTGGCATCATGGAGCCGACACTCACACAGAAAATGACCAAGACAAATAAAATAGGGAGCGTGTGTGATAGTCGTAAGGAGGAGTATACCAGGAAGATGGCACAGCCAGTGCAAAGGCCCTGAGGCAGGAACAGACTCGGAGAATGTGAAGAACAGCAAGGGGGCCAGCATGGAGGGGGTGAGCGAGCCAGGGAAGGACCTTAGTGGGAGACAGGTCAGAGAGGTAACGGGGGTGTGTGTGGAGGAGCCGTTATAATTGGTGACATTTTCTGTTTGAGGTGGGAAGCCACCGGAAGGCCTTGAGCAGAGGAATGCACGGCAGCTTCCATGCTGTTGGGTGAAGAGTGTGGCAAGTCAGCGCTGAGGCAGTCGTGTGGTGGCCTGGACCAGGGTCATAGCGATGGATGGTGTGGACACTCATTCATTCATTCACCCCCTAACTCTCATGGAGAAGTCATTCGGTTTGCTTAAAATATCTTCAAAAAGGAAAAATAATAAGCTTATGGCTGGAAAATCCCGGGAGGGTCAACCTCCCACCCCGCTTTGTTCTGCAGCCTTGCCCGAGTCTTCCTTAGGACTTGCTACCCTTCACAGCGGCTTCCTGTCCAGGCCACACGTCTTCCCGCCTGAGCTCGGTTGTTGCTGCTCAGACTCGCAACACCCACCGCCCCCTGCCCGGCACCCCGTAGGAGGCGCCAGCTCTGCCACGGGCGGTATCGGATTTAGAGGCCAGATGGCACGGGAGCTTTTCTCTTCCGCAGAAAGGCTGCTTGATGTGGTGACTAAGGGCTCCGGGTTCAAGGCCAGCCCACCTCCTCTGGGCTGTGTGTCCTTGGGCAAGTGAGGGACCGTCTCTGGGCCCCGAAGCCCTCCCCTGTAGAACAAGCACCCCTTCCAGAAGCGCCCTTGGAGGGGACCAAAACTTACACAATCTGGGAGGATCTCATTAAGAAAAAGGAAGTTTTAATGACGAATAAGAAGTAGGATGCAGAAGTGAGTATTTACTTTAAAAAGGCCCAAGCAGGTGGGAAGGCCTGAAGCTTCCGCTTCGGAGGAAGCTGCAGGGAGAGTCCCGCCCCCTCTCAGCCTCACCCCGCGGGAGGAGCAAACCGGGTGATGGCAGACATTCTCCAGGGCAGCGCTGGGGCGGCGTCCGGAGAATGCGAGGATGAAAAGATAGCGCTAGAAGCCGTGACCAGCAGCGTGGAGTCTGCGTGACTGTCCCAGCTGCAGACCTCTCGCTGTAGATGCTCGGGCTCTGAGTTCGGATCCCGACCCCTCCACCCGCATATGCTGGAGGACACAGAGAAGTCGCTTGTCCTCTCTGGCCTCTTTTCTTGTTCTGTCTGCAGGGGGACAGAGCCAGGATGGGAGAGGCCCGGGGCCTGTCCCCTCCCGCCTCCCCAGCCCCGCTCCAGCCCCCCAGAAGGAGGAGGAGGGGCGGGAGGAGGGAGAGGAGCCGAGGGTCCGGCCCACAGGCCTGGCTGACGTCCCTGCTGGTGCTGTCTTCTCCGGGTGGGTGGGAGGAAGCGGATTAAGAACTTGTTGGGGGAAGTTCGGCCAGGGTCTCGAGCGCCCCTCGGAGGGCCGAGGGCCTCACATGGTACTGCTGTCGGGCACAGGGGTGGAGTCAGGTCAGGGAGCGGCGGAGGAAGGAGCCGGAGGATGCGGGAGTCCAGAGACGGGAAGGGAGAGAGGAGGAGGGGGATGCGGGGAGGAGAGGGGGCGGGGGCGGAGAAGGGAAGGAGACCAGGGAGGAAGGGGAGGCAGACGAGGGGGGCGCGCGGGGGGTGAGAAGGAGGAGGGGCAAGAAGGGGGAGGGGCAGGAAGTCGGGGGAGGAGGGAAGAGGCGGGGCCGCAGGGAGTCCGAACGGCTGATGGGAGCCACGCCCTCATCTGGGCCGCGGGATTCGGGATGCGGCCTGAGGGCCAGCCCGGGAGGGGCCGACGTTCCCTGACCCCTGACCCTCCCTGCGCCCCAGGCCCCGAGCGCTTCATTTCAGGGGTGTCGCGTGCTTATCAACAGCCTGCTGCTCACTCAGCTACGCCCTACGTACAGGCCCCGTGTTTCTCACGTCGTCGGTGTCCCCGGGACGTGGCGCTGTCCCTCCATCTGCGGGGAAGCTCGCGCTGGGCGCGTGTCAGCCGGAGGAGCCCCAGCCCCTCGCACGTCCGCTCTCATTTAATCCCGACAAGAGGCCACGGTGACAATCCTGTTTGACGTCCATGTCCCCTGCTGCTGGCTTTCGAGTGACTCCATGGAACCCCTAAAGCAAGGCCACGATGGGCCGGGAGTTCTGCTGTCCCCATTTTACAGATGAGAAGACTGAGGTCGCGAGCACTGCCGCGTGGGTCCCCGAGGACCAGAGGCGGCTGCGACGGCAGCGTGTGAAATGGAGGTCGGCTCTGGGAAGGACTTCCCACCGTCTCCCGGGCCCGAGGAGAGTTTCCGAGGGTCCTCTCTGGCCCCGCGTGGAGGCTGGGGGACGGGCCCTTATGACACCTTGAGGTCGCCTCCAGCCTGGACCGGACTTTACTGGCTGGCGTGTCTCCTTCTGCCCCTCGGAGCCTGTGTTAGTGCCGGGGCTGCAGGAACGGATGCCACAGATCGGGGGGCCGAAAACAACAGAAAGTCTTGTCACCTGGCTCTGGAGGCTGCAAGTCCATCTACAACAACCCATTTCCAAATGAGGTCACACTCCCAGGTTCCAACACGAGAGTCTGGGGGACACAGTTCAGTTCAGCCCGGAGCAGAGCTCCTCGGGTCCTGCTTTCCTCCCAGCCGCAGGTTCCAGGCTGGCCCCCCGCCCCGAGGCCGCAGCTCTCTTGGCCCACCCAGCCAGCGGGGTGGATCTCCCGCCCTGTCCCCACCCCCTGACCCCAGGACGGGGCGCACCCTGCCCCACCCCCAGCACATGCCTGCTGCCCTGGCTCAGGGAAGGTGCTCGATGACAACACTTTCCTAGAAATGGGTGAACTCTGCTATGGACAGTCCCTTAGATATTCATTCATTCATTTATTCAACCAACCAATGCTTACTGAGCACCTACTGTGTACCAGACACCGATCTGGGGGCTGGGATAAGGCAGTGAACTCACCCGACAAAGTGTCTGCCCTCACAGAGCTCACATTCTCGTGGGAGAAGGGAGAGAGCAAAAAAAAAAAAAACCCCAATATGCAAATTCTATATTATGTTAGAAAGTAGTGCTTTGGGGGTGAGTGGAGAGAGCAGGATAAGGGGTGGGAGGCCCAGGGGAGGTTGGGGCACACTTTCTTGTAGGGTGATCAGGGTGGCCTCAGAGACAGAAGAGGGTTTCAGCAAAGACTCAAAAAGGGGGAGAGTCTGCCCTGAGGATGTCCAGGGAAAGAAAGGCTCGGGCACAGGGAAGCAGCCAGTGCAAAGGCCCTGAGGTGGGACCCAGGAGCAGAGGCGGCCAGTGGCTGGCGTGGAGGGAGGGAGGGAGTAGTGGGTAGCAGGGGGTGGGGCAGCCAGAGGGGCTGGGGGCAGATCATGCAGCCCCTGTGGGCCACTGGGAGCATGTTGGCTGTTTCCCTGAGTGAGACGAGAACCATGGGAGGGTTCGGAGCAGAGAAGGGACGTGATCCACTTATTAGGTTTAGCGGGCTACCTCCAGTGGCCAAGGAGATAATGGACTGTAGGGAGGCGGGGTGGAAACACGGAGACCAGACAGGAGGCTGCTGCACCAGTCCAAGCCTCAGATGACGGACGCTTGGACCGAGGGCTTGCCGTGGAGGGCGAGGGCAGGATGGATCTGTTCTGGATGTTTCGCTCACAGACTCACTCATTCGTTCACTCCTTCCATTATCCACCCTTCCAATAAGCACTTACTGAGGACTTCCTCTGTGCCAGACAAGGGGTACTCAGCATGAAGCACCCAGAACTGGACCCCTGCCCAAACGGAATGGGAGTGTGGGGGAAACAGACATCACTCCATAAGCATAAAATAAACGTATCGTGACACATTGGGAGGAGTGGCAGGAAGGAGAGGGGCCGGGCGCCACGGGAGGGACTGTCATGGCTGCATGCTCCAGCCTGGGACCATCTTGTTCCAGCTCCTCCTCATACACGTGGAGAAACTGAGGCACACAGAGGGGACGTGACTGGTTCAAGGTCACACAGCAAGTCCCCAGCAGAGCTAGGAAAATAACTCAGCCTGTCTCCCCTCCCCGGGTCTCCCAGGAGGTGGCTGTCAGCCCCCGTCACCGCTTCCCCCAGCCCGGGCCCCCCGGCTGCAGCCACCCGTGGTTTATGACCGCCGAAGCCCCTCCAGAGTCTCGTCCACGGGGCCCTGGGCCACAGGAGATGGCTCGTCCCTGCGCGGGCCCAGGCGGCGGCAGATCGATTGTGCGTGTGCCGCCCTGACACTCCATCTCATTAGGGCTTCGTTTTCATCTCCCGGCTTCCTGGCAGCCTTCAAATTATCCCATAAAATTTATTTACTATTTCATGAATACATAAGCAGCAGGCAGGCACAAGCTTTTTATATATTTACACTGTATATATTTCACGGGAGACTTATAGCTGTCTCCAAGGCGGAGAGGGGAGAGGGGGGCGCGTGAGCAGACGGAGCCGGCAGCTGGTGGTGGAGGGAGGGAGCGGGAGGGAGGTGCGCGGAGGGCGGGCAGAGAGGAGGGGCCTATGGGGCCCACGGGCACGCCGGGCCATGCTGGGCCACGCCAGGCTGACCTAAGGCTGCTGGGCACGGGAAGCTGCACTGTGGGGCAATCATCCTGGGGAAGTGGAGGCAGGGTCGGGGTCCTGGGGTCTGATTCTTGGGGCTGAGATTGATGCTCAGGTCAGTGGTTCTGAAGTGTGAGGCTCCAGCCTTGGAACAGTCTGGAAAGTACGTAGTGATGGGCCACAGGGGAACTCTGACCCTGGTCAACGGCTGGACCCTCATCCTAGTCCCAGAGTAAGTCCTGACTCTTGCTCCAGACTGAGTTCTGATGCTGGTTGTAGACTGAGCCCTGATCCCAGCCACAGACTGAGCCCTGATCCCAGCCATAGACTGAGCCCTGATCCCAGTCACAGCCTGAGCTCTGACTTTTGTCACAGACTGAATCCTGATCCCAGACACAGACTGAGCCTTGATCCCAGCCACAGACTGAGCCCTGATCCTTGTCCCAGACTGAGCCCTAACACTGGTCCCAGATGGAACCCTCATCCCAACCATAGGCTGAGCCCCAGCCCCAGCCCCACGTGACGCCTCACCCTGGCCTGCCATCTCACAAAGTTTCTCCCGTGCGCACAAGCAGCAAATGAAGAGCTCACAGCCGCAGCCACAGGCCCCACCTCCTCCCTGTGGCCCGTGGGTGATCACGAGGCGGGTTCACTGAACCACATGGTAGGACTGCCCCCCCACACCCTGACGTTAGGCACGGCCACGTGACTTGCTCTGGCCAGTGACACGTGCGCAGGAGTGAAGTGTGTCTCTGCCGGGGGAAGTCTTAAAACACCAGCGTGTAACCCTCCGCCTTCCCACTGCCCCTGCTGGACCAGTGACGTTCCTGGCAGTGGAGGCTCCATCAGCCGGAGACCCTGAGTGAGGACGATGTGGAACATGGCCCTCACCAACCCCCCGGACACGCGGCGTGAGTGGGATATGAGCCTCTGCCAGGTTGTTGTAAGGCTCCAGCGTTTTGGGGCTGCTTGTTACCACAGCATAACCTGATAGATGCAGCCCAAAACTGCTCTTCCTCTGGGGGCAGCCACTCAGGGTCCTATCTGTTCCTAATCGCCAAGGTTTTGCCCTACAGAAGGGCCCTGGGGTCCAGAGGCCAGAGGGAAGGTGAACAGAACGTCGACAGCATATCAGAACACCCCCCCCACAGGGCCAGGCACACAGTAGGCACTCAATAAATGCTTGTCAAACTGAAAGGCACGTGCTTTTCCACTACTTCTGATCAGTCCTCTAGAATGGTCTCGTCGTCCTGGTGCAGTCGGATGCCAGTGTAGGACCCTAAAGGACAGAGGCTGCGCCCTGGGGGTCGTTCTGGACTTGAACCCTATCTCCAGGGTCAGCTGTGTGACCTTAGGAGAGTCTCTCCATTCTCCTGCCTCCAATTAGTCCATCTGTGGGATGGGGAGACAGACCAAGCCCCGCATGTCTCCCCTCCCGGCTTCTGGGCGTGAGGTCTGGCTGCTCACATCCTCCAAACGTCGGCCCGCGGGTCCCCTTCGCTGCCTTTCACGTATTTGTCCTCTCAGCCATTCGGCCTCCACCCTCCTCACTGTCACATCATCATCCTCGTTGCTGACGTTTATTGAGCACTTCTGTGTCCCAGGGCCAGCGCCCGTACTCACGTGACCCTTCAGATTAACTCTCGGAGGTCAGTTCTCATTCCCTCATCTCCGCGAGTTCATTATTGACTCCTTATCCATCCCATGAGCTCGTGGCTTCCTTCTTCCCTCCATCCTTCCATCCCCCCTTCCCTCCTCCCTCCCTCCTTCCTTCAGGAGGCAGTCCCGTGCAGTGGTCGGGAGTGTGGGCTCTGGACCCAGGCTGGTGGGGTACAAATTCTGGCTCCATCCCTTCCCAATCGAATGACCCTGGGCAGCTGAGTCTCTCTGAGCTCTGAGCATCTGCACAATGGGTAACCATAGTCTTCCCCCTCGAGAATCCTACAAAGAAGAATGAACAGATGCGGCGAGATGCTTCGACTAGTGCTTGGCGGGAGTGGGCAGTCAGTGGACGCTGGTTATGATGATTCAGAAAGCCCCTGATTTAACTTACATACACCAACCCCTTCTCTGTGCCGGACACCAGGCTTTCAGTGTTGAATGAGACACAGGAAAGTAAATACTAACAAGGAACATGGGAGGGGGTCACTGTGTGCTTGGCACTTACACTCATTGTTTTAATCCTCTCAAAAGCCCCATGAGATGGGCACTATTGTTATCACCATTTTATAAATGAGTGAACCGAGGCCCAGAGAGGTTAAGTGACTTGTCTGGAGACACACAGCTCATAGGTGATGAGCCTAGATTGGAATCCAAGTGGTCTGGCTGTTGAGCCTGTATGCCTAACCATTGGGCAAGACAGCCCCTTTGCCATCATATGCAAAGATGAACGGTGCTCTCCAAGAGGGTGTGCAAGGGACAATGGATGGAGGACGGAGCAATGGGCTCTGCCCAGGCCAGGATGGGAGTGAGGTCCACTGAGCTGGACCATCCGACAGAATCTTCTGGAGTGGCCTCATAGATAACCAAGACCCAGGGATCTCTCCTGAACTCCATCCAACCCTGGAAACCCCTGCTTTCCCTGGGGGTCCCCGACTCTCCCCCACTCTCCCAGGGAAGCTGAGAAGAGGCACGCCACAGGGACAGACTGTGAGGACGGCCCCACTGGGGCCACCTCCCAGCAGAGAGGCGCTCTATGGCCGCACAGAGCGACGGTAAAGGCAGCATTGGGCCTGCTCGCCGGCCCACGCGAGGCTTGGGCTCCTGGCAGGCGGCCGCCTCACCGCAGCCTCTTTGTCTGGACGGTGTAGCATTTATTATTAATGGTAATAATAATTATAATTGCTTATTGATTTCCCCCAATGCACCCGGCACCCTCCCCTCCGCTGAATGCGGGTCACAGCCCAGCAGAATCTCCGTCCTGTGCAAGGCGTCGCACAGCGCTCGTGCTCAATAGACGTTCAATAACGTGACCAAGTCCCCATGCACCGTCCCTGCTGGTCGCGTCCCAGCGCACACGCTTCTCTGGGTGAGAGAGCTGCCGCCACATCAGCCACGCAGAATCGGGCTCTGACCACCAGGCATTTATCACCGGCTTTATTTCTGTTAGCGTTTGCCAGGGACCAAGAAAGTGCTCTCCTGGAATATAAGAAACACAAAAGGACGATTCTCTTCAGGGCCTCACGGAGCATCCAGGACAGCGCTTCTCAAACTTGAACGTGTGTGCAAGCACCCCGGGGATCTTGTGAACATGCAGATCCTGATTCTGTGGGTCTGGGTCCCTGGGACTCTGCAATCCTGACACGCTCTAGGAGAGACCAATGCTGCTGGCCTATAGGCCATGCTCTTAGTAGTTGGGGACTGACATTATTCACCTACAAAATAAGTGACGGTCAAGAGAGGGCAGTGGGATAGGCAGGAGAGAGGATGTGTCTTGGAGTCCAATGTATGGCCACAGATTAGCTGTGTGACCTTGGGCAAGTGACTTCACCTCTCTGGTCCTTGGGTTCCTTGTCTTTAAAAAGCTTGGATGATGTTACCTGCCGCATACGCTCCTCGTGACGGTTTTAATGAGATAATGAAGTGAAAGTGCCATGCACACGAGGGTAGTTAATGCCCTTCTTTCCTTCTTTCATTCCTTCCTTCCTTTTGTCCTTCTCTCCTCCCTTCCTGTCTTCCTTCCATCTGTCCCTCCCTACAGTTTTGTTCGGCACATGTAACCTAAAGCCATCAACATGATTCAAATCATTGCTGCTCTTTAAGGGGAAGATGCTGAAGGGGAAGGTGGATGGAGGAGATTTCAAGGCTTGTGGGCTGGGGGCAGTTGTGAAGGGCAGCTCTGACCTGCGCTGGCAGGAGGAGTGGCCAGGAGGACGTCAGTAGAGACAGCGACAGAGCAGAGGATGCCCACACCCCCTCGCTGGCCTCCGAGCCGCCTGCAGCTGCTGCGGACATTCCGTGAGCCACCAGCTGCCACCACCCCAGCAAGCACGCCCCACTCCCTGCTTTTCTGCCCGCGGGTTCCCTCCATGGCGCACGGGCAGCGGGACGCGCCGGGGATCTAGTATCTACAGGGGCAACCGTCAGCCACAGAAGGATGGGAGCTGGTGGAGAAACATGCCAGCTTTAGTGTCCCTCGGTGGGACGGCTCTCAGGCGGGCTCTATGTGGCTTTTCTGAGGGTTCCCCCTGCGACCCTTGGCAGCTCACAGCAGTGACCTGCTCTTGAACGCAAACATCATCGTTTTTTCTCCCTTCTCTGTCCCACTTCCCCACTTCCTCCTCCCAAATAAACTACCTGCACCCGAGCCCTTGTCTCAGGTCTGCTTGGGGTCCCCAAACGAAGGCAGATAGCATCCTTCCTGAGGCAGGAAGTCATCCTTCCAAAGGGAAGGGTGCAGAGAGCATCCCTGGGCTTCTCTGGGCCTCAGCTTGGTTTCCTTGGTGCTTAATAACACGGAGGCTCTCATCTCTCTCTCTCTCTCTCTCTCTCTCTCTCTCATGCACACACACATGCTTCTCTGTACCTTCCCCTTCTGGTGTCATTTTGGGTTTAGGGTCCTTCCACTAGCCTTGCTTTGTCCTCGGAAGGCCTGCTGTCAGTTGCACTGCCTCCAAGGGTTGTGGACAAGGCAGGGATGAGTATCCTCCCATTTCCCAGATGAGGACACTGAGGCCTGCGGAGGTTGTACTTCTTTAGGAGTGCATTCAACAAGCATATGCTGGGCGCCAGTTATGCACCAGTGTGTTAGGAGCACCATGGACAGGGGCTCGGGGCTCACCCAGTGTTGCTCAGCCATCGTGGAGTGTCTGGATCCCTCAGGGAGCTCGTTAAAATGCAGATCCCTGGGCCATTCTAGCAGAGAAGGCGGTTCACTGGGTGGGGTTCAGGGGACGGCCAGGAACCTGCATATCAATAAACACCCTGCAGGTGACTCTTGGGATGAGGGGTCCTGCCTGGAAAGATGTTGAGAAACATCGCTTCAGAGAGAAAGGAAGATTGGGGCCAGCACAGAAGGATGCGCAGGACCCAGGGACGAGGCTGAGCTGCCCCAATGCGTGAGGGCTAGAGCCCTCTGGCCAGAGGTTCCGGGGCCAGGGGCCTTGCCCTGCTCTTCCAGGCAACTGGTCTCCCACTGCCAAGTCTCCGCCTCTGCATCCCGCTGGCCTCAGAGCCACCCAGGTCACCCCAACGGGAGATTTTTCAGGTGACTCCCATCAGAATAGCAGCCCGACCGTTTCCATCTAATCCTCACAACCCTGCAGCATGGGCATCATTACACCTGTTTCACAGAAGAAGAAACAGAGGTTCCAGGGGGTCAAGTCGCTTGCCTGAACTCACGTCTACTAAGCGGATATGAATCCAGCTCTTTCTCATTCCTATGTTTGTGCTCCTCACTGCTGGGTGGCAGTCTCCGCCCTGTCCTGCAAGGCCCGGATCCCAGCCACCATCCTCAGAACTGTCCTCAGGTGGGCCGGGATGCCGGCCGGCCCCTCCATCCACGGCTGTCCCCAGAGCAGGGGGAAGGGGCCGCTTCTCATCATTCAGGCTGCCACCTGGTGGAGCCCACAGCACTGGGAGTTTGGGGACGTTGTTATTGCTGAAGAATATAGCAAGTAATGGCAGAGGAGAACAGAGAGAGAGGAGGGAAGAGAGAGGAGGGAGGCAAAGAGAGAACCGTCTGGGCTGAGGGAGCCCTTCGCGAGGCTCCTCTGTTGGCAGTGTGGGGGACTAAGAACAGACTCCCCCAGTCTGCTGGGTGTCTGCTCTGGAAATGACCGAAGAGTAACCTCAGGGGATCAGGCTGGGACTCATGAGATGTGGCAAGGCCACCGGTGCTCAGAGCCTCGGGGACTTAAAAAACCAGTCGTGGGGGTCAGACAAAGCCACCATGTAGTGCTGGGCAGATTGGTTCCTCCTTGAAGGTCCCAGAGCAAGGAGATGCCTGGGCATCTGCTCACCAAACCATTTCCCACGGCCCAGGGCCACGTCCCCCTGGAAGGAGTGGAGCCTTTCTCTGGTTTTCACAAAGGTGTGATATGGGCTATCGGTGGTCTTGGTTCAGAGGGAGGGAGAATCTGGTGACTGACAGCCAGGAGCTGCCCCAGCTATCAAGAGTCTAGAAGGAAAAGGCTTGATTTCAGCCCCACTGGATTATAGGGGAGAGAAACAAAGGGCAAGAAAAAGGTGTGTGGAGGGGGGGTGATTATCATTCTGTTTTGACTTTGTAAATATCCTCCTCTGCTTGAGGATGAGAGCCATTGTTGCCAGGTAAATGCTTCCTTTTTTAAAATTTTTTCTTCTTTTAAAGTGAAACTTACCTTCTTTCAGTTCTGATGGAAATGATGTTTTAAAGTGGTTTTCACTGGAGACTTTCCTTTGATGGTTCAAGGTGTAGAATAGGAAAGTGAACCCTTCCCAAACCTTCTGGCTGTCTGAAATCCATCTACCCATCCACCCACCCATCCATCTAACAAATGCACCCATTCATCCACCATCCATCCATCCATCCACCCATCCACCCATCCATCTACCCATCCACCCATCCATCTACCCATCCATGCATCCACCCATCCATCCATCCATCTACCTATCCATCCATCCACCCATCCATCCATCCACCCATCTAACAAATGCACACATGCACCCATCCATTCATCCACCCACCCACCCACCCATCTAACAAATGCAGGCTTGCATCCATCCATCCCTTCATCCATTCATTCATTGACTTTACAAATATCCATTGAACACCTACCACTAGCCAGGCTCTCTCTAGGCAGTGGGGATCCAGTGGTGAACTATGCAGATGGGACCTCTGCCCTTATGGGGCTGATATTCCAACAGAGAAAAGACAGATTATAAATGACTCAATAAATAAACAAGACCACCTCAACCAACGACAAGTGCCACACTTAGAATTAAGACATGTCAATGTGCTAGAAAGGGGTGGAAGCATAACCAAGACCACGTGGTTAGGGAAGGCCTCTATGAGTGGGTGACACTGATATGAGACCTAGAGGGCAAGCAGAAAGCTCTTCCACAGAGACAATCACCCGACATTTGGTCATTACAATATGGTACATCAACATCCTCAACACTGAATCCTGCAGAAATATTCACAGCCAGGCCCATAGTGGTTGACAAGGTCAGTCTCTCAAAGGGACAGGAAAAACACACCTGGTCTTTGGTGATTATCCTGAGTTGACATCAAAAACCAAGTACTGATTATCCCTGATGACAATGACGTCCTCTATTTGAGGGGTGGAGTAGAGTGCAGCGCGGGGGGGAGATCACGGGCCTGGGTCCCCCCATCTCTTCCTCTGCTGCTGCCACTTCCAATCCTCTTGTTTCAAGCTGCTGACAGCATGGCCCTTGGAGACCTGAGCCCTAATTCTGGCTCTGTCATCTATAAGCTGTGTCACCTTGGACAAGTAACTTTGCCTCTCTGAGCCTCCATTTCCTCATCTGAAATGGAAACCTCCCTATGTCCTTGATCCTAAAACATGTCTTTGTCCCCATATTTTAGTAATTCTGAAATCAAGATAGGTTTGGTAATGCACACACATCCCCGGGGATCTTGCTGAACCGAGGTTCTGATTCAGTAGCTCTGGGGTGGGGGTGAGATGCGCCATTTCTACCAAGTTCTCAGGTGACAGCGGATGCCGCAGCCCGTGGACCACCTTCTGAGTAGCCAGGAAGCCATCGACTTATATGTTTAATGTGGGTGTTATTAAATCGAGGGGGCAAAGCTGCCATTGATGGCATTCTCGATTTCAGGAAATGCATTAACCCCGGGCTTCATTTTATTCCCCCCGTCACCCCATAAAAATGTTTGTGAAGCACCCAGCACACAGCCCCGCACGTCGAGAACATGAATAGATGTTAGCTCATTGCTTTGAAAACCTTGAGCGCTGGTGTAGGATGTGAAGGCGGACGCTGGACTTGGGGGTCCTTCTATAATTGGATGCGATCCCCACGGGGCTCAAATGCAAAAGGGGGTGGGACGCTGTCCGCCTCTGTGGAGAGAGAAATGTTAATTCCTCTCGCCACCCCCCACATCCCCCAGCTCGGGATGTGTGTGATCAGGCCCCGCGTGAAATGACACGTTTGCGAGAAGATGAAACCCAACGCAGGGGACTAGAGCCTGTTTGAATCGGTCCCACTCATCCCCCAGCCACCCCCCAGCCCGACCTCCTTCAGACAGACATGTGCACACGCTTGTTTCAAGATACAAAAACCGACAAGCACCTGGACAATTCTGCCCGCTGTGAGACTCAGAGAGGAGGCGTGGGGAGAAGCGGGGGTGGGGGGTGGGGGGCGGGGGGGGGGAAGCTGGGTTTCATTTCGGGACCAGGAACTTGGGGGCCGAGCAAGAGGGTGAGCTAGGAAGGGGTGCAGCGGGTGCGCTGTATAACCCTCCCGCCACTCATCATGAGAACGATGCCAACTTGCAAAAGAATATTCAAGTTTGCACCTTCCAGTCCATTCTCTCACCTGATACGGATAACGGTACTGGAGAAGGCCGTAAGGGACTTTATTACCTTCTCCTTCTCAGCTGAGGACACTGGGACTTGAAGAGTTGGATGAAATTACCGGCTAGCGAGTGGTGAACTGGATTCAGCGAACGCAGGAGGTCCGGGGTGGGACCTGTGACTCTGCATTTCTAACGAGCTCTTAGGCAGTGCAAACGGAGTGGGTCCATGGACCACACTGGGAGGAGTGACAGTGTACTACTTATGCATTTAAGAGAGACAAACCAAGAGGTTGATCCCCCACCACCCCAGAATTGCATGCTTTATTCATCCTGCTCGTGTGTACTGGGCGTTTCTCCTCGCCCAGGCATCGTGTTAAGAAACAATGGAAGACAAGACTGGACGGCTCCCTGGCCTGGTGGAATCTCGACCCAAAGCAAATAAATGAAGCTCTTCCAAGTTGGAGCAAGAGCGGTTATGCTCATTGCACACGGAAGCGTGTTATATTATATTTAGAAGAGTGTAGTGTGCAGAGAGGCCGCTGCCAAGAAGCCCTCATCAGAGTATCAGAGCCAGGACGTTAGCAGTCTGGCTCAGGCACCAGACCCCCATGCCTCCTGGGTGACCCCAGCACACGGTGCCTTGATACACCCATAAAAGGGTCAGAAAATCAATCCAAACCACACTGAAGTCCCAGCCCTCGGCCCATCGTCAGAGCCAGATCTTGGGATTTCTCCAGCTGGAAAGGACTCATGTCCCCCAGCGCTTCCCTCTCCCACCGGCCTCAGAATCCTGTGTGCATCCGCTTGCCGGATTAGCAAATAAAAACACAAGAGGACAAGTTAAATGAGAATTTCAGATAGACAACAAATCAATTTTTTTTTTTTTTGGTATAAGTATGTCCGTGCAAAATTTGGGACATACTTATACTGAATAAATTATTTGTCGTCTATCTGAAATTCAGACTTACCTGGGTGCCTGCTTTTCATAGGGCAATTCTCCCTTGGCAGCTTTAGGAAATCTTGGTGCCTCGGCCCCACCCCCAGAGGTTCGGGTTCCACTGGCATCAGCAGCTTTCAAAGCTCCCAGGGGGTGTGAATTAGCAGCTAAGCGTGGAGATCCACTGATTTGCAGGAACAGAGGACTCCGAGCTGGTGGAAAAAGGAGATTCCACGTTGCAATCACCTGGCCTTCCTCCTGTGACCCTGGAAGAGTCTGGGATCTCCTGGCTGTAATTTTAAAGGTGGTTTTGGGGTTACACCAAATGATTTTCAGCCTTTTGTCAGTGATTAATAAGAACTATTTTGAGGGACTGGCAGCTGTGAATGAGGGCAGATACCATGAGTGAAACAGAGGTCAACTCCTTGGTCTAATATCTAATAATTCTTATTTTATCATTATAATAATAATTATTATGATTGCTAATATCTATTGCGCCCTTACTCTGTGCCAGGTACTATGCTAAGCACTTTCAAAAGATGTTGTTCATGTGTCAATTAACCCTCACAGTAACTGCATAAGATAGGCACTATAATAATTCTCATTTTAAAAATGAAGAAGCTGAGGCCCAGAGAGGTTAAGTATCTCGCCCAAAGTCACACAGTCCTTTGATAAACTCTGCCTCATTGCGCAGCTGTATGTGACTGGCGTGGTGGAAATCTGAGTCAGGAGGCTGGTGGCAGGAGAAGCGTACCTCCTTCCCTTTGTCAGCCTTCCACTGGGCCAGCTCTACGGAGGATGGCAGCCCCTCCAGAGTTCTAGGCTCTCCCGGGAGGGATGAACAGAAGATGACATCACTTGATAAAGAGCTCCAGACTTAGCAGGCCCAGAAGACCTATAGCAAAACCCCTTTTCCCAAAACTTCTAGAGGAAGAGAACCCTGGGAGAGGAGGAGGCAGATATCCTGGATGCCGAGAAGAATCACATATGTGCCGACCCCAAAGACAGGAAGGAGAGCTGGCTCTGCAGGCTCTGGCAGCAGGAAGGGAGGTCGTCAGGATCCCATGCACTGAGCCACCTCTCCAGTCTTCCCTGCCCTACCCCCCCTCCCCTCCCCCAGGCTCTCCTTGCCCATTTTCACTATGCAGACCTGAATATGGCCTAAGATGCCACCCCATCACATTAAATTATGTGTCACTGTTCCCATGTTCTCAGTTAATGACAGATAATCTAATGTGTAGCTACGAGCATGGACAAGGGTCTGGAAGGTGTCCTAGTTTCCAGTTGCTGCTACCATCTGGGCCCTCAGCTTCACGATCCGAGTCATTCTTCCCTTTTTATGAAGGACAGCACAAATCTTCAACTGAGCGGTTCCATCAGCCTATTTCCCGCCCGTAGGATTTTGAGGGTCTGACAGCCTTCTTTCATTTTGTCCTCTCTGTCCTTTTCAGTCCAGGCTGGCAGTGTTTCTGCTGATATAACATTCTCCAAAGCCTTGTGGGTTTCCTGTGTATGTCACAGAGATTCACGCCATTAGACAAGAAGCTCTTCCACAGACCTTTCCTGGGTGATCTCATCTCTATCCTTGGCATCTGCTGAGATGGCTGAAGGGATCAACAAACCACACGCTGGGTCCCTTCGGAGGGCCCTGTGTGTGACTGTCTTTTGCGACCTTCATTCCTCCTAAGGAACCAGCAAAATGCTGTCCAGCCACGCCCTCAGTGTCCTCTTCAGAGCATGCCTTCCTGACAGTGAATCTTCTCATTTCAACCTCATTTGCAATCTGGAGAGGCTGAGGATCTCCCAAACTCATCAAGTCTTGCTTCCTTTTTGCTTAACACTTCTTCCCTGAATTTGTCTCTTTCCTCTCAGTTTTTACAATAAGCAGCAAGAAGAAGTCATGCTACATTTTCCACACTTTGCTTAGAAGTCTTCTCAGCCTCATATCCAGGCTCGTCACTGCCAGTCTGTTTCCACACAACCGTAGGACACAATTCAGCCAGGCTTTCTGCCAGGGCACGATGAGGATCCCCTTTCCTCTAGTTCCAGAAACAGGTTCCTCCTTTGCTCCTGAGCTCTCACCAGCAGCACCTTTAATGTTCCTATTTCTACCAACAGTCTGTCAACACAACAAGCCTGAATTGCAGAAATCCCACACATGGGCCTCCTGGATCTAGACGCAAACAAGGTCCCTCAGGGAGAGTGACTGGAATATCCACAGGTGACCTCTGCCTCCCGGGCCGTGTGAGGATGGAGCCAGGTAATGTACACAAATATAGCTAAAGAGCTTAGAACAGTGTCCTGAATATAACACGCGCTTAATAAATGCCAGCTGATAGTACTTACTCGCACAGGGAGAGAAAGAGGGAGGCAGGAAGGGGGGGGGAGGGGAAGAAGAAGAGGAAGGAAGGGAAGAGAGAGACAGAATTAAGTAGAAACAGAGCAGAGAAGGAGAAAAGAGGCAGAGAGAGAAGGAGACAGAAACAGAGAGACAAGGAGAGACAGAGAGTGAGAAAGAGACTGTGGGTGCCCAGGAGTCTCTGGTCCTCGTCCCCATCACTGCCTGAGCGGTTACCACTGCCACTTTTATCCATGTTCCCCAAACCCTCTCTAAGAATCCCCACCTTCCACCCATCTCCCCAGGCTCCAGCCTCCTCCCCACAGGCCTGGGCCCTGCATGGTGGGGGCTATGTGTCTGGGGTCCTCTGTCTTGGACCATCTAGATTCTATCGGCCATAAGTACCATCAACCACATGGACCTGTCTCCTGCCCCGCTTGCCTCCTCCCCGCTCCCTATCGGCTCATCAGAACCGTAAATGTCCTGCTGTCACCTTCGATCTGTCCACCTCCCCTCCGGCTCGGGTCCAGGCCAGCTGGGGCCACAAGAGGGGGCTTACACAATCAGATCCTCTCCCTAAGTGAGAGTCAGCCCTCACCCATCCGCCAAGGGGGCCATGAGGGGCGGGGGCCCTGCCAGAGCACCCATGAGGGGCCCCACCGTGGCCCTCACCCTGGGGCGGCAGCGCTGATGGACGAGCCAGCCGTCCTGTTACCCTCAGGCCATCTGCCTCACTCCGCTCGATACTTCTGGGAGTGGATCCATTTATACTGGGTGATATATAGGTCCATCAAGGCGGCGCTGGAGTGGATCCTGCCACCACCCCCTCCTCCTCATGGGCTCCTCGGCGGGGGGAGTACGGGGGGCATAAATTCAGCCAAATAGCTTCACTAGCCTTCTGCCCTCCAGCGCCTGGGGCCTGGGACCGCAAGCTGGGCTGCAGGGGTCGAGAGGAGGCGTCTTACAGGGCCACTGGGCCACGCTGGGTGCAGGAGGGCATGTGGGCTGCAGGCGGCCCAGGAAATGCGTGCCTACTACGTGCTGGGCACTGTGCTACATCTGGGAAATCTGAGGATCAATTAGTCATGTTGCAAACCCTCAGAGTCTATCGGAGAAAATAGGGGATGTGCGCAAAAACAGTGAGGGACCCAAGACAGCCCAAAGTAGCCGTACTCTTGCCTTCGCTTTTTTATTCAAATATTCAGCAGGAAATGCTCATAACTATTTCTGCACTTACCCCTGGACAGCTGGGGGATTAAATACGTGGAGAGCCTGGCACACTGCGGGGCTTCAGGAGACGAGAAGCCGTGTGGCTGGAGTGGTGCCGCCTGGGTGCGAATCCAGCTCTGCCTCCAGCGAGCGCTGAGGGCTTCTTGCCTCCATTTCCTCATCTGTAAAACGGGGAGAATCACAGTGAGTCCGTCTTCGGGGCACCGTCAGGGTGTAGCGAGCTGACACAGGTGCAAAGCTCTCAGACGGCTGTCAGCTCATCTGAGGGTTCAGGAGCCGTTCTAATTGCGTGGGAACTATTGGTTTTGTTTTCCTCGATACAGCAATTCTTTGGGAACTTGAGTTTCAACCTGCAAAATGTGGATAATTAGTACCCACTGAGAGGTGAGGATTAAAAGAGAGAATGTATATAAATTGCTTAGCCAGGCTTGGTGCTTAGCGGGCACACAGTATACTGCGGTTATGCGCCGTGTAACAATGTTTCAAGTCACTGACGGAACGCATGTGCTCGCGTGAGGTGAGGCGAGTACCATGTAGCCTTGCTGTGTAGTAGGCTGGACCATCTAGGTTAGTGTAAACACACTCTACGACATCCGCACAGCGACAAAATCACCAGAATGACGCATTTCTCAGAACATATCCCAGTCGTTAAGTGACCCATGGCTGTATTAGTAATTAAAATAGGTTTCATTAGTTTCTGCTCTGTTCTGTTCATTCTTTCTCCTCTTGGCAAACTCTCTACTTCCCTTTCTTTTTCTTTTTCTCTCCCCTCCTTCTTCCTTCCTCTTTCTTCTCCCTCCCCCTCCGCCTAAAGCTTGCAGTGGAGTAATTAAGGTAGATGTTTTCTCTGTCCTCCAGGTCACAGTCTAATATTATGACCTATTAGGAAACAAATGCATGTCATAGGTGCTGTCACCCTATAAAACAAAGGCTCGTGGTCTGGGCAGCTCTGATGGGCATCTCCAGCCTCCTCTAAGGCGGGCATCCTTGTGCCTCGACTTTGTCCTGGCCGGTCCCCTGCCTGGCAGCCTCTCCTCCTCGTATTGGCCTCTTGGGGCCACCACAACAAATTACAACAGCTAGGCAGCTTAAAAGGACAGAAATCTCTCCTCTCACAGCTCCGGAGCCCAGAACCCAAACTCAAGGTGCTCCTTCTGGGGCTCTGAGGGAGAAGCTGTCCCGCGCCCGTCTCTAGCCTCCGGTGGCGGCCGGCCAGCCTTGGCGTTCCTCCGTGTGTAGACACATCACTGCGATCTCTGCCTCGGTCTCCACGTGGCACTCCCTCCTGTGTGTGTGTCTCAACTCTCCCTCTTTTTTCTATTCTAAAGACACAAGTCATCGGACTTAGGGCCCACCCTAACTCCAGGATGATCTCATCTCGTGATCCTTAAGTAATTACATCAGCAAAGGCCCTTTTCCGAATAAGGTCACTTTCTGAGGTTCCTGGGGGCCACGATTCAACCCACCTCACTTCTTTCTCCTGTTGGCAAACTCTCTCCTTCCCTTCTTCTTCTTTTTCTCTCCCTTCTTCTTTCTTCTCCCTCCCCGCCCCCCCTTCCTCTCCCAGTCCTTGCTCCACTGGTGACGGTGACATTTCTGCCCCTTGACTAGCCTGCGAGCTCCTCCAGGCGGCCCAGCGCGGGGCTGGCTCAGAAGAGCACTGCCAGCCGCTGACATCCGCAGGCCCAGAGGCAAGAAGATAAATGGAGGCCCCCATACCATATGTCTAAGTATTTAAAAGTTATAAATCGAGAGAACAAACTCTTAAATAAAATATGTTCCATCCTCCTGCCTGGACAAATATGCCATCATAACAAACTGGGAAGCCAGCTCTGAGTTTTGCATTCGTAGACTCTAGAGAGTTCTGTGCCCACCTGGCGTGGCCCGGGAGAGCCAGCCCAGACGGGTCAGGGTTAAGGTGAGGCTAATAGACGGTTGGATCCTGTCTTTATTTAAAATTTTGGTATTTTGTGTACCATGGATTCTTTTGTGTTCCTCTGATTTTTTGACATATTGCATTAAAATATTTCTTTTGGTGACTGAGTTTTCCGGCAGCCTCTTTAATTTTGCACCTGAGGTGAATGCCTCACTCTCCTCGCCCTAGTTCTGCCCTGGCCCAACCCTCCCTTCTCTTGCTCCCCTGGGCTTCCTTCTGCAGCAAGAGGCCTTGTCTGTACTTGTGGGGGCTCCCTGCCCACACATCTGACCTCTGTCCACACTGCAGGGTAACACGGCTGAGCTGTGGCAGTCGGGGGTCACGAAGCTCCATCTGCTTTGCTCTGGGGCCCATGGGTCGTCCCTCCTGCCCCAGCTTGGTCTGCCCAGAGGGGCACGTGCTGCTTTTACCTCCAGCGGCTTCCCGTCTTGGTCAGAGGAACAGCCAGTCCTCACTGAAGAACCCCCTCGCCCACCCATCGCTCCACCTGCTCCAGCCACACCAACCTCGGGACGTTCCTCTGCCACCCCCAGCTACTTCCCTTCCCACTTTAGGTCTTTGCATTTTCTGTTCCCTCTGCCTGGAATGCTTTTCCCCCAGCTCCTCCAATGGCTGACTTTTCAGCCCTGAGGTCTCAGTTTAAACGTCGCTGTCCCCCATCACCCTGGTACAGCCCCCCATGCTCCCCCGTTCCCGGCATTATCGCATCACCTGTCTGCTGTCTTCATGGAACCCTCTTCATGTGAAATCATTCATTCCTTGCGCATTGTCTATGCCCATCTCCCCGTTCTAGAAGGTACTCTCCGCTCACGTGTCTTGCCTCCCTTGTCTTCTTCACAGTTCCTTCCGCAGTCCTGAGAACAGTGGCTGGCACCGTCAGCACTCAAGTTTGTCGGTGACTGACCGCCTCATTGGCAGATGGGGAAACCGAGGCTCAGCGAGGGGAAGGGATCTGCTCAAAGTTGGCAGCAAACTAGATCCCCCAGCGCCACACATCTCCTTCCTTCTCTAGGTTACGCCTTTTCCCTCATCTGTAAAGTGGGCTCCAGGCTCTTTCCCCCAGACCAGCACACACAGGGTGGGCATCCATTCCTGGCTGGGGCCTTCAGGAGGGTGGGAAGAGGCAGGTGGCCCAGGCTGCACGGTCACGTGGTGTCTGAAAGGGATGGTTTAGGGCAGTGGTTCTCAACTGAGGGCAACTGTGCCCCCAGGGGACATTTGGCAATGTGGGGAGACATTTTGGTCACAACAACTGGGGCAGGAGATGCTACGGGCATCCAGTGGGGGGAGGCCAGGGATGCTCTGAGCCCCCATCGATGCACAGGACAGCCCCCACCACAAAGTATTCTCCGGCCCCAACATCACTGGTGCCATGGTTGAGAAGCCCTGGCTCATGACCCTCCTGAAATCAGGGAGGAAGTGGGGGGGGGGGGGGACGGGTCTGTGCATTCTTCTGATTGTGGGTGCATCAGCCCAGCTTGGGTTGTGGCCCAGACTGGGGTCAGACCCACAGTTCTTTGGGCTCTGCTGCCCGAACATGCCACTCTGCTCTTCCCTCTGGACCTCTGCACTTGCTGTTCCATCTGTCTAGAATGCTCTTCCCTACCCACCCCCATGCTTTCCCATCACCTTCTGTCTGTATTCATTGCTTCCTCTGGGCCAGGCACTGCGCTCGGCTCTCTCCTGCGTTTTCCTGTCTCATCCTCACCTGCTCCACCCCTGAAGGAAGTGCGATTATTGTCCCGACTTAGATATGCGGGAACAGAGGTACAAGAGGGCTGAGTAACCTGCCCCAGGTCCCACAGTTAGGGAGTGGGAGGGCCAGAATCCCAACACACGCAGGCTCCAGACCCCAGGGTCCCAAGCACCGCACCATCCTGCCTCTTCCACAGCTGTCCTGTGCTGGCGGGTTTGCTGGTCTATGTGATGCAAGGGTGGGGGCTTTGTGCCTCACATGGCTCCTAGCATGGAGGCGATGCTCTGGAACTATCCGCTGAGGGGATGAATCCGTGGCATTCTGGCCTTGATTCCCAAGCTTTGGTGCTGTGAACACTTTGGTGTCAGAAGGCAAAGAGGCAGGGTACTGACACTGCCGTCAAGTTACCACTGAGCGTTCGGGCTCCTGTTCCTCATCAGAGGGTGACAGGAGATGTGCCCATGTGAGGAAGCCTTCTCCACGTTTGGCGGAAGCCACAGATGCCTGTGCACAGGACGCAATTCGATGATCTTTCTGCCAAGGGTCTTGGGACAGCGCCCAGCCCAGGATAGAGCTTGCTCCTGGGGACATCAAGTCTGTGAGGCTGTTCTTAAAGACAAGATTCAAGAGACAGAGTGGATCCCGTTTATTCAAGAGTGGGCAGCCCGGTGGCAGAATACACATCTAGGAGGTGGGGGAGGAGAAGCGGTGTAGACATGGCCTGGAAGCCCCATCTGGAATCCAGATAAGAGCCACCCGGTCCACACAGACCCTCAGTCCTCACCCCCATCGGCCCCTCTGCTCACAACCCCCCAGAGAAAGGGAGGGTCCAGGGGCTACTGCTGTTCATTCACTCATTCCCTCACTCATTCATTTATTCATTCATCAACATGAGGTGTATTTATTGAGCAGCTTCTACCAGCCGTGCCAGGCACTGTCCTAGGTACTAAAAACTCAGTCCCAAAAGAGCCAGGAAAAGAATTTCTGCTCCGGTGGAGCAGAAGGCGAAAAACGAAATACAGTGACACACAGTAGAACGTCAGCCAGCACGACGTGCTATGGAGGAGATGTCAGCCAGAACGAGGGGTGAGGTTGATAAGGGTGCTATTTTTGAGCCCAGGGGTCAAAGAAAGGCCTCCTCGCAGAGGGACATTGAGAAACAACCGGGGAGGATGAAAGGGGTGGGCCCTGCAGCGACCTGGAGGCGGATGTTCCAGGCAGCGGACAGCTGTGATGAAGGCCCTGGGTGGGAGGAGCTTGGGGCGCCCCAGGCACCGTGGGGAGGCTGGAGTGGTAGCAGGTCAGGGAGGTCACAGGGCAGAACTGGTCAGGACTTTGGCTTTGAGCCCGAGTGAGCCGGGACCATGGATGGAGCGATGGGATCCGCCTTAGGTCCTGGCTGCCATGTGGGAAATGACTGCGGGGGCAAGGCGACCGCTGAGGAGGCTGCTGTGCCATCCACGCCAGAGCCATGCGGCTGGGGCGCGGGTGGTGGCGGGGGCTGTGGGGAGAAGGGTCAGACTCTCGAGGGAGGGAAGTGACAGATTTGGGCACCTTCCCCACGGCTGTTCTTCCTCCCTTTCACTCCAGGGTGGGAAAGCCGGGATGAGCAATGTGCCCACTTCCCAGATTCCTGGATGGATGAGCAAAGGGGTCTTGATCCCCTACAGAGGATGTCCTGTCAGGAACCCACTCAGCCTCCAGGGGCCGTGTCCAGGGGGCCGGGTCAGGGTTCAGGGCAGAGCTGGTGAGTTCAGGGTTTGGGCAACCGTCTCAACTGAGACCAAGGCCATGGAGGCCAGTCCCCTTGTGTGCAAGCGTGCGTTCCTCTGGACAGGAACCTCAGCTGTCATATCTAATGCTGGCCAGCCATCCGGCAATGCATGGCCTTTGCCAAAAAAGGTCTACATGAACCCAGGGGTGTAGGTGGCTCATGACATAGGGGCTGAGTCCCAGCTCTGCCACTCAGTAGCTGTGTGACCTTGGGCAAGTGACTATACCTCTCTGAGCTTCAGTATTTTCATCTCTAAGTTTGGGACCCAAATGGTGCTTATCTCCAAGGGTCATTATGAAGATGAAATGAGATGATGTCATTGAAGCACCTAGTACAGTGCCTGGCAAACAGCAGGTTTCAATAAATGTTGGCTCACCCACCGGCCCTCTGGTGGATTGCACAAATGGCCCCGATATTTAGCAGCTCTGCCCATCGAGAGGTGGAGTCCCTTCCCCTCCACCCTTGAATCTGGCCTGGCGGTGGCTCGCTTTGTCTCACAGAATGCAGACGAAGTAAAGCGGTGCCAGTTCTGAGCCTGCGCCCTCAGCGGCTTGGCAGCCTCTGCTGGTGGGACGCCGATGGCTCTGAGTGAAGAAGCCGGAGCCAGCGGGTGATGAGAGACCCAAAGCCCTGTCACTCGAGAGCCCTGCTGAGAGGCAGCCACTGCCAGACATGCAGATGAGGTCATCCAGCCACCATCCGACGCCTCGGCTGCCTGCAGGCGCGGGAGCAAGCCCAGCCAGCACCGGCGGGGCCAACCCAAACCCAGGACCCACCCGGCAGCTCACAGTCATGAACAAAATCGATGGTGGTTGTTGGGAGTCTTAAATTCTGGGGTGGTTTGCTGTGAAATAAAAGCTAACTGTCCCCCAGCCCCTGGGTGATGCATCTTCCTGCTGTCCAGGCTGAGCATCTGTGGGAGGCTGAATAACAGACCCCGACATGTCCACATCCTGCCCCGCGGAGCCTGCGGATATGTTACCTACAATGGCAAAGGGACTTGGCCACTGTGATTCAGTTAAGGATCTTGAGATGGGGAGACAGTCCTGGATTATCCCGGCGCTGGGTGCAGGGTCATCACCAGGGTCCTTGTAAGAGCAGGGTCCACGTTACAGAGAAGGAGGCGTCAGGACGGCAGCAGAGCGAGCGATTAGAAGACGCTACACAGCTGGCCTCGAGGATGGAGGAAGGGACCGCGAGCCAAGGAGTGCAGGCCGCCTCTGGAGGCTGGAGAAGGCGGGGAAACACAGTCTCCTCCAGAGCCTGCAGAGGAATGCCCACACCTTGATTTTAGGAATTCGGATCGCCAGCGTTGTAAGAGAACAACGGTGTTATTTTAAGCCACCAAGTGTGTGCTGACTTGTTACAGCAGCAAGAGGAAATGGAAGCAGCCTACTAGCCTCTGTGTCTGCTGCCTTTCCACCCTCTGGTCAAAAGCAAGCTAGGAGTCCATGTTCCTGTGACAGAGGACCATGACAGTCGACAAGTAATAACAGCGCCCCTAGAATAATAGCTCCTATTTCTTGAGCCTTCATCAGACATCGAGCACATCAAGCTCCTGGCTTCATAGGTACCATCTCACTTACTCTTCACGAAAGGCATAGGAGGAGGTACTATTGTTATCATCCCACTTCACAGATGGGAAAACTGAGGCTTGGAGAGGCTAGAAAACATGCCCGAGGCCACACCCCAGGGACGTGGCAGGGCTGGATTCACATCCAGGTCAGTGTGATCCCCACCAGTCGATGACACTCAGACCTTCGTGGCTCCGCTCGTGCAGAAAGAACCCTTCCTCCCCGCCACCCCCATTTGCCTCTGCCCAGGGGGACCTCCCGCACATTCCCCGGCCACCAGTGGCCCCTGCCCCCTTTTCGTCCTCCCCAAGCCTCCAGAAAAGGCGCTTCCTCTCTTCGTGTGCCATTTCATATGGCAGACAGGCTGGCGTTTCTGAAAGGACCTTTATTTTCTCTTGGCTTTCCCTCAGCTTTGTAGCAAAGAAAATAGAAATTGCAAAAATATAGACAAGTTCTCAGGCTGCAGGTTTCTGATCCCGAGAATTCCCTCCAGCCAGACAGGTTGGCACGGCAGACTGGTGTCGTGCCAGGCTCCCTTCCTCCCAGCTCCAAGCCCCACCTGCTGGGCGGCATCTTGTCACCCGTCCTCAGCAAAGGTTTGCCTAAAATTCACAGTAGGTGATGCTCCTGCTTGCGGGGTGCATCTTTTCCCTTTACCCCTTCTATGTTAAAGAACCCCAATTTTCTTAGGGGAACCACTGCTCCCTCCCTTTTGGGCTAGGCGGTCTTGATGGGGCTGACCTACCCGCAGGACCTGGGATAGGCAAGCGACCTCAGGCAGGCCAATGAGAACACCACATCCCCTGGCCCCATGTGACTGGTTCAGGCATGTACACATGACCCAAGATGAGCCAATCAGAGCCAGGGAACAGGGAATACCCGATGTTTGCTGGTGCTGTGGGTACAAGCTGCTCTCATTTCTGCTGTGGTTGATGCCTGCATGGTTCAGATATCCTTGCCAATGTGTGAGGAGAGGCTGCCTGAAGATGAAGTCAACACAGCAAAGCACAATTTTCAAACTGAAAAAGAGACAAATTCTTGACGACATTGTTTGTGGACCTGGATCCAGCTGTGCCTGAAGTCCTAGATATAACTATAAACTTTTCAGTCAATGAGAAAATAAAGTGTTTTTGCCTAAGCCACTTTGAACTGGGTGTCCAACAATGCAACAGCTAATGTTTACTGAGCACTGTCTTAATCTGAGTTCCTCTGAAAGCAGAGCCTGAGATGAGGACTTGGGTGCAGACCATTCATTTAGCAGGTGATCTCCGGAAGCAGGCGTGAGGGACAAGGCGAAGTGATTCAGAGAAGGTGGGGAGTCAATACAAAGGTGTATGCCTGAGGTTGCTCCTGCAGACAACAAGGATTGGACTCCTCCAGGGCCTCCCAAGGAACATAGGGAGTGTCTTCCAGAACTATCTATTGAAGACGGGGAAGCTGCAGCATTATCCGCTGGCTGCTGTCCTCCACGGCTAGAAGGGCTGACCCTGGGGGTGACGTGGTAGACAGAATAAGAGCCCCCTAAAGCTGTCCCCGTCCAAATGCCCAGAACCCATGAAATGTTGGGTTACACGGCAAAGGCGAGTGAAGGCTGCGGGTGGAATTAAGGTTGCTAACCAGCTGACCTTAAATAGGGAAAGGAGCTTGGATTATCCAGGTGGGGCCAAGGTAATCACAAGAGTCCTTGTAAGCAGAAGAAGGACAACCAGAGAGACGGCAGAGGGAGGACTTGGCCAATGTTGCTGACTTTAAAGATGGAGGAAGGGGCCACCAGCCAAAGAATGTGGGCAACTTCTAGAAGCTGGAAAAGGCAAAGAAGTGATTCTGCCCTAGAGCCTTCAAAAGGAACGCAGCCCCTGATTTTAGCCCAGGGAGACCCACGCTGCACTTGCGCCTCCAGAACTGCAAGAGAACAAGTGTGTGTTGTTTGAAGCCACCGACTTTGTGGTAATTTGACACCGCAGCCATGGAAGGGAATGCCGTGACCCTAAATGTCGGGCGGCACTGTGCACAGTGGAGCGGGTTCCCCCGGCGGCAACGGGGCCCGGGACAGAAGGAGGGAAGACTGCAGCTCGTGTGGAGGAGGACGCTGTCGGCACCGACGGGACTCTCAGCTTGTTTGCAATGAACTTGAGCTGGATTAGAGGTGGGCTGAGGGGACGTGGCGTGAGGAACGAGAGGCAGCCGCCACAGGCAGTCCCCATGTGCCAAGTAAGTAGCCACATGCAATACCTTGTTTATGCCTCTGTTCAAGGCCAGAGGGCTTCTCTCCTTTCCTTACACAACCCCTGGGCCCCCAAGGGCCTCCTTCCCAAGGGGGTTCCAGTCCAAGGGACCCCTCTGGTGTGCGGCTCATTGGCACAGCAATGTCCAAGGACCCACCCATTCTCACAACTGGTCAAATGACCCCGCCCGCCCCCAGGCTGTCAGCTCTGCCTGCCTCCTCGGCTCTTGCAGGAGTCAACCTTCAGGTGCCCCACGTCCGGTCACCGTCTAACCTCCAGTAACAGAAATATCCAGTAACAGGATCACTCTACCCTCTGCACCTGGAAACATCCCAGCCCCACAGTGAGTGAACGTGGCCCTGCCCGTGGCAGGCATTGCTAATCGATCACGGCACTCCCGCTCACTAAGTGCTGGTAACATCTTTCTGGACACAGTGCTCCAGATGGCACTGCCGATGTCACTGGAGCTGGGGAGGGCAGCAGGTCCGGTGGCCAGTAGGAATCTGCCATCCCCTTCAATAACAAAGCTTCAAACTCCTCCTGAACTTGAGAGGCAGATGCTCCTGGGCAAGCAACTTTGTTTTCAGAGAAATGTTCTTGAGGGATTCCAGATTCTTCCCTGTCTCCTCATCATCCCCAGATCTGCTTCTTCTTGGGTCTTCTTGCTGCTAATAGTGTCCGCGGCAGTAAGAGCTTGCTCGGCACAAGCACCCGATTCGCGCTTTACCAATGTCTTCCCATCCGACCCTGGGGATTCCTCCAAGCAGGTCATTTTTATCCTCAACGCCCCATGGCGCTAAGTCCATTTTCTCAGCTAGCTTGCATCTACCACCCGTCATCATTCCCAATTCGGTCTCCCTAATCATGAGCTGCCTTTTAGCTCTTCCTTCGTGTCTTAATTAAACATTTATTGAGCACCTGATGTGTATTACGAGGATGGCTGTGGACATTGCTCTAATCCTGGGGTCGCCCATGAGCTCTGTTATCCTGGGTGCCCAAGGCTCAGGTGGCTGAGGGATGGGCTCTACAAACCGTAGGTTAGCGGGGCCCTAGTGCCATAAGGATCCTAGAGGTTATTTGCAGGGTTTGAAAGTTCACATGCCCACGGTGGCCAGGCAGGAGCCGTGAGCGAGTGCAATGTGGCTGTGTATAAGACAAAAGGGAGCGGTGGGGACTGTGGCAAACTGGAGACTCATGCTCTGCTTGAAGGGGTGACTGCTACTCCCCTCCAGAAGGTGGCTACCATGCAGATGTGCAGCCCCAGCATGGATAGATTTTCCTATTTTTTTAAGAACCCAGAAATCCCAATATATATATGAAGTCTTGCAATTTTTAAATGGTGGCAACAAACGCAACTAAAAATAAAACGGAATGGGGCAGACAGAACTCATGGTCCACATGCTGAGCTGACTCAGACTCCTCGTTTGATAGATGGGAAAACTGAGGCTCAGAGTGGGGAGGTGGTTTGCCTAAAATTTCTTAAGGAGGGTCAGCTTGCCCATTTTCCTTAGAACCGGAAGCCCATGGTGTGTCTTCTCGGGGTCACTAACCCTGCCCAGGGAATTCTGTGGTGGGCACTGGAGCGGGGGTGGAGGAAGAGCTCTTTCTGAGGGCAGGACTCACCCAGGCCACGCTGCGGAAGCATTTTCAGAGGCTGGAGAGCAATTCTGCGGGCAGCTCTGGGACCCTCACCTTCTCACTTTGGTCTCTGCCTCTGTGTCTCTCAGGCTTTCTTCCGTCTCTCTGTGTCTCTTTCTCTCTCTCTCTCGGTCTCTCTCTCTGTTTCCCTTCCCGCAATCTCTCTTCCTCTCCCTCTGTCCCTTCCTCCTGCGTCTCTCCACGTATTCTTTCTGCCTCTGGTAATCTCTGCCCCTCTGTGTGTCTCTCTCTGCCTCTCTCTGTTTCTCTCCCCATCCGTCTCTCTCTGCTCTTTCAGGATCTCTCTCTGTCTCTCCCCATCTCTGCTGCTCTGATTCCCCTCCCACGCCCCCATCCCCCAGGCCTCTCCCCTTCTGCCCTCCGAGTCCCTCTGGCCACCACGGAAAGGTTACTGTAAACGGGAATGAAGCCGAGGGCAAAAGTAATCAACCCCCGGGCTGACCTCCGACCCCGCTCCCCACACCCAGGCTGGCAGCGCCCCAGCCCGCGGTCCCCGGCTGCGCCCCCACCCCCGCCCCCACCCCAGCCCCCTCCCTCCCCACCCCCAGGTCCCCTTGCTGACAAAAGGCCTATCTTCTCTCTGCCTAAATGATTTAAATTCTAATCAAACATCATTTATAGTACATCTCGGAGCCGTCTCCTGGGAGCTGCTCCCACATGAGACGTTGCCATGGCAACCGGGGGTCTTGTTTCAGAAATGTCAGATTGTATTATTGTCTTCACACTTCTCTGATAACCTAGTGTCTCTCTCTCTCTCTCTCCCGCTCCCTCACTCACACCACCAGCCCAGGATTTTATTCCTTCTTTCTCTCTCCCCCTCTCCCTCCGTTCCATCAACCCCCAGGCTCTTCCCTGGACCCCCAGCCTTCCTCCCACCCAGGAGAAAATGGCCTGATCGATTTCTCACCGGGCCCAACGCCCCCTCCCGTGTTTCTGGCCCCCGGGCCTCCCCCCTTTGGGAAAGGTGTCTCCCCGCCCCCGCCGGCACCATCATCGGCAGACACGCTCCCTCCTCTGGGGTTTGCTGGAGTGTTCTGGTGTCATTTTATTTTGCTAGATATGAAAATGAGACATAGATTTTTCCTGGCGATGCGCGTGTGAAGTTCTAATCTGGCTTCTCAGAATTTTTTTCTTTTGGGGGGAGGGGGTAGCGGTGGAAGAAACCAAGCTCCTAACAGGATCCAGCGGAGGGGAGAATAGGAGGCAGAGGTGTGGTGTGCGTGCATGCGTGTGCCTGCGTGGGTGTGCGTGTATGGATGCAGACATGTGTTTGTGTGCACGCCGTGTGTGCACGGGTGCCCGCGTGCATGCGTGCGTGTGTTTGTGATGTAGAAGGTGCCTTCCCCAGCCTGGCTTTCGGTGGCTGACAGACAGCTCCCAGGGCCTGGGCACCTGCCTCTGTCCCCACACGGTCCCTCCTGAGCACAGTGGGCACATCTTGCCAAAATTTTCACCTCCAGGTCAGATGCTTCAGCCTTTCTGCTGCCCGGATGCATCAGCCCTGCAAAGGGCCCAGGGAGATTTTCTAAACCCACAATCCCCTCGTTCCACAGATGGGTAAACTGAGGCCCCAAGAGGAGCGGCAGCACGCTCAAGGACTGAGGTCACAGCAAAACCAGAGGTGGCATAGGGGCCCAGGTCTCCCCCCGCCAGGCCACTGGGAGACTGGCGAAGTGGGACGTGGGCACTGGAGCTCCACCCGCCTCTCAAGAGAGGGCACTTTGGAGGGGCCACGGCTGGCAACACGTGTGGCAGCCCCACCAGGTCCTGCAGGGCTGGCCAGGATGCCTGCTGGGTGCTGGGCGCCGCTCAGTCCTTTACAAGAATCATGTCATTTAGTCCTTGGAACAGCTTTGAGGAGATTCTCTCCTTATCCCCATTTCGTAGATGGGGAAACAGGCTCAGAGAGGTGATGTGTACAGCCTGAGCGCCCAGAGCCAGTAAGTGGCAGAGGTGGGATTGGAACCCAGGGTTCTGTGGCCCCAGTGTGCGCCCTTTCCACTCACCATGATGCTTCCGTGGGGGGAGGGGGCAGAGACAGCTCCGCTCCCTCAAGCCCTGATCAGATGGGGCAGGAGCCACCTGGCTTGTCCCTGACATCCAGAGGGTCATGCTGGGGGCAGAACAGGAACTGGCGAGACAGGGGCCACCACGGGGACTGAGGTCCCAGATGGCCGCGTGGGCCCAGGCCGGGCTCAGAAGAGCTGGAGGGAGTGTCCACCAGTGCAGTGACCAGGCGCAGCAGCGTGGTGTGGAGGACCCGGGGCGGGGAGCCACCAAAAACTAGATTCAAATTGAGCCCGAGAATCTTCCTCGCCCATTTCCCAGATGGGGAAACTGAGGCTCAGGAACTTGCGTGAGGTCACGCAGCTTGGAAAGCACAGAGTGGCCCTCCGCCCTGTCCCAATGACGGGCGATTTCTACCGTGTGGCTGGAGCCAGAGGACCTGGGTCCCATCCCAGCCCTGCCCCTCACTGGCTGTGCGACCCTGGGCTCACTACCTCACCTTCCAGAGCCTCGGTTTCCCCATGTGTAAAACGGATCAAAATGCGCCCGCCTCACAGGACAGCAGTGGGGATGACAGGCTCCGACAGTGCCGTGGAAGGCTCTGCCGCGTGGTTGTCATCCTGCAGCCACCAGCACCCTGCTCAGACCCAGACGTCTTGCTCACCCCATGCTTCCTTCCTTTTCAACAGCTGCATTTGGCCAGGGACCAGCCCCCGTGGGGGTTCCAAAAAGTAGGACCTTTGCCCCCGAGCCTTTAGGGATCAAACCTTTCAGAGATGCCAGGTGTTCCCCTTCTTGCCAGGCTCCCCGATGAAGGGGGGCCAGGACGAGCAGTGAGTGGGGTGGGCGTGGCCTTCCCCACACCCCACACCAGACACCTCTGCCACCCCAGACCCAGCACCCACATTGAGGGAGAGGGATGTTGACAGAGACTGGGGCATGCCACCCGTGCAGTCACCCAGGGCCACCTTGAAATTCTTAATACATATAGACATTTTTTGGTCAGGAAGATTAGTGCTGAGCTAACGTCTGTGCCAGTCTTCCTCTGTTTTCTACGTGGGACGCCACCACAGGCTGGTGGTGGTAGGTCTGCGCCTGGGATCTGAACCTGCGAACCCCAGACACCAAGTGGAGCACATGAACTTAACCACTAGGCCGCCAGGCCGGCCCCTGAAATTCTTAATTTTTGAACGAAGGGGCCACATTTTTTTCACTGGGCCCAGCAAAGTATGTACCTGGTCCTGAGTGAGACACAGCCAGACACTGAGAAAGACACTACATTGTCTCTCTGGGTCTCTCGCTGTCTCTCTGGGTCTCTCTGTGTCTCTGGGCCTCTCACTGTCTCTTTCTGGGTCTCTCACTGTCTCTCTGGGTCTCTCACTGTCTCTCTGGGTCTCTCTCTGTCTCTCTGGGTCTCTCTCTGTTTCTCACTATCTCTCTTTGGGTCTCTATCTCTCTGGGTCTCTCACTGTCTCTCTGGGTCTCTCACTGTCTCTCTTTGGGTCTCTCACTGTCTCTCTGGGTCTCTCTGTCTCTCTGGGTCTCTCTCTGTCTCTCTGGGTCTCTCACTGTCTCTCTGGGTCACTCTGTCTCTCTGGGTCTCTCTCTGTCTCTCACTGTCTCTCTCTGGGTCTCTCACTGTCTCTCTGGGTCTCTCACTGTCTCTCTTTGGGCCTCTCACTGTCTCTCTGGGTCACTCTGTCTCTCTGGGTCTCTCTCTGTCTCTCTGGGTCTCTCTCGGTCTCTGTGACTGTCTCTCTGTCTCTGTCTCCGGGCAGAGACAGACTGTGGATGTGAGACAGGCGACCGAGCGTGAGCGCGGGGAGCGGCCGGCCGGCGTGTTTGTGCAGGCGGGGGCATTGATCCTGGCCGCCGCCGTCGGATGAACCGGCTGCGGTAATGAACCTCCGTCCCGGCACGGCGCTCGCAAAGCACACAGCAGCCCTGGCCCCAGCGGTTAATATTTAACTGAATAAGGGCCATAAATATGGAAAATGGGACTTTTAATTAAATAAGCAGCTTTTAAAAGGGCCCTTGGGCGGGAGAGGCTTTTGTTTAAATATGATTGATTTGACATGTCCTTTCGCTCCGCGCTCTCCAGGCTCTCTCCCACGGAGCTCCTGGCCCCAGCCCGGGGAGCAAGTCGGCCGGGCCAGACCCTGTCCTGCCGGAGGACACGGAGTCCAGCGGGAAGGAGGTGCCACCGGGGCTGGGACTAGAACCCCGGCGGCCGCGGCCTCCCACACCTGGGTCAACTGCATCAGAGGCTGCCTGCCTTTGGGGATCTGTAGCTCCTCCCAAAGGAACGGGCTAGTGGGGCTCTCCAGATCCTCGGGTGGGGGCCCAGAGACCTGGGTTTAAGCCACCCCCCAGCTGTGTGCCCTTTGGTGGTCCAGCTGGTGGCCCGCCCCTCGGTGCCTCAGTTTCCTCATCTGTAACATGGGAGAACAGTATCACCTATTTCACCAGGCTGTGTTCAGATTAAGTGCCCTCCAGCACATGGCAGGCCCCCAGATGCTAGTTTCCTTTCTAGCGTTTCCAGGATCCCAGCCCGAGGCGGGGCGACCCCTGAGAGGCCCCAAGAGGCAGCTCGGAGGGCACAGTCCTACACCCGGCCGGCCTCGTGAGCTGCAGCCTGTGCAGCTGTAGAGCCCCGGGCTTGGAAGGGTCCAGAGCTCGGGTTAACGCTCTGTTGTCAGCATTTCGAAATTCGTCATCACTTTTGAACAGGCACCCGCATTTTCATATTCGCTGGGCCCTGCAGTGCGTAGCGGGTTCTGCCTCGGCCCCTCGATAGGTCCACCTCTTAGTGGCTTGGGAGGCAGTGACTCATTCGAGGAGCCTGGAATTCTGCCGTTCCAGGGCTGGAAGGAGAATCCGAGAGCCAGGGAGTCTGTCTCCCACCTCCAGGCTGGTGGCCTTCAACTTCCAAAACTTTTCCCAAAAAAGAAACCATATCCTACTTATTCTGAATTTACTCTTCACGAAGCACTTTCCGCAGGCCGGACTCTGCACGCCTGACCTCACAGCTCTGTTGCTCTCCCACTTCCTGGGGGAGGGACCCGAGGCTCAGAGAGCCCTGTGGCCAGTCTGGGGTTGCCCAGCTAGGCAGCAAGCAGAGCTGAGACTTGAACTCAGGGCTCCTTGTCCCCAGGGCCCATATCTGAAGTCCCATGCACTTCCAGCTGGTGCAGGGCCATGTCCTGGGACTCGTGTCTGGTTTGGTCCTGACTTTTCTGGGCTAACACTGAAGTCACCTCCCTGGATAATTCTACCACCTTCCATTGCCTAAGGAGGGCGGCAAAGTGGGTGTTGGGGGGGTGGTCTCTTGGTTTCCTAATTTATTAAGACCTCCCTCCTTATTAACTGCTCCCAACCACCATTTCTTCCTCTTCCTAAATAAGATAAGTCCTTGCTTACTCCCACTCATGGTTAACCTCTTCCAGGAAGCCTTCCCAGATGTGCTCTGCTTGTGCTGGTGCATTTCTTTCCTAAATCTTCCTGTGCTAGGGGTGCACAGCATTTGACTGTGCTGCCTTGTATTGTTTCTGCAACCATCCACCCATCCATCCATCCAATCATCCATCCACCCATGCATCCATCCACCCATCCATCCACCCACCCATCCACCCACCCACCCAGCCACCCACCCATCCACCCACCCATCCACCCATCCATCCATCCACCTATCCATCCATCCATCCATCCACCCACCCACCCATCCACCCACCCATCTACCCAACCATCCACCCACCCATCCACCCATCCATTCATCCACACATCCACCTATCCATCCATCCACCCACCCATCCACCCATCCATTCATCCACCCATCCATCCACCCACCCATCCACCCACCCACCCATCCACCCACCCATCCACCCATCCATCCATCCACCTATCCATCCATCCATCCATCCACCCATCCACCCATCCATCCATCCACCCACCCATCCACCCATCCATCCACCCACCCATCCACCCATCCATTCATCCACCCATCCACCTATCCATCCATCCACCCACCCATCCACCCATCCATTCAGCCACCCATCCACCTATCCATCCATCCACCCATCCATCCATCCATCCACCCACCCATCCATCCATTCATGTAGTCAGTTACCATTTATTGATGACCTATTATTTTATTTCCTCAATTTTAAGATCATTTTCTTTTTTCCTTTTTAACATTTTGAAACTGGGATATATTACATATATAACATCCACATCTATTTTCTGGAAAGACTATGATCAAATGGATGGTGCCTCTTACACAGATGGCATTTTTGGACTCTGGAGATGTGAGGTGGCACTCAGCCCTGTGCTGGGTGCTGGGGAGAGTGGGGTGAGTGAGACAGACCTGTGGGCCACCTCCTGGACGCTTACAGTCTCATGCAGATTATATTTAAAAAGCACTCTTCTTTCTAATTCCCAAAACACATAATCCTGACTTATTCACCTGTTTACAATTTTACTTGACCCTCTGAATCCTCGTGGCTCTGTGGCTGGAAACGTGTTCCCCTCTTCCCAGGAATGAGCGAGCTCAGTGATGGGCAGAGTGACGAGAACCAGCACTTACGCTGCGCCAGGCGCTGTTCCAAGACCCTCATGCATTATCTCATTGAATCCTCACCGCAATCCAATAAAGGGAGCGCTGGTGTGATCACTCTCAGTTTGCAGACGAAGTCCAGAGATGTTAAGGAACTGGGCCAAGGTCACACAGCTGGAGATGACAGAGCCAGAGTCAAACCCAGGCAGTCTGGCTCCAGAGGCCACACCCTTAACCTTAATTCTTTTCAGCCTTCCTTCACCCCCTCCCCCTCTACCTGTGGGCACCAGGCCCACCACAGAAGGGAGCTTCAGCCAGGGGTCAGTCCAGGGCTCGGGGCCTCATCTCCCATTGGCACAGGAGAGGAGAGCCCACAGAGAGAACGGAAGCAGACTGTCTCCCAGAAGGGATCGTAGTCACAGGCATCATAGAAAGAGCTGGAAGGAGCCAGAGCGCTCCAGCAGGAGGTCGGCCCAGTGCTCTGCATCCCTCCGGTCAGTGGTCATGTCTGCAGGCAAACCTCTCCTTAGGTGAGACATCTGGAGCCAACTGCCCCTGCGCTGGCTCCAAGGATGGTGACGGTTCATGACCCTCTACGGGGCAGCCAGCAGGCTGGGCTGGGTCAGCCAAACGCCCATCTCACTGTGCCAGCACGCCTGTTGCCATGGCAACTCGGCGGGCAGCACCAGGGTCTGGGTGTGTTTCTTGGGCTCAGAGTTGGGAGTAGGCGGGGCTGGGGCTGCCAATGGTTTTGGATGGAGACAGCGGGGGCAGAGGCACGAGGCCATTTCTGATGCAGATGAGCAAGTTCCAGACGGTCACCAAGGCAGGGAGGGGCAGGGGCAGCGGGTGAGGCTCCTGGACTCCCTCTTGTGAGCCCAAAGCAACGTGGACAAACCCTGTGTTTGGGAAGGGACGGTCCTCCTGGAGCAGCCTCTCCCTTTCACCCTCTGCAAGCCCTAAAGTCTCCCCTCCCCGGTTTCCCCTCCCGTGCATGCTCATTTCCCACCCGCAGCCCAGTTCGGACGCCATCAGCACGTCCCTCCTGGGGGCTGCATGGCCCTCCTCCCTGGGCTCCCTGGCTGAACACCCACCCCCACCCATCCATCTTCTGCCCAGCAGCCAGGTGAGCTTTCTGGAGCCGAGGGTTCTCCCTTCCCCAGGCAGCAAACGCCAGCCCACACAGGCCCCCTCCACCCAGTCCAGGCGCGTCCGAGCTGCGGGCAGCGGGACTCCCGTCACAGCCGGGGGACCAGGGGTCAGGGAGACGGGGCCAGAGGTCGGGCCGAGGCCAACTCCTTCTGGCGTCAAAGAAGATTAGGAGGGCCGCTCTCAGAGCTGAGGCTGGGCCGAAATCAGCCTGTGATCCCGAGTGAGATGAGGTCAGAGGTCACCAGCTGGCCCCTTTGTGTGTCAATATTAACATGAGAGTCCCCTAATTGGGGTGGGTCAGCCAGTGGACACAGCGAGGACGCACACTGGGAGAAGGGGTGGGGCCAAGTGGTCCCCCAGGCACTGTGTTGGGTGCTGGACGCAAGTCGGCTTATTCATTATATTAATATTCCGACTAATAATACTAATATAGAGACAACAGGAAAATAGCCACATATACTGAGTCCCTATTAAATTCCAGCTTGGTTCCTGGCACTTAATTAATTAAACTCGCTCATCCTTCCAAGCTCCTCATGAATTAGTCTCCGTGACTACCTCATCTTACAGCCAAGGAAACTGAGGCACAAAAGTGGCTGCATCCGGGGTCCAGGGTCACACAGCTGGAAGCCAGGAGCAGAGGGACTTGGATCCAGCCCGTCTGCCTCCTCCTAACACCGGGAGGCGGGGATGACCATCTCCATTTTATTGATGGGGAAAGCAAGGCTCAGAGAGGGTTCAAGCTTGTCCGAAGCCACACAGCGAGTCAGTGGCAGAGCCGAGTTAGGAACCCTCCACAGGAATGTCTACTGCAGAGCCCACAGTTGCACGGCATCTCCTTATTTTGAAGCTCAAACCTCCACAGAGTCTCTGAAGGCCCCCGCTTCTGTAGGCCACTGTTCCTGCCTTCCCGGTCCTCAGGGGACAGGGAACTTTTTTTTTTTTGAGGAAGATCAGCCCTGAGCTAACATCTGCTGCCAGTCCTCTTCTTTTTGCTGAAGAAGACTGGCCCTGAGCTAACATCCGTGCCCATCTTCCTCTACTTTCTATGTGGGACGCCTACCACAGCATGACGTGCCAAGCGGTGCCATGTCTGCACCCGGGATCTGAACTGGCGAATCCCGGGCCACTTACCCACTGCGCCACCAGGCCGGCCCCCAGGACAGTGAACTTTAACTGGCTGATGGATGCAGATCTGCCATCTACATGGCTCCGACGGACTACTCATCTCCCGTGGTTGCAGGTCAAACGAACCCACATGGACACTGGCTGGAATCAGGCGTCCGGCTCCTGTCCGACACTCACCTTATGCAGCAGAGTGCGCAGAAACACCATCGCCTCGAACGTGCTGACCGGAGACCGGGTTCACCAGCAGTGAATACAACACGCATTTCTCGAGGGGCTGCGACGTGCCAGGCGCTGGGCACACGGTGCTGAGCAGGCTCGCACATTTTCCTGCCCACCCGCAACTTACATCCCTGAGGGGACAGGGACGTAGTCACATAATCCTGCCTGTAATGACACATTGATACTGCGACAAGAGCTACGGATGGTAGGACAGATTCATAGAGCAGCTAGCCTCAGCCCATGAGGGGAGGGGAGGAGGCCTTGACAAAAGGGCCCCCGAGCGGAGAATCTGAAAGACGAGTAGCTGCTAAGTCAGCGAGGAGGGCAAGGACAGGCATTCTGGGTGAAAGGAACAGCATATGCAAAAGTTTCACACACATTTTCCCACTGAATCTGAGCTGTGAGGGAGTATGAATATCCCCATTTGACAGATGAGGCGACTGAGTCTCAGAACAATGGGAGCCTGTCCTAAGTGCAGGGCCCTGACCCTCATCCAGGGGTGTCTGAAGCCAAATTTCATGCTCTCTCTGCTCTTCCATACTGTTGCGTAGAAGGGACATAATGGGATGGTAGGAGGAAAGCTTTCCACGGGAAAAATAATGCAAGTGGGCCTGACGTTTGTGTCAGACAGAGCTTTTACGTTGCTGTGGGAGAAACCCAAGTCGAAGCGACTTAGGCAAAAGAGAACATTTGTTGTCTCGTGACAAAAATCTAGGAATAAATGGCTTCAGGCTCAGCTGGATCCAGGGCTTGGTGCGTGTGTCTCTCTCCCTGATCCTGCTCCCTGGGCGTTGTTTCCGTTCCCGGGCTCCACATGATGGCTCCTGGAAGTCCATCCCTTCCTCACTGTTAGTGGTCCTGGAATAAGGAGAAACTCCTCTTTCCCAGCCTCTCCAGAAAAACACCCCTGGATTAGCTCCAATTGGCCCAGCTTGGTCACGTACTCATCTCTGAACCAATCAGTGTAGGCAGGAGACTGAAACGTTCTGATTGGCCAAATCTGGGTCACATGCCCGTCCTGGACCAATCAGTGAGGCGGGGGGATGAAGCATCTGGCCAGCCCTGAGTCATGTGACCAGCCCTGGATGTGAGGCTGGATCAGCCTCACCAAGCCCTGTGGACCCAGAGTGGAGGAAAACGGTGATGCATTTACAGAAGAGGGGAGAATTCCTGAAAGGCAAAACCCGTGGCTTGACCCCAAAAAGACCAGAATAGAAGAGGCCTTAATCACCCCTTAAAGCAAGCGGGGTTTTGCTTGACACAGGGGACACTCAGAAAGATGGTTTACTGTCACCCTCCTGGCACTCCAGGAGGCGGGCACCCCGCCCTCCACAGCATCACGTCATCTGCCAGCTTTTGGTCTGATCTTCCTGCCTTTCCTGCGCCCCAGGGTCATCCCAGCTTCTGCTGGAATTTAAGATGCCCGCCACCTCTGGAAGCTGCCACCCTCTCCCTGGGTGGCCTGTCCATCTCATCTGGAAACTGGAGACCACCATCATGCCAACCTCACAGACTCTGGAGGTCGTGTCAATAATTCATTCAGCCCGGTGCACGGGCCCCTCGGGGGGTCTCTGGCACTGCTGGCTGCTATCAGGAGCTTTCTCATGTCCATTTTGCGACGCATAAACTGAGGCTGAGAAAGGCAACACAGCTTGCTTTAGGCCACACAGTGAGTGGTGGAACCAGACCCAGCCAGATGTGGGTCTTCAACGCCTGTGCTTTGTCATCTCACCCCTGGAGGGGGCGTCTCTGTCACTTCTTGGGGTCCTCCTTTTAGCTGCTTGGGCTAATTTATGGGTTGGGCTATGTATCATTTCATCATAATTTCAGTTAAAAGATCCCTTAGACATGGTTCAGCCGCCTGTTGGTGAGCAGAGGGAGTGTATGTGTCGTCACAGATCAATAATTTATCCTGCTGTGCAAAACAGGGATTCAGTCACCAGGTGCCGCTGAGCTCCAAGATGGGACCACAGAGCGGGGTGGGGGCGGGGACATCCCCCCCTGGCGCCTTCAGAAAACTGCTCTCAGAGCTCTCAAAGGCTGGCCAGGGCTACTCTTTCTCGAGCACATTAACACAATCGCATCAGACCCTCCGACAGCCCTGGGAGGGAGGTGTTAGCATGTGGGTTTCAGAGATGAGGAAACTGAGGCTCAGAGAGACGAGGTGACTCGCCCCAAGTCTCAGTGATGATGTGGCAGGGCCAGGATTTGAACTCGGGTCTAACTCCCTCTGAGTCGAGGATCCATCTCGTAACCAGGACCTTCCTCCTCTCAGGACGTCCCACGAGTGACAGAGCTGGTTCTGACTGAGAGGGGTTTCTTCGGTCTCCAGTTTCTCGGCAGCTCCGGGCCATTTGCACGACTCCAAGAGTGAGCACTTCCTTAAGTTCCACACCGAGTCCCCTTGCTTGCCTCAGCGCAGTCTGGGCCCTGTTGTTTAGATAACAGACAATCCAAGGATTCAACAAGTCCTTCTCGAACACCTGGGGTCTCGCGTAACTCCTCTGCAGGCCGAGTTCGGATGCAGACTCGTGGGAAGTGTTTCACTGAAGGAGCATCTGCAGGAGACCCTGTGAGACACGGGGCTGCAGGAGGGAGCAGAGGAAGAGCTGGGCAAAGGCAGGGTTTTATTCTTTTTTTTATTTTATTTTCCTTTTTGCTGGGGAAGCTTGGCCCGGAGCTAACATCTGTTGCCAATCTTCCTCTTTTTTTTTTTTTCTCCCCAAAGCCCCAGTGCTTGGTTGTATATCCTGGTTGTAGGTCCTTCTGGTCCTTCTATGTGAGCCACCACCACAGCACGGCTCCTGACAGATGGGTGCTGTGGTTCCACGCCTGGGAACTGAACCGGGGCCACTGAAGCGGAGTGCAAAGCCCTGGTGTCTTGTTTCAGCCTAGTCCATGGGGAGCTCTGGGGTGCAAATGACACCGCAGAGTCACCCCCACTCCTGAAGCATGGGGCTGCCTGTTGTGCCCCTGTGTCACCTGAGCATTGGCTGCGGGCTACCCTGGGCGACGGAGTGGCAAGCCCCCACCCAGCACAGCTCCGGTGGGCAGAGGGCATGTCTCTGGGGGGGGAGGGGGCCGAGGGCCTTCAGCCGCTGCCCAGTAGTGGGGATGGGTGCAGTGGGTACAGAGGAGGGGGGCGCGTGCCTGCAGCACCGGCTCCACCTCCTGTGCGTTGGGCACTGTTTGCCCGGTGGCACTTTCCTCCCTCCCAGAGAGCGGCTATCCTGCGCCAACCTTCTAGATCCGGGACCAAATCCACCTCTCCCTGCGACCCCAGGAGGCAGATAGGACCCATTTAACAGACGAGGCTCGAGGAGGCGTGGGTCCCAGAGCTGAGCAGAAGGCAAAGCCGGGTCCCCAGGCCTGGGCAGCCCCCCGCTGTGCTGTCCTCGGCCTCCGCGAAGGTCAGCGGCGAGTGGGGACCGGCCAGCAGTGGTGGCCGAGGCGGCTTTAATGGCCCTGGTGCTGTCTGACCTTTGGGTTTTACTCTCTGCGGGAAGTGCGCTAATTACTCCTGCTCACTCGGACGGCCGACTGAACTACCACTTGCATTTTATGGAGTTCTTTGGGGTTGCTGTTTCTGAGCGACTTCTGGAGACCACGGTGGCAGAAGGCGGTGGTGCCTGGTCCCCATCTCCGGCCGGCGGCTCCCGTGGACTCAGGCCCGCTTGGCAGCCGCGCGCTGGGGGAAACCCCTCATCCACTCTCTCTGTGCCAGGCACACCACCCTCTGCCGGCCCCCGACCACCCCGGAGGTCAGTACAGCGACTCCTCCCCATTTTACAGATGAGAAAACAGACGTTCCCAGTGGATGTCTGGCTGCCCCTGTCCCCCAGCCTCGAAGTCTGACCACCTTTCATCATGGCTCAGCTGCCCAGGAGCCCTCAGCACCTGGCGAAAGGACTCTGCAAACCCTCACTCCTCGTCAGGTCTGCGGGGAAAGTACGGAGAGACCCACCTGACGGGTGGGGAAACTGAAGCAAGAAGCCATACAGCAAAGAGGATAAAAGCACAGGCCATTCTGAAGTTGGACTCTCCGGGCTGGTAGGCCAGCTTCCCAGGGACAAGCTGTGTGACCTGAGCCACTGTCTGGGCCCCCATTTCCTGGTCCGTAAGACGGGGGCAGTAATAGTGGCCGCCTCCGAGGTGGTCAGGAGGGTGAAAGTCAATGCTCGGGATGGCACGTGGCGAGCGGGAAGCTGGGGTGCACACTGGTGACCGTTGTAATGACTCCAGGGTCAGGGGGACCCCTGTGTGTGTCCCCACCGCCCCGGGCTCACTTCCTCCTCCCCACCCGCATGCGGGACTTTGCGTCTCTCTCCTAGACAGCGACGCTCTTGAGACTCTCTCCCGCCTCAGCAGGGCTCCTGAGTCCTCTCTCCAGGGGCTGCAAGTTTCTGCCTTTGGGGGGGGGGTTATCGGGCACCAGATAAAGGAAGCACCTTCAGGGAAAAGGGGGGCAGGGTTTCTCAGGCTCCACCAAACCGTCGCATGTCAGAGCCAGAACCACTTTGTCCAGGGGCCGCCCCCACACCAAAGCCCCTTGTATAGACGGGAAACTGAAATGTTTGTTGATGAATGAATGAGTGAGTGAGTGAGTCCCACGTGGAAAGCTGTAAGAAGCTTCCAACTTGGATGGGCTTTGCTCGGGGCTGGGGGCTGGGATTCGGCCGAGAGCAGAGCCTGGGGAGGTCACTTAGCCGGGGGCACCCCTGCAGGGCGTGTGTGTGACAGGCCGAGAGGTGAGATGGGCCCTGGCGGGTGCGGGTGGTGGCCCTATGTCTATGACAGTCTTTCCTCCAGAGGAGTCCGGGGGTGGGGAGGGGAGACAGGAGGGAGCGTCCATTGCAATGACTGCCATTACTGCAGCAGGAGGGTGCCCGTGTGTCAGCAAGTCTAGAGCGCCCGCGGCATGTGGGGCACAGTTCCAGGGGCTTCGCTGCATCTTCTCACTAACCCTGGAAGACAGATATTACCACTCTCATTGCACAGAAGAGGCAATGGAGGCCCAGAGAGGTCAAGTCATCTGCCTAGAGCCACACAGGAAACGGTTGACACAGAATCCAAACCCCAGCTCCTCTGGTCCGGAGCAGTGTGAGTGTCTGGGAAGAGGGAGTGTCCGCCTCTTCCAAAGAGGAGGGACTGTGAGGCCGGCGGGGGGGGGGGGTGGTCCCCCTTCTGGAATGTGGCACCCGGGATGGGCAGTGGCTGAAGCAAAGCCTGTCCAAGCTGGACGCTTCTTACAGACCCCCTCTTCCTCCTCCCTCCCCCTTGAGGACTGAGACTCAGCAAAACCCCTTTGTGTTGTGTCTGAAAATTGGACGTCCAGCCCCTGTGGGGGCGCTGCTTCCACTCCGCCCCCACCTGTCCCCAAATTCCAGTGGCTCTCAGGGCCCCTCCAGGCCCTCCAGGCAGCTGACAGTTCACACCGCCCCTGTGGCCAGCGCTGGGCAGTGATAACAGGATCAGCCCCGTGGAGGCAGGTCACTTAATTAAACTCCGGGAGGAAGAACGTCGTCCTCTCTCCTCCTTGCAGCTCCTGGAAGGGGGCGGGGGCTCCCGACCGGCCAGGCTGGGGGATTTACCCCGTCACACATCCATTCAGGCTCCGCCAAAGGCCGAGGACACCCATCCATCATCCCTCCACCCGTCCATCCACCCCACAAACATGGACTGAGATCCCCTCCTGAGCCCGGCACTGTTACTGTGGGGACAGACAGATGATGGACCACAGGACGCTGCAGAGGTCACGCGGTGCCAGCTCTGAGCCTGGACCTCAAGGGACCTCGCAGCCTCGGCTCCCTCTCCTGGCGCCCTGTCTCCCCCTGGACAGTGAGCCTGGGCTCGCCAGCTGAAGCAGTGACCACGTGGAAGGAGCCGAGTCCTCAGTGGAGGCCGTTCTAGACCTAGTGCCAGCCAGCTGACCGTCCACCACGTGGGAGGGGCCGGCCTTCATCAGCAGAGCCACCTCCTGCCCCGCAGCGACCGAGACCTGAGGGAGCTCGGAGGGAGAGAGGTCAGCGGACCTGGATGCACAAGGCGGTGCTGACGCCCACTGCTTTAAGCCACCGAGTGTCGGGCGATTTGTTTCGCAGCATCATTGTGGCCCCAGCTGGCTGATACAGCCCCCCGCCCCTTGTATGACACCCACTCTCCCCAGCACCTTGTCCCTTCCCACCCTGCCCCTCCCTCCCTCTGCTCCAGCCACCTTGCCTCCTGCTTATTTCCTGGTGAGAATCTTGCTTTCTCCTGCTTCCTGGTCCCCCCGACCATTCCATCTGGCGCATGGTGGGTCCTCGGTCAATATCTGTAGAGTGAATCCTGAAATCGACGAACAGACACGGCCCCTCCGTGTTCATAAGGGGCTTCCATCCAGCAGGGGAGGTGATGTTATCAAATCCCAAACTCTCCGTGCCGTGAGGGACAGTATCAGGGGTCGGAGATGCAGGCCGTCCAGACTTCCCGGAGGAAGTGACGTCTGAGCTGAGGTCTGAAGGATGAGCAGGCATCAGTCAGGCGAAGAGGGCATGGAAGAGCATTTCAGGCAGAGGGAACAGCAGGTGCCAAGACCTGAGACAGGAGGGGATTTTGCTTTTTTTGTTTTTTTAAAGCAACAGGAGGCCTTCGAGGCGCCATGGTGGGGTCACCCCCGCTCCTGTGTATACCCACTCTCTTCCTCCTTGGACAACCAGGAGACCTGAATTTGGAGCAGGAAGAAGATCCCAGCTTTTAGCTAAACACCCCCAAACCTTCTCCCAGGATTTGCAAGATGCAGCCTCTCCCAGCCGGGCTCACGTCTTCCAAACGGGGCCACCGGAAGCCCAAGCGGGAGCTGAGAACCACAGGAGCTCCAATATGGGCTCTTAGTGAGGGCCTGGCACGGTGCTAAGAGTTTTACAAACACTTTCATCTCAGATCTCAGGATTGCCCTGGCCCATAAAAGAAACTAGCACTAACCAGCTACTCTCTTTCTTCTGAGGGGGCCTGAATGGCAATTAGCTTTTATCTCAGAAACAGTTCTATTTGCCTAAATGGCTGCCTAAAGCAGGAAAGATTCTCTTGATTGATTAGTAATGTCTGCCTTGGCCTCGGGAGGGAAGTTGCAGAACGTGTGCTACCCATTTGCCATCTCGCTTCAGATAGTGCCGCGGTAGTTCTTCGGAGATCCCAACTCAGTATTTGAGCCAGCTCTTGAAGGTCAACTCCAAAATGGCCAGCCAGAGGAAGAGTGACAGCATTCCCACCATGGAAAACTTCGAAGAACAAAATTTTGGAGGGACACAGGGCCAGCCAGGAGGGGGCTGGGGTAGGGGGAGGAGGGAGTCACAGCAGGTGGGGCCTGGAGGAGCAGGTGCAGGACAGGGCGTGGAGCATGTCCAGTGCTGGCCTGAGGAGGTGGCGGGCGACCATGCAGCTTTAGGAACCGCCCCTCCCCCAGTCCTGACGCTCAAACACATACCTGGGGTCCTTTCAACGGGACAGAGCACGGATCTGGGCAGGTTTCTCAGCTACGACTTTGCTCCGTTGGACCAGGACGACGGAACGAACTGTAGACAAACCGGCCCTGGGCCAAATCTGGCCTGCAGTTCGTTTTTGTGAATAAGTGTCATGGGGACCCGGTCACACCATTTTGTCTCACGTGTTATTTACATCTGGCACCCAAAGCTGAAAATACTCACCGTGTAGCCCTTTCCAGAAAGAGTCTGCTGGCCCCGCATCAGGCGCACGAGGAAGGCCGATGCACGTTCCAGGCGGAAGCAACGCCCAACGGGAGCCAGCGGAGGGGCTCGCGCCCAACCGTCCAGAGAGGTCTGGCCCTTCCCACCGTCTACAGGCTCCTCTCCCCGTGAGACCCAGGACGCAGAGAATCCCATGGGGAGGGGCTGTGTCGAGGAGGAAGAAATGATATCACGTCCCACACAGTGTTTCTAATCCTCCCAGTGACCCTGGGAGGTCGCACAACCTGCTCTTTGCAGATGGGGAAACTGAGGCCCACGGGAGGAAAGTGACTTGCCCAGGGTCACACATTCGGGGGTGGAGCTGGGACTCAAACCAGTTTGTTGGACTCTAGAGTCCGTGTTTTTCTACAACCTGCCTCTTGAAAAGCTTCTGAGACGTTTATTTGCACACGAGAAACTGAGACTCCGAGGCGTGATCTGTTGTTCAAATGGGGGACTGGCGCCAGTTGCCGTGTAATTTTCCAGCTTCTATTATTATTATGACTGGGTGATGACAACATGCCAGACTCATTCTCTAGGAGCCTCACTTGTCCCGACAAGAACCCTATGAGACAAGTGGTGTTGTTATCCCTTGTTTACAGATGGGGAAACTGAGGCCCAGACAGGGATTGCACCTTGCCAAGCCCTCCGAGGGACGGCGTGGGATGTGAGCCTGCAGGCTCCGTCTGCCTTTGGTGAACACCAATGCTGTCACCTCCCAAACCTTGTGCTTTCATGGTCCAGCTTCTCCAGAATGTTCCCATCTGTTAGGTCCTGCGTGGGGGAGGGGTGCAGGTGGCGAGTGGAGGAGGGGGGAGTTACGATTCCTGTTTTCTCGATGGGGAAACTGAGGCCTGAGGTGGGCAGTGGGCCGGTCCAGCTGGGACCTCGGGGCAGCCCTCCCTCCCGCCCTCGGCCGCTGTCCCCCTTTTCCGGGCCCCTTGATCAGAGCCCAGGGCCCCGTCCCCACTCCCGCCCTCCCCCGGGGAGAGCCGAGAAGGACAGTGATGGATTCGGGCCAGCCTTCATTTTCATCCCGAAGCCGGCGTCCTGCTCACCCTCCCCCGCCTCCGCTTCTCCTCCTGCAGACGGATGACAAGTGAGAACGCCTGTGACCCAGAGAAATTATCTTTCCTTCTCTTTCACCGCATAATTTTCTGCCCTCTCGTCTGGACAAGCCTGGGTGATTTTTAGCTACGAAAAAAAGGGGGGAAATTATCATTCAGAAAAAAAAAAAATCGCAGGAGGCTCCTCGCTCCCAGCAGACAGGCTGTCTCGCTGGTGAAAATGAGACTCTCCCGTCCTGTGAACTCAGGGGACGTCTCGGGGGTGTTCACACTCGCAGGAGGACCGTGGGCGCCCGGAGGCCGGGGCCCGGCCAGGCAGGTTCCAGGGGCTTGAGGCACCCTCGGAGTTTTCCGGGGCACCCTAGTGCCCACTCACCTCCAGGACATCAAGGGGAGACAGCACGCTCGGGGTCATCTGTGTGTGCTCCAGCATCACCCAGCAGTCCAGCCCCACGGTGCCAGGAGATGGGCAACCTCCCCCCGAGCTTGTGGCTTTCTGGAAGTTTCTCTTCCTGCCCCACTGCACATACACACACACACACACACACACACATACACACACACACGGCCACATACTCAGGGCCCGCTTCACAGGTCAGCAAGGAAAATATTATCGACTTTCTTTTTTAAAATCTCATTATTTTTCTGATTTAAAATTTCAAACATGACATGTAAAGGTCCATCTGTTTTCTCAACCCTGTAAGTAACCACTGCTAATGGTTTGGCGTCCATTTTTTCTAGACTTTTCCATGCAAACACTATCGTTATAAAAATGTGTACAAACACACACAGACGACTCCCTGAGTTTCTCACCCAGCACCGCCACTTACTACCTGTGTGGCCTTAGGCAAGTCACCCAACCTCTCTGTTTCTTCATCTGCAAAAGTGGACTGTACCTTGTAGGGAAAGTGAATTAATAAACGTAAAATGCTTAGTGCATGCACATAGGAAGTCTTTAATAAACATTAGCTATTATTTTAGAGTTTCAAATTATGTACTGTGGAGCCCTGTGACTCTACTGGGGCGTCTCAGATGGCAGAGGCTGGAAGACATGCTCCCCTCACCCCAGAATTATCATCAGTCTAGTCTCCCTTTTGTTTTACGTAATGTGAGTTGTTTGGGAAAATAGATTCTCCTGCTTAAAATATACACTCACAATCTTCAGTTGTAAAGCCACTAGCACCGGGTCTGAGTAAGGATGTTATTGCCACACTGAGTTGGTCTAATCCTGGCTCTGCTGTGTGACGTTGGATGAGTGACTTTGCCTCTCTGGGCCCCAGCTTCACTATCTTTGGAAGATGATAACAGCATCGAGGGTCTTATGAGGAGGAACTCAGACCGCGTGTCTGGCTTGACATACAGACTGCCGCCAAGAGCAGCTCCGGGCGCTGTGATCATTCCTAGCTCTGGATGTGACTTTGCATCGAATGGACTGGGGGGCCGTGTTGTTGTTCAGGGCCTAGAGGCATGGCTGTCACCTTGAGGTCAGAGATGGGCGGCGTGGGGCTGGCGAAGCCCCTGAAGTTATACCCGTGCACAGCCTTCTGCACCCACTGAAAACGCCTCTTGCCTGCAAACATCCTTCGCTCTCATCACTCGACGTGCCCACTAACCCAAGAGTTAAGGAGCCCTGAGGCTTAACGGGAGCTCTCCGCTTCCCACCAGACCCGCTTCCCTCCTACGGGGCAGCCAGGGCTCGAACCCCGGAAGGCGGCGGTCTGCCTCAGGGTCCGAGACCCTTGCAGGGGTCTGAGGGTCCTCCTCTTTCCGCCTTGTATCTTTGTGCGACCAGATTTTCTTCATGCTCCTCAGCTGAAACGACAGATCGCATCAGACGGCCACAGAGGCGGGTCGGGGACCGGGCTGTTCCCACTGAGCCAGCCGCACAGAGACGGGCACAGACGTAAAACGTGGCCACCCTTCTCACTAAACTTATGTTTTTGGGAAAATGAGCTTTCCACAAAATATGTGAATATGTACTTGAGTTGATTACTATTTTTAAATGAATTAGATATTTATGAATGTCTCAGTTCTAATTTCTAAACAGTAAACACCAACAGCGACCTCTTGCCTGGACGGCAGCTCTCTGAGGGCCTCACGATTTTAAGTGTCCAGGGTACTGAGACTCAGAAGGTGACAACTGGAGGCCGGCCCGGTGGAGCAGCAGTTAAGTTCGCATGTTCTACTTCTCGGCGGCCTGGGGTTCACCGGTTTGGATCCCGGGTGTGGACATGGCACTGCTTGGCAAGCCATGCTGTGGTCGGCGTCCCACATATAAAGTAGAGGAAGATGGGCACGGATGATAGCTCAGGGCCAGTCTTCCTCAGCAAAAAGAGGAAGACTGGTAGCAGATGTTAGCTCAGGGCTAATCTTCCTCAAAAAAAAAGGTGACAACTCCTCCTCTGTGGGAACTGCTCTGGTTGTGACAGGACAGCTGAAGCGTCCGACTCCACCCGGGGTATGGCGGGCGCTTGGCTGAGGAGCATCCTGGGAGACGGGGCAGGAAAAAGGGGTGAGTTAGGGATCAGGCCAGCTGGACAGGAGCCGAAGGGTCACAAAATCAGCAATGGTCATGTAGTAGTATGGAGAAAATAGCAGTTTCTAGAACTCCTCTCGGGGGAGCCGTGTATGGGTCTGGACACTGATAGGGCACGTCGCGGGGGGGGACAGAGACCCTCAAGGAATTTTCTTAAGTAACAAAGACGCCCGCTGACCTGCCTTCTGAGGCCCGTGCATCTGGTAACCATCTGCAAGGCCACCGCTCCGCTGAGGGCGACACGCAAGTCTGGGGCCAGAGTGGAATTGCGGGGCTCTCGGAGAGGACGAGCCGTCGCCAGGGGCTGCCCTTCTCACTGTCGCCCCAGGGAGCTCTCTGCTTCTTAAAGCCACGCTGAGCAAATACTTCTAGTGGGATCTGGTTTGAAGGGGCATCAGATTATTAGCTACCCTGGGTGGAAAATGGGGGCTGACTGCAAAGAGAACGAATGGAGAAGCAGGCGGGGTTGGGAAGGAGGCCAAGAAAGACTCCTCGGCAGACGCCGCTCTGTGCCCACCAGGGTGAGTTGGCGGCACCGCGAGACACGGGCCCACAGTGCACACGCTGGCTGTCCTGTTAGGGGGAGACCACGAACATGGCGAAAACCCCAAGTTGGCCCTCGAAGGAGAGGAAGTTTCTTGGCCAACCAGTACAGATCGTTTAATATAGGAAACATCTTTTTCTTAAAGGAAGGGGTTCAAAGGATCGGGGGCCGGCCCGCGGGAGGCCCTGCTGCTCTCGCAGGTCGGAGCTTGAGGATCGGGGCATCCGTCTGCCTTGTACGGACACAGAAGTTCTTCCTCTGCCCTCTTCCCAGCTTTCCCCGGGAGAAGGGAGCACATCCGCCCGGTTGAGGAGATGCTGGGTGTTCGTGGGAAACGACGAGGTTGGGACCACAGCCGCGAGGAAGCTCTAGGGTCCAGGGAAGCCAGCCGTGCGGGTGCCACGCCACACCAGGCCCCAAAGGAGAAGGACAGAGGTCTGGGGATGAGGGGCCTCTCTGGGGGCATCTTGATGCTCAGACTTTGCTTCCAGAACATTCCAGAACATTCTTGGGGTGTGGTTTGGGTTCAGCCACTGAACTCCATCAGTCAGGGTGCTGGCTGGAAAGAAATGGTCATTGAGGAGGACACAGCTGTGGGTGAGGCTAAGAAGCATCAGAAAGGGGCGAAGGGCCTTGGAACGAGCAGCAGCAGGGCCCTTACAGCCTCTGCCTGGAGCAGGCGAGGTGCCCCGACAGCTCCTGCCTTCTCAGGGGGTCGGGATCGCCCCCAAGATGGCAAAAATTGGTTCTTGGGAGGTGAAACAAATCTTACTCTTTTTATGTATGAAGCACGAATATCCATAAACAGACGGAGAGGATGTCTGTGATATTATAATTTCACGGGGGGAAGTGATTAGGAGAAAAAAGTCTCCTCAGAGGGATGAGAATGAAACAGAGGTCGAGACGCTGCTGTGGCCGCTGGAGAGGACGCCCGCCCGGGAGCTGCCCCCGTAGAGGGAAACGGCCGGTCCACGGCGCCCTCCCCATGGGTTCCGGAGAGTGGACACCCTGGCCTCTGCCCCCTCCTGCCTCTCATCTTCTGCCAGGGTCCCCACTGGCCAAACCCAAGGGCAAGCCTGAAAGGGAGGCGTTCCCTCTGGGCCAGCCCACTGGGCACGGAGCAGGTGGGGAACAGTGGAGGGTGGGTCTGGGGGCAAACGGGTGATGTCCAGCCTCTGCTTCTGAGCTGACTGCCACCACTTATGAGTGACTTTGGGGGAGATCTATCTGGCAGCATTGTCACCCCGACTTCCCAGCTCTCTGGTGGAAACTATATCCCTCCCTCCCTCTCTCCCACGAGGAATTGGGTTAGAAGTTGTGTGAACATGTCAATCATGGTATCTGGGGAGCTAATGGTTTATTAGGAGACAGACTTGCAAAAGGGGCAGCTACCCGCCCCGCCCCATCCCCCAACTGCAGGGAGCTAAGTCGAGGAATGTTCACAGGTCATGTGAGGTCATGTGAGGGGTCATGTGAGGTGAGGAGCGGGCAGTGAAGATCCAGGGAGAGGATTCTGGCTGGGCTGGGCCCTGAGAAGTCGTGCACTTCACGCTGAGGCTGGTCTGCCTCTGTGCCACCTTTCATGCCATTCCACCCTGGAAGACTTATCCCTCCTCTCTCCACCTGCTTAGGCTTGACCCATCCCACTTGAGATCCATCTTCTCCACAAAGCCTTTTCTTCCCTGACATGAGGCTTATGCCAGCTTCTTTGAGATTTCTTGGAGCCAAAAATAATCCCAGCTTTTAATTATTTCTGGTATCTTGTCTTCCTGAATAGTCAGCAAACACAGGGAGGTGGAGAGGGTAGGGTGGCTCTGGAGACAGAAGTCCCAGGGCCAGGTCAGAAGCTCTGTGTGGCTGTGGCTCATGAGAGGGGCAGTTTTCAACCCTGGCTGACCATCGGAACTCCCTGGGGAAGCTTCAACCCATCCCTGACATCCCAGATGGGTTATCCCGAGTCCCCGGGGTGGGGCCAAGGCGTGTGTTTTTAGGAGACTCCCCAGGGAAGCCCAGCGTGCAGCCGGGGGCAGGAGGAGCCACGGAGCAGGCCTCCCGGGGCTGTCCAGAGTCTTCCCATTTTCACAACAAAGTGCACATTTCAATGCATTTTTACCACGTCAACAGCCCCGTCACCACCACCCCGATCAAGATGCGGAGCTCGTCCAGACCATCAGCAGCCCCTCCAGGCCCTCTGTCACTGCCCCTCCCCGGGGGAGCCGCTGTGCTGACTTCCATCAGCATCCGTGGGGTCTGCCTCTTCTGGAACTTCGGAGCAGCGGAGTCACCGCGCGATGGCATCGCTGGCTCCTCGTGTCCGTGAACACCACCGGTGCGGCCATCCCCGCTGGGGCTATTTCACGTTGATCAGTGTCCCGCTGTGTGGACACGCCACCACGGCGCGTCTCCCCGTCCCACCACCGAGAGACCCCTGGGCTGCTTCCAGTCTGCAGTTCTCGCAAACGAGGCTGCTGTGAACACAGCCCTTGTGGAGTCTGGAGTCGTATTTCAATTCTGCTTGAATCCTTTCTCCCTTCGCCTGACACCCCAAATCCCGTTTCTCACGGTACATGTGTCCACACCAGCACTTCATCTGAGTCGGGAAGAGGAAGTGAGAATTTGCGGGGTTGCATCCTCGCCACCCGAGACGGGCCAACCCTGAGGGCCAGGCCGAGGGCAGAGGCGAGTTGGGGTCACGTGGCTCCGCCCCTCGGCGCTTCTTCCCTGCAGGCCGCCGTTTGCAGTCACCCGGAGGCCCTGCCACTGCCTCAGACTGCTCCGTCCCTGGGCGTTCCACATGCTGATGCTGGCATCAGTTTCGTCTTTAGCAATTACGCCACATCTGGAGTTCTCCGGGCACCGGAGGGTGGCCTCCTAGGAAGAGGTCTGAAGGCGCTCTTCCTCGCAGGGGACGTGGCACTTAGGATGCTCTCGATTCTTCCTTCTGGCAGCTCCCTTGACATCCATCTTTTATGTGAATAATCCTTTGGTCTTAGACGGTTCCAGCACCCAGGACAGTATGTGCACAGTAGGTCTTCAACACATGTTTGTTGATTGAACATCCGCACGCCGCAAACTCAGGCAGAGAGCTGTGAATTCAGCCTTAACCGCCAGCATTGGCACCCGCCCGTGGGGCACGATGGTTTCTCTGGTCCAACTGGACCTTGACCTCAGCTGGGACCAGGTTCAGGGGCAGGTTTGGCACTGCCCTGCTGCCGGAATCCTGGAACCGGGCCCACACGTTCAGCCCATGTAATTCGTGCTTTCAATCGTCCACCTTTCTGAGGCCTCGACTCCAGGAGTCTGGATTTGCGGCCATTGTGTGATTTCTATTTCAACGCATGCCTTCGCTTAACAAGAATTTATGTGGGCTCTTGAGAGAACACAGAACGCCGAATAAATGTTCTTTTTCTGTTCTGCTAACATTGTGTAGAGAATTTGCACATTTTCGTAATTTTTCTTTCCGATTGCACAAAACATTTATTGTCAAGATGTGTCTCAAACCCCAGAAACCCAGGGGAGCGCACGAGGCCTCTTCAGGGCTTGTGCAGAAAATTCTCTCCTTCTCTCTCTCTCTCTCTCCTTCTCTCTCCATCGCCTTTGGCCCTTTCCTCCCCCAGGAAGGTTCAACAGGCACATGAATTCAACCGCAGAAAGCAATCTTCCTCAAATGGTGATGTCTGTCCCCAAACTTGCTTTTGGATGAAAAAAGGATCTGTGTCTGTCTCGATTCATCTCCCCTTCGCCCCTCCCGATAAAGACGGAACTCGAAGTAGAGATGTTCAAGTGAACAGCAGGTTCATTTCCCCGTCAAAGATGGCTCTTCCACACCTGGTGCTCCATCTGAGGATCTCAAGGCTGCTGCTTTTGAACTCACACTCACCCATACCGTTATTCAACTCTCCCCAGTCCCAATTCCTTACTCCATGTACCAGCCCAGGAACACTTTTGACAACAAATAATAGAAAGACCAACTAAGCATATCTTAAAGAAATGGAGGCCATTCTTCTCATATCATGAAAACTCTGGAGGGAGGTGGCTGGTGTGGATTAAATGGCTCGGCTGTCTTTGTGAGTCTCTTGGCCTTTCCCTCAAGGTTGCAAAATGGCTGCTGCAGCTCCAGGCATCACATCTGAGTTAAAGCCAAAAAAGAAAGGAGAAAGGGAGAGGGCCTGCACTTGTGCTATCTTTTTATCAGGAAAACAAAAGCTTTCCTGGAAAGCTTCTGGCAGATTTCTGCTTAAGTCTGATTGGTGAGAACTGTGTCTCAGACATTGCTAGCTGCTGGGAAAGCAACTGGAAGGCAGCCCAGGGGAAGGGGACTGGAGACAACCGGCTATCACACAGCGCCTGCCACATCCCATGTTCGCCCCCCCGCCACACCTCGCTGTTGCATCCTTTATGTCTTTCCTGTCTCGATGAATGGCGACCCCTCTACAGTCGCCTTTAAATATCTGTCAAGCCCATTCTTTACACCATGACTGTGTCCCAGCAACCCTGGAGCTTTAAGTTCTCAGGCACAACGTGCCCCTGCTCCTGGACCTTGCACTTGCTCGTCTCCCTGCCTGAGACGCTGCCCACCCCACCTCTACTTCCAGTCTTTCAGTCTTTGAGTCTCGGCTTAAACGTCACTTCCTCAGCGTGGCCTGCCCGGACCACCCCCACCCATCAGCCCTTGCTCTAGCCCTCATCCCTGCCTGAAATCATACATTGATTTGTTCCCGGTGCAGCGTCCGTTTTCCCACGAGACCTAAGGAGGTAAGAACTCTCTGTCCTAGCAGAATGTCCCCGTGCAAAGCACAACGCCAGGCTCTCAAGAAATATTTGTTGAATGAATACGTGAAAGAGACGAGCACAAAAATGCCGATGGTCTCAGAACCGCTAGCAGATACTGTCCAGTGGGGACCGTGGCTCAAAGACCAGACCTTAAGCAACAGCACTCTCGTTAGGAGGACACGCGTGTGCACGCACACACAGACGCACTCCAACACAAAGCAAGACGAGAGGAATAAAGCAGAGGAACTGGAGGCACAATAAAAAGAAAGACGCGCTCCGATTTCCCTTTGGCTTCCTTGCCGTCTGGAGGACCACGAGGTGAAGGCAAGCGGCCTCTGTGGACAGCTTCCAGAATGAGCCATTTGAGTGGCTCTCTTATTTCTAGGCCTGATGCCTTTCTTCCCACACGCCCGTGTCCTGGCTCGTGCTAATCGGCCTTGGCCTGGGGGGACCGGGCTGTAGTTGCACATAAGGCACACGGCTCCTTCCTGGACCGTCAGCCTCGAGGGGGCTCAGTGCATGGGTGGTGCCTCCCCCACGAAGGCGGTTGTGGCTGCCCCGTCTTCGCCCTGGCGACCTCCCGCCTTGATGCCCCCTCTCAGAGGTCATCTCCATGCAAAGGTGATTTGCTACACAACTTCAACCCTCCGAGGCCAGGGGTCATGCCTCTCATCTTTGCCTCCCCGGTGCCCAGCACCCAGTGGGTGCTTTTTAGATGCTTGTTGCATCCCAAGCCCCACCTTCTTCTGACCTTTCTGAAGACTCTGCAGCTCCCGGGAGCAGCCCCTCAGTCCATTCCTCTCATTAGCCCCACCCGCCATCAAAAGCTCTTTCCAGCGCAGGGGGTGGGGATCCGCCCTCGGTGCCCGGACCATCGGGGGCCCAGCAGGAGCGGACACTTCAGAAGGTGGGTGCAAGCACCCGGCTCCTGGGAGCTCGAGTGAGGTGAGCTGCCGCTGTCTGTAAAAGGAGGTGAGAAAGAAGTGTGGAGACGGCTCCCACGGCCCCTGCTCTGCCTCTGGAATATTCTGGATTTGAGCACACCAGTTACACGTGAGGGAGGCGGGGAGAGCAGCAGGAATCAGTGTGCGACTCACTGCCGGAGGCTCTGGGAACGCCCAGACCACACTGTATCCCCCATTCCTGGACAACCTCAACAGCCGTGACAGCCCCGCTCCAGCGCAATGCCCAGCCCCTCCTCCCACCGCTGGGTTCCAACCATCCAGCCAGGTTTGCTTCTTCAGGGCCTCCCCCTACCCAAATCCTGCTCCAGCCCGACTTCTGAGGCCGTCCAGGGAAGACGGGCTCGCACACCGAGCATCCACAGTTGGGCCCCCTCCATGTGGACCCAGGGAGCCTGCTGCGCGGGACGCAGACACTGCCTACTTTCCAGGGGGGCAGAGCTGACTCTGCGTGCCTGGGGGGCCCCAGGCGAAGGACACGGGGAGTGGGGTGTTGCCAGGCAGCAAACAGTGGGGACCTCGGTGGCATCTCGCCTCTCAAGGACGGGAGGGCCCCCATCTGGGCCTCGGCCACAGCCCAGGGAGGCGGCCCAGGCCTCTTGTCTCCAGCGACGCCGTTGTCAGAACCAGAAGAGGAAATGTGCATAAAGAGGAGCTGGAGAGAGAGCCGCCCCCACCTCGGTTTCCAGGCGACACGCGGGCTGTCGCGGTCGCTGTCATACAAACCCTTTTCCCGTAAGATGGCGGGTCCCACGGGGAGAAGGGGTGAAGTGGAATATTTTATCAGCCGTGTACATATGTAACCAGGAATGGGGCTGAAAAGCAAAAGCTCGTTTTCCTGAATAGGGGGGTGGAGGCGGGTGGACAGGGCTGGCGGGAGGCGGGGGCTGGAGGGAACTGATCTCTGCCAGGTCAACACAAGAACACGGCTGTGACTGTGGTTTCCACCCCCGTGTCATCACCGAGGAAAACGTCCACACAGACGGCTGCTCTGGGGACGAGGTTTCAAAGGCATCTTGCTTTTGTATCTAGGAATAAAAATCTGATATACATATAAAACGGGGGAAAAAAAGAATAAGAAGTATTTAAAAACCACCCAGGAATGGAAGCCGGATTTCCTGCGCACGGGCCACTTGTCACTTGTGGTTTGAAGATGGCTTTGCCCTCCTGTGAACGTCCAAGTTCACTCTGCGGCACGGGCGGGTCAGCGTGCTGCTCGGACGGAGGAAGTCCGGCTTCCCCCTGGGGGTCAGAGGCGGCAGGAGGTTGTCCAGGCACACAGAGCGGACGGTGCAATCTGTCCTCCACTCCACTTGAAAGACAGCCGTCTCTCCCCTGCCCGGGTGAGCACCCCGCCATCGGAGGATCTAAAGAACGAGGTAAAAAAACAATAATGTGGGGAAACACTTGCTTTGCTCAAGATTTAGCAGGAAAGTAACCAAACTTGCAGACAGCCACCAGCCCACGTGCCCGGGGAGAGTGATCACTCGCAAGGCGTGAAGGGGCTGGTTTATTGCACCGCTTCGTTTATTTGGGGAAGTCTGGGGGGGGCGGTGGGGGGGGAGGCGGACCCACGCACTGCCTGGGAGGCAGGGCCGAGGCGCTCTCCTGGCACCTGGTCTGGATGCCCATTTGCAAAGAACAGAGCCCAGAAACGGTCGGCTGCGAAGACAGCACGTCCTCCAACAGGGCCCTGCGGGTGGGGCTCCTGCCACCAGCTCCTCCGAAAGTTTGTGAGATCATTAAAGTTCAGCAAAGAGGGATGGAGGGAGAAAGAGAGAGAGAAAAGGAAAGAGAGAGAGAGTGAGAGAGACGCAAGACCCCATCTGGGCCATGCATCGCATTGAAATTGCCCCGCATTAAAAATTCACCAGCCAGTGAATTTTCAAGGGATTTGTAGTAATTAGATGACAAAATGCTGGCAAATCTCAGGCTTGCCAAAGATGTTACTCAGGGGTCAGAGACTCGACACTTTCGGCTGGGTAATTTGTAAGTGTCAATCACTGGCAGCCATCAGAGAGCGGGCAGCGATGGAGCGGCTGCATCCTAACGAAGTCGGGCGCAGCCTGCCGCGCTGTCTGCCAGCCAAGTCCAGGTCCCCGCGGCTGCTCGCTCGCTCGGGTGCAGACGGCACCGCGGCCCCCGGGGTGGGAGCCGGCCGGGTCCTTCAGTTCCCAACTTCTCGTCTGAGTCTGTCCCCCTTTATTCTTTTCGGAAAGCAGCGCCCGGCCAAGAGTCCCTCCTCCGTGGGGGAGTTTCCTGTGGCCGGCCGCCCCTGAGGGTAACGGGGGGCTCTCTGAGATTGTGACCCTGGCCCTGGGGCCTCAGTCTCGCCGTCTGGGAAGTGGGGTGAGAAGCCTCACCCAGTAGGTCGTTCTGATGGAAGGAGGGAGAACTCCCCTTACCCAATGTGTTCACGGCGTCAGTAGCTACGTGGTCTTTGTCCCAGGTGCCGTTCTGGGCTCTGAGGACTCAACAGTGACCAAGATAACACAGCTGTCCTCACAGAATATTCTAGTTGGGGAGGGAGGGGACACGGATAATAAACAAGAGAGTAAATAGGAAGCATGTCAGAGGGTGGTGTGTGCTCGGAAGAAAATGAAACAGAGTGGGGGACAGAGCGTGTCAGGGGAACTACTGCGTACAGGTGGCAGGGAGGGCCTCCTGGAGGAGGTCACACAGTAGCAGAGGCCTGGAGAAGGCAAGGGGCAGAGAGCGCTCAGCAGAGGATGGGCAAGGCTGAGCGCCGAGGCCCAGGGCCGGGGTGGACGATTCTGCTACGAGCATTAAGAGGCTGGAGACTGCTGGACAGAGGCGGGCAGGGACACGGGGGCTCGGCCCCCAAAGCCTGTGATGCTTTGAGACCCCACGAAGCTGGACGGGGTGCAGCCCAGCCTGGACAGGCCCTGGTCAGACCCAGTCCCAGGGTCCTAACGAGGAGAGAAGGCACCTGGAGATGCCCATACATGGCGTCTGGCCTGCCTGTGGGCGGGGGGGGGGGGTGGGGGGGGGAGGGTCTCATTCCAGCTGCTCGTGCTGCCTGAAAGGGGGGCTGCACAGGGGACTGGTGAGCCCAAAGGTAAAATGACGCTGCAGGACCGCCGTGCGCCTGGGACCGACGGAGCCCGCCCGGGAGATGGTTTCCAAGATGACGGGCACGGCACAGCCTCTCTCTCTCCCTGCTCCAACCCATCCGGGTTTTTTCTGGAACGAGCACTGGCTTTTCAGACCCAAGGTTTGAAGCCTGACTCTGCTGTTTCTGAGCTGTGTAGCCCTGGGCAAGCCACTACACCTCTCTGAGCCTCAGTTTCTGCATCTGAACAGTGGGCCTAGGAGCACTGCCCTGCCTCCTCCCCCAAGGTTATGGACGGGCGTTATTAGTCAGAGCCTGGCTCAGGTCTGGTTCTCCACAGGAGCACTGACCACTCCGGCAAACAAAAGAGGAGGGGACTCCGTTGGCCACTTCGTGATCCCAGTCAGAAACACAAATCTGTGGCTGGGCCGCAGTGTAGGGAGATGAACTGGGGGGCAAACCTCTGCCCTAAACAAGGAGCTGGAACATGGTCTCTTTGTACAGTTTTCTGCCCGGTTTGCAAAACCCACGTCCAACATGCAGTCTCGGTGCTGTGCTATTCATGTGGGTGGCCGGTGCTCGCACTGCGTCCGGGAGGGGCCAGGACCGCCGTCTGTAAAGCACACTCTCCCCTGAGCTTCTCCTGGTTTTCTCAGTTTGTTGCTGGCGGGGCAGGGCATGCTGTGGGTGCCCTCAGCCCCTCCGCCCCTCCCTCCCCCGGCCTGGGGCTCCGTCCCAGCCGCAGGTCTAACCGGGCCGTTGAAACTGCTGGAGGGGAAAATGAGAAACTACTCAGTGTTTCCTGGGAGGCAGCGGGCTGGGCTGGCTTCCGGGCTCCGACGGCCACCCTCTCACCCGGCTGGCGCAGACTGCGAGCCCTCGCTGTGCTCTCCTTGGAGGCCCGCAGCCCCTTGAGATGCAAAGAGACATCAGCAGCAGGGCAGGCTGGCTCGTCCTCTCCCCACAGCCCCTCGAGAACGTCACTGTGTCCGCAGTTCACACCAGGGGGTCCGGAGCTGACCGGTGTGTGATCAGACTCGATGGGACCAAGAAAAGCAGTGCAATAACCACCACAGTCCCCATCACGGTGGCTGCCCTCTACCCGGCACGTTCTGCATGCCAGGCTCTGTGCTGAGGCCCCTGGCACGCTCCATCTCTGTTTGTCCTCACAGGAACCCAGGGACATGGGTGGCATGACTGTCACCTTGGCGGTGGCCTCCCGGAGCCTGTGTGAAGGCGCTCCCCTCCAGTTCCTGTGTCCTCACCTTGCGGTCATGTCCAGCCCGTCTCTGCCTGACGTCATACTATGCACACGTCACAGTGGGACACAGGCTGGTCTGTGACAGTCCTCAGCTCCCTGGCTCACAGAGGCTGCAGCTTTTAAACCATCTGTCTGTTGTTCTGTGTCGGAGAGAGAGCTGGTGTGGTGGGGAGGGTGCCCTGGCTGTTGTCTGGACCAGCAGAGGTGGCGGCTCGTGCTGGGCCCATCACAGCTGGACCCTCCTCCGCTCCCGTGGTGTCCCCGCATCTCGGCATTCCCCGTCGGCCATAACTGCCTCACCCATTGCTCTTGCCCAGCCTGTGGGCTCCGAGGGGCAGGGGCCGTGTCTGCCCTCTTCCCCGGACCCCAGGGCCCAGCCGGGAGGAGGCGCTGGTGACTGCTCTGCTGAGTGCACCAGCGCACCCTCTCTCACAGGACTCACGGACCATCCCGGGCTCGGGGGTGAAGGTCAGAGGGACCCGGCAGGAACGCCAGCCTCTTCCAAGCCGGGGGGCTCTGGGGGAGGCCCTGCACAGTGTTGAGCCTCAGTCTCCTCACCTGCAAAATGGGGGGACACAGCCGTGCCCATGGGTCACATGGCCGTGGGGGGGCAGTGGTTCAGTCACCGATCATTCGACTTCATTGCATCATGAAATCCCCAGGGCCTAGAACTTCGCTCTCTCAGAGAGGGGGCTGGGCTGCGTTGTCAGGACTCGGCCCCCCGGCCCTGAATCTGCCAGATTTGTTCTGGAGGGCTGCAGGGTCTTCAGCTGAGCCCCAAATTTCTCAAGTCCCTACTCGAGGCTGACCACTGTCCCTGATGGAACCGACTTTGCTGTCGGAGACAGGACCCCCGTCCTCAGTGTTGGGGTGCTGTGAGGACCGGCCGGGAGGGCGGACGTTGATTATCGGACCAGATCTCTGCCTAAACATCAGGGACTGTGGCGCGCGGGAGGCCGCACCGGGAAGGTCAAGGACGCGGCCGCTGTACTCGCTGCAGGCCCTCCGCAACGCCTGTTAAAACCCAGACGCTCCTGTGTGTGAGCAGACAGGACGGGCTCTGACGGCCAGCAGCCTGCAGCTGGGTGCCCAGAGGGAAGTTTCCAGCTCAGGGAACGGGTGTGAAGGTCAGCCCAGAGCCTCGCCAGCCTCTCAAAGGGCAGGGCTGCATTTCCACGTTTCAAAGACGACAGGCGGAGGCACACCACAGGCTGAGGGCTGTCAGCCTGCCGCCTGGTCCCAGCTGTGGCTCCACCTCGGTGCTGTGTGGTCTTGGGCAAGGCACCTAACCTTTCTGGGCTTCTGCTTCCTCACTGGAGATGAGGATGGCAAAAGCGTTGCCCATTTTGTGGAGTGGTGAAGGATTAAAGGGTTAATCCGTGGTTAGCACAGCGATGGCAATGGTCACATTGGGATGGTGGATGAACCACAACTACAATGAGGGTTGGGGCCGGCCCAGTGGCACAGCCGTTAAGTGTGCACATTTCGCTTTGGTGGCCCAGGGTTCGTCGGTTCGGATCCTGGGTGCGGACATGGCAGCGCTTGGCAAGACATGCTGTGGTAGGTGTCCCACATGTAAAGTAGAGGAAGATGTGCACAGATGTTAGCCCAGGGCCAGGCTTCCTCAGCAAAAAGAAGAGGATTGGCAGCAGTTAGCTCAGGGCTAATCTTCCTCGGAAAAACAAAACAAAACAAAAAAAGAAAAAAAAACACTAGAATGAGGGAGGCTGCAGGAGGGAGGGTGGCGACCCTCACCCAGTGCCCACTGTGTGCCAGGGGCTTTGCTCCTCATCCAGCCTACTACCCACCCTACAGACGGGGCCCTGGTCAGGGAGGCGCATCTTCTGGCCTGAGTCACAGGGCTGGGTGATCACCCACTCCGGCCTGCTGAGTGAGTCCAGAGCTGGGTCGCGTCATCCCACTTCAAAGAGGAGGCGAGACAGATGCACAGAAGGGCCGGGCAAGTTGGTCCTGAGGTCACGGAGCTTGGAGGCGGTAGGGTGGGGTTTCACCCCGGCAGCCTGGCCTGCTCTCACCCGGCGGGGTAATTCAGGTTCCTTTTGGGGCTGTGGGAGGACCAGCGGGCTCCACCCTCCGCCCTCGGGGCGCTCTCTCTCCAGGACCACATCTTCCTCTCTTGGCAATGAGGGTCGTGGTCCTCCCGGAAACCGTCTGCGCCAGGCAACCAGTCTCTCCTGTGGTTGCCGGTAGGACGGCCCAGTTGTGGTTGGGAGACCACAGAGAGGAAAGTCACCTGGCTCTCAGCCGGGGTGGAGAGGAACCGGCAGGGCTCCCACGCCCCACGCCAGCCAGACACCCGGGCGGACACCAGTGTCCCTGAAAGGCCACATGCCCTCTTCCCGGCCCTGTCTACCCCTCCTCAAGTCTCAGCCTGGGCCCAGAGCCTGCGCCCAGCACCCCAGGGGCGCTGGCTGCTGCCTGCGAGGAGGCCCCCACTCCCCAAGCCGTCTGGCGACTCCTCAGGAGGGCGAATGGCTGCGGGCCGCCATGCCGTCTGCGGCTCTGCTGTCAGGTTTCCCAATTCTGGTCACATCGTGCCCACACCTGCCTGCCGCTGCACGCCACTGCCACTCTCCTCCTCTGGACCCAGTTTGGGGTGAAAGCCTTGCTTATTAGTCAATCTGGATCCCACTTACTGTGAATTACCAGGCCTGATTGATATTCATGAGTGGATACATCTGAAACCTCAGCCGGCTGCCACGTGACTCTGCCCCGGGGAGGAGGCAGCTCGAGGGCGCGGGGACCTGAGCAGCCCGACTCGCCGCCGCGGCGCCCGGCTGGGACAGCACAGCGCCCTGGGGGTGGCCCCTGGCTGACAGCGGTCCGTGCCCCATGGTGGCCAGGACCTGGAGGTGCCAGCAGGGCTTTCCATTCGGTGCTGGGGGACAGAGGGGGTGCTGGGGGCTGCGGGCAAGGGAGGCCAGCAGCTCCAGTTCCCACAGCTCCACCTCCGCAGAGTGATCCCCCCGTGAACCGCCTCGTCCCCTCTGCCTCCTCCAGCCGGGACCACGCCTCTTAGAGACGCCATCGTGGCCCCCATGGGAGCCAGCCCCCCCATCACTCTCTCGTGGTGCCCTGTCCCATCCCTGCACACACTACAAAGGCAGCACAGTCTGTGTCTCGTTTCTGAGGTTTGGGGCTCGGCTCACCATCCGGCGCCTGGCCAGGGGCCACGTTCACCAAACTCGGAGGGATGAACGGTTGAGCGTGCCCCACGGCCAGGCCCTGGGCTGTGGCCCAGCACACGCTGGGGGGCTGTAACCCTCTGGGAGGGACAGTCCATTCTCCCTGTTTTCAGAGGAAGCCGATGCTGAGACTTGGGACCCAGGCGGCAGCATCTTGGCTGCAGTGACACGTGCCTGTATTTCCAGGCTCGAGAGAGGGCCTAACCTCACACCTCCAAGGGCTCGCGTTTCTGCGAAGGCCCCTCGTCCTGAGGGCCCAGTGGCTTTCACTCCAGAAGCTGAGAATCCCAGGCAAGATGCAGAAAAGTAAATACTTGACAGTGAACTCAGGGCATATACAGTTGCTCCCTGCACCCCGCCCCATTCCCCACCCAGGTCATCCCCAAAACTACTTTGCCGAGGGGAGTGGGGGGGCACTGGAAGGAGGGGCGGGTACACATTCTTCTAGGCAGATTGCCCACCCGGCCGCACAGAGAGAGATCTGGGAGTGGGGGCTGCTTTTCAGACACTGGGAGGTGCAGGTCTGGGCTTCTCCAAGCAGGATCAAGGAGGAGCTGCTCTGCAGTCCCCCCAGAAACCCGGCCGCACCAGCGGGGTGGCGCGGCGTCCCTGATTCAGGGCCCCAAAGCCATGCAGGGAGGCTCAGGGCTGGGAGAGGCGACGGTGTGCAGAGAAACGAGGCTAAATCCCCAACTCTGAATTCTAAACTCAAACGTTTCCCAAGGAAAACGGGGTTTGCACAGACTGAGTCTCGGGAGCCGGAATGAACTGGATCTGGCTGCTGAAGAACGCAGGTGCCTTGGGAACGGGGCAGGAGGACCATTTCCAGTCCTCGGCCGGCCGGAGCGCCCAGCTAGCGGGAATCTCCCAGCGCCCCCTGCGCGGCTCTGGGCCCACCTGGCTGTGACGATCAGGCAGGACAGACCAGCGTGCGGAGGCAAGACAACGAGCACAGAACCTTCGGGCAGGAAGGAATTACCCGACGGTCCACTCGGCCCCGGGGGCTTGACGTGCCATCTGGTCCCTTGGCAGCATGAATGCTCCTGAAGCGGGAAGACAAACCACCCGGGAGGCCAGACTTACTGGCCTGGCTAGAATTTTCCTGGTTCTGGCAACGAAGGGTCTCTGAAATTCCTGTCTCTCAAGGTCAGACTGGGGGCAACCTGGGCTCCAGCGAACACTTAGTGGGTGCCTCCCCTTTGTAGACACCCTTGTGAACAAGAGCCGGTCCCTGCCCTCGAAGGGCTTCCAGAGAGAACACAGACTGTGCAGCGAGGGAAGGACTGTGGCCGGGACAAGCCCACAGAGGCCCAGAGGGACAGCACCTGAGTCCTGGGTGGCCAGCGGGGACTGTTCAGAAAAAGAGGTGTCTAGACCTGAAGGTGAGCAGGTGGTCGCAGGGGGAAGGGGTCAGGGAAGGGAGAGGGAGGTGTGTCGGTAATCTAGGCTGACGGTGCCCCAGGAGGGGACGGATGCACGGTCTGCTGAAGAGGTGCTTGGAACGGCGGCTGCACTCGCGGTCCCAGTTTTTCAGCCCCTTCCAGCCCCACATCCGTGCCTTCCGGCACCCTCCCCTGCTGACTTGGGCTCTGCCAGGTGACTTGCTCTGGGCACTGGGGCCGCAGAAGACACATCTTCGCGTGTGAGCAGCAAGACCCACGCGTCTTTGGGTCTGAGAGAGTGGGCCTCCCACTTTGCTTGGGTTAAGAATCCACGGAAGCATCATGTTTTTGGACCTTTGTGTGGTGCTCATGTGGGGTAAGTTCTAAAGTCAGCTCAGGAGGTGGAAATCAGGGACAAATTGATCCCTGCGAAGGCCCCAGGAAGTCCCGGCACAGCCCGACTCCATGTGCGGTAGGGGCTGCCCACTGTTCCCACACTCGATCTCCTGCCTCCTGCAGTACAAGGAGCTCCAGGTTCTGGGGGGCAGACAGGCTCCCAGATGACTCCACTTCCCAGCACCTCTCGCAGGTGGGTTCCACCACGTGACTCTGTTCCGGGCAGAGGGATGCAGGCAGGGGCAACGTGAGACCGTCCAGGGCGCGTCCTTGAAGGGCGGGCAGGCCCTCTCCTTGTCCTTCCCCCTCCTGCTGGCAGGGTCCTGGCACAGCGGGGAGCTGTCCTGGGCCATATGACGGGATGCCCATGGAGGGGTGACAGGGCAACAGTTCAGAGGGAGCCGGGTCCCTGCCACTGGGCAGCCCCATCAGACAGGGCCTGCTCACCTTCTGACTGTTAACGTGAGAGAAGTCAACCCCCACCTTATTTAAACCCGATGCCTGGTCTGTCACAGCAGTGGAAACATACTGGAACCCACACACCGTCTCTCTAGCTTGGGGGCAGATGGATGTTCTTGGGTTGAGCACCAGATGAAGAAACTGGCTTGCATTTCAGGGTCCACAAAATATCTTGCTTATACTGCGAGGGGAAGGCAACCAAACCCAAGAAACAATGGAAGGAGGAGGAGGTTAAGGGCTGTGAACCCAACCCACCCAGCCCCACATGCCAGCTCCCGGGGGCATGCAGCTTGAGAACCATGAATGGAGCCAGTGTTTCCAGCTGTGTCGCATGTGGCCTGCTTCCTTCCTCCTTCCACAGAGCCAAGAGGGAAGGAGACGCCTGGAGAGAAAGAAGCCTGCCTGCATCCAGCACCTTCCTGGACCATTAGCCATGAGTGGCTGGCTCCCCTCCTCGGGCCTCAGTTTCCTCACCTGGGAGACAGGATTGACAGTCTCTGCCTTGTGACTCAGTCGAGACTCAACTGAGCTCGTGACTGCAAGAGCACTTTGCGAACTGCAGGGCGACACAGACATACGAGGTGGCGGTGACATGATTGCCTGGAATCTTTTTGGGGACCAGGAGAAGGGAGGGCTCCTGACAGTTCCCAGGGAGAGCAGGAACAGCTGCCATCCGGAAATCTGCACAACAGAAAAGTGTTTGCTGTTGGCCTGAGCCCAAGGATGGGCCCCTGCAGCCCCAGCGGATCGTTTTCATGAAAGCTGCAATTATGGGGAAGTGGGGTTTATTAAGGAGGCTGGAGGGGACGCAGCCTGGCTTCTGGCGAGGCTCTAATGAGATGGCAGGGCCCCTGTGATTCTACTGCTGAGCCAGACAGCCAGGGGCTTGGGGCTCGTGCTGGAGCACTCGGGCCTCCCGGGTCGGGTGACAGCGAGAGCCTGCCCGGGTGTGGGGGCCCTCCTTTACGGTGAGGATGGGGCAGCAACACCATCACTCATCTGGTGCTCAGTGCATGGCAGGCACCATCCTCAGCCCTCGGCACGTCCGCACTCACCCATCCTTTCAGCCCCTGTGGGTCAGCACTGCTATGTTCTCAGTTCAGACAGGACACTGAGGCACAGAGAGGTCAGGAAGCTGGCTCCAGGGTCATCCAGGATTCGAGCCCAGGGAGCCTGGCTCCCGTCTGTGCAGAGACAGTGTGGCAGACGGAGAAGGGCCCAGAATGGGGAGTTCCACCTTGGTGTGACCTTGCTTCGGAAGCTGGCTCTGGCTCTGGCTTTGAGCTGTGAAATTAGAGGGGCTTGCTCTGGATCAGGGCTCAGCAAACTGGACGTGAAGGGCCAGACGATAAACATTTCAGGCTTTGCAGGCCTTACAGTTCTGACTACTCAATCCGCTGGGCCGCAGGAGCAGCCGTGGACAACAGGTGACCCAGTGGGCGTGGCCATGTGCCAATAAAACTTTATTGACACAGACAGGCAGCAGCCGGGTCTGGCTCAGGGCAGTTTGCCAACCTCTGGTTTAGATCATTCGTGTCCCTTCCTTACCGCTTCTGTTTCATCACATTCATGTTCTTTAATAAATTTCTTTATGCCAACTCACGGCTATTTTCTACCCCCTCCTTAGAGCCTGCTGACATCACAGGTTTGATGAACCAGCCATATATTTGTATTGGTGGCATACATGTGAAAATAAATTCATAAATTAAAAATTTTTTTAAAAGTCTGCCTACAGGCTGCCTAAAATCATGTTGTGTACCAGGGAAGCCTGCATTCCGTGCTTCTCGAGACACGTTTAGATCAGTGGTTCCCAAACCCCTCAGGGGCTGGGGGGAGGGTGGATACGTGGGGTCCAGGCCTTGTGCCCCGACTTGGAACAGAGCAGATCTGCTTTATCTGGTTTCTAGGTTAGGGTTCTGCATAAGACTTCTGTTTGGAAAGAGGGGTCCTGTGGCCCAAAGAGTTTAGAACCATCTAGAAGTGGATTCAAACTGGACTTCAAACTTTTGAGCTGTGAGCTAGGATCCCCAAGGCTCGGCCTGCACGGGGCTGGGAGATCCCCACGTTGCCTCTCAGGTTTCTTAAGGAAAAACAGACGATTTCCCACTAAGCTTTTGGCCCAGCCCTCTCTCCTGAACTTGAGACACACACGCACCGGAAGTTCTTCCTCTCCACTGACAGCTAACGGTCACCTCCAACTTGACATGTTTAAAAGCCACCCCCGGCTTCCCTCTGAGCAGCGCGTCCTGTGGTCCGCCCGTGTTAGTGCACGCTGACTGCATTCTTCCCACGGCTTAGGCCCCAACCGCTGGCGTCAACCCTGGCCTTGCACATGCCACCGCCAGACTGTTAGTACATGCCAGGGGCTCCACCTCCACTAGTCCAGGACGGCCGCCTGTCGCCTCCCCAGCATGGCTGCGAGGGCCTCTGCACTGTGTCCCGGGCCCTCTGCAGCCGATTCTCAACACAGCGGTGCAGGAGACTGCTCTGCTCCCCGTGCCCAGGGCCCCCGCCCAGCAGCCAAGCCGACCCTCACAGTGGGCCCCACTGCCTCTCCCCTGAGCGCAGGGAGAGCTCCCGCCCCAGGGGCCTCGCACATTCAGGGTTCAGAGCACGTAGGTGCTGAACAGGAGAAGCCACATCAGGTAAAAAGCAGGCCACCTTTCATTCAAGCCGCCTGGAGGGCAGAGTTTGGTCCAGCACACGCCAGGGCTTCCCTCCCAAGCCCCAAGCTCCTGGTCTGTAAAATGGGGACAGTGGCACAGCCCATACGCAGGGGCGAGGAGAGGAGGGTGTGCATTAAGGCCCTTCGCAGGGCTAGACTCTCCTGCACATATGTGCTGCCCCAGGCGCCCCGGAGAGGCAGGAGAGCGCCAGGACTGAAACTGAGCTGGTCCCAGTGCCAGCCGTCTGCACGGTGTCATCCGGGCACTGTCGCCTGCCTCTCTGAGGCTCCATTTCTATGCATCCCATAAACTGAGCTCCCGCAGCTGTGGGAGGATAAGGTGAGCAGCGTTCCTTCCACCATCAGATATTCACGCAGCCCCTCCTACGAGCCGGGCACAGGGGACGCGCTGTGCACAAAACAGGGAGGGACCCTGCCCTTCTGGGGCTTACAGTCCAGGGAGAGGGGACAGACACGACAATGCAACACAGATGGCCACGCACAGCTGCGACAGGGGCACCTGACCAGCACCTATGCTTGTCCAGCATGGGGTTTGCAAACGGCATCTGCAGGAAGGTGCCCATTTCAACGGCTGGGACATTAGGGGAGAGTGGATTATTATTAAGCAAGAATTCCACTCATTTTTTGTTTATACGGCAGGAAAAAATTATGACATATTATTAGTGAAGCTCAGCAAATGAGAAGTGGAGGAGGAAAGAGCCCAAGAGCTTTTTCACAGGACGGGAGAACGTGTTCATGTCTGCGAGACGCACCAAAGGGTTAAAGCCATTTTCATTAAAATTTAAATTTCAGCAGGCGCCCACTCTCCCTGCCGCTCAGTCCTTTGAACGTTTGACTGGCAACCATTTCATATTTCAATCTCGGCAGAACAAATTGAATTAGATGTCGAAACCAAACTCGGCTCTGTTCACCAAAGCCTGCACGCTGGCTCACGCTAATCCTCCCGGATGCTGCGGGGACAGCCAGGCGCTGCGAGGCGGCCGCACACAAGACAAAAAGCCGGAGGAGGTGGCAGAGGACAGACAGGCGGCAGAGGCCGCTGGAAACCGGCTTCCGCCTCGCGAGAGGGTCTCCAGGCCCGGGAGACAGAGCCTAGTGTGGAGGCGGCGTTTCTGTGCCGGGGTCCCTGGTGCCCACACAGCGCCTCGCGCACCTGCTGTGCGTCTGATGATGAGCGAAGGAGGCGGGGACTAGCCTTTGGCTGAGGACTCATGCTGCCGGCCTCTGCCTCTGGTTCGTGCCCTTTGCACTCTCCTTTCTGAGAAGCCACAGGCTGCCCCCGCCCTCCAGGTCAAGATGGTCCCCTGGAACCTGGCTCCCCCTGGTCTGGCGATCCTCCACGCCAGCCCCGCCCAGTGTGCAAACGGGGCCAAGGATGCCAGCTCGAGTTTCCCGGGAGGAAGGAGGCAGCCTCCGGGCCTGGCCTGGGCCTCCCCTACACCCAGGGATCTCCCCACGGACAGGGGCCTTTCTTTAAACTGCTCAAGTCTGCACACTGACCCATCCATGCTGACCGAGGCCCTGAGTCTGGCTCTCTGAAAAGGCAATTCAATGGTGGCAAGGGCGTCCCTGCCTGTGGGTGACCCTCGGGGTTGCAAAGGTTAGGAACAAACACAGCAACACCAGGGCTCGGCAACCACTGGCCCATCTTGGGCCTGGCTTTGCACAGGAGTAACTGGGTCAACTGTGCCTGCCCGCCTGCCCTGGGGCACTCCCTCCAGGCCACCCTCCTGGGTGCGGACTCCTTTCTGCCATGACCCACCTCCTAGAGACTCCCAATCCTGCCTGTGCCTCGGATGCGGCCCAGCTGGCCTGTCGCACACACGCAGGGGTCTGACACCCTTGGTCATTCGCTGGGGGCAGTCCCACAAGCTTTCCTCTGTTAAATAATAATGGTACTAACAGCAAAGATGACCACCATCTATTCCCTGGTACCAGCATGAGACAGGCTGCTGAGTGCCTTCCGCCCACGACTACCTATTTAACCTTTATGAAAACCCTACGAGGTGGGAAAGCTTCCCGTGCCCATTTTAAAGATGGAAATCGAGGCTGAGAACCTCGAGACAGGTCACCCAGGCGGAGGGGGTGCCTGTGGGTGGAGTCGGGCAATGCGTTCTGCTCTCTCCCCCACCCCTCGGGGCACCTCCCTGGCACTCACCTCTGCCCCTCCTGTCTGACCCGGCCCCTCCCGCAGGTGGCTGCGTGGCCCCCTCACCCGTCCACGGGGGTCTGCGCAGCGCTCTCCCTGCCAGGCCCAGGGGCACTGGCTGCCTCTCCTCCTTCCCAAGCCCAGCGCTCCATCCTGAACGTTCCGTCCCCCTTCAGGCTCCTTGGGGAGCTCCCTGGCTCACCCCCGACACCGTCAAGCTTCTGCAGTGCCCCGGGTCTCCATCTGCTCGGCCTTCTGGAGCCCCATGTGCACAGACCAGCCACGCTGCGGCCCTCCCAACTCTGTTGCCCTCTCTCCCTGCCCAGGCCACCGCCGCCTCCTTCCCGCCACCCCTACAAGCAGGCCTCGCCAGCCCCCGCACCCCGCCGTGCCTGTCCTGCAGCTCCAGAGGGCGCTCAGGGGAGAACTAGCCCCAAAGGAGCCGGAAGAGCTGAGAGCCAGAGGCCTGTGGGTGACAGCAGCTCCGAGGAGGAGGAGGGCCTCGGGGAGGCGGCTGTGTTACCAGTCCAGGGTGAGGGCCTTGGTGGAGACGTCGTCACGGGGGACAGAGGGTGCTCTGGTCCCTGCTGGAGCCCACCTCTGGCCAAAGCTGACTGGAAGGCTGTCGACAGGGAGCCTGGAAAGGTCAACCTGCGGGGACCAGGGCAGGTGGGGATGGCCGTAGGGCACACAGCGGGGTCCGGCCCTGACGCTGAAACAGCCTGGCCCGTCTCCCTGCCACCCGAGCCACGGGCCTCATCCAGGTGCAGGGGCTGCGCTGAGCCCTGCGTCCTTGGGCCTCTGGGCATCACCTCTCCTGTCCCGGGCACCTGCTCCAGTCCAGCCTCCATGACATCCCTTGCTAGCTGTCTCCTGGCCTCTGGGGGCCACAGGCCCTCTGAGGAAGGGGGTAGCCTGTCTCCTGCCCCATCCAGGCAGCACGTGGACCCCGGGGGGCACGCCTTCCTCAGCCGCCACCTCTGTGGCTTATTCTGGAATTTCTCTCCTAGATCTTCCGGTCGTTTGGACCACTGATGTCCCAACATCACTTCAGACTCCACTGGAGGCCCCTTCCTGAACGTCCCCGTGCCCAGCCCAGCCCCCACCCCCCCGGTGACAACAGTGACTACCAACCCCCCGCGGCTGTGGCTGAGGGCCCCAGTACCCCAGTGCCCCCCGCACAGGGGATGGACACATTTCTCCTAAGGCTCTCAGCCCCTCCCCAAAGGGGCCAGGTGGGGTGCTTCCCCAGCTCTTATACCTCCCCGCACCTTCCTTCCTTCCAGAACGAAGACGAGGACGATGACAATGATGCCTACAGTAATAACAATGACGACGGCTGTGGAGTTCTTAACGTGTGAAGCAGCCATTACTGTCAAAGGGGAACAGACAGGGCTCAGGGTTACAGACATTCAAACCCCAGGCTGTCCCCCCACTGAGTGCTGTGACGGAAAGGGACAGGGACGTCCGAGACAGGGACACGGAGGCAGGGCTGGGTGAGCAAGGGGAACTGAGCCTGGCTGCTTTCCATAAAGAGGGCAGGGGCTGTCTCTGAGTGAGGAGGGGAATTTAAACTAAGATCTCAAAGTGGAGTAAAAAAGAAAGCAGTCAAGAAAACGGTAGGGAAGAGCATCCCAGGAGGGAAGGGCGAGTGCAAAGGCCCTGAGGTGGGAAAGGAGAGGGAGAGGCCAGAGAGCAAGTGTGAGGGCGAGTGGCGGGGTCAGCCGAGGCAGGGCCTTCCCATGGGTGAGGAGTGTGTGTGTGTGTGTGTGTGTGTGTGTGAGTGTGTGTGTGTGTGTATAGGGTCTGAAGGGTTTCAACTGTCAGGATCCAGTTCACGGGCCCAGCTCAGGCTGCACGTGCAGCGGGAAGTGCTCCTGGGGGAGGGGGGGGGAGGAGATGAGGGTGGCGTCTACTGTGGCTGCCCGAGAAAGCCAGGGCTGGCGTGAAGGTGGGGGAGTTGAATCGACTGCTCCTATTTGCTGACGGGTCTAGACAGTGAGCCCCTGCGGTGGGGGCACAGAGGCCAGGTGGGGGCAGGAAGAGGAAGGGGACACGGTCTCCCGGGGTCCGCAGGCTGGCGAGTGGCTGGTGCCCCCTCCTGCTGCTCCCTCAGGCCGTCAGCCTGATGAGCAAGACCTCACTCCCTCATCCCCTGCTGTCCGTGAGCCCCCTCTGGGCTCAGCCTTTGGCTTCCTGGCCTTTTCCTGTGGACAGAGGAAGGAGGAAGGCACCAAGGGTGGAGACCCGAGTTTCTGGGGTCAGGCAGAGCCACACCTGCAGGTGCCAGAAGCTCTCTGGGCCCAGGACACCGTGACGGACGCACTTTACAGACAGGAGACTGAGGATGCGGAAGGTCAAGTCCCTGGCCCAGGCTCGTGAGGCTGTGAGTGGCGGATTGGTACCTGGCACCCACACTGGTCTGAATGCACGGCCCGAGCTCGGCACACTGGCACCAGGAGGTGGCGAATCCTGCCCTGGGGATGGCCATCCTAGGCCACCCTAGGACCATCATCTGGTCAGTGAAGTCAGGGCCAACGACGCCTCCCTCCGTGTCAGGCCCACAGGTCTGACAATCCTATTTTTGGTGAGCACGGACCATCCCCCTGGCTCTGGTGGTGTGGAAATTGAGCGCCACCTGTGTGATCATGCACGAGGACCCACGCACCCCTAAACAGGAGGAGCAGTGGGGAGGAACAGATGGACCCAGCCCTGTCACCCCAAGACCCACAGCGACTGGGAGCCTGGTCACCAGAGGGTCTGGCCTGGGTGAGGGTTAACATCGACCCCACCGGACAGCCCCCACCAGATGCTGCAGTCACCCGAGGCTGTGGGTCAAACCGCCATAGAAGCTGGGGAGCGAGCCACGTGGGGTTGGCGTCTTCGCCTCCGTTACTTCTCAGAGGAGAGTGGGAGGGATTAGGTCATGCCGCCCCTCAGGAATAGGGGGGCTGCCAACGCCGAGGAGCCTTGTGTGGGTTCCAGGGAACTCTGGAAACTGGGTGGAGACTGGAAGCCCCATCCAGAACAACCTGACACAGACCAGGGCTCACTCACCAAGTCACAGGCTCCTCTCAGCTGGAGCCCGCCCGGCGCCCCGCATTTAGAAGGAAACCACAGTGCTGAGGGGTGCTTTCTCTGGGCTTTACTTGGATTGACTGCCTGAGTCCAAGCACCGTCTCTGAGGTAGGCGCACCCTCACCCCCATTTCACAGAAAGAGAAGCTGAGGGTCAGAGGGGACCTCGCTGGTCTGAGGACACGGCTGGGGAGGCTAGGCCAGGATTCAGACCCAGGGCGGATGGGCCGCAGCTCTTTCCTCTCCACCACCCTGCCTCCTGGCGTGCGCTGGCCACAGGCCCCCCCTGGGGAGGCGTGTCTCCAGGCTGGAGGAGGTGTGCGCCTGTGGGCGCCCCAAGCCTGGGACATCGTTTGCCAGGACGGGGACTCGATATATTTCACAGGGTGTCCGGCATTAGCAAGACAGCTGAGCTCGGCCAAGTGGCCTGGTGCCTGGGCTTGGAGCTCGGCTTCATGAGCGGCCCTGTGGCCAGAGGGGACCCAGGAGGCCATGGTGAGCAGACCAGGGCGCACGGTCCCAAGAGGCGAGGATGCAGCAGGACAGAGGCCAAGTCCCCCGCTGTGAGCAGGCCTCGGACAGACGCAGGAGGGGCTCCAGCTCAGCAGTCCTGGAGGGGAGAACAAGGACGGAAGCTTCTGGAGCCTGTCTTGCACGCTCAGCACCGAGCCTGGTGTTGTTCATGGGTTACTGCATTTTCTTTCTCACTAAAGCCCTACAAGGGGGTGACCAGTTAGTGAGGAGGAGACTGGGCCGGGGTGCCCAGGCTGCGCCGGGTGGAGCGGGGCTGCGTGCCCAGCAGCCTCACTCCAGGGAGCTGCCGGTCACCCCTGGTGCTACAGCCCTCCCGGGACCCGGGACAGGGGGCTAGCTCCCACGTGGCTGCACACCCTGGAGCGAGTCCTGAGTCCGTGTGTGCCTGACCTCCCTCCCGTAGGATGGGGCCAGGCTGCGTCTCAGGGTGCTGGGCGAGAGGGGAGGGGACATCTGTGGGAGCAGCAGACCTGGGCATGAGGCGGGGTGCTGTCTCTGCTGCTCCCAGGTCCTCGAGCTGCTGTGAGGGACACACTAACGTGGGGGCTGTGCGTTGCCCTGGCCCTCTAGTGCTGGGCACAGCTTGCGGGCAAGGGGCAGAGGACTGAGGCCCTCGTCCCCTCTGACCTTGGGCGCGTGGCGGGTGGGCGGGCAGCGCAGGAGCCAGAGCGGCTGTCCCGGTCCCCGGGGCCCTGGAGCACGTACCCTCTCGGTGCCAGCTCACAGCTGAAGGGTCTGCTCCTCGCTGTCGTTTTCACTGTCTTCCAGCTGCTCCAGGATCTCGTCCAACACCACAGACCGCTTTTTCTTCGGGGGCTCTGTGGGAGCCCAGATGGCAAGAGAGGAGAAAAGAAGAGCCGAAAGGGTGGGGAGGCAGAAGAGAGAGACGGAGAGAGGGAGAGCGGGAGGGAGGCGGGGAGAGGGAGGAGTGGAGCAGGGAGAGAAAGCAAGGGAGGGAAGTGGGGGGACAGAAGGAACCAGAAAAGAGAAGAAAGGGAGGAGAGACTCAGAGGAGGAGGAATGAGAGAAGGCGGGGAAGAGGGGAGAGAAACACTGCGGTCAGTCTGCAGCCTCACTCACCACGGGGCTGCCTCTCCCGGCCCAGAAACCCTCCTGCTCTGTGGCCGCCCCCTCCCATCGTCTCAGGGGACAGGACACCATTTCAAAAGGGAGGGAGGAAGGCCCCTTCCCAGCAGCTCAGAGGGTAAGGAATCTCTGCCTGGCTAGGGGAGCCGAAAACCTTCAGAGGGGCTGAGTCAAGCGAGGGCAGGGGTTGAGGGAACAAGTAGCTGTTCCTCTATTCTTGAAGGTCACAGACACTTAATGGTATAGTAGGCGGCTGGCATACAGTAGGTGCTCAATAAATGCTGGGTGAATAGACGCTCAAGGAACCCACAGGAGGCAAGGAAGGAGTAACAATCAGAGGCGCCTTTAGAAAGGAGGGGCTATTTGACTTGGGCTTTGAAGAATACAGAGGAGTTCTGTGAGGAGAGGGGTAAGGGGATGCAGGCGCACAGCACAGTCGTATGAAAGGGCAGGGTGGGCTCAGCAAAATACAAGGCTGGGCCCCAAACACTACTGATTGAGTATCTACTATGTGCTACACCTCCAATCCTCTCAACTACCCCACAGGCAAGAACTGTTATTGCCTCTTACAGGCGAGGGACCTGAGCCACGGACAGCAAGCCTACAATCCCTCAGCTAGGAAGGGGCGAAGCCAGGATTTGAACTCAAGCCACACCAAAGCCCACAGTCTTCCCACTTTTCACTAAAGTCTCCAGGGCTGACCAGAGAATGCCAGAGAGACAAGGGGAGGCAGGAGAGGGTGTGCTGGTCCCCTTGGCCCTCCAGGAAGGGAATGGGGTGGGGGGAGGTTGGGCTCAGGGCTGGCCCACTCCGTCAGTCCCTCTGCTGGTCCAACCACTCATTGGTGGTCAGCCTCGCTCACAGGTATCACATGATCTGGACAGAGGCGGCTGTGGAGGGGCCGTCCCGATTCCCTCTCCTCCCCGGCTCAAATGACACCTCCTCTGTGAAGTCCTCCAGGCGGAACAAGCCATCCCTGTGACCCTGTGCCTCCATCTCCCCGCTGGGTGGCGGGCATGTCTTTCTCACCCGCTCTCCCCAGAGCCCAGTCCGGCGCCTGGCCCAGAAATGAAGAATCCCAGTCTCTTCCAGGTGATCTTGGGCGAGTGACTTGGCCTCCTTGAGCCAATTTCTCCATCTCATGCCTCCAAAACCGACGGGGACACCGACCCCTTTTCATCTCCACGGCCACCCGCCCGACCCAAGCACTTCTCACCCGCCTCCCGCCTCGCCCTCAGGGCCCAGGGCTACAGGCAGCCCAAGGGATCCTTCGAGAACAGGTACTACCGCTCGGGGGTCTCGGAGCTCCCTGGCTTTGCGCCACACAGATGCGGCATCCCTGGGGCGGCCCTCCCTCCGGGCTCGGGAAGCTCGCTCCACCCAGACGCCTCCGCACCCACAGGGCCCGGACCCCTCAGTCCAGCCCCAGCTCCCAGGTCCCTCCTCGGAGAGGACTCCCCTGGCCACCGTCTGACACAGCACTTCCCCTCCCAGCCCCTCTGCGGGCATTTCTTCATTCGGGACGCTGCCCGTTCCTTGTCCCTGCCTTAGCACGCTGCCTGGGGGGGCGCATTAGTATCTGCTGGACGAGGGAAGAGCGGATGGCGTGGTCTAGGGATGGAGGGCCAGGAAGGCGTGGGAGGCTGCCCCCGCCCGCCTGGGGAGCCTCCGGCCTGGCAGCTGCACCTGTCATTGTTAACCACAGAAGGGGAGAGGGGACAGGAGGTGGCTTAGACCCCGGCCTTCTCTCCTCTCCTCGTGGCTCTTGGTTCCTTATGACGGCCAGCTCTGAAGATGCACAGGGGCCTCTGGAAACTGAACTCGTGGTGGGAAATAGGAGCGGGGAAACAGAAGGGCAGCAAAACATGGCGTGCGGGCCTGTCATTGGCACCCCGCTCCCCACGCCTGGGACGGTGGCTCCCTGCTCTCCAGGGCCACAGTTGGCCTGGGGTCTGGGGGGTGGTCAGGGGTGGGGGTGGCAGCAGCTGGCAGCGTTCACTTCCACAGCATTTTCTCTCGCACAGACCGAGCATGGCTCTGGGAAACGGGCAAGGGGGAAGTGTCACGCTTCCATTGCGTGGCTCAACCTCGGAAATCGTACTGGACTCCGAGCCTTTCTCCCCACCTCTGCCGCGGCCCCTCTGCCCAAGTGGCTGTCATCTCTGGCCTGGCCACAGCCTCCTCTGCCCTCCCTCCCAGAATCTGGTCCTGAATGGTGGCCAGAGGAATCCTGTTAAAACTTACATTGGAGCATGTTGCTCCTTTGTCTAGACCCTCCATCGGTGCCATCTCACCTGTGAGGGTGGCTGCCAGGGCCACACAGGCAGCCCGTCGTGTCTCTGAACTTTCAGTTACCACTCTCCCCTCACTCACTCTGCTCCAGCCACCCCGAGCCACTTCCTGGTCCCTGGCACCCACCTCTCCCACCTCAGGGCCTTTGCACCTGCTGTTCCCTCTGTCTAAAATGTTCTTCCACCAGGAAGCCACTTGGGGGCCTCATCTTTTTGGTGAGCTCTCCCTGATCTCCTTGTTTAAAATCACAAGTCCCTCTGACGCCCCGTTCCCGGTCATTTCCCTCCGCAGCACTGACCCCTCTGTGAGGACGTTTACTTGTGTAGTTTATCGTCTGATTCCCTCCCAGGACGTTGGCTCCGGGGGGTGGGGGTTTGTCTGTTTTGTTCACTGCTCTATCCCCAGGGCCTGGGACAGAGACTGGCACACAGCAGACACTCAACGAGTATCTGTTGAGTGACTGACTGAACAAACGACAGGGGGACAAGGCTGCTGAAGGACACAGAGAGCAGTCTGCAACAACCTGCACTTATACGACAGAGATGTGAGCACCTGCTCCGGGCTGGGCAGGGCAGTGAACGAGGCGGGCCCTGGGCCAGCGTGGGGAGATGGAGAAGCAACCAGACAACTGCAGCTCAGCGCAGAATCCACTGCACTGGGATGTGGCAGGCACCTGTGCCGGGGCTATCAGGGCGGCTTCCTGGAGGAAGTGACGTCAACACGGCCAGACCCCAGCTGCCTCCCTGGCATCAACTGCCCTCTGAGACAGCAGGCGCCTCTCAACCTCAGCCCCAGCCCCACGGGCACCAACGCCGCTTGTCTCTGCCCAGGAGCTGGGCCTCACTGCTTTAAAGACGGGTGAACCAGGTCTTCTCCATGCTCGCCTGGAATGCCAGCCCTGTTCTCTCTCCGCTTGTAGGGCCCACCTTCCCCTGAGCCACCTGGGCTCCAAAGACTCCTCCCCTCTGGTCACCCAACAATCACTTAGAGAGCCGGGTACCTGTGCGGCAGCATGGGGGCTACAGGCTCCCGCCCACAGGAGGCTCACGCTCTGAGGCCCTGCAGAGGCAGCCGTGGGGAATGAAAAGACCCCACACCATCCAGAGCTGGGCTCCAATCCCGGCCCTCCCCACCTCAGTGGGGGCCCTGGGGTCGGCGCTTCACTTGCGGAGCCTTTGCTCCCTCTTCTGGATCAGGCAGCCCCGGGGTCCCGCAGAAGCCCGGGAGGGACTGAGGGGACGGAACTGCTGCCCTCTGCGCCTCAGATCGGCTGGCGCTAACTGCGCCTGGGTGAACTTCCACCCACGCACACGCCCTTCTCACATTCGCAGTTTCCAGCAGGTGGTGCGAGCACAGGAACATTCCAGAAGGACGAGGGCACATGGTGGAAGGGAGACCTGCCCTCTGCCGCCGTGCCAGGCGCGTGGGGGCTTTTACAGCACCAACCGGCGAGGAGTGCCTGCAGGTGGTGACCGCGACTTCCCTGCAGCGTGCCCCAGTGCCCAACAGGCACCCCGGCACCTGTCCCCGCAGAGTCTCCTAGGGAAGCGCAGCCCAGGGTAACTCGGGCCTGCCCAGCTCCTCGAGAGCCTGCCTGCCATCAGAGGGTCCCCAAGACTGCGCTGGCCAGGCCCTGGCAGACCCTGAGCTCTGTGTGCTGGCGGCTGGGTCTGTCTGGTTGGCTGTGGTGTCCCAGGGCCCAGCGCATAGTAGGTGCCCTGGAATCATTTGTTGAATGAATGAATGAATGAGCCCTAGGGCATCAGGGTCGCTAACGTTTAAAAAATGAAACTGCTGTTTTTGGAATAGCAATAAAACAGAGTGTCAGAGCTGGGAGGCACCCAAGACGGCATCTGGCTGGGGAAACTGAGGCCCAGATGGAGGGGGACGTAGCTGGAAGAGGAAACACGCACAGGACGGCCACGTGACAAGCAGCGTCCATCTGAGTCCCACAAGCCCCTCAGGAGGCGGGCGGCGTCCCCCACTGCCCAGCTGCGGAGGTGGAGGCGCAGAGGGGTGCACCCCCAAGGCCCCACAGTCAGCGGCAGCCCTCCAGTGCACCTCAGCCACCTTGGCGGGTCCAATTTGCAACCCACACAAGCTCTGTGCGGCGCCACGTGGCGCTCCTGAGGGGCCCTGCCGGGGGCGGAGGCACAGTCGAGGCCACACAGGAGCCCACAACAGGCACGGGGTCACACGCTTGATGTTAGGATGGGACATGCTTGGCTCTGGCTCCCAAGCTGTGTGACACGGGGCAGGGCAGGCGTCCCTCTGAGATGCGACCCCGCACGTATAAGAAGGGCGACCAGCCTGCTCCTCCACCCCTCCCTCTGTGACCCCAGGCCCCAGTGTAGAGGAAGCCCTCCCAGGCCGTCTGGAGCAGGCGAGGGGTTCCCCTTTCTGTGGGAGGCTCTCGGAGCACCCCTGCTTCTCCTCAGTACTGATCGTCTCCCTGCTCAGGCACGCGGGCGCTGACTGGCCGTGTGGCCGAGGCAGCAGACTTAGCCCCACTGTGCCTCAGTTTCCTGAGCTGCACAATGGGGACACTATGAATACCCACCTCGTGGTTGTGGTGGGGATGGAAGGAGTGAAAAGAGCAATGCCCAGCTCCTAGTTGAGGCTCTATCGAGGGGGCTGAGGGCAACACCTCTGTCACCATCTCTCACATCAGAGAGGCTGGTTTAACACCCATCTCTTTGCCGCTGGCCAGTGAGCACCAACAGGGCGGGGCTGTCAGAGGAAGGTGGACAGACAGTCGGCAACGTGCAACGAGTCGTTAGGTAAGTGAAGGAAATGAACTGGCTCATCCAGGCCAAAGGAGGCACGATCCCTCGCCCCCCAGGTTGGGAAATGGAGGCCCAGGGGGATCCACCGACTGATGTGGGGTGGGAGGCATGGAAGGCAGGTTAGCGACCGGCCAACTCCACAGCCTTGCAAGTCAGACAATCAGAGGTCCCTGCTCTGCCACTTAAGGGCTCCGTGATCTTGGGCAAGTCGCTTCAGCTCTCTGGGCCTCGTCTGAACACTGGGGATGAAAACAGGACCATCTCGTGGGGCGGCTGTGAGGATTAGCGACTTCGTGTGTGGAGCCGGGCCTTCCTGAGGGCTTGGTACCCTGAGCCAATGCTGCTCTCAGGGGGCTGGTGCGTCTGGCCCAGGTCGGGTCCCCAAATGCTCCCCCAGAGGTCACGTTGGGCCCCGAGTTTCCACCCAACAGCACCCGGCACTCCCTGCAGGCCCTGCCTGCGCAGAGCACCCAGCTCGCAGGGAACAGCTGCTGAAACCCCGCTTCCCCAACATCAAAAGCCTCAGTGGGTTTTCACCAAACAAACATAATGCGGAACCAGAGAAAGGTGTAAAATAAATAAACGAAACAAGCTGTGCATTTTCTTTCAGTCTTACAGCTGCACCCAAAGATAAACAACGAGTGAGTGTCACCAAACATCAATACCCGGGAAATTAACTTGACAAAAAGCTCAGCCGGCCCCCAGCAACCCCCTAGTCCTGCCCCCTCCCCCTCCAACCACCATTCTGCATTTCTGGAGTTCCCATCTAATGATTTTATTTTTCAATTAATTCCTTGACAGAATGCCAGCCCGCGCCTCTTTCCCGGCCCTGGCTGGCGTCGTCGCCCTGCGTGGAAGGCACAGGCGGGCAGAGAGAAAGGCGCGGGCGGGCGGGGGCTGTCGGGAGGGACGAGAGCAAGCGCTTCGCAGGGCTTGGTTCCGGAGGCAGAACCCAGAACCCCGAGAGGAGGCAGGCGTGACCCCAGTGAGGCCGGTTCCGAGTGCCAGGCTGTGGCTCCGGCTGGGCGGCCCGGGGCAAGGAGCCTAGGCTCTCTGTGCTCAGCCTCTGCGGTTACTGAACAGCACCCGCTCCTTGGTGCTTATGAGCCTGGGAAGAGCACACAGGCATCAGGCCTGGGCCACAGGGCCCTGCACACAGCAAGCACTCCACAAAGGTTGGCCTTCTCGCTGTCACCAGTGGGAGCCGTCACAGAGCCTGTGGGAAGGTCACCTCCCTCCTCTATAAAATGGGGGTGGCAAAACCAGCCCCAGACAAATGCAGCAGCTGCTCTGGGCACCCCACCCTGGAGGTCACCCACAGCACGGGCACGCAGCTCTGGGACATGATAATGGCACCCCGCCTCGAGGGCCGTGTGGCCCTGGCACAGGGCTGGTGGGACGTGTCTGGGATTTAAGCACCTGGAGAAACCCTCCACCAGTGAGGTGGGTCAACGGGGAGCGGGTGGACACATGTCCCAGCTCCGTCGACTAACGGGGGACAGTTCTGAGCTGTGGGTGCTCATCGAGGCCCCTGGACTGGCGCCCCGCCTCCCCCTCCCACGTGCGTTCCTAGGCTCACCTCTTAGGTGGTGTGCTTGGTGCCAGAATCCAAGTCTCAGGGTCTGCTCCCAGGGGATCCAGACCAAGTCCCCATGGTCTACAGGTGACCAAACGGGACAAAGCAGAGCCACACACCACAGGCCCACCGAAGAGCGTGTGGATTTGCCAACATCACTGAACTAAAAAACGAGTAACCAATATGTAAACACACAGAGATGCTACACAAGGATCTCCATTTCTAGCTCCTATTGAAACTGGCTGATCGGCCACCCTGGGCCCAGGTCCCCACCTAAAGGGAGCCGATGGGCTGCGTGCTACTGGGCCCTGGAGACGGGAGGCTCACTCACGTGGTGTGTTTTCGGCCTGTTCCTGGAGGCCCTGGGTTTGCTATCCTGGGAGACAAAGGCCAGGCGAGGCCTTGGCCGACTGTGGAGTGCAGGCCCCTGCAGCAGGCTTTGCTCTGCTAAACCCGTGCCTGAGCCGACTCCAACAGGCCGGTGGCGGGGTGAGGGGGCAGATGCAGCTCTGTCTCCTGTCTGTCCCTCCAGGGGAGGAAGGAGGGTGGAGTGGGGAGGGCGGGACTCCAGGCGGGAACAAGGCACCCACAGCCTTCAGATTCAGCGGCCTGCTGTCCCGGGCTGTTGGGGGCACAAGCAGTCTGTGAGTCCCACCCTGTGGGAATTAGGGCGCCTGAGCCACAGCGTGTGGATACTGGGCTGTCCCTGTATCTGGGACATGATAATGGCACCCCGCCTCGAGGGCCGTGTGGCCCTGGCACAGGGCTGGTGGGACGTGTCTGGGATTTAAGCACCTGGAGAAACCCTCCACCAGTGAGGTGGGTCAACGGGGAGCGGGTGGCTCCCTCAGCTGCCGGCGCCCGGGTCCCCCTGCCTCCTGGCTCCAGATCTCGCAGCCCCCAAGGGCAGAACCTGCAGACATCCAGATGGGTCTGCACCCCGGGGCTCGGTTTAGAGCAGGTGCACACTAGATGCTCGCACAATAAAGGGCACTCGTCAGGGAGAGGACCGGCCTGGCTCACAAGACCAAGTTAGTGGCTCTTTGTCGGTACAAGGAGGCTGTTCTAAGGAAGTGCCTTTCCAAGGCTGGTCCTGCTAAGAACCAGCTGTGACTGAGAGCCCCTGCTCAGAGCCTGCAGGCAGGAGGAGACTGGGCCCCAGCCCCGCCCCTCTGCTGCAGGCACTTAAAGGAGAGCTTAACTCCGTACCTCAGTGTTCCTGTCTGCGAAATGGGGACGGGCCTGCCTTCCAGACCTCAGGCCTATGGGTTCCTGCCTTCAGTCATCCTAGCCAGTATTCACTGAGTGTGTGCTATGTGCCAGGCCTGGTGCAAGGGACACAGCTGTGAAGAAGACCCCAAAGGACATACTGGACCACCAGCCACAGAGGCCATGCTGGGGCCCCAGGGCCAGGTCTGGGCTCTGCCACTCACTGGTGCCCGGCCTCGGGATGACTGGACTTACTCTCTGTAGAGAGGGCTCGGTAGGAGCACCCACCACAGAGGTGCCGACGAGATAAGGTGTGGAAGCCCTCGGCCCAGTGCCAGGCAAGCAGAGGTGTCGAGTCAACGTGAAAAGGGACAATGAGGTTCCTACGAGGACACAAGGTACAAGGAGGCTGTTCTAAGGAAGTGCAGAGGGCAGGCAGGGCCCCACCAACCGGCCACCCAGCAGGCTGAGTCAGCACTGAGGGCTGAGGAGGACGAGCCAACGGCAAGCAGGGAGCCCTTGCAACCCCGGGCCTTGAGCCCAGCTCTTCCGGACAGGAGCAGGGCAGCTCCCAGGTGCCTTCTGAGAGTGGCGTCCAGAGCCCCAGGAGCAGGGTGGTATCGTTGTCCCATTTTTCAGATGCAGAAGCACTTACTCTAGGCCTTGGGGAGCTCACGTGCCCACAGATTCCCCAAACGGGGCCTTGAGCTGGGACGGGGCTGGCTCCAGGGCCTTCCTGTCACACCCACAACGCCTATGGTCCTGTGGCTCAGCTGCTCGCCCTGCGGTGGGAGACGCAGCCCTCGCCCTCCTCAGGGGGAGCTCCTCCACAGGAAATGCGTGGAACAGCACCCACCCTGCTGCAGGAGACCTTCTCTCAAGAGGCCAGTGTTTCTCAACCAGCCGCACGATAGAACCATCTAGAAAACCACTGATGCCTGGACCCTCCCCCAGAGGTTCAGTGTGAATGGCCTGGGTGGGCACTGGCTTCTGAGACTGCTGTGACTACTGCCGTTGTTACTTTGGGTGCTAAGGGCTCTGGCTCCCTGGGAAGCAAGGGACCACAGTGCAGCCAGGGTGGGCCTTGCTCAGTCCTCTAAGCATCTTGGGCACACACTGGTTTCAGGCAGCTGGACTGGCGGCTCCCCATCCACAGGGGTTGGTGAAGGCGCCCTGGCCTGGACTGTAGTGGCTTCAGCCCACGGCAGGGCTGTGAGGCCGGGCTGAGCCTGGGCTTTCGGGCTCGCCCCTGCACGTGTGTGCATTAGTTACAGGTGCTGGAGCAGCCTCTGCAGGCTGGGGGCTGGGGCCGGGGGCGGGTGTCCAGGTGAAAGTGACTCGCTGCAGAGGACAGAAGAAAAACGAGGCGGGAAACGGCAGAAGGCGTCCCCCACCTCCCTGCCCCGGGCCTGGAGGTATCTTTCAACTTCTAGGGGCTCCGCTGACATTAGCTGCCTGCCCCCTTCCTCTTGGCACAGGCCCTGGGTTGGGAGTACATGCCAGAAAGCAGGAATCAGTAGCACTGCCTCAAGGGGCCCACGGGGAATGAGGCTGCCCCAGGATCCGTAAGTGCAAAGGCCTGGAAGGGCCAGGCAGGACTGTGAAGGAGTCGAATGGTCTGGGTGGGTGACTATAGGGAGGACTGTGGACTGCGGCAAATGGCAAGCTATGTGATTCAGCTCCAGCTGCCCTCTGGGAGTGCAAGACCCTCAGGGTGGTCAGACCTGATTTCTCAAGAGAGATCCAGATTTCTCAAGAGAGAACAGAATCTCAATTTTTAGGTCACATTTTCTGGTAGCAAAATAGTGGCGATGAATTAAAAAAACAAAACTTTTTTCACATCTTATAGGCAAAGTAAAGATGTGTGGCTGGCCTCAGCTGACGGCTTACCTGCGCGGCCTCTGATTTATCGTCTCTCTACCCAACCCCACGGGTTCTACTTGTGGTTGTGGAGAAGCAACGAAACCCTCTACATCTGTGTGCTTTCCTCGGGTTTCTCGGGCCTGGGCCAGCCTGCCGCTCAGAAACAAAACCGGCCGCCCCTGCTGCCAGCCACAGCCCTGGAGGCCAGTCCGCCTCCTCCTGCCCCGATTTCCAACACTCTGGTCCCCAGGTCCCCAAACCCTCGTCCAATCCGGGCCCAGCCCCTTCCCCTCCCAAGTCGCTCTGAAATTCTCCTGTCAGTTTAATTCCGTGATCGATGAGGAAGAGCAGGAAAAATGGCCCGGCACAGCTGGTTTCCCCGTTAGCCCTAGCAGGATTCCTGGCCTCGCTGGCGACGGCTGAGTGAAATGTTTGCAGAACGCAGAGAACACAAGTCAATAACAATTTAGCGGGATTGGGAGCAAGTACCTTCCCTGCACGGACAGCCGTTCCCGGGGGACAGGGAAGACAGTGTGCAGGATATTGCTGAAGCGCCTGGAAATATTTCCAAAATGCCACTCCAAGAGGCTCGGGGTGTGGGGGGTGGAAAGAATGAAGAGGAGGAGGGGGTGACCCGGAGGACACCTGCTCCAGCTCACTCCCGGACCCTCCAGCCTCGCCGGCCCCTCTGCAGGGAGAAACTTCGGCTTTGTGAATGTGGCTCCCTCCCCACGGCCAGCCATTTGCACCCCTGCAAGCAGCTGCCACCTAGGAGCCGCCTTGACCATAACACTCCAGCTTCTTGATTTTTCTTCTCTCAATTCTGCCTCCGCCAGCGGGGATGGCTGGGGGTGTGCGAGGAAGAGTGGGTCTCCCAGGCCAATTTCAACCTCTCTCCTGGTGGCACCACCCACGTGGCTGGGAGCAGGTAAAGAACTGAACACAGCACCCTGGGCAGGGAAGGCAACCCCCTTCCAAGAGGGCAGGGGTGAGCCATTCTCATGCCCCTGGACCCTGCAGGGGCCCTTCCCCCATCTGGGACAGTCCGCCCTCACCTGCCTCCTGCTGGGCCTTCGACACCTCCCGAGGAAGGGCTGCCACAGTGACATCAGAAGGAAGGAACGAGAGGTACCCAAATTGAGGAATAAAAATGAGGCGGGGAGCTTACGGGAAACTTCTGTCTCCAGATGGCTGGGGAGATGCACAGCAGAGGGATATTTGAAATAATAAATTCTCTAACTTCACATACTTGCCTGAACTTTCCTGATGGTGGTTTTGAAAGGCCGATGATCATGTTTTCATGGCCAGGATCAAGGAGGCACACTTGCCAGGGCTGCTGTGGGGGTAACGGGCTCTCCTGGTCCCGATCTGTTGCAAACGTGCCATCCTCTGAATGATTCAGTTGCGGGGTGGGGGCGGGGTGAGCTGCGGCAGGCTTTAAATCTCATCCGTGTGCTGAGGACTTCCAAATTTATATCTCAGGCCAGACTTCGCCCCCGAGCTCTGAACTCATACATCTATCCGTGTGACGCCCCGCGGGAAGCCTGAGAGAGTCTCACAGCGAACTTGCCCACAACACCCCCCACCCGCTCTCCCCAGCTTCCCGGGCCTCGCCCGTCATGGGCACCACCGTTCTCGGAGAGACTCCAGCAAAAGTCTCGGCACCCGCCCTAACTCCTCCTGTCTTGAGAATCAAGTCCGGCTGGCTCCACCTTTACCACTACACTCAACCCACTTGCTTCTCTCTGCCCCTGGTCTCTGTCCCCGCCCAGGCCACTGCGCTTGCTTGCTGGGACAACTACAAAGGGACTCCTACCTCCATTCCTGCCTCTCTACAATGCATGCCCCAGATAGCAGCAAGGATAAGGTCTGGCAGTGTAAATGAGGCCAGGGTACTCCCCTCTTTAAATCTTGGAGGGACTTCCCAGTGTACCTGAATAAAAGCCACGCTCCCAGCCACGCCCCACAAGGCCCCACAGGGAGCTCTGCTGGCCTCTCCAGCTCTGCTTCCCACCATTCTCCAGTCTGGACCAGTTCTCTAGGCACAAGGACCTGCTGGAACATGCTTCTGCCCCAGGGCCTTTGCATCTGCAGTTCCCTCTGCCTGGAATGTTTTCCCCCAGATCTGTCTGGCTGGCTGGCACCATTGCATCACACAGAAACGCTGACTCTTCAGAAAGACTTTTTCCAGCCCCCAGATGGAAACCTCTCCCCCTTCTCCCTGCCTGAGGAGTATGTTTTATTCTCCTTTCTCTTCTCATTTCCTCCACAGGGCTTGCCAACATCAGAACTGTGATGTTACTTTTTCTTTGTTGTCCTCTGTCTCTCCCTCAACATAAGCTCCATGCGGGCAGGGACCCTCTCTCTTGTTCACTGCTGTGCTCTGTGCTGAGTAAGGGCCGGATGACCAGCTACCACTGAAGAACTGAGCGAAGTAATCAATGAAAGTGGAGCCAAGTGAGAAGGGAAAATGGGGCCCTTTCCAGGGAAAGTTGGAGTCCCTGAGCAGAGGACTCTGGGCAGAGGGGTGGAGGGGGTTCCGATGCCTCTGGAATTGTAGGCTCTCTGAAAAAAGCGGGTCATGGTGAGAGGCTTTGGGATAAAATGAGGGCAGCCATTTTTGGCCTGGCAGCTGCAAGCTTCTTCTATAAATGGTGAGACAGTGAATATTTTAGGCTTCGCGGGCCATAGGGTCTCTGTTGCAGCGACTCAGCTCTGGCCTGGCAGTGTGAGAATGCGGCCACAGACACGCGTGAGTGAACAGGCATAGCTGTGTGCCCAGAAAACTTCATTTACAAAAATGGGCTGTGGGCTGGATCTGCCTGTGGGCCGTTGTTTGCAACCACTGCCCTACCTGGATTTGGAGCCCAGGTCCGATAAGGGGGACCATCTGGGATTTAGGAACTGCTGGGGCTATAGGGAGTGGTGGAATGGGGTTGTCTGTTCTGCAGTGTGCAGAGCTGTGTGCCCTCAGGCAAGTCACTAGACTTCTCTGGGTCTCAGTTTGTACCTCAGAAAAATGGGAATAGCACCTCTCTCCAGGGAGTTGGGAGGCTCAAATGAAACCACTTGGCATTGGCATTGCTCCCTGCACACAGTAGGTCCTCGACAAAGCTCTCTCCTGTCTTTCTTTCTCTTTCATCTGACTCAATCTTTAGTAAGAAGTGACATGATTGCCTCTTTCCAGACCGGTGGTGTTCTGGCTCAGGGTTAGGAATATCCGGCTTAAGACCAAACAGGGCCCGGGGCTGGCTGCCTGCCTAACTAGCCGTGGGGCCTGGAGCCGGTTTCCCTCCCTGTGGGTGACAGTGAGGCTGGACTGAGCTCTGACCCTTGCACAGTGCCCAGCACATGCTAGGTGCTCAGTTAGAACCGGCCCTGCCGATGACTAAGGTCTCATTGACGTCTGAGTACTCACCCCCCAGTTAGCACGCACCCACCCTGCACTAGACGCAGGGCCTAGGCAGGGGACACGCAGAGGGCGTGTCCCCTGGAGGGTAAAGCCTGGAGGGAAGAAGAGAGAGTTGACAATCGCCCACCGGGACACAGAGTGGCAGGAAGACGGGGTGTGGGGGTCACAGATGAGGGAACCGGGGACCAGCCGTGTTGGGGAAAGCTGACCTCTGACAGTTGGGCTGAGATCTGGAGGATAAGGGCTCCAGCTGCGTGCCTGAGGCCAGTGGCATGGGACAGGTGCTCGTCTGTGCCTGGCGAGCCCCTCTCTCTGCCGGTGGGCCTGGCTCGGGCGGGGGACAGCGCCGCTGCCAGTCGCTTGCCATGCTGGTCATGTCCGCGCTCCCAGCTCGGGAGGTGAAAGGTGCCGCGGCTAACCACAGCCCATCATCGCTCCCAGCTCGGGAGGTGAAAGGTGCCGTGGCTAACCACAGCCCATCACTGCTCCCAGCTGGAGTAAGACAATGCCGGCAGCGAGCCGCCCCCCCCCCCCCCCCCCCCCCCCCCAGAAAAGCCTGTTTGCCTGGCCTCCCTCCGGCGGCGTGCACTCGGAAACGGAGGCTCGCGCGGGCGGGCTGCTTCTGTCCCATTATGTTCTCTCGCGCGCCCCGAGGCCTGCCAGGCCCTGAAAGCTTCTCGATGCTGCGACCCTGCTGGTTTGTAACTCGCTCGGGAAGAAAGGGACACAGCCAGCGGCCACCACTCCTCCTTTGCCCCGCATCGTACGCTCCACCCTCCCACAGAATAGCACTCTCCGTCCTCCCCCTGCTCCCCTTCCTCCTCCTCCTTGCCGAGCTAGAGACAGAAAGCTGATTTTGGCCTGGGAGGGGAGGCAGGAAGACGGGCCTGCGGGGAGCTGTGCGGGAGGCAGCTGGCCTGCTGGTCCCTGTAGAAAGCCCCGTCTGCCTGGGGTCAAGGTCTGTGTCCTCAGCGCAACTTCTCAAATGACTTTCAGAGACCGGCTCTGTGCTGTTCAATGGGATGGGACGGGTGTTTTGTAAGCATCAACAGGTAAGAGGAAACATAACGCCCTGCCATCATCCAGGGACAGAGGATGGAATGAAGGCTCCCACTGGGGGCAGGGAGGGTGAAGGGCCAAAACTGGCTTCTTCTGGGAGCTGGACAAGCAGTGAGCACCAGACTGGGGCCAAGCATGTCGAGCTTCCACAACTGTGGCAGAAGGCAAAATGGTCTGAATGCCGTCTTACCTGTAAGAGTCCTCCCCCCTCCCCCTCCCCCTCCTCCTCCGCATCGCCTAGTGCACTGACAAGCGCCCACCATGTGCGAGGCATGGGGACGCCCTCGAGACATGGGCCACCAGATGGCATCTCGAGTCGGAGGCAGACACATTGTCCTGAGCACTGCCTGTGTTGGGGCACATCCATTCTCTCTCTCATACACACATGCACGTTTGTTACTGCCCAGGTGTGTAAAAACCGGGGCTCTCCCTTACGTCTCAGTCCTCTGCCCAGAGGGCATCCCCCTTCGCCGGCCTAGACTGGAAGGCGCAGAAGGCGGGCAGCGTTCTCGGCGGCCCAGAGAAGGAAGGAGAACAGAGCCTGACGGGAGGGAGAAGCCCTCCACGGCCGCATGCTCACGACGCGCCAGGAGCGCCACAGGCACCATCGCCCGGAGCCCTGCGTCCCCTCCCGAGGTGGGCACCCCAGGGCATTGTGCAGACGACAAGGCTGGGGCTGAGCGACTTGCCCGAGGTCACAGAACGGGCACGGGGACACATACAGTGGCGCACACCTGCCATAAGAATGTGTGGTGCAGCAGGCGGCTGAGAGGCAGGTCTGACTCCTGACTCGGCCCCTCATGGCTGGGTGCCCTTGGGCAAGTTATCTGCCCACTCTGTGCCTCAGTCTCCTCATCTGTGAAACAGAGGATGAGGACAGTATTTACCTCCTAGGATTCCGCAGGATTAGTACCTGTAAAAGCCCACTGATAGGACCTGGCACGGAGTAAGGCTTAACAGATGAAGGTTGTTACAGTAATAATAACAATGATTAGTATCATCTCGCCTGCACTGCACATCGAGCTGTCTACCTTGACCTAGGCTCGTCAGGGACCCCCTGGAGGACAGAGAGCCTGGTCATGGGCGCTGGGATGCTCTCGGCCCACCAGCATCCTGTCCTCACGGTCACCCCAGGTTAATGGCTGGTCTGCTGGAGAAGCAAGCCTCAGGGCAGGGGCAAACTCAGGTGGCTCTCACTGATCACATGGTCACAATGAGGTCTTTGGCTGGGGTCACTGTCCCCGAGGGCAGCTCGGAGGCCACGGCGTCACCAGCAAGCTTCTTGCAGGGCCCTGCCAAATGGCAGGGATGCCGGCCTTTCATTCCGAGGCCCACCGTTCCACAGGGAGCCCTTTGTCGTGGCCTTGGTGCTCAGGCAAATGGGCTCGGGGCCTCCTCCTGAGATCTGAGTGCCTGCCTGGCGGAGACCAGGGCTGGGGGAGCGACTGGGCATGGATCCCACCTGCCCTCGAGTCTGCCAGGGCCTGGAAGCTCCGAACAGGGCGGATTTCAACACAAATGAGCTGGGCACTTTTCGCCACAGGGAAGGAGCAGAGCAGGGCAAAGTGTCCGGCCAGGAGGGCAGGAGGCCAGAGCCCTGGTCCGAACATTCAGGGCTGCCGTGAGCGCCTCCCGTCTCCTGAAGAGATCAATCAGACAGTGGGGCGGGCGGGAGAGAGGGACTCACATTTCCCCAGCGACCACTCTGTGCCGACTCGTCCAGCCCCCAACTCTGCGCCTCAGTTTCCTCACCTGTGAACAGGGACAACGGAACACGCACACCACAGGCCTTCTACGAGGACATGCTGTGTCAACACTAAAGGGCTGTGCATTGTTTCTCATTACAATTTACCATTTAGTCCCTCCACTGCTGGAAGGGAGTCCGCAGATTCTAGGCTCAGGGTCTGGGGGGGTCAGGATGAAGGAGGCCCTCCCTGCAGGGCACACTCACACACACGCCTCAGATCTCATGGAGCCGGACCCTTTGATAACGGCGTCTGCCGTCTAACACAGTGCACGGGGGCAGGGGCTGCAGTCGGTCTGGAGTTCAATCTCAGCTCCGCCCCTTGCTAGCTGAGTGACTCTGGGCGCACACATCGCTTAGCCTCTCCAGGCAAGATGGGGACAGCAGCGCCCACAGCTGCTAGGGCTGCTGAGAGGAGCAACGAGACAATGCGCGTGCCCTCCTGAGGCCGGCCCCTGGCACACGGGAAGTCCTGAATCAACAGCAGGTTTCACGAGTCACCTCAGTGCCTGGTGGGTCTCAGTTCTCCCACCTGTAAAGTGGGCTAACCGTGCCCACCTCACAGGGCTGCGGAGGGGGGATCAACGGGAAGACGAACGCAAACAAACCACTGTCTTTATTACCATTATTATTCTACCTGCCGCCGGCTGGGATTGGCCTGCAGCTGAGTGGAGACAGGCACTCCCACAGCTTCGCTGGGCTGAGGCGACACTGCTGTCGCTGGAACTCAATTTATTGAAGGGGCTGCTCTCCCACGCAGGCAGAACTGCCGAGCCGGCGTCTGCCACTGGCCTGGGGCTGCGGGGGGACCAGGAGAGTCCCTTACACAAACATTTGCCGACAGGTGCATTTGGGCCTGTCAATGGCTGTCGATAGGATGGGCTCTCCTTCTGCCCATCAGGATCTGGGGACTTATTGAGTCGTGAGCTTGCAACAGCACACTGACCCTGCTTTCTCCCATTCCTCATTCGCCTTGGCTCGTCTATTCCCCAGCCTTGGACTGAGGGCCCGGCCTGCGCCAGACACTGTGCCAGGTACGGGGGCCCAGGGAGGAACTGACTCGTGACACGGATGAGCACAACGACACGGTCTCCATGCTGGGAGGGACACCAGGGAGGGAGGTGGGGGAGAAACACCCTGACCCCACTCCCCTCCCCTCCCCGATTCCCGGCAAGGCCTCCCAATGACCCGTCCTGACTAGAAGCCAAAAGGCACCGAGGCCACCGACACTGTCCACACGGGTCAGCCTCCCGGCACGGAGTAGGTAAACAGGGCAGGGAGTGGAGGGGCGGACGGGGGCACCCAGCACAGGCTGGGAGGGGACAGGGCCCAAGCCCCCGCGGCCGGCCCAGCGGAGGGCAGCTCTCTGGAAGCCCGGGGCTCTTACCGTGGAAGTGCTCGGCCGTCTTCCGCCGCAGGGCCTGCAGGGTCACCTCGGAGTCGGCCCACTCCAGGACCAGCCTCCGGCCGTACAAGTGGGTGCTGTGACACAGGGCGTTGAAGGCTCTCTGGGGACGGGGGACAGGAAACGAAACAGTGCATCAGCTGAGACCTCATTGCAGATGCTCCCTCTGCCCTCCTCCTGCCTGCCGGCCTTGAAAACCTGGAGGCAAGGTTGCGCCCTGGTGACACCTGATCTCTGGCGAGGGTGTGGGAGCCGTGGGCACATCTATTCAATTAGTGGGGTACGTTCCCAGGGACAGAGCTGCAAGTGACTGTGCGGTCAATATATCTGCTGTCAGGGCCTGGGCCCAGTGGGCACCTTCTATCCCACGTTACATCCGATTGGGGGTGGGCAACCCCATTAGCCTACTGGCCTCCCACCCGGCTGTCAGGGGCAGTGCCACGTGAGAAAGCTGAGCCCTGAAGCCGCTCGATGACGACCACGCAGGCCCCTCCGTCTTGCTTGGTGGCACTGTCCTTCGCTAGCCCTAGGGATTCTGTGCCCCATCTCTCCTTGCCACCCTCGGCCTCCTCACCAGCCCCTGCCCTCCTGGCCGCTGGCCTGGGTGCCGCCACGCGCTCCTCCCGCTGGCTCTGTGCTGTTCCCGACCTCCCCACTCTGCCTACTGCCCTCTTTCTGGTTTTTGTTTTCCAACAGCTCGATTGAGACACAATTCACACACCATACAAGCCATCCATTTGAAGGCACAATTCAGTGGGTTTTAGTGTATCTGGAGTGTGTAACTGTCACCATATCGATTTTAGAACATTCTCATCATCATCACCCCAGAGAAACTGCGGACTCATTAGCAGTCGCTGCCCCGCCAGCACCGAGCCACTTCCCGCCTCTAGGTTAGCCCCTTCTGGACCCTTCACATCACTGAATCCTGCAGCACCGGCGAGCTCCCCGTTCAGCACTGCTGGGTCTCAACCAGAGCGCTGCGCGGGGGCCCTTCCTGCAATGCTCCCGTGGGGCAGAGGCCATGGCCGGGAGCGGCTCCGGAGTCACCTTGCTTGGGCAGGGCGGGCTCTGAATTCTCAGCTCCAAGAGCCCGGGCAAGTTAAACGCATCTCCCTGGCCTCAGTTTCCTCATCTATCAAACAGGAGTGTTATGGTGCTCCAACCTAAGGGTTCTAGAGAGGAGGAGGAGCTAACAGGGAAAGTGCCTGGAGCGGTGTGGGGGCACAGAGTAGGCGCTCAATAGATGCTAGAATCCATTGTGTTGGCGCCATGGGCTTATCACATTTGCAAGCCCCTGCTCGCAGCAGGAGGCCTCCGGTCAGCGCAGGGTGTGAGCAGGGCCGGCTCCGGGTGCTCGGCAGCACGCATGGCGCACAGGGGCGGCTGCTTCTCCGCTTCTGGGCTCCGGCACGGGAGGAGGAGCTGTGGGGTTTGTGCCTCTTGCTTCTCTGGTGCCGCAAGCAGGCCGTGGCTACCCCGGAGGGTTCGGGACTAGAACCAATGCAACTCTGGCCGTCAATCGCAGCCTGACTGTCAGGGGTTGGATTGTGCCCCACAGAAGAGATGCCGAAACCCCAAAGCCCGGCACCTCAGGGTGTGACCTTATTCAGAAACAAGGTCTCTGCAGGGGTGGTGAGTAGATTAAGGCGAGGACACCGCAGCAGAGTGGGCCCTAATCCAGTGGGGCCGTGTCCTTCTGAGAGACGGCCGTGCGAGGACACAGAGACAGGGCGAGTGCGCGTGAGGACGGAGGCAGAGACGGAGCAATGCCAGCAAGCCCAGGATGCCCGCTGTCACCAGAAGCGAGGAGGAGGCTGGAACAGACCTTCCCTCAGAAGGAACCAACACTGCCGACGCCTTGATCGTGGACTCCTGGCCCCCAGAACTGTGAGAGGACACATTTCTGTTGTTTGAGGCCCCCCGTCAGTGGTACTTTGCTTGGCCTCCTAGCAAAATAACACAGTGACCGTGGGCAAGCCACCTGCCCCACTAGGAGCCTCGGTTTCCTCATCTATAAAATGGGGCTGACTGCGGGACTTACACACAACAAGCCCCGTGGGGGGCGCAGGGCAGATATCCCATAAACAACGGCATCTGAAGCGCACACTGGCGGGAGGCGGTGGGACATGCATCTTTTTAAAACGAGACGCGTGGCCAAACTGAAGAAGCGCTTTGCTCTCTTCTGTGTTTTTCTGAGAAGGGCCAGGTGCAGGGAACTTTTCTCTCTCTTTTTTTAACTTTAATTTAAAAACTCTTTCCGACTGCCAGCAGAGCCTCTGCATTTTTTTCCATGTGGATATAAAAATGCATCTGGACTCTGAGCCGAAATGGCCCATTCAGAGCTTTAAAACACACGCGTTCTCAGCTGGCGAGGCAGAGAAACAGCCTGATTGCGGGAGCTGGGGTGTGGAGACGGGGGAGAGAAATTTGTCGGGAGTCTGGCGTGGCGGGTATTCCATCCTGGTGCCAGGGTCCCCGAGGAGCTGCAGTCCCCGGGACACGCTCGGGCGGGGGCGGGCGAGGGGCTGGAAGCCAAGCTGACGTCAGAGGAAGGGACTAACAGAGGCGGGGAGGGGGCCCAGGAGAGATGCCCCAACCCCGGCCTCCCTCTCTGATTCCAGCGTGTTCTTTCTTACCCCTGGAACCCCGTGCTCCATTCCTGTGCCACACAAGCCTGGCGAGGTCTCCATTCATCCTAGGAGCTGCTGACAATTCCTCTCCTGGCCTCCCTCTGACATCAACCTGGCAAATTCTCATCTCCTTCTCTTTGGAAGGGTTCTTCACCTCATGAGGTGAGGTGGCACAGCAGCTAAGACTGAGGGCTCTGGACCTCGGCTACTTTGGTTCAAATCCCTGCTCCACCACTTGCAGGCTGTCTGCTCTTGGGCAAGCTGCTTAACCTCTCTGAGCCTGTTTCCTCATGTGTAAAAGAGAGGCAGCAGCAGAGAATGGATGGGAGGATTCAAGGAACTATTAAGTCTAGCACAGAACTGGCTGGCACATAAGAGGTCTCACTCAATGTGGGCTGTTACTATTATGTATGCCCTCAACTCGACTCCCCATTATTACGCTAAAGAGCAGGAACAACGGTAGGTAGGACACAAAAGCTCTTTTGTATGTGAAGTTAGAGCAGAATATGTGGTTCTCCAAAAATAGTTCTAACCCCTGCAGGCTAATAAGCAATCAGGGTGCCTTCCTGAGTGCCCACTGCCTGGGTGGCTGCACTGTGGTGGTCTCAAACTGTCGTGGGCATGAGGACAGTGATTCGAGGCTAAAAGGGACCCTAGATTGAGTGCTGAGGAACTGCGTGTCCTGAACAGAGCCGAATGAGGCCTGTCGCACTGGGGCGTCCCGGGAGGCAGGGGTGGGTGTGGAGGAGGACAGAGCCGGCCCTCGGGGCTGCAGACTCCTGCAGGGGGAGACGCTGAGCTGCAAGGAAGGTCCAGGCAGCAGAGGGGACGTGCAGCCCTGGCTCCTCAGGCCTGAGGTCTGCCAGCAGCTGCTCCCTGGTCTGTGCCACACTTGGCTCCACCGACGCCTGAGCCACCTCCTCCCCAGAAAGAGCCGTCCTCCACCTCTGCCCAGGCACGGGCTCTGCTGCTCTACAGCCCTCGGCCCCGTGCATGCTGGGGCGCTCGCTCGGGGGCAGCGCAGGGCTGGGGGCTCGACAGAGGGGGCAGGGAGTTGCTCCCGGCCGTACGCTTCTCTCCCAGTCCCACTTCGCTGCCTGTGTCCTCCCACGGAGCCAAGGGCTTCTCCTATCGTGGATCGTGGGTCGCCTAGTCCCATGACCGCCACCTAACTCCCATCTCAACCACGGGAAAACCGAGCACTGGCCACCTCCCTTCCTCCTTTGCCTTTCAGGTTCTGTATGTCCTGTCTCTGGGCCTTTGTAGCGTCTGCGCCAGCTTGGAAGAGCTCCCTGGTCACAGCCGACTTGCAGGCCCCGCCGTCCTCACACAGGCTGCAGCCAGGGGTCCTCCTGCGCCCTGCACGCGGGCTCCATCCTGGCACCTGCCCTGTAACGCCGCTGTGTGCTGCTCCCCAACTCGACCTCGACCCTCGGAGGGAAGGCCCTGGCCTGGCTACAGTTAGCACAATGCTCCGGACAGAGTGCGCTCAGGGAACATTCTGGAGCAAATTCCTTCACTGAGGTCCAGAAAACACGTCTCCAGACTGGCAGGGGCAGTCAGGTTGGTCCTGGTTGGAGATGGACGGCTGGCTTAGGCGCCCCGCCACAGTTCCTTCACACTCTGGGATTCAGACCACAGAGCCGCAGGGCGAGGAGCACGTCTCGCCCTTGACTGTCCAGATGACTGGGTTGGTCTGCCTCTTGGTTGGGACGAGACTGATGCACACAGTCTTGGGTCTGGCAGACACGACTTTGGGACCTCGGGAGATGGGAACAGGCACCGTGCCACCAGGACCTGGGAGACCACCCAATCGCCTGATTGGGTCGCTGCAGAAACCTCAAGATCTAGAAGGAAGGCTCAGTGCATTCTTCCGGCCAAGAGGAGAGGGTGGCAGAAGAGGGCACCCCCGCTCTCTGGTGCCACTTCCTGCCGTCGCCTCATGGGCCGGCACTGGTTACTCCTGCTCCTCTCCCTGGGCCCACGCTCTGTGCTTGGGCTGGCCCCCATAGGCTGGATAACCAGGCCTCCCTGCCCTCTGCTTTCTATTTAGGTTAAGCAAATGGGAGACTGCAGGGGGTTCTCTCCCTGCTCCCGGCCCCAGGACCACAGCTCCTGCCAGCAGCCCCTCCTTGACAGTTCTGGCTCTCACCTTTCCCTCCAAGCAGCCCTTTGGCCTAAGGGTGGTGACAGCTCCCACTGTCACTGGTGTCTGGGGGCTTCACTATCCCTGGCAAGTAGTCCCCGAGCCCTCCTTACCCCTCCATCAATCTCTCTTCATTTGAACCATCTGGGGGTGGAGTCTGTGTCCTGACCCAGATGGCTGCTGAAGTCCCTGTGCCTTGACCTGGGGCAGATGGACTTCCTGCTTCAGATAGCAGGTCTCAGGCCTGGCTCTGCTCAGAGAACGTGAGGCCCGACAAGGACTGCTCTGAGTCCAGAGCTAGCCCTGTGATCCGGTTCTCTGGCTTGGCTGTCCTGGAACCCCGCCTCTCTGATCTCTGACCTCACCACCGACTGCGGTGCCCAGAGCCCGGCCTCCCGCTGCCTTCTGTGCTCTCCCTGGAAGGAACTCTGGGATGGCGGAGGGGAATGACGGTCGCACGCTAAAGAGTGAGCAGGCCTGGCGGCCACCTTTACAGAACAGACAAGGCGCTGGAAGGCTGCCAGTGTGGCACTGGGCCTGACCTTTCCGCGGCTCTCCCTGGAGACAGACCTTCTACTTGTGGCAACAAAGCCGACTCGGTGCTCTTGGGAGGGCTCCTGTCCCAGGGGCTGTGGCTCCCGGGATTGCTGAGGACGGCTCCAGCCTTCAGAAGTCCAGGGCACTCTCTCGGCTCCTTCTGCTCTGCGTCTTGCAGAGTGGGAGGCCTGCGTCTCTCAGCAGACGCCACTGCACCTGAGCACGGACCACGCCAACCTGTCCCAAGCCATCTGTGCCCCTGATGCCTGGAGGAAGTGTGACCTGAGCTGGCCAAGAATGACCACGTGTGCCCAGGAGCACAGAGACTGAGCAAAGGGAACAGGAGCACCGGCCCCAGCTGGGACCCTCAGGGGTCTGGCTCCTTCTCTCTGCCGAGGTAGTGGGAAAACAGGGGCATGTCACTTCTGGGAGGAGGGTCTGCCGTCCCGGGATGTGCAGTGTCAGCTCCCCTGGGGGGCCGTCCTGTGCTCTGAGAAGAGATCCTGTTCGTCCCTGTCCCCCTGCTCCCAGAGCCCTGGAGGCAAGTGCTCGACAGCCCGCCAGCTACTCGCGGCCTCCACAGGGCAGCAGGGAGGCAGGAGCTGGTGCTGGAATAAGCCGGGCTCTCTGCACAGCAGCAAGTGGCTCCCACTGTGGGCCTCACTCAGCACCTCGGTCCATCCCAAGTCATGATACCATGGAGCCAGGGGGAGTTTCTAAGAGAAACCCTCGGGGCCCCATTTCCAGGCTGTCGTGTCCAAAATCTTTCAGACAAACAGACATCTCTTCCATTCACTCACTCACTCAGCTCCATCCAACCCAATTAAACAGCTGTGGAGGACCTACTCTGAGACAAACCCCAAATTAGGGGACACAAAGGTGACATGCCGCCTCTGACCTCTGGGTGAAATAAGAGCCACCAGGAAAAGACGGCCGACCCCAGGTAGCCAAGGGTCAGAAGTGATGAGGCAACGAGGCGGTGTGGCCTGGTAAGGGCTCGGGCTCTGAGGGTGTCATGAGGTGTGGCCCGGGGAGAACCTTCTCTGAGTCTTCACTTTCTCAACTGCAAAGTGGGGGCGCTTCAGCCTCCTGGGGCTGCCGGGAAGAACAAACACGATCACAATCAAAGTCACGCGTCACTGAACGATGGGGACACGTTCCGTGAAATGCGTCGTCAGGCAATTTCATTGCTGTGCGAACACCACAGAGTGTGCTTACACACACAGAGATGGCAGGGCCCACCATACACCCAGGCCGTGTGGGACTCACCTCCCGGGACCACTGTCACATACGTGGTCCGGTGTGGACTGAGCCGTTGTTACACAGCGCATCATTGTATTCATTTCACCCAGCGCCTGGCACACAGTGGGGGCCTGATGCCGGGGACCTGGATGGTTGCCACTGGTAGCATAGTTTTTTAAAAGTTATTACTAGTGCTAATGGAAGGGAGAAAGGTCGTCCAACTCAGCTGGGCTTGTCGCCTTTCCCTGGTAAGTTGTACTGCCTGCCTGATAAATCTGAGAGGAGGACACTCGAACCTGAGTCGTCCTCAGGACAGCGGAGCCCCGTCCCTCCCATTTGACCTCACAGGGGCTGGCCAGGCCTCAGTGCACACAAGGGTGGAGGGAGGGACGCAGAGAGCAGAGGGGTACGTCGTGGCGCTGCTTCCACCCTGGCCATGAAGGACGGGCACTTGCTAGTCTGAGGAGGGTGGCTTGTCCTGATCCCAGGTTCTTAGTCCATAAATGTGTTAGCTGAGCCTGAGTCCCTGCCTTGAAATGCAAGGCTCAGGATTCAAACACATTTTCTTCTATCCCTGGGCTCTGATGATGGGAACTACGCAAAACTGTGCAACTGGAACACAGGTACGTGGTACACACCTAACACACATGCCTAAATAGGAAAGCGGGGACAAAACCCTAAATCCCGAATTTGCTTCCAGTTAACATTTCAGGAGACAAAGAACAATGGAGACCTAGGCTTCAGACCACAGCCCCTCGGGCCCACGGGGCCCAGGACACCGAGCTGCCTCCGCTTCCCTGGTGCTGGTGCCACGGCCTGGGGGAAGCATCGTCCCACGTGATCTTCACCATCACTGCAGGGGCAGCATTACCATTTCCCGCTGTGGTGTGAGTGACCTGGGGTTCCAGATACGAAGCCCTCGTCCACGTTCACGCAGTGGGAAGTGGCAGCTCTGACCCCACAGGCCACGCTGTGAACCCTGTGCAGCCCTGTTGGCCGAGAACACGGGCAGCCAGGATGCCGCGTGCACATGGACTCCTCACTGCCTCGGGGCACTGGCCCCTTGGAGCGCGGCTGCCTTATCACGGGGCCCCACGGGGACTCACTCTCCTCCCTCCTTGCGGTTGATGAAGGAAACGTGTGTTGAACACACATCGCTGATAATCTGAAGGCGACTGTCCTTCACCGTGGGTGCAGTGTGGCCCGGCACTGTGCTGGGCAACGGGTACCCCTGCCTGAAGAAGCTCGTCTGGCTCACTCATCCCACCTCTGTCCCCCCCAGGCCTTCTATGGGTGGAATCTGCAAGGCAAAGACCATGGGTGCAGAGAGGCCTAATGTGAGCCTGTACGAAACACTGAGCATTACCCCAACAGGGTGGGCCCGGGCCATGTGTCCACATGGCTCCTCTGCCCCCTTCTCCGGCACCATGCAAAAGTGAGAAATGAGAGGGGAGCCGTTAACTGGTACGACCCTACAATTAGAGCCACGGCTATTCACCACGGTGAGAACAGCTCTGCCTGCCAACGCGAGCCGCCATCGAGTCTCCCTACTGCCGGCTCCCCCCCAAGTGTTTATTTAAGCCAACACATTGCTCTGCTAATTGGATAACATTCCATGTGAAAATAGACCTTTTAAAACAACAGCAGCGGCGGCAAATAAAAACAGCTGCACTGCAAAAGTACAAAGGCGCGGCGGGCTCGGGGAGGAGGAGATGTGCGTGCACGGGAGACATTAACATCCTGGTTTCAGGCTGCAAGTCTGTTCTCTGTGTTCTTTCCTTTCCGTGTCGCCCTTCCTTCCTTCCTCCGTGACCAGCCCGGTCTGGGTGAAGAGAGAGGACGTGGCGGCTTCTCCATGGAATCCCAATGGCTGCTGGTGGCCTCTCGGCCAATGGGGATGGGCACACCTTGCTGGGAAGCCAGCTCACCTGCCCAGGTGGAATCTCTTGGGCTCGGGAGGGCTGGAAGGAGACGGAGTGTGTGCTGGCGGGGGCCTGCTCCTCCTCCGGGGGCTGCGAGGAGCCGAGTTCATCCTGGGCTTGTTCCCAAGATCTGTTTTAAGGACCAACTTCTTAGCTTCCTCCAAAATTTCTCTACTTGGCGAGTCCTTTCCTTTGGTGAGAGGGGGCTGGGTGAGAGGTGACGGGTGTGGTGGAAAGAGGAGGGGCTGGCACAGCAGAGCTGGCATGGAGCTGGCACTCAATGCAAGTGAATAAACGAAGGCAAGGAGGGAAGACGTCCTGCATACATGAGCTTTGGAATCAGATTGACACGTGCAGTTTTGCAGCTCTGCCCAGCACTGGCTGTTTGACCCTGGGCAAGTGACTTCATCCCTTTGAGCCTCAGTTTCCCCACCTGTCAAATGGCCCCCTACCACCTATCTCCTGGAGTCCCAGGAGGATTAAAGATTACACAGGCAAATGCCCAGCACCGTCCCTGCTGAAGACAGGCTTGTAGAAGTTGACAGTTTTTATCAACGCCATGATGTGGCCCTTCCAGAAACATCATCAGGGCCTACAGAATCCTGTGGCGCCTGAGACACTACAGATAGCTGTACACACAGGCACAGACCCAGGGCACCCAGGGGAGACCAGCGCGGTCGGGGCGCCTTTGAGTCCTTGACTTCTTGTCCGCCGCATTGACCTCTGTCCCGCTCCTGTCCACCACGTGGGGAGGCTCTTTGAGAGACGCGAGTCACCACACCTGGAGGTTTAGATGATAGGGTGCCTTCAGAGGGACCGATGTTTACTGCCCGGGACATGGGGGGCTGGTAACTCTTCCTGCGGGGGAGAACATGCCAGCTCCTGGAGCCCGTGACGAGGGTAGAGGCTGGGTCCCACCTCATCTGGCATCTCAGCATCAGAGCTGGGTCTGGGCTTCCGCTCAGTTCCCAGGGCTCTGAGCAGCTGCACGGAGGGAGCGCAGCAAATGCCTGGAGGGACCAGGGAGGGAGTTATGCAAATCTCCCGCCATCCTGGGGCCGCTGCAGGTTGGGATGAGACAATGCGTGTACGGTGTACATGTCACATACAAAGCCGGTGCATTGGTCGCAGGAGCCTCTGGCTATTGTCATCAGTTGCCTGGTTACTCTGAGCTCCGCCACAACAGCCTTCGCAGAGCCTCATGCTAGGATTCTCTTTCCAGTCTGGGGGTGTGTGCTTGACCCAGAGGGGCTTGGCAGATAACGGAGTGCCCGATGATGTGCAGGGTGGAACATGGTGTCATGCAGAAAGGTTGAGACTCAGAATCCCTGGGTGCACGGAGGCACATGCTTGGGGCCTGAGCAGAGACAGTGGTGACAAGGGGATGACTCTGGGGATTGATCGGAGCCTAATTCTTCTCTCCTCTGCCAGCTGTCGAAGCGGACCAGTTGATGCCCAGGGAGGAGCACTGTACTGGGAGTCCCTTTCGTCTTTTCCTCCCTTCTCCTTTTTCCCCATCCGAGGACTGCTTGGGGCCCCCACAGGAGGCTTACATCTCCAGGTCCAAGCTGCTGCCAATGCTAAGAGCGACCGACTATTTATCTTAACGGAGGGCGCCATGACAGGAAGTGGGACAAAGCCCTTGGTGAGGGTTCCAGTGGGTCAGGGTCAGTCAAGCTCCGGGAGGGGTTTCTAAAGGAGGACTCCTTCCCTAGAGTGCTTCAAAAGGAGGACCACGTAGGGGGAGCTGGCCCCGGGAAACTGGGGCTCATGGAGGTTTCCCCGCCAATCCTGGGATTCCCATGAATTCCTTTTACTGAGCAAAAAAGATCTGCGGGGTTTGTCACTCAATCTCCCTGTGCAGCATCGCTCTCCTCTTCAAACTCACGCCCACCCTTGAGCTAACTAGATATTTACAATATTCAGAATTCTATTCACCAATATGCAGTGCGCGCAGCTCTACGGGTCAGTGGAGAGTGCTAAACGTGCCACTCGGAAGACAATCAAGTTCTTCAGGCAGACAGGGAGAAGGAGAGGAGAAGCAACGGCAGCTTCTTGGGAAGCAAAAAGAGCAAAGGGATCTTTGCAGGAGAGAGGCGCTCCCGGTCGGTTCACTTTGTGCAAGACCAGCTTGTACGCTGGCGGGCACAAAGGGCCCTCGGGCGCCGCATCACCTGGGGCAGAGAGGGGGGATGACGGGGCCAGAAATAGCTCCGGAGCCAGGCTGCCGCCTGCTGGAGGCCAGGGGCAGGAAGAGCCAACCCGGAGGGGCTGAGGGTTGAGTCTTTGGTGTCCTCTGCCCTTTCTCCTCCTGGAGCCCAGAATCGAAGGCAGGGAAGGGATGGAGCAGGGTAGCCACCTCCATAAATCACCAGAGGGCTGTGCTGGGCTTCAGAATTAACATCTGCAGCCCGGCGTTGGGTGCCGAGCGTGGTCCAGTCGGGCCTCAGCGCTGCCCCGCCTCACTGAGAAGCCCCCTTCTGTTATTACGACGCTGGAACACAAGCGTACCGACTGCGTCCCGGCAATGGGGCGCCTGGAATTTCAAGGCTGGGAGCCTGCGCCTGGTCTGACCCCTAGACCCCAGGAGCCGTGTCAATTCTGCCACCAGCCTCGGCTCTGGAGAGAGGCCGCTGTGTGGAAGGGCGGCTTCCAGCTGAAGGGGCTCTGGCGCCGCCATTTCTCTCGCTCCTTCCTCGTCCCGTCTTTCTGGATCGTCTCCATTGCTGCCACTATCGCCACCCTCCTCCTCCTCACGGCTAACAGAAGAGCCCACAGGGCGGACCCTGTTCTAAGATCATCTCCTCACCCAACAACTCCACGGGGAAAATCCTGTTACTGTTGTATCAGCGGGGAAACTGAGGCACGCAGACAGGAAGTCACTGGCCCACAGTCACACGGCAGGTAGGTGGCAGTGCTAGGATTCAAACTCACACTGTCTGGCTTCAAAGTTTGGACTCTAACAGCTGGCCTTGATCCTGGCCATTAATGAGACACTGCTTAGGGCCAGGGAGTGAAGCCCCCCCTCCTCCCTGACTCACAGGCTCGCGCAGGAACCCTCATATGAAACAGACGCCAAGGGTCCTACAGCCTCACTGCCCAATGCCCCGGGAAGCCCAGTGCTCGACGGAAGGCAGTGGAGCAGACACTGCCTGCACTCCCCTTCTCTCTGTCTGCGGGTGAAGGGCCAGCCAGCTCGGAGGGGACCTGGACTCGTGGGAACAGCTCATTTGTCTTGAACACTCTGCCAGGACTGGTGTCAGGGTTTCATGTGCACCAACTGCCTTCACCCTGAAGGTGGGACCTGTTGTCATTCCTGTTTAACAGGCGAGGAAACTGAGGCACGGGGTGGGGTGAGGGAAGCCCAGCTGCCAGCACTAAGAGCCCGGGCTCTGGATGGCTGCCCTCCGTGGCTTCCTCCGAGCCAACGCAGGGACCACTAAGGTGCCTGCCACACTGATGGGAACCAGGGCCGTGAGCCCACTGCACGCAGGGTGCTGCCCCTGCTGTCATGATGGAAGACGCGGGAAAGGCTGCCAGCGAGAAGAAAGAGGAACAGATGTCCTGACAAACGTGGCCACGTGTCAACAAAACAGGCCCTTGAGTTCAAGACGCTGAGACAAAGGTGGCCGGCAAGGCTCCTCGAGGGCCCGGGGGTGCCTCTCTGCCTGTGCATGTTCCCAGGGCCCACAAAGACACAGCTGTGTCCCTGTGATGTCACCTTCGGCTTCACCCACGGGGCCACTGCAATGCCAACTTGCTAAAGGCCAGTGGGCGTGATGCCAACAACACTGTGCTTTTCCAGAGGATGCTTGTCAGTGGTGGAGGGGAGGCCAGCTGTCAGCGAGGCTGCCCTTAGCTTTATCGTAGCCTCGGGGAAAGGGGAGGCCACAAGGGGGATGGCATCCCATGGGCACAGAATTCACATAGGGAGCCCACGATGACAGTGCTGTTGTCACCTCCCCTGGGGATTGTGACCTGGTGCTGCAGGGGCAGCGACCTCGGACATAGCTGGAACCCCAATCACACCACCTCTGCCCCACATCTGCCGCGGGGGCCAGGGGAGGACCCAGCACATACTGCCAGGATGGAGCCCAGATCTAGCTTCAAAAAGAAAAGGTGTTCTATGTCTCCGAGGAGCCTGGTGGAGTCCTGTACAGGGGCACACACATGGCAGCACCTACCTGGGTGGACCTCACCTGTGACCAACACAAAACAGAAGTCCTGGCCGCCGGAGGAAGGGCCAGGGAAGGAGTTGTCCCCACAGGTTCCCACTGGGGTGCCTCGTGGCCTTCTTCCCAAGCACTGTCCCCTGGATGCCCCACATTCTGCACGGCCTCTCCCCGCTCTGGGGGCTCACGACCGGGGAGCTTTGTCTGCCCTGGGAGGCCTGGGAAACCACGTGCTTCCCCACTTTGCACCCCAGTTTCCTGTGTATGTGACATGCGGGAGTGAGGGGGACACAGAATCGCCTTTGCTTCAAACAGAAAACCCAGGGCAGTCTCTTCCAAGGGTGTTGTGCAAATGAGCAGGGTCGGGGAGAAACAAGAAAACCACACGGGGTGGCGACAGGCCCCGGGCCTCAGCTCACCTTCGCATCCTGCTTCGTGAGGAAGTCGACAAAGCCGAACCCGCGGTGTGAGCCTGTCCCGGTCAGCTTCTTCGGCAGGCGGACGGTCTTGAGCTCCCCGAAGGTGCTGGGGACAAAAGGACACGGGAGGGTCAGGACTGAGGCCTGCAAAGGGGGACGTGGCAGGACCCATTCCCACATGCTAATCCCTTCCGTCAGAGAAGGAAAGCGCTTGCAGGTGTGTGTGTGTGCACACGCACGCGCGTGCACACACACACACACACACACACGCACCCACACGTCAGCTCCCACTGGCAGCACAAGCTTTGGGGCATGAGTGGCGTTCTCCTTCCAGGCCCTGGCCATCACGCCGGGCAGGGAGGGAAGCATCAGGCTGGAGACGCTGCTGGAGAATTTTCAGCTCCTCTGACAGCTGGCACACTTGTCCCCCTCTTGCCCATGCAGGTAAATCTTTGGCAGGGGATCCAGCCTTGAACATGCACGGCCAGGGCCAGGGGCTGCTCCCGTGCGAGCTGGGGCCTCGGACTCTGGGTCAGCAGGGTCTCCTGACCTGAACCCGCCTCCACGACTGAGCTGAGCATGGGGAGCCTGCCCTGAGCAAACAGGAGGAGCCCCTCTCCCCACGGGCCTGGGATGCTTTCTCAGTGCTCCGCTTGCTCGAGTGACACGCAGCTACTCCATGAACCCCACTCCCCCCGCCTCTGGGCTTTCGTTTGATGTTGGCTAAGCCAAAGTCAGGCAAAGCCCTGTGGGAGGAAATGGCTTGGCGCTCCTGACAGGGATCAAACAGGTAAACAGCGCTCGGCCCATCCCCGGGCCCTCCCTGCCTCCTGGATAAACCTCTGAGCAAGTCCCGGACAAAAGGATGGGACCTCCAGTGCTGTCTGCCTCACTCCCCTGCCCCAACCCCATCCTAATGTCCATTTATCACATATATACACACAAATTGCCGCCAATAAATATTTGATGTGCATGGCATCTGAAGAGAGGTATTATTTTATTTGAAAATCCATGCACACTTGCGGGGGTCTGGGCAAGCACACGCGCACACGCACGCACGCACACACACACAAACGACAGTCTAGGAGGCTTCAGGGCCAAAGACCGATTGGGTAAAAAACACGGTAAAGGCCGTAAGCTCTCGTGAAATGATATAAGCTAAATCCGAGGCGTTAACCCGCGGCCCTGCCAGCATGACCAGGCATGTGCCAGCCCAATTTCCGAAGGCAGGACGGTGTGTAAATGCAGCATTATGAGTCCTCAAAATGAATCTGCACGTCTCCTCGGAGCTCTCCCTAGCAGCTCCGCTCCCCCCTCCTGGGGCCTCTCTGAGCAGGCCACAGAAACCGGGCTGCTGGCTACAAGGCCAGCCTCCCGGGGAGGGGAGGGGCTGGGCTGGAGAGGACGCCAGCGGAGCCCTGTCAGTCTTTCTGGCTGCCGGCTGAGGCTCCAATTCGGGGGAGGGCCTTTTGGGGCCCAGAGGGCGGCACGTGGGGACAAGCAAGAAGGTGAGGTGGGAGAGCCGAAAGGAGCCGAGCCCGCAAACCCTGCTTTCTTCTGCCACCTAAAGGCCGATGCGGCCCATGACAGACACGCTGCCTCTTTACGCATGGAGCCCGGGCCTCTGCCAGGGCTGGCCTTGGATGGGCAGGGCACAGGAGGGATGTTTTCTTGTCAGCTCCTTCAGATAAATGGTCCTTTGGCTCTAAGTTCTTCAGAGAGCCACATGGACTGCAGGATCTGATGGCCATGAGGACCAGAGTCTGAGAGCATTCAGACCCAGTGTGAGAAGGCTGACAGGCACAGGGTGGCCTCAGCCAGCACCTGCTATGTGCAGGGCCATGCTGGGCGCTGCAGACACGGACATAGACAACCTAGGGGTGTGCTGATCTCTCTGCTGCTCTCCACCGCCACCCCAGCCTCCTTTGGGCCTCGGTGTAACTGTGGCTTGCTCCAGCAGCCTCTGCCGGTCTCCCCGTGGCCGGGGGAATGCCCCGCCAGCAGTCAGGGTGCACCGTGCTCCCCTACCAGGGCATGGTGGCGTGGACACCTGTGCAGCTCCCCGCCGTCCCCTGGGGCTGTAACTCAGCTCCACGAGATCAGAAACCACATCTGTGTCGCTCATGGGATCTGCAGCAAGCAGCCAGTGCCCGGCTCAGAGTGGAGGCCTGAAAGCATTTTTGGGATGAACACACAAGCGAACAGTAGTCCTGGAAGGTGCCTTACCTGACGTAGAGGGCTGTGGGGGACTACACACAGCAAGCCGGGGAGTACCCGTGAATGGCACCACTGTCAATTATCAGTCTCACCACCCCATCTTACAGATGAAGCAACTGAGGCTCAGGGAGGCAGCAGCTTGTGCCAGTAAGCAGCTGGGCCAGTCTGTGAATTCAGCAAGGCTGATGTCAAGCTGGAGCTCACTCTCTCTGCTGCACCAGGCTCCATCCCCTTCAGTTACCTGGAGGGGGCTGGCCACTTTCCGGAGCTGGGGTCTCTTTCTTTCTGAGGCTTGGCCCCACATGTGGGGGTGGCTACCAATTCCTTATGTGGACTCTGAGGGGTCCAGTGACTTGCCTAACACCCCAGGGCGAGGGAGGCCGACTGAGTCCCAGTTCCTTCCACCCACACTGCGTGCAAACCTCCTGTCTTTGCCCAAAGGGGCCATAATCCCGTCCCTTCACGGTCTCAATGTCCTCTGCTCGCATTTCTTCTTAGCAGTGTCTAGTTTCCAGTGAGCCAGGCTATGTGTGGGTGTGCATGTGAAAGAGAGAGAGAGAAAGACTGTTGCAGTTAATTCCTCCCTCTCTGCAGCCCACTGCAAGCTGTGGATGCTCCGTGCATGGTAAGCAGCTGAGGGTCCGGCAAAAGGCGAGGAAAGTAATTAAAAGGTGGAGAAAAAAGCTGAGGAGGAGAGGCTGAAGGAGCTGGGTGTACGTGGCCTGCAGAAGCGGCATTTGAGGGCTCGGCAGGGGGAGCTGTGAGAGAGGGGTACCCTGGATCCATAAGGGATCTCGGGCAGGGATCAGGGAGCTGGGCATCCTGTGTCAGGCAGCTGGGAGGCCGTGCGGAGGTCGCAGCCTGTCTGGTGTTTCCAGACAGTCATCTGCACCGCAAACGAAATGCTGTGTCCAAAGATGCCGGTAGCTTAAAAAATCCCATTATTCTTCAGGGCTCAGGGAAAGGGTTCTGGTGAGTTCATTTCCCCTTCCTTCTGAGAACAGGACAAGACAGAGCTGGAGCTTACAGAGCAGCTGGAAGATTAGGGTTAGATCTTAGAAAGAACTGCCGATGTCTGTGAAGCCTTGCCATGAACAGCTGAGCTTTCAAGACACCACCATTGCTGTCAAAACCCCAGCGCTTGCAACGTGCTGGGCCTTTTACATACATGCTTGCCTAGGCGCAGGAACTGTGAGCCAATAGTGCTCCTGCTTCCATTTTTACACATGAGAGAGCCAAGGACCAGAGAGGCAAAGTGACCTGCAGACGTCCCACAGCCCAGGACTCCAAACCCAGGCGAGCTCTTCCCACTGATGCTCAAGAACAATGCTGGGAAAGTGGACGGCTTTGATTGCTGGTATAACTGAGTAGGAATAATATAAGGCCAACACCAATGATCTCAGAGAGATATCGAAAGAGAATTAAAAAAAAAAAGGGTTGGGGGAAAAAAAATCAATGAAGTACCTTTAGCTCCTTGGAGATAAGCGATATATATAAATACCAGCCATTACTAAGGCTCTTATCTGACAGCAAAGTCCACGGGGCCATTTTTAAGAGCAGCTTCCTAAGGAAGTTCTGTGTGGACCCTGTCTCCTGGGGGCAGAGGCCACCGCCTGGGCGAGGCTGGGCAGGGCGCCCAGGGACCAGAGAGGGAGGCAACTCACGGGGCGCCCAGGAACACCCCCCGAACCCAGACTGGGCTCGGGGAAGGAGACGAGCACACTCCCCACTGTGTAGATAATAGAAACCACAAAATAGCAATTACTGTATCAGAAACTGTGAATAAAGAGGACACACCGGGCTTTTAAACGTGGCCTCCTTCCCTCCCCCACCTCGCTCACACTTCAGTAACAAACTCACACCTCACTTTTCCAATTATTTCATTCACCTCAGGTTCACCAATTACTCCACCATGCCGCAGCCCCGCCCCTCCCCACGCCACAGCGCATCTGGAGGCGGATAGGTGGGTTTTCCACCACTGGACTTTTTGAGGAGGAGGGAAGCAGAGGGGGCTAGCGGGATGGGGGGGGGATGGGGGGGGGAGGGGGGGCGCCGAGGTGTTGAGTGAGGAAAGCCAATTACGCCGAGCCCTCATAAACAAGCCTGGGCATGCAAACTGTGTTTGCACACAGGCCCAAGCACAGACACAGTGTGTGTATGCCCTGTGCACATGGGGACTTCACCCTTGGCACACACTGCATGCCCCAACTGGACCTGCTGCAGCCCTGGCTGGCCACTGCTCGGGGCTCTGGCTACTGAAAAGGGATGACTTGTCCCATCTCCCCTGAGAGAAGTGAGGGGATTGGGGAAAGGAGTCAGAGGAAAGGTGAGGGGGAAGACAGAGAACCCTCCAGAGATGCTGAACTGGACAATTCTGCAGCTGCTCTGGTGCCTGGGTTTTAGGGCTTAATGGGCAGGCTGGGAGGCTGGCCTAACCCTCTAGCCTGCATGCTGACACCAAGTGAGGGTCAGGTACACCCTAGGCCCCTCTGCTCCCAGGACACAAGTCCGTATCACTCTCCTACATGGGTCTGTGGGAGGAACCAGAGCCCCAGCAGAAGAACTGAGGCACGTGGTCTGTTGGCATGACTTCTCTCCACCTGTGCTCAAGACACGGCTGAGGGGAAAAAAATCAGCTGCCACCCAAGGGACCCAGAGTCAGAACAACAGTGCCGTCTCAACAAGATGAATGGGCTTTTGGTGATAAGAAAAGACCACAGGTTTCCTTCTGTTTCTTTTAGACGTAAGAAAAAAAGGCTAAAGGTAAAAGGCATTAAAAAGCCTTTCAGACATTCCACCAATTTTCCAACATGCATTTACACACACGCGACGTATCTGGCCATTCCCCGGGTGCCTTCAGTGCTACGTGTCCCATGGCGCATTAAGTATCTGCTGTACAGGGTCTCACAGCAGCTTTATGAGCCGGGCACTGCCATTCCCATCTTACAGATGGAGTAAACTGAGGCTCAAAGAAGTCTCCTGATTTCTCCAAGGTGAGTCATTACCTACCCCAGGAGTGAAGGGACAGCCACGGTCCCCGAGCTGGGCTCCCAGCAGAAGGTTTGTCCCGACCCTGTGCTTTTGCTCACTGGAGTTGACACGAACTGTCCTGTCTGTCAGCTGTGACCAGGGCCTCCTGTGTGCCAGGTGCCCGGAGGGAGTCCAGGGTGGGCTAGACGTCCACCCAGTCCTCAGGGGACCCTGGCCTGGGAGGGAAGAGCCAGTGGGCAGGAGCAAGCCTCTCTGTCCCACTGGCCCAAGAGGACTGTGGGATAAACCCATTCTCTCCACCGCCTAGGGCCACACTCAGGGCTTCTCAGCTTGAGCCCTGTTCTTGCTCCGCGCCCACCGTCCTAAAGCAGGGCCCACAGGGCCTCATGGGCCCACGGAGCAGTTCCTGCTGGGTGAATGAACGTGGCAGGTGGCAGCTGCTTTGCCCGGTGTTCCGTCTCGTGTCCTCCTTTCCCTACAGTTGCCATGTGGCTAAGGGCCCGGCAGAGGCAGGGTGGAGAGACAGACAGGCTGACAGGACTCCTGGGACAATCCCCTCTCCATCTATGACAGGAGACGTCTGCAGTGGGGGAGGCTCAGGACAGGACCCAGCATCCACACAAACCAAAGCCTTCGTCAAGGCAGCCTTGTCCAATCCTCCAGCCTCACAGATGGGAAACGGAGGCGAACCAGCCACATGTGCTTTCCTTCCGCTCTGGAAGCCACCAAATTTATGTCTGCCTCAGGACCTCCCACCTTGCTCTTCCCATCACCTGAACTCTCCCACCTAGATATTCCCATGATCCACTCCTTGTCACTCACTCTCAGCCCAAATGCCACCTTCTCCGAGAGGCCTTCCGCAGCCACACTATTTAACAATGCTCCTCCACCCTGCCAGCCACTCTGTCACGTCCAAGCTCGGTCTGAAAATGCTTATTTACTTGTCTTTCCCTCCCTGTTCTAGAAACAGAGAAAACATTCCAAGACAGCACGGTCCCTAGTCTCTGTTGTGGCTGCAGAACTGAGGACTGTGCCTAGCACAGAGAAAACACCCCACACGTGCGGTCAGTTCACAAATGCACCATTTCTGAGCCCTCCCTGTGTGCCAGCCCATCCTTCCCAGGATCATCTCAGGCAATGCACATGCTGCTGTGGTCGCACAGTCAGGTTTAGGGCCAGAACACTCGGTTAGTCTGTCCTTAGGATGCTCTTGCAAGGACTACAACCACAAGTTAGTACAGGAGTAGTTGGCCCCCAGGGGTCAACGCTCCTTCCAAAGGACCCCATCTACTCCTTCAACGGCAGTGAATCAGTAACAGCAAGCAAAAAGGGGGCCGACTCCACTATCTACCAAGGGACTCGTGCCGAGACAAGGTTGTGGATGGTATCTGGCTTGGCAGGGGAGAAAAGACACCGTTCCCTCCCCAGACAGCCCTGGCCGAGGGGCAGACGTGCACAGGGCCACTCTGCGGGGTGGGACCTGCAGCTCGCTGTGTCCACGCCCAGAGGGCCGTGCTGGTGAGTGTTTCACACCCCAGGGGGGCTGCTCCACCCAACGGCAGCGCCGTGGGGCCAATCACAGAGGACATTCAGGCCAGTTGCCTCCACGCGTGTTTGCTCTTGCCCTCTCTAAAGACGGCCTTTTAGGTTGCACTGTTCCAAGTACCCACCGCTCACCGTGGGGAGAGCGCATGGAGAACGGCAGCTGTCACCGTCAGCGCAACACTCCCTTTCATTTTTGCCTCCTAGAGGATGAAGAATGGCCTGGTTTCCAAGAAAGCGAGGAAGGAGGTGGGAGGACGGCACTGAGCTTTTCTCAAGAGCCGCTCATGGGGTCCTTTCCAGGCAAGCGAGACACTCTCGTTCTCTAGACGAGGCATCGTGGGGGCGAGCAGTACATGGCGTCTCTGCATCAGTCGGGGCCCGAGTTCCAGGCGGAACCTGCAGACTCCCATGAGGCTCTGGCCCAGGGGGGCTGGCATCGGAGATGGAGGCTCCTGGCCTGGCTTGGCCGGGTGACCCTGGCTGAGAGAGAGAGAGCAAGCTGTCTGAGGGAATGATGAGACGTGCCAGGGCCAGGTCAGCAGAAGGGACAGGATGCTGGCCCCCAAGTCAAACACCTCCGGGGGCCAGACAGATGGCAGCAGAGAGCCAGGAGAGGGCGCCAGCTGGCACAAACGGTCCAGCTGTGTGGTTGTGTGGCCCTGGACCAGCAGCATCAGCGTCAGCCAGGAGCTGGTCAGAAGTCCAAAGTCCCACCCCCGTCTCTCCGACTCACAAGGTCTGGGGTGGGCCTGGCAATCAGGTTGTAACAAGCCCTCCAGATAAGTGTGCGTCTGCTCCAGCTTGAGGACCACTGCTCTGCCAGAGGGGGCAGGGACCACTCAGCTGCAGTCTTCTCTGCTGCAGACCTTGTCAGAGCCTGTAAGATGTTAGGTGCTTGGAGGAGCTATCTGGAAGAGTGAGGGAGAAGACACAGTGTTTCTCAGATTCACTGGGCCGCTGGACTCCTCTTCTCCCCAGATGAAAAAACCTGTTAGCATCTCTCAGGACACTGGTATTGTGAGGCACGCAGTTGGGAAATACAATCTGGGAGATGAAAGGGAAGTCTGGCAGCATCCCGCGGGCCTGAGCACACACGTGAAGGACAAAGGCCTTGGCCTTTATCACTCAGGCGATGCCTCTAATTCTCCGGAGACCGTGCGCAGTGGCAGCTGCTGCAGAAGGGGCCTAGTTTTGACAGTGAGGGGCCGAGTCACAGCATCACTGGAAAATCTAAGTTTGGAGGCAGACGTGGGCTCTCATCCAGCCCCGCAACGGATGTCACCTTTCTGAGGCTCGGGTTTGTCACCTGTAAAATGGGAATGATCACCCTAGCATACAAGGCTGTTGAGCCCAGGGTTCCTGGCATACCTCTGGAAGGAAAGAATGGAAGCTGTTGTGTATATGCCCTTGTCCATTAGAAGCATCTGTATCGGCGCCCAGCAAGTGACCCCTCCCAAGCCCTTACGGTGTTTCAGGTCGAAGTGGAGAGGGAGCAGTCTGGCCCTGCCTCGAGGACCCCAGGGGTTTCCAGGAAACAGTTGAGGTAAGAGGGCCAGATATGACTTTGTGATTCTTGGAGCCCTGAGAAAATCAGTTCTCCATCTTACCCACATGTCCTGCTAGTTTTACAAGGTAATTGGAAGAAACTGTCCCCAAGGAGGCATCCCTCAGCCAGACCCAGGCACCTCTGTCGGTCCTCCCTCAGGCCGAGCAAGCCCACTGGGACAGCTCGCGTTCCCTCCTCCTTTAGGAAGGAGGGGATCAAGACGTGACCTCTGGCCTGGGGCGCGCGTTCTGGTCAGCTGCATGCCTCTGCCGGAGCGAGTTAATGACATACGAGGCGGACGCTCTCTCCCACTTTCTCCCCCTCTGGTCTTCAGCTGCCTCAAGTACAGCTAATCCCATTACAAGAAAATAAAGTGGATAATTCAGGCTAATGAAATCGTTACAAGAATGTGGCCAGCCAGAGGTGGACATTCAGAACCAATTTAACACCCTTTGGTGTTATCCTCAGTACAGGAAATGTTTGAGAGGGGGAAGAAAAAAATTAAAAAGAAAAAAAAAAAAAAACCCCAGCCTCTCTGCGAGCTTAAATCTGGTTAAAGAATTAATCTGCCACGTATCTTGCTTATTGCTACTATCTCTGTCATGCCCAGCATCTCCGTGGTAACTCTGGAAATAAGAAAAGAGGTGGAGAAAACTCAGGAAGTCACCAGCCGTGGTCAAACTCTTGCCGTGTCTCACTCGATGCCTTCTGCTCTGCCCCTCTCTGCCCCCATGTCACCACCAAACTCAGAAGCCTCTGACACAGGGTTAAACTGCCTGTCCCCCGGGTCTCTATGGGGCAGGAGAAGGTGAGGTGAGCTCCCATACAAACAGAGCACTCAGCTGGAGCCCTCGTCTCGGGGTGGACCTGGGGTGTCGAGCAGGGGACTCTCCTTGCCACTGGCCCAGCTCCTCACGCTGCCTGCTGCCAGGTCACAGCCAGGCCTCCCGAGAAGGCTGAACAGAGGGCGGCCACTCAACGTCTCAGCACCTGCCACCTCCGCTCAGGGCCCACTCCCTCCCCTGCCACATCTCCTCCACGCACAGAAAGGGCCCTGTCAATTGCAGTTCTTCTGGATCCATTTCAACGCTCAGGACTTGAATGAGGACCGCATATCCCGAATCCGGATTCTCCCGAGTTGATTCCCATCAGGCCTCCAGGGCTCTCCCAAACGAGTCATGGCTGTTCTCGCTCCTCAAGCTAAGGGCTCAGTCTTCCAGGATCGAGCTCCTTCTAATGTGGGAACATGGAGGGCAGGTAAACAAGAATAAGGAGGATGTGAAGGGAAGAGAAGAGAGGCCAGATCTTACAAACACAGGGAGAACTTCCGCTGAGCTTGTATGGGGATCTTAAGGGCTACATGTGGGGAGGTGGAAAGTTCCAGTCACTGGGGGATTAGAAAACTCCCTATTGATGGTCCCCCCAGTAGGAGTGCCACGCACGAGCCACAACCACCAACAGCGCCTTCTCCTTAACTGATCAAGCAGGAGGCATCCTGGGAGATTCGAGAGGGACGACCCACAGCTCATGGCTGTTGAGGTGCACCGTTGCATGTGCCCATCTCACGGCCCCTGGGCCCCATCTCTTCTGACCTCTCCGGAGAAGCACAGTGGCACCTCAACATCCAGACAAGTCTAGGCGGTATCCTGATGGCATCTCCAGAAGGGTGGGATGGTGGTAGGAGCCCCTGCAGGGGTTCAGTGAACCAGAGCCCTCTTGGGAAGATGAATGGGATGTGAGTCAATGCTACCACTTAGGGGCCAAGGACAGAGACGCGGGCCACACAGGGCTCAGAGCAAAGCGAGTTCCACTGTCAACACCACATGGCTCCTGCGGCCTGCACAAGATGCTGTCACTCACTCACCTAGAGCCCAGAGAACCCAGAGGAAGAGGAGAGTCCCCTGGCAGACAGAACGCCACGAAGCCCTGCCCTGAGCTTCTGCCTGTGCCTGTGGGCCAGCCCTTGAGCCGGTCCCCTCGCCCACTGAAAGTCTGTTCACCTTCATACTTTACACACTGCTTTATCTACTGTCTCGTTCCAGAGCAGCTGAGAAGGGCAGAGGGGTTATTACGGCAGGTTCCAGAAGGGCCTCAAGAAGGGGTAACTGACAGCCTCGGACCAGACCAGGGCTCACGTTTCCTGTAAGGGGTCAGACAGGAAATATTTTTGGCTTTGCAGCTACTCAAGCCTGTCCTTCCAGCCTGAAAGCAGCGGTAGGCAATATGTAAATGAGTGGGCGTAGCTGTGTGCCGATAAAACTTTATTTACAAAAGCAGGGAGCCACCATGAGAGCCTTGGTTTGCCAACCGCTGGATTAGACCAAAAAACCAACACACATTACAGTAACAGGGCAGTGGCTGGGGGCTACCAGGTACGGAGGCGACAGCAGACACCCAGACAGCTCCAGTCGGTGCCCCTGTGCTGCAGCCTGCCCAGCGGCCTCTGCCCAGGTAGGAAAAGACATTGCACATTTTAGAAAGACCTCCCTTGCACAGTCAACAGAGAGGACTGATGCGGAAAGGCATCAGGTGGCAAAGCCACTTCCCGGAAAACCCCTCGTTCCCCAGCGGTGGAGAAATGAGGGCACTGTGTGGCTGACAAGCTGAGTTATGGCCTGTTTGCACCTAGTGATGAGTGCGGGGCCCCAGAGAGCCAAAAGCCATACATCTCGCTACCAGCCTAGGGACGGACTCAGCACAGAGGCCAATACACGGACCTGTAAACCCAGTCGTCGCCCTGCTAGATGGCAAGGGAGGAAAAGCATGCCAGGGTAGAGGAGGCCACCTCGAAGGCCTTGCATGGGCTGTGGCCTGCTGCATGCGTCTTCCTCGGTGTCGTGCAACTCTACATCCTGTTGTGCATTTCGTTCTCTATTTGTCTAGGGTCCATCTCCCCTGCTGATTGTGGTCAGTGCCCAGGGGAGGGCCAAGGGTGCCTGGTGTGCAGCAGGTACTCAGAACCAACCGTCTGTTGACCGCTGCCCGACAGTGTTACGAACGGAGGCTTGTCTTTTCCTGGCTTTTCTTTCTGGTCCCCCTCATGACCCACGTCCTCAACACCAGAAACAGGAAACAGAGTGGAGGGGACCGGCGTCTGCTGAGGGCCCACCACAAGTAGGATGCCACCCTGGATGCTCCACATTCAGGGCCCAGAGCAGCTGCCAGGTGGCAGCGCTCCCAGGGTGCTGTGACACTGAGGGGAGGGATGTCTAGGCTCCCAGGGCTTGCGTCAAGGGCTGTCTGACAGTGCAGCACACCGACTTCCTCCTTTACCACGTTACGCCCCACTCCAGGCAGAGTAACTCACTTCTGCCCTTGAACCCACTCCTCAGGTTCCAGCTGGAGCCTGCCAGCCACTGGAAGCCGTCAGGCAAACGATGGACGAAGTGGAAAAAGAGGCTGAGGAGATGATGACAAACATGGAGAGCAGCTTCTGAAGTGCTTAGCATTCTAGAAGCTTCTGACACCTGTCATTAAGAGGAACACTCCAGACCTCCTGCAGCATTCGAAAGCCCACTATGGATGCTCTTCACCCCCTTGGCCAGAGTCCCAAGCAACCACCTGAGTCGGGAAAGGGCAGAGAGTGCAGTTACTGTGTCTCCCCAGGAGGCCCCACGCTGATAAGTTACAGCTGGGGAGTGACCACTTTTCTAGCCCAATGGGGCTCAGACTGGGGTGTGATCACCGACAAGCCTCAACATCTGAGCTTCCAAAGTAAGCCAGGCCTGTGGTCTCCAGGGGTTGACAGCCGAGACATCTCCTCAGAAGATTCGACAGGCAAATCCACAGCGTGGACCACTGGATGCAAGGCCCTGGAGGCCCTCCTAGGGGCCTGGCAGGAGACAGAGGACCAGAGATTCACGCTGCCGAGCTTGCCAGCGCGCAGGGGGAGGGGTACACTCGCCCCACTGGGACAAACACTATTTTTAAAAGTCTGGGAAAGAAAACAGCAATAAAACAACTTGGGCTCAGGATGGCTGGCCAGTTTTAAGACGCAGGGAGAGGTGGAAATGGATCTGTGAGGGGGAGCATTTGTTTGGGGCCAAATAACCCGACACAGAACTCGATTCAATTACAGCAGGGAAGAGGATTTCGAATCGGATGGTCCATCAGAAACCAAGGCCCAAAGGGGTCTGACTTGGGCCATGCGTGGTCTGGAGTCCAGGACGGAGAGAAATGGGTTCTGGGGGCTGGTTTTTGGCTACAGGAAAAGGGGTGGGAGGGAGTCTGCGGTGTGTGGATGTGAGAGCTGGGGTGGGTCCTGCCGTCGGTGTCTTGGTGTGTGTAGGTGGCAGGGCTCTTTCCGTGACAAGAAACTCAATTAGGGCCGGACAGGAACTGGGGTGTGGGAAAACCAAGCAGCCCCAGGCAGAGGTGAGGAGGAAAATCAACAGTCAGAAGGGAAGGGGGCCCCTCTGCGGCAGCTACTGTTTATCTCATGAGCGAGTTAAAGAGCATCATTTGCAAAGTTCGCGGGGAGGGAAAGTAAATTATCGTGTCTCTGGCGATGCACAAAGCCCAGACGAGCTTTATCTCTCCGCTCCCTCTGGCGTGCAGGCGAGGGGCTTCTGTGTGAATGTGGCGCCTCCCTGTCCCCACCTCCCGCTCCGTTCCATTTGGAAGGTGAGGAAGTGTGGCCACAGCTCTTCTGAGGCAGCAGGCCTGCGGAGACGCGCGCCTTGGGGTGGGCGTGGGGGTGGGGGGACCATTGTTAGAGAAAGATAATCAAAGGTTTTCACGCCCTCGTGGGGCAGGGAGGGAGATCATTAAAACCAGACTTGGTTTCTCTGGCTAGATTCGAGCCCTGGGAAATGGATGTGCTTCCCACGCCCCGGTGGGGAGCGGCTCCTCCAACAGCAGGGGTGAGGTCGCACCCCATGTTCAGGGTGGCCACCACTCAAAGGGGGAGGGATGGGAAGTCTGGAGGCGCAGACAGTGTCGGGGTTACAAGCACAAGCTGGGGGTGTCAAGCCCCCTCCTCCCCTCTCTGCCTCAGCCAGCTCGTCTGTAAGATGGGGTGATGGTACCCGCTCCACAGAGCTGTGGTTAAGGCCCAAGACCCGCGGCCTGTGGTATAAGCCCTGGTCCGAGTCCAACGGCCTGAGGACCAAGAGCACGGATGTCCGAGGGCAGAGGATGGATGTCCCAGCTCAAACAGAGAGCAGATCCACAATGGAGTGGAGGATGTGACCCAGACTGGAGAGGGCATCAGCTTTCCTCGTTTCACCAACTCAAATGCTGCTCTCTTCCAGAAACACCCTCACAGACACCCGGAAATAATGTCTGACCAGCTCTCCGGGCGCACGGTGGCCCTGTCAAGTTGACACGGAAAACTAACCACCACAGGCTCTTTACAGAAGTTCGACGACCCCAGTTCCACACCAACCTCATCCCCAGCCCAAGCCCCCTCTGCTCCAAGGCGCCACGCCACCACTGTCCGGTCTCCCCCCGGCCATGTCCTGCTCACGTCACCCTGAAAACCAGGGGTCTCCACCTCCTCGATCCTGAGCTGTTTGTCTTCCAGAATCAGGTACTTCTTAGATCCGGGGCGCTCACTGGAGGCAGTGAGAAATCCCAGTGGACTGGGAATGAGGGAGGTTTGCCAGAGGCCTCATTAGGCCTCTCCACCTCGCCCTCCCAACGTGTCATCTACCTGAGGGCCCTAATGAGGGACTGTCTCCCGGGAGCCTGCCACCGCAGACAGCTGGACCCAGCCTCTCTCTGCAGTGACCGAGGGAAGGGAAACCCTGACGCCCCTGCCACGGGAGTGACAAAGCACAGTGCCCCGAAGGAGCAGGGCTCCCCTCTCCCCGCCACACACACCCCCTCACCCAACACACACCGCGCCTCAGGGATGAGGAAGGCAGTCCAAGGTCACCTGGAGGGAGGGACAGTGTTAGGGAACTGCCCCCCAAACTAGATCCCCGCCAAAATATGTGACTAAGAGGAAAGGAAAAAAAGCTAGGTGCCAAAGAGTTAAAAAAACACCTGGGGGTGGGGAGTGGATATGTACACAGGTGGGTACATGTGCATGGAGCATTATTTCTGGAGTGAAACACCAGAAATTGGCTGCAGAACGAGGAGCCAGACCTTGGGTGCCCCCACCCCGCCCGTGGTGGTGTTCAGCTGCAGCCGTGCGGCCAGTCTTCGGGAGCGCTCAGACTCCCTCTCCCTGCCAGCGCCCCACCCCTGGGGGCCACCCACCCTGCCCCGGGAGCTGGCTCAGTTCAAGGGGCAGGGCAGCCGCGGCCCAGGGCCACACCCCAGCTAGTAGGACACGGGAGCTCAGGGGGACAGTTCTAGAAGGGATTTTGTACATTTCTCAGGAGTCTCTGTGGGATCGGGCCCTGGTGCTCGCAGCCGTGGCCTGAGCAACACACTGTGCATGACTTCTTCTCTGTCCTGCTCAGCTTGCTCCTCATTCCCGCTCACCGGCTCATCTGCCTACACCGTCTCCACTGAAGTCCTCTTAGCTTCTGATTTAGGGAGAAGCATTTTAAGATGCATAATTGCCACTGGGTCTATCCTTTTTATAGCTTTTATATTATGTAGATGTTTTCTACAAAAATGATCATATACATGTATAGCATACAAATACGTTTATATATAATATACATATATACGTATACACATATTTTTTTTAAAGGGGAGAAAGAAGACCCATTGACAGCTCGAATACCGGCCCCTTCAACCACCGTTGGACTGCTAGTTCATGCCTTCCCCCTAAGAGTTCAATGCTTAGAAAATAATATATTCCCTCTTGATCCACTTATGCATGGTGCCCAACAGAATCACTTGTTTCTTTTACTCCCTAGGCTGCCAGGGAGCTCAGGCTCCATCCAATATTCCACTGCAAGGCTTCCTCTGCCCCTCTTCCAGATCTTTCTCCCCAGATTCCCCATGGAGGGCATCACCCCCACTTGCTTGTGGGCAGGTTGGAGGGTGAGCGGAGAGAAGGGTTGGGGTATTTCTTCTCAGCGTCCTTTTCTGGTGGCAGTCCCGCCCTCTACAACCATGGCTCCCCTAGGCAGCCCCTCCTCCATGCTTGACTGCAGGCTGGCTCCCCACCTGTCGCTCTGGCCCCAGGGAGTGCCGAGGGCTGCCATATAAAACACAGGACGCCCTGTTAACCAAGAATTTCAGATAAAGAACTAACAATTGCTTAGGATAAGTATGTCCCAAATACTGCATAGGACATACTTATACTAAAAGCAAAAAAACACCTCACTGAAAAAATTTTTAATTGAAATTCAAATTGCACTTGGCATTCCATCTTCTTATTTGCTAGATCTGACACCCCTGTGGTGACAGATTTCCTATCTTTGGTCTCTGGGTGCCTCCTCCCCTACCGTCCACTAGTTCCTTGTGGGTCCCACAATCCCACTCACATCTAAGGAATCCCCTCATTATTTAAAGCAGCTTCACGAATTCTGTTTCCAGCTGGCCCCCCAACATGCATGAAGGTCCTTATCCTGCCAGCCTTGTCCTGAGCGTTTGACTGCATGAGGGTCATCTTTCAAGTGGCTTCAAATTCTCTGGGCGAGCAGGACGATGTGGCCGCCACATGTCTGGACTCTGGGTGGGAGCCACACGGACTCTGGGTGGGAGCCACACGGACTCAGGGTTGGGGACCTGGAGCTCCCTCGCCTTGGTCTCTGTGAGGAGAGGTCTTCTCAGCATTCGAGTCTCAGGTCACAGTCACCTCTTCAAGGAAGGCTTCCCCGGGTACCCAAGCTACACTCCCAGGCGCCATTGAGCCGGTCACCCCCTAACAAGTTAGCATGGCGTGCACCACTCTGACGTCACCCGGTACTGTCCATTTCCCCCACTGAGTGTCAGCTCCAACAGGGCAGAGGTCTCAGTGGTCTTGGCCACCAATACACCCTCACGGCCCTCCCGTGCACTTGATAATTCGAGAAACGAAGGAATGAGGGTAACAATCAGGACAGCAGAAAGAAAGGGGCCCTGTCTGCCTCGCCGCTTCCTGAAAACACTGCTGTCTTCAAATTTCATTTCGTCTCAAACGCCCCCGCATTTCAGCCTGTCAACAGAAGCACCCCGTCACGTCCGAGATGCCCCTGGCCCCCTAATTTGCTTTGTTACACGCCCCAGGCTTGCCCCAACTGGGGCGCTGCTCCCGTGGCTTTGTGGAGATGGGGGGAGCTCCAGAACACTCGTTGTCTTGGATTCCCCAGCCGGCCACAATAATGACTTCTCTCCACCAAGTTTCTCGGAGGCTGTGGCTGCAGAAGAAAGTGACAGAACCGGAGACAGGCACAGTTGCCATGATACAGCCGCTGCGGTAACGTGGCCTCAGAGCTCTGGCTCCCTTGGAATAATTTAACGATCTGTCACGGGAAGGGAGGAAGGACGAGTGTTGTAGGGCTTGATGTCCCCACCTCCAAAAATCATCTAAGTCCCGCAGCCAGAGGAGGCCCCCCGCCGGAGAGAGGGAAGAGTGAGAACACTTCCCCCGGGACCCAGCGGGCTGCTTTACCCGTCTGCCTTCGTGGGAGGGAGGCGAGTGAACTGGAGAACTGCAGGGGCATCTGCTCCAGCCCACGTCTTCCTGGGCCGCCCGCCACCTTCCTTTCACACCCAGAGCCTTAAAGCGCCCGCCCGCCAAAGCCCTTGACTGGCTCCTCCCCGCTCAGGGCCCCTGGCACGAGAGAAGGTGAAGCTTGGAACAGGACAGGACGGGAACGCTGCCTTCTCTAAGTGGCAGTTTGGACGGTAGGTGTGGACAAGGCACGGAGCCCCGGCTCTGGCCCCGGGAACCCCTGCCCCGTCCCCCTGGCTGGAGAGGAGGTGGCTTCAGAGGCCGGAGAAAACCCTTCGCTCGCTCGACAAACCACATGGTGCTCTTGCCTCGCTGACTCCTGAAATCACGGGGCTGGGGATGTCTCCAGGGGACCCGATTACTCTGCTGGACGGAGGGAAGGAAACTCTGCACGCACAGGTCGGGGGCACACACCTGTGACCCGTGGTGGTGCATCCATGGACTGCACATTACCAACCAAGCACCGGGCCTGGGCACCGAGGCCGGACCGTCTCACAGCAGAACTTCCGTGCCTGAACCTTCCAGACCCCCACAGCGGAGCAGAGTTCTGGTGGCCTCTGTCTTCCGGAGTACGGCTCGGATCTGTCTGCGGACGTCTCTCCCTCTCAGGGGAGAAAGCGCTCACTCTGGAAGCCAGGGTGGCAAGACAGCGCATGGCAGGGGTACAGGGGGACACTCCATACTGGGGCCTCCTGGTTCGGGTGAAAAGAAGAAAACCATGTTCCTCCTGGATCGATAGAGTAACAGGCTACCTGGGGCAGGGCGTGCTTCTTCGTTTTAACCAGTTGTTCAGAGATGTCGGAAACCTGCCCATCGAGCTCTTACCTTGACCAAGTCACTGCCCCTGACAGTGTAGTGGCCCGAGTGGCCTGGTCACCTGCACAGGAGGGCCCTGCCAACTGTAAGGCATTACCCCAATTCACCCTAATTCTGTGTTCTGGCAACATTCTTCCTCCCCAGAGGTACCAAACCAGCGTATTTTATTTTAGAGGAACTCTGCCTAAGGGCTTACTAAAAAGAGTCGCAGGACAAAGGCCTGGTGTAGCCTGCTTAGTACCACCAGGAGAGGAGGCCCTGGAGCCGGGGTTATCCAGAGTTTTCAAGAAGGTCCCCATGGCCGCCAAAGTGAAGGCTGCACCCCGAACGCGGCTGCACCTTGGCCAGAGCTCACTGGACAGCTGCTTCCACGCACCTGCCCGTCCCCTTCCACCGGGGAAGATAAATCAAAGTCGAGCCTGCCTCCTAAACGCTGCATTCCAGGGCGTTTGTCCTTGCTTGCAGACGGAATGCTGGCAGCTGGTAAAAGGAGGTCGACGAAGCTGTTGATGTGCACAGGTGCCTCTGCGATGACGTGAGATGAGCAAGAGCAGGTTTCAAATGCTAACTGCAGTGTGAACACAACGAAAGCGTGGAAAGAACTTCTAAAAAGGACCAGGGAGCTAATGCTGTATTAGCCATGGAGGCCTCTGGGTGTCACTGCTTTCTGGGTCTGCCATTCACTCCCCGACTCATTTGTAACGGAGCACCTGCTACGTCCCAGGCCTGGCGCCGGGGACCGGAGGATGTGACAGTGAGAAGGCAGACACATCGTTGCTTTTAGGGGGACCAAGGGCCTGGTTTCTTTATATGTTTTAATACTTCAGAAATATATGTTTTTCACAAGGAATACAAGTAATGAGGAGAAAAATTTTAAATGAAAGGAAAAATAGAAACAAATGAGCTTTAAAAGTTTACCACCAATGGGCCAGCAGTTCTGAAACTGTGATGTGACTGCCACAATTGAGCAAATAAATAAACGTGGGATGGATAATGGGAGCAGATGTCTCGCTGCCTGAGAAGGGAGCTACAGATACGACAAGTATGGGAGGCAGAAGGAGAGAATGGACCCTGTAACACAACCCTGGACTGGAGCTGGAAGAGTCAGTGTGAACTCGTGGTTTTTATAGAGATAGAGAAATAGATACAGAAGTGTGTATGCTCGTGTGTGTGAGTGTGTTTATTTTCCTAGTATCGTCTGCTAAGAGGCTTGGTTCTCAGTCAGGGGCAATTTTGCCCCTGTCCCCACCTCCTCCCCAGGACATTGAGCATTGCCTGGAGATGTTTTGTTTGTCACAACCGGGAGGATGCTACAGGCATCTAGTGGGTAGAGACCGGGGATGCTGCTAAACACCCTACAATGCCCAGGACTGCCCCCCATAGCACAGAAGCATTCGGCCTGAAATGTGCTAAAAACCCGGCCCAGAGGCATTGAGACTCCTGCAGCAATGAGCACCCCTGGCACCCAGATCGTGGTTTCTAAATACCGTCACCCATCGAAAAGAATAGGGGCTCCTTGGAGAAATGGCTGATTCCAGGGCTGGAGCTGAGAAAGCACAAGATGAGCCTGGAATATCTTGGTAGGCCAGAAAATAAGGAAGTGCTCAAAAGAATGACGGGGTCGTGCCAAAAGGATGCAACCCCACTCGAAGGGACTCCCACTGGCCAAATTGGGGACAATTTCAACAACAAAATAATGATAATCACGGTTATAACTCACTGAATAAAATAGCCCGAGTCCACACTGATAAAAATAAGAAAATAAATGAATAAATACAGGAGGTGGGGGGAAGGACGGCCCTTCCCAGGAGGAGAATACCGACCAATCAATGTGAGGAAGGATTAAATTAGAAAATCACCATTTGGTATTATTCAGTGATGACTAATTCAGGCAAGAACCGTCAGTGCACGTGAAAAGCAGTACAGTGAACCCAGACACAGGGTATTTTCAGAGTCTCAAAGCATCACCAAGAGATTTATTAATTACAAAGGGAACAATAATAACTTCGTGGAGAAACCTGGCAGCAACTATGTGAACAAGTGAGCAGAGGTAACACCACCAGCGACGGCATGGACCGCATGCACCTCCTGACGCTACGCGCTGCGGAGGACGCCACTGCCGTGGGACTGCCACCAGCACAGCCCAGCTGATCATGGGAAGTGACCCACAAACCCAACTGGGGAACATCTAAAAAACAGGTCAACTCTTCAAAACTGTCAGGGTCGTGAAAGACAAAGAAATGCTAGGTAATGCTTCTAAAACCAAAGGAAACTCAAGAAACATGAAAACTAACTGCAACATGTGATCCTTGCTAGGATCTCGAATCAGATCGTTTTTTCTATAAAGGACATTATTAGGACGACTGGCCAAATTAGAATAAGGTCTGTAGATCAGATAAGAACACGGTACCTAGGTTAATCTCCTGCTTGTGATAATTGTACTGCAGTTATAAAAAGAAGCTTATTTTTGAACAAATACACTCTTAGATATCTAGGCGTAAAGAAGCATCAGGTATGTAACTTTTTTTTTAAGAGTGGACCTGAGCTAACATCTGTTGCCAATCTTTCTTTTTTCTTTTTGTTATTCTTCTCCCCAAAGCCCCCCAGTACATAGTTGTACATTCTAGTTGCAGGTCCTTCTGCTTGTGCTATGGGGGACGCTGCCTCAGCATGGCCTGATGAGCAGTGCTGGGTCTGTGCCCAGGATCTGGGTCAGTGAAACCCTGGGCCGCCAAAGCGGAGCGTGCAAACTTAACCGCTCACTTAACCACGGGACTGGCCCCGTCAGGTATGTAAGTTATTCTCAAATGGGTCAGAAAAAACTTGTGCGTATGAACATAAAGAGAGAATAATAAAACAAACCTGAGTTTTGGGGAGTCTGAGTAAACGGTATACGGAATTCATTATAACATTCTGACAACTTTTCTATACGTCTGAATTTATTTATTCTTTTAAAGTTCCCATTATAATACATGCTCATATCCTCTCTCCCAGCTTTCCCATTTTAACCAGGGACAAATCCAGGTATTAAGACAGGGACAGACTCCTTACAGACTTTTCTGAATAGAGAATCAAATAAAGTGACCCATTACTGGGTGCCCCTGAGTCTTTCTCCTGCTCCAGGTAAACCTCAGCAGGCCTGTAGCAGCCACATGGGCTTCTGCAACTGTGGCCCTTGTTAGTGGTCTGACTCGAACAGGCACTTTTCCCAATGTTTTCGCCAAAGGCCCCTGTGTTCTGTGAGGACCAAACACCCACTTTCCTCTGACGGGGACCCTGGGGCGCCCCACCAAGAGCTCCATCAGTCCCCACTTTGACATGAGCCCCTCAAACCGTAAAGACAAAAAGCTGAGCCACAAAGGGAACCCCAGTGTGTTCATCTGTTTCTTCAATGACTTACTCTTTCGTTCACTTGGCAAACGGCTCCTGAGTGCCCGCCACGTGCCCAGCACTATTCCAGGCTCTCAGGGACCAGCGCCTCGAGGCGCTCACATTCTACCGGGGGACAGAAGCAGGGCACACAGCCAGGCCAGCAGATAACACGCAGGATTGGCTGCAGTTAACTCGAGAGGAGAACTTCAGGCAGAGGGAGTGGGTGAATGTGAGGGGTGACGGGGCTGTTTTATGCAGGGTGGCCATGAAAGGCTCTCTCAGGAGGTGGCACCTGAGAAGATGGGGAATGCCATGAAGGAGCAAGGCCTGTGCCTACCTGGAACAGGGGGTCCCAGGCCAGGAAAGGGCAAATTCAAAGGCGCGGAGGGGGCAGGGAGGCCAGCGTAGCTGGGGGTGAAGCTAATGATACGGGTGGGGAGGGCCTGCTGCCATGCAGGGCCACGCAGCCCAAGGACACAGGTGTCTGGCCAGGAGAACATGTGGGATTGAGAGAAGAAAGCCTGTTTTCTCAGAGAATTCTAGAAAGTCTGTCCTGGAAGAAAATTCAGTGTTCCTCCAGACCATGGGTCAGCAAACTACAGCCAACCTGCATCGTTGTCTGCTTTTGTATAGCCCAGGAGCTAAGAATGATCTTTACATTTTTAAAAAGTTGGAAAGAAAACAACTGAAAGAATAATATTTCGTGACACAAGAAAATTATATGAAATTTCATCTTCAGTACCCATAATAAAGATTCATCGGACAAGCCACACCCACTTGTATACTTATTGTTGCAGCAAGCTGCTTCCCAACTACAAGGGCAGAGGGGAGTGACCGAGATAGACCATCTGACCCAGAAGCTGAAAATACTTACTATCTGGCCCTTTCCAGGAAAAGTCTGCCAAGCTCTGAGGCAGAGGAAGTCATTGTCACTCTTGGCTGCAGAACTGAATCACTGGGGGGTGTTTAGAAAACGCCAGCACCCAGAGGTTCCGATTTAATTGATCTGGGGTGGGGATCAGCCTTCCCGACTTTTGAAAAGCCCCCAAGGCGATCTGGATGCGCAGCCAGACCTGGCATGGGTTCCCTGGACTCGCTGCCACCGTCACCCATCCCGCCGGGGAGAGTGATGGGCACAGAACGTGGCTCTACTGAGATTCTGAGCCGGGGGCCTTTCGCCCACACTGCTTTTTGTAAAACTCAATGCTTTAAAAACACGCCCTTTGAAATGCCATTACATACCAGTCTGTTAAATGACACGAGGCACAGCAATCCTGAAGCAGCCAGCGTCACCTCACTCAGAGGGTATTTGACGCTGCTTTGCGACCACTTTGTACATGTCAGCCCAAACCCAGCCTGGCTTTAAATCTGATATTCTGAGTCCACATTCCAACGGCCACTGACTCAGCCGACGGCTCCAGTTCACAAAGAACGCTTCTCTCTATTCACGTGGTTTTCGATTCTCGGCAGGTACAATAAGGTTACTGCAATTTCCTTACGTTTGTACTCCGAATTTTTTCAAAGCCCCTGTACATGCATTCTCTCTTAAGACTCTCAAGAGAAACGTACAAGGTGGGAGGATGGGTACCATTTAACAGATGAGGAAACTGAGGGTCCGGGAGCATCAGTGACGAGCAGAGTGGTAAAGACTCTGGCCTCTGACAGGTCTGGGTTCTACTCCCGTCTTCCCTGCTTCTTGGCTGCAGGCAGGGCCGTCCCCTGTCCAAGCCTCATTTCCCTGCCTCATGTCTAAAAGGAGGTAAAAACAAAGGCCTCTGGGGACTGTGGTGAAACTAAACATAAAAGGAGATGGGTGAGAATTAGCTTGGCAGTGAGCACAGTCATCACTAAAAAACAAAATTAAAGGCAGTGGTTCTTAAGGGACACTGCTCCCCAGAGGGCCTCTGGGAATGTGTGGGGGCTGTTTTTGGTTGTCACAGTGATGGAGAGCGCTACTGGCATTTACTGGTTGGCAGCCACACGTGTGAAACACCCCAGAGCTGCGGGAGAGCCCCCCAAGCCAACAGCACTGCTATTTAGAAACACTGGGGCACTCACCGCTCCTCTGCAGATAAGGGCCCTCTCCCTGTGGTCCAGCTCTCTAACCTCTGCACTGCTGACGTCTCGGGTGGGGTGCTTCTTTGTTGTGGGGCCATTCTGTGCAGGTGAGGACGTTCGGCAGCAGCCCTGGCCTCTACCCACTCGATGCCAGGAGCACCGTCCACATTGCGACAACCAAGCATGACTCCAGACGTTGCCAAATGTCCCTGATGGGCAGAAGTGCCCCCAGTTGAACACTACTGCTATAGACAAACAGATGCATCCTGAGAAGGCGGCTCTTCCCGGCTCTCTGGCACCAACAGGCGAGGAGAACCAGGAGGAAGGCAGTGGGGGCACAAACGTCACACCCAAGACATCCTGGTCCCAGCTCTTCCTGTAGCAGCTGAAACCCAAAGTGATGGGCCCCTCTGTGGAAGTCTGAGTTGATCTGGGAATTTTTTGGGTAGGAAACAAGAATGACACACGGTCTCCCCTGTCTGGTACGGAAAGATTACATTCTCCAGCAGTCACTAAGCATTTGAGACTACCCCCACGGGTCCTCAATTTAAGGCAGAAGTGTGCTCGCTTCCCAATCACGAAACATCTGCTTTCTGGTGTCGCTGACATTTTTTTTTTTTTCATATTTAAAAAAAAAGGAAAGAAAAGAGAAGAATGAATTTTAAACTGCTTAGATAAAATGCAGTGAATACAAAGCATTATTTATTCCCCTGCCTGGATGCGCAGGGCTGAGAAAGCAGCACGTGGGACGATTCATATTATGGGGAGAGAAGACTCTTAAGGAAGAAGGGAGAACACGCATTCCTCTGCACTTCAGTAGAGCAGAAGGAAGAAAGAAACCGCCAGGATCAGAGCGGCTCGTTCTGAAGGGCGCCCCCCTCCCCAGCTCCCAGCTCCAGGCTGCACCCACCCGGGCTCCGCGGGCTGGCAGCTGGGAGCCCGGGACTGGTCACCTTGCTAATTCAATAAATGAACTCTGACAAGCCTAAATGGTTGTTTGGAAGGGTCCTCTCTCATCCGCCCTCCCTCACTGCCCCAAACCTCAAATAAAATAAATAAAACACGAGACACAATCTGAGTCTTTTACGGCTGCCTTCTCAAGCGGGAGTGGGAGAAATGCTAATGATCCTGTGGCCGCGGGCTGAGCCAGGCCGGCTGTGGGCCTAGAGGGCAGGCCGGCCTCCCTTCCTCTGTTCTTCTGTTCCCTTTCCCTCCCTCGGCTCCCCGTCCTCCCTGCTCCCTGTTGTGGAGCGGGCGGGTGGTTTGCATATTATTCAGCACACTGCCATAGGTGTCTTCAGCCAATCCGAGGCGATGGCAGCCGCTTGCACCTTGCTGACAGCTGCTGTCAAAATACTCTCACAACCGGCGGCTCGATAATAACTCGAAAATGAGATACAAATGAGTGACTCTTCGTGAGTGGGAACACGCTGCCATTCCCTCCCACCCCGCCAGCTTCCGAGCGAGCGTGGCGCGGAATGCTCGGGGATGCTGGAGATGAGCTCTGGCCACGGTAGAGAGATGTGTTAAAAAATAACCCAAACCTGCCAGCCATGGAAGACTGTGCCCATTGCATTCCCCTCGGTGGGGGGTGGAGGGGGGGGGTCCCACAGGACTTCAGAACGGGTCCAAATTCCTCCCCCGAAGGGATGCCACACTCTGAGATGCAGCTGGATGTGCTGATGGAATCTCTGAGTGGCCACAACCCACAGGGGTACTCGCCATCCACAACCCAGGGAGGCTGCATCAGGAGCCCAGAGAGAGCCATGGGCTCCCCTTCCCAGGGAACACCACGCCAACCCCCGCCCCCTCCCGTCACCCACAGCCGGGCTGCTGGGCTGTTTGTATTCATCCAGCCAACTCTTTTCCTAAAACTTGGGCTGTCTCTCCCATGGGGAAGTCAACATCAGCACAACTAGTTTAGAAAAGCAGAAATAAGCCCCAGGGAGTCCAAAGTGTGTGGTCAGCACTCCTCCGGGTTTCCCAGGATGCAGGGGGCTCAGAGCGGCAGAGAGGCAAGCCGACCGGAAACTTCCTTCTCATTTGCCAGGGTCTGCCCTTGCCCGGGGTCTCTCTCTGCTTGTCCAGGCAGGGGCCGAGAACACCAGGCGGGGCTGGAACACTCATTTACTTGAGGATACAGAACGCCTCCCCAAATCCCAGAGCACATACCACACTCACCCAGGAGGTTTAGAGGACCGTAAAAAGCCACTGAATTTTTTTTTTTTTAACTGTTCTGGGTTGAGCTCTGCTAGATTAAGAGAAGCCGAGGTGATGGCTCAGGCTGGGGTGAAAAAAGCGCTTTAGCGAACAAGCTGTTAAAGGCTTTTATTTAAATTCGAGGGAGGCAGAGTAAAACCGTCCCAGGGAAGCAGAATTGTGCTGCCTGGCCAGGCTCCCCCACGGGCCTCTCTCTCTTCCCCCTCACTTCCCTGCAGAAAGCCTTTATTCCTCCGTCCACACGTCGGGTAAACATCTGGCTTATTCCGCTTGCGTGTGACACGGCGCACCCTGAACCACCCTGTTTGTGTCACCAGGCCTACTTTAAGAGCAAACTCCCATCCAGAGAGGATGAGCCACGGTAACCTCCTCGGCGAGCTGAGCGGTAGGCAAGGCTCCTACGCAGTACGCTCGGAAGGACAAGAGGCCCTCAGCACCCCACGAACAGCTGAGAAACCTGTTTGGGGCTCCGTCAAACCTCGCCACAGAGCCAGGAAGGAGCGCGGACTAGGACTCAGGCTCGGGCCTCAGCTCGGCCACTTAAGCAGCTCCGAGACCTCAGGCGACGCACCTGACCTCTCTGCCCCGCTGCCTCCTGTCTGTGGAACGGCGGCACCCACACCTGCCCTGCCCACAGAGGCGCGTGAAGACAGGATGCCGAGGGCGCACCTGAAAGGTAAAGGGGAGAGCAGTGTCACGCTGGGGGACACGGGCGGCTGGCTTGTCGCTTCTGCTCAATTTCCCAGAATCTCTGGAATGAGGTTACGCTTCTAATTAGAAGGAAGAATTTTAAAAGAGTAAAACTTTGACCTGCTAATAACAGAGAAGGATTCAAAAGACTTTTGTATCTGAAAGAGTTTTGACATTAAATACAGTGCTGGGCAGAACGCACTGAAGCAGCATGGTCCCGGCTTCAGTTCAAGGCAGCAGGTTTGAAAAGGGCTGGCTTTGGAGTTAGAGCAATACCGAGGAGAGACGGGGAAGAGGGACTTCGAAGAGCCACTCAGAAGGTTTACGGCAAGTGAACTGGGTCTTGAGACTGAACCAGAATATTCCCTGAAGCCCCTGCACGCCCAACCCGGCAACTCTGATTGAGCAATGGACACCTGTCTTATCTTGAAAAAATATTCTTCCTTCTGAATCTAAGGCGATCTCCACGCTCAGTGCAGGCAGTGTGCCAAACGCACAGTCATACAGAACAGGAAATAAAAAGCACCGATAAACTCACCAGCAATGACTGTTATTTTCATGCATTTCCTTCCAGTCATTTTTCCGTGTGTCTGTTCGGACACCCTAGTCTGATTCTTGCTTCCTTCTCTTAATTGCTGGATCAAAAGCATGTCCCCTCTCAGTGACGTTCTTTATAAACACTGTTGATGCCTTTCTGGCATTTCATCCATAATTTATCTAACCCATCGTCTCTCACTGTTGAATATTAACAGTGTTTCAATTGTTCCCTGTCATAAACCACCCTTCATGGAAGATCCTCGCATACAAAATATCTGTCAAAATTTCCAATTATTCCTTTAGGATAAAACTCTAAAAACAGAATTACCTAGATCAAAAGGTACGAGCATTTTCATACCATGCTGTCCAATATGGCAGCCACGGCCGCATGTGACTTTAAAACGAAAAGGAAAAACATTTCTTTTGCTATTTAAGGTTAAATGAAACAAAATTGAAATTCGGTTCCTCAGTTGCATAAGCTGCATTTCAAGTGCTCAGTGGCCACACGGGGTTAACAGCCAGCACACTGGACATGTTTCCATTCTTGCAGAAAGTTCCGTGGGACAGTGCCGCTCCCGGGACACACCACAAACTCATAGCGTGGGCCAGCTTGGTAAGATGAGCTTGGCCCTGATGACTTGCACGGGCCTCCACCTTTTCCTGACCCGACACCATCTTCCTTCTTCCATCCTTGTGACTTGAGTCAAGACTTCTCAAAACTTCCCAGCGACGCACCAGATCCTCAGTGGCAGATGAGAATAAATCCCCACTTCTAAAGACTCGGGGAGTGTAACAAAGTTGTCTGGTGCTTACCTTAACATTTCATGCAAACTTTGTATTTTATTCCACAACTTGGTCATATTTGTGCAAAAACATAAACATATATAATATTTGTCTATCTTACTGAGTAAACACGCTTGCAGGAAGATGATCACTGTTAATCTTATGGTTTTAGATACTAGAAAGCAGACAGACTATGCTCTCTAGCCTGAGAACAGCCCCATGGGAGCCCCCAAGGGAAGAGTGCCTCCTGAGGGGCCTGGGTGGTAGATTAGAATCAGCAGGCCCTGGTACCTTTTCCCCTTCTTGCTTTGGTTGCTACGGAGCTCAGACGTTAGTGCCCTTTACTGAAGGACTCCTCAGTCTGGGAGTTGTAATATAATTTTCTTCCAACTGACATTTTTCTTAAACTTCTGCACTGATTGAAGTCTTGATCCTATAAGGTGAGGAATCTACTTGCAAATAAAGAAAAAAATACAAGGAACTTGTACAGATTCTAGGCAAGCTGGCACCTTGAAGTTCCTTCAGCTCTCAGAGCTTCATCTTGCCGAAAAGGGAAGAAACATTTACTCCTTCAAACGAGGGGCGGTCTGGGCTAGAACTCAAAGCCAGTGCTGACTGCAGAACCCAAGCTCGGGCTGAAAGTGCTCGGCGGAGGTGCGAGCGGGACACACCTGGAGGGACGATGCTAAAGCCACAGCTGGGACAGCCACGCACCCACAGATGTCCCTGAACTTTCTGACACTGGACAAGGGCTGTTCCCTTCTCCAAGCCTGCTCTTCTGGCCAGAGGACAAGGCCCGGCAGCAGGGGACACCGTACACGACGAGAGCCGCTTGGGCCAGCAGCCAGGAAGGCCCATTAGCAGGGCTTGTGCCCAGCACGCACGGTGATGACTGATATTCCTAATGATGACCTGGGGCCCTGCAGGCCCTGATTCCGCTTCTGGATCGTCAAAGATTCAATTACTCTCCACCCGAGTGCCAATGTTAAGTATATTTTATTCTGTTCTAATTCCTCGGAAACCGGCGTCCATGCTATCGATGGTAACTCTCCATTAACCCGAATGGTGGGTCTGCCAGGAAGCTCATCCTCAACTCGGCTGGGTTCAAGGGAGTTTGACATCAGTCTGGGAAGGACGATGGGCAGGCTGCCAGAGCCATGGGAACAGGGGAAAGACGGCTCGGGGGAAAAATTCAGCCTGGGCGGGAGTCAGAACCGGCTCCCCAGCTCCCAGCTGCGTGACTTTCCCCACTCTGAACTCCATCTTCCTCATCCGTAACACGGCCGCACGATTCCCTCCGAGTGAAGAGAGAGCACAGGGCGTTAAGAAGAACCTGCCAGAGCTGCAGGACTAAATCAGAAAGACCCCCGAGACGCAGTTCCGAGAAGGGCAAAAAGCCCGACAATACAGAAAACATGGCACCGTTTTCATCTAAATGGACCCAAGACAGCTGCACATGCTGCCTACAGGTTCACAAATGCATAAAATGCACAGAGAAAACATCTAGAAGGAGAGCTGCCAAACGGATCGCATGAACTTCTCTGGGGAGGAGGGTGGCAGCCACGAGGGGTGGCCACTGAGGAAAAGGGATTTTGGCCTTCCATCTTTCTTTCCACAAGGAAAACACATTCCTGTTTTAGTTGTGCAATTAAATTTTGTTTAAAAACAGGAAAAAACAGATATAGCTATATACAGACAGAGACAGAGAGTGCACGAGCTCTGGCTGCACGGGAGGGATTTAACAAAGGGCGAACGGTTCCTATCAGGTTGGACTAAGGAAAGTCTTGACCTGCCGTTTTTGCAAGTCAAGGATGACCACGCGTTGGCATCCTTACACAGCCCAACGTGCTGTCTGCAGGCTAAAGACCACCCCGTCCGCGGGATGCCCAGAGTGGCTGGGGGGCAGAGGGAAATTAAAACGCGCCCAATGAAAGTGAACTGAAGCCCTGGGTGGTGGCTCCATACATCGCCCCCGTACTGTGCACCGTCTGCGAGCCCAGCCTGGGGAGAACCGGGGCGTCCTCCAGCGCAGCAGCCCCACCTCACACGATGCTTCCACGAGCTCAGAGGGGTCCCTCAGCCGGGGCTGTGTATGCTTCAAAGGCTCAGGGTGGTCCGGGCCACCCTCTGCAGAAATCAGGCTGCACCGCCAGAGTCTGCCTCCTGATGGGGAAGACACCCCCAACTCCAGCGTCCAGACAGAGGCGCTGGCCCTTGTCAGGGACACTGCGAGGCACAGACACTCAAGTGAATTAATTTTCTCCTAGATTTTTATCCTTTGGATGCACAGTGACTGCCCTACGAGATGTCTGCAGACAGCCTGGGGTTTTTCCAAAATCTGAGCCGGGAAATCAACGTTCTGAAATGCATTTTACAAGCGAACAGAGGTGAGGATGGGGAGGCAGGACGAACAGCCCAAAACCCTGGGACCAATCCCCAGCCCCACAAGTGAAACGTGTGCAGAGTGGAGACGAAAGGAAACCTCGGGGTCGGCATAGCCTTTCTGGTTATTTTACTATAAAACACCCTCTACTATTTATTGAGAGCTGATTTGCACCCAACACTAGGCCACAGACCCCTGACTTTGCTGGTTCATGCACGGCGCCCTTGGTGTCTGAGTAATTTTTCATTGCATTCCTAGGCCAAAAGAGATACCTAACCATTTAGTATAACAGCTTAATAGTCCAAACTATTAATAGGTCTAAACAACTTCACAGTAGCAGTTGGCACCATCTCTGATAGACGTCACTGCGTTTTTCTTGAAAATCTAAAACATCCACAGTGTACCCGTGAGTTCACTGGGGCACCCCTGGGTGCTGCGGTGCACAGTCTGGGAACTATGGCACTGGGCTAACTGCCTTACTTTCATGTCCTCCTTGAGTCCTCCCAACAGCCCTGACCAGTATGCACTATGGGCCCCACTGTACAGATGCAGATACTGAGATTCAGGGTTTTTAAATGACTTGTCCAAGTCTGATAGCTGGTAATGGAGGAGCCAACATTTGAACACTGATCTGATGGACTCCCAGGGCTGCCACGTTCAGTTGTACAGGTTGAACACTGCAACAATTCTAGAGGGTGCCACTGCCACAGACTACAGTGCTGGTGCTCTGAATCATTAAGCTAACAGCTGGCGTTACATTCAGCACAAAGCCTCCAGCTGTCACAGCCCCCTTCACTGAGCAGCCTCTTGCTTTGACTTCTACGATCACCTTAATGGGGCCTCTGCTCACATCCTTTCCCCAGTAAATTCTGACTGGCAGGACATGCTAAAGAGCTCTAAAAGCTTCATTTAACCTTGGTGACCAAGCAGCAAAATGACCAACTCCGACAGTATAAACTCATAAGAACTGGTGACATTTCAACCACAAGTGGGCTTGGCAGGGAAAAAGATTCGTAGGTCCAAGCGGACCCAGAAAGCATCTTGGACCTGAAATTTGTACTTTGGTAAGAGGCTACCTAACAGACAGAGTTTCCCAAAATAATGCCTGCTGCCTCCCAGACAGATGTGGGCACATGTATGTGTGCACGGGTGTGAGGGCAGGGTAGAGTGTGGGGAGGCCCAGCTATTTCTGTAGGATAATTTTAAAGTTTCCTGTTTGTATTCAGACAATCTCATTTTTAATATGTGTCTGATACCAGCGCTGTGGGGAGACCGGGCACACAGTGGTCCAGCACGATGACCTCGAAAGGCCTGTGCTGGGTGTCAGGCTGGGAGGGGACACTGGATCACACAGAACCTGTCTCCACGTACTAACTGGCAGCAAGAGATCGATGACCAGAATGAACAAGCAAACACTGTTCTGTTCTCAGTTCTAAAAATAATTGGCTATCCATTCATTGATAATTTCAGTAAGGCGACAACGCTAACCTTTATTTTTAAGGGATCAAGACGGCTTTACAGAAGCACTAAGCAGCGGGGCTGCACGAAAAGGGGCATTTGAAGCCTGGCTGAGATGCAGATAACAGGTCGGATGACAGAGCCTGTGCACGCGCTCACTTCCGCAGACGGGCCTCGTCTGTCCCGGCAACACCGACGTCAAAGCACGGAAACCGACCGCAGATCCGGACCCCAGGCCACATCTCCTAATCAGAACCCACATTCTGAATTTAGTCTCAGCAAAACATCATCTATCAGACGAAAATAATGTCGTTAATTTGAATTTCATTGATTTTAAATTTTGCTTGCATTTAATTTGAAAATGTGTTTTGGTTTTATGGTCCTAAGAGAACCATAAGCATAAGTTGCCAGTTTACCCTGAGTTTGACATTTGTACATAGTTAAGCAACATAATAATAAAAGTATTTACACCATCACGCTGGCGGAAGGGCCACGGGATGCCTATTTTTCTTTAAAAGGGCTCTTCATACATTACTGAAGTTTGAGAAACGCTGTTGTGGCCCATGATTTTATGAAATGTTCCTCTGGAATACAAACCCTCTCGGACACCATCATGTGGTGGCGCCGCCTCATTTCAGGGCGTCCTCGGGGAGGGCCGGAAGGAGAGGGGAGCTCCCCCAGGAGCAGGCGGCGGGTGAGCAGCAGGGATGCAGGAAGAGCCCAGCCCCGGCTCTCAGCACTGTTCTAGAGTATTCCAGGGGCTCCAGATACAACAACCGCCCGGGGCTGGAGAGGCGCAGCACTTCAGTGTCACTGACCTTGTCCTCACAGCAAAGCAGACACAGCTGTTGGCCCTGCCATTCTACAGAGACGGACGCCGAGTCCTAGAGAGGTTGTCAGAGACCAGTGACGCAGAAGACCTGGCCTCAACCGAAAAGGTTTTAATGGCGTGAACTTCGGATCCACTTCCCCCGAAACCAAGACAGTCCCTTCCCTTCCTGGAGTTCACGTTTGTTTCCGTAACCCAGCCCCCGGCACGGGCCCTGCCTCCTTAGAGATGCTGGGTAAATATTTGCTAAACCAACGAGCTCTTTCTTAACCAAGAAGCGGCGTGTGGAGACTCCCCTTCCCACGGATGGCTCCGAGACACGTGAGGACGCAGAAGCTGCTCCTGCTCGGAAGCCCCCGAGACGCCCCGGGGCTCCCTGTTGCCGTTCAGCACCCAGGATGCTGGAGACAGAGCTCAATTATCGGCTGCGATAAGGGGGCCGGCGCCTCCCCAGAGCCCACACAAAGCGCAGAGACCTTGTCGCTGAAGAGGCCGGGACGGGGAGAGGAGGCCGAGAGCGGGGAGCGCAGGCTGCGGGGAGCCGTCTGCAGGGAGGGTCAGGGCGCACAGCCACCCCAGCCCGGGACCCGCACGTCCTCCCAGGGCGCCCCATGCCACTGTCTGGGCCTTTGTCACCTACTCTGGAATCAGACCAGGCCTGGAGCGAAAGAAAACAGCAGCTGCCATGGAAGACCGACCTGCAGAACTGCCAGCAACAAAAACCCTCTCGCCTCTCAGTTATTGTTTTAAAGAGGAAAACTAAGTCGGCTTCCACACGGGCCCTGGTGTGAGAGGCGCTACCAGTGAGCCTGGTGGACGGCGATGGGACAGCTGACAATAAGGGACAAATACCATCTTCTTAGGCAAATCCCAGCAGCTGCTCCCCCACCAGACATGCCGCTCCCACGCCGGTGGCAGACATCACTAATCAATTACAACGCCGTTGCCCTCAGAGTGTGGACAACCTCACGATCCTCCAGCACAGAGACCCAGGCAGCCGTGACCAAGAGGTTTGTGCTGCCTTGGAAGGAGGAAGCTCTCTGCCCTGGCTGGCCTCGCCCACCCGCCACTGATTCATTCAACACGCAGAGGCTTGGAGCAGTCACGTATCTGCCCAAGGTCACATGGTGGGCGCGAGGCAGAACTGGGCCAGAATTCGGGGCTCCTGACTGCCGGGCCGGTGTTCTTCTCACCTGGAAAATCCCACTGGCTTCCTTCCAGGCTGACAGCCAACTCCCGATGACTGAGGGACAAGGACAGCAGGAGAGAGGAGAACTCAGGAACCTGGGGCTCTACCAGAGCGAGGCCGCCTCGCCCTGCTCTGAGCAGCAGGAACTTCCGCAGCCTCTGACCATTCCCCGGCAACATACTTGTGGGCAGAGAGCCGGAGAAGGAGACGGGTCTGGGACAGATTTTCTGCAAGGTGGGCTCTCGAGCGAAAGAAGCAGCATCTGTTTCTGTCCCACCCGACTCTCGGGGCTGCATTTGTTCCTGGGACCCTCAGTGGGAAGGCAGGCTCTGAGGAACGCGGCTTCGTGCCGCATGCACTGCTGAGTGTCTGGGGGGACATGGGGCGACAAGGGCCTGGGGAGGCCCTGAGCTCTCTGAAAGGGTGTGGGGACACCTGACCAATGCCTCCCCACACGGCAGAGAACGGAAGCTTCGTGTTTTTCTACAGCACCAGGTTCATGCACAAAACCGCTAAATGAAAACGGACCCTAGGAGAGAGCACAGGCTTTCTAGGCCAGTTGTCACTTCCCTGGGTTCAATTAGCCTCGATTTCAGTAACAAAAAGTATTTACTCTTTACATAGCGTCTAACTATTGAGTGTTAACTTCCTTCTGACCACAGAATCAGACCAGCTGTGGCTGACCCCAAAGCCCAGAGGATTCTCTCCTTTCTTTGACCCCCCAGACTCTTCTGCTGACATACTTCTGGGTGGAAGTGTCTCAAAGGGAGTGAGTCTGGCCTCTCATTCCCTCAGAAATCCCTTTTGTAGCACCCTTAACAAACAGTTGCCTTAGCCTTCACTTGCTTACCCCTGCTAATGGGCAACTCGCTACTGCAGGGAGTGGTTTTTCCTAATCCTTTACGGATTAGGATCTTCCTTTTTTAAAAGCTTTTTATTTTGAGATAATTATAGACTCACATGCACTTGTAAAAATAATGAGAGACCCTATATACCCTTCACCCAGGTGCCCCCAATGGTAACATCTTACAAAACTACAGTAAAATATCGCAATCAGGAAATCGACACTAAGAGAATCACTGGCCTTATTCAGATTTCACCCGTAACACGCATTCATTTGTACGACTGTGCATATTTCGTTCTATGCAATTTTATCACATGTAGATTTGTGTGACCACCACAGTCAACGGTCGACGGACAGAATGCTTATATCACAAGGCTCCCCCAGGCCACCCTTTTATAGCCACACCTCCCGCCCTTCCCCTCGCCTCCCTGACCCCCAGCTGCCACTCGCCTGATCTCCATCTCCATAATTTTGTCGCTTTAAGAATTTATATAAATGGGCTCAGGCAGTAGGTAACCTTTTGAGATTAGCTTTTCCTACTCAGCATAATTCTCTAGCGACTCACCCAGGTCATGTGTATTGATAGTTCCTTTCTATTGCTGAGTAGTATTCCGTGGTATGGACCTGCCACAGCTCATTTCACCCTTCGCTCGCTGAAGGACACCTGGGTTGTCTCCAGTCCTTGGCTGTTATGAACAAAGCTGCTGTGAACACTTGTGTACAAGTTTCTTTCTTTCCCTTTCTTTCTTTGGTAATGGCTTTATTGCATATATTTACGTACCATACAAATCACCCATTTAAAGTGTACAATTCAATGGTTTTTAGTATATTCCACAGAGTTGTGCAACCATCACCACAGTCAATTTTAAAAAATTCTCATCAGCTTTAAAAGAAACACTACATCCTTTAGCTATCGCCTCCAACCCCCTTCCCCAGCCCTAGGCAACAACCATCAACCTACTGTCTTTCTACGTTTGCCTATTCCAGACGCTCCATATAAAGGAAATCATGTAATACGTGGTCTTCTGCGACTGGCTTCTTTCACTTAGCATGTTTCAAGGTTCATCCATGGTGCAGCGTGTGTCAGTACTGCATTCCTATTTTTGGCAGAATAACGTTCCACTGTAGGACACACCGCATCTTGCGTATCCACTCAGGAGCTCATGGACGTGAGGACAGGTTTCTGTAGGAACACGGGTTTCCGTTTCTCCGGCACAGAAGCCCACGAGCGCACTGCCGGCTCACACGGTAAGCGCACGCTGCGTGCGTCAGAAACCGCCCATGCTCTTTGCCAGCAATGTGTGAGTGACCTGGTTTCTGCGCATCCCCGTCAGCATTGTGTGTTCCTCCTATATTTCATTTTAGCCATTCTGACAGGTGTGTACTCACTTGTTTTTACTCTGAACAGAATCCGATTCTCAGTCACAGCTGCTGTGGGTCTCAGCCCCGAGTCTCCTCCTGGGCATTCCTTTTGCAGGCTGGCCAGCCCTAGACCCTCTAATCTGCTATATCTGGTCAGTTCATGGCTCTCCTTCCTAAACCAAGGGGCCTCAGATTAACAGCTGGATTCAAGATGTGGTCACGCCACAGAGGGGGTGGGACATCTGGGGTTCGGACCACGTGATTCTGCTGAGCCGCAGTCCACAGCTGGCTAAAGTGAACCCTGGAGTCCGTTCAGATCCAGGATCTCTGTTCCAAATAAAAAGATGTGAGGCAACGACTCCTATATTCTGTCTTTGGGGCATTCCCTTAAGGAAAGAACCGACTCCTTGGCATTTTTCACTCACTGCCTTGTGAGTGATATCATCTTCCCCGGTGGGCCCATGTTTTCCTCAGAGTGCGGCGATCCTGGGGACAGGAGTGGGACCTGTGAAACTGGCACGGGGCTTAGCTCACAGTGAGCACGTGTGAAGTTTTTGCAGACTGGCCTTGACAAGCACCATGAACATGTAAAATCTCCGAGGGAATTACTGCTGAAGACGGCCACATCGTAAGGGCTTAACAGATATGTGCAGGACAGGTACGTGAAAGGGCTAAAAAGGGCGCGCGCCCCCCACCTTCCCCCCCCCCCCACAATCTGCAGTGGGAGACACAGCACAGAAGGAGTGACCAGGGCTGTTACTCCGCCTTTGCCACCTGCTCGGTTCCCCCGGCCCGTTGGGGAGGAATGGGTGAAATCATGCGCACAGAGCTCCTCAGGCCCTGGCAGCGCCCTCTGGTAAGGGCTGTGTGACATCCAGAGATACCATCCACAGCGTCTCCATCATGGCGGAGAACGCGCCAGTGAGGAATGCGGACGCAGCGATGCTGATGCTACAGCTGACACCGCCGAGCTAAGAGGCTGCCCTGAGCCAGAGCGGCTCCCGACAGGAAGGTCCGCCGGAACCCTCAACACACGCATGCGCACCGACGGATCACCAGCGAAGCGCAACTTCGGCACCGCTGCTGTGGCCACTGGTTACGTGTGAGGCACCACGGGCGAGGAAAGGCTGTGCGTGCGGAGCGGGGCTGGCGCCTCCCTCGACTGCCCACCCCACACGACACATCAGCCAGCTGGCTGCTGAGCATCAAAACACGGAAGTCGTCCTCGGTTCCCACCAGCACCACAGTCCCCACTGAAGCCGTCAGCAGGACTCTGCAAACACACCCCTGAATCGACCCGGCAGCCCACTGACACCGCTGACACCTGGGCCAAGCCACAATCACCGCTGGCCCGGGGACTGCAAAGGCGTCCTCGCTGGCCTCCTCACACCCACGCTGACCCTCTCTTCACAGAGCTTTTACAGATATCAGATCCCACTGCTCTCTCTGCTCAGAACGTCCCGCAGCCGTGGATAAAACCCGGAGACCTGGGTGCGGAGGGCGGAGCACAGCCCAGGCGATCTTGAAGAACAAAGACGCCAGACGCCAGCTATCACAGAGCCACGGTAATTAGGACGGTGCGCATTGGCACCGGGCTAGACGAATGGACCTGCGGGACAGAGCAGAGTCCAGAAGCAGACCCTCACACGCACGGGCACCTGATTTATGAAAAAATCGATACCGCAGAGCAGAGGGGAAAGAACGGCCTGCGCAAATAAATGATGTTGGACCCACCGCACCTCCATGTGGGGAGGAAACCGCCCTTGATCTCTACCTCACGCCATACACAAAAATCAATTCCAGATGGATTGCATCCCCAGATGTGAAAGGTCAAGGCTTTCAAAGGAAAACATAGGAGACTATCTTCATGAGCTCGGAGGAGGCAAAGATGTCTTAAACAGGACACAAAAGGTTCTAACCACGTGAGAAGAAAATGACAAACAGACAATATTAAAATTAGGAGCCTCTGTTCATCAAAGGACACCAGTAAGCTACTCACGAAACGAGAGAGGGAGGAATTGCAATAATATGTCCACCAAAGGGCTCGAATCCAGAATATACAAAATTATAGAAAAAGTAATTAGAAAATTAGGAAGGAAAAAAATCAGACAACCCAATTAAAAAAATGGGCAGAAGACTCAAATAGGCATTCCACAAAGTATATCCAAACACTCATAAACACATCAAAAAAACATCTGATTTCCTTAGTCATAGGGGAAGCACAAATTAAAATCACAATGCAAGGATACCATTATACACCCACCAGAATGGCTAAGAGAAAGACAGACAGTACCAAGTGTTGGCGGGGATGAGGGGCAACCAGAACACACATACTGATGGCAGCAGTGTCAATCAACACAACTCCTTTGGAAGGCTGTTTGGCAACATTTACTGAAGCTGAAGCACGCACCCCCACGACCCAGCAATTCCACTTGCACAGGTACACCCTAGGAAATGCAAGCACAGAGTCACCAAAAGCCATACACAAGAATGTTCACAGGAGCGCTCATTATTCGAAACTGCCAAAAAGCTGCCAACTACCCAAATGCTCACCAGCAAAAGGGTTAAGCATATTGTCATACTGTCACATGATGGAATACCATACGGCAACGAGAATGAACAAGTTATACACACAATGTAACCACACAGACGAATCTCACAAAAAATTATTGAGCAAAGTGGCCAGACCCCCAAGAATATACATGTTATGATTCCCTTTACATAACACACAAAGACAGGCAGCGCAAATGCAGGTTTTGGGGAGTCAGGAGAGTGGCGGGCAGGGAGATGGGGCAGGGACTGAGCGGGCAGGGGCAGCTCTGCGGCTGAGCAGGGCGCTGGTGACACGGGTGCCCATTCTAACCACTCAAGTTGTACACCAAGGGTCTGTGCGCTCCTCAGTAATTAACTTACACGTCAGTAAAAAGTTTAAACAACACCCATCCACAGCCCTCATCAGGGCCCACAAGATGGGGCCCCTGTCCACCGTCTCATCTCAGCACGGTCCCTCTGTCCCTGCTCCCCCTACCCAAACCACACTGCCCGTTCTCCTGCAGGCCAAGCTCATTCCCACTTCGGGGCCTGGCACGTGCCATCCCCAGATCTGCATGCTGCTCCCTCCTTCACACCCTCAGGTCCCCACTTGAATGTCCCCTCCTCCGAGAAGCCTTCCCTGACCACCCCATCTAAGACACCCTCTACTGGGCGAACAGTGTCCCCCAGATTCATGTCTGCCAGACCCTGTGAATGGGATCTTCCTTGGAGATAGGGCTTCTGCAGACGTGATCAAGGTCAGGGGAGGTCATACTGGACTAGGGTGGGTCCCAAATGCAATGATGGTGCTTAAGCTCGGCTTACAATGAACAATGAATGCATTCATTCCACCCTTCAAAACTGCAGCAAAACGGAAGTGAGGGATGCATGGAGGAGGCACAGAGGATTTCAGGGCAGTGAAAACACACACTGCAACGATGGATATGTGTCACTATATGCTCGTCCAAATCCATAGACTGCCTAACGTCAAGAGTGAACCTAATGTCCACTCTGGACTCGGGGTGCTAACGACGTGTCTGTGGAGGCTCACTGATTCTAACAAACGTCCCCTCGGGGGGATGCAGATGATGGAGGCGGCTGTGCGTGTGTGGGGCAGGGGGTTGTGGGAAATCTCTGTATCCTCCTCTCAATTTTGTTGTAAACCTCAAACTTCTCTAAAAAAACTGTCTTAAAACAAACAAACAAAAAACCTCAGCAAAGCAGGAGGAGCGGGGAGACCCCTGAGGAGGAAACAGTCACAGCCGGGCAGTGGCCTGCAGAGCGAATGCGGCAACTCTCTGAGCTGCGGCCTCCCACGCCGTCCTCGGGTCAACGGGGCGGCGCGTCACCTAACGTCTGTCCTCTTTACCAGGGGAGGGAAAAATGCCTTAGTGTGTAATTAAAACCAGAAGACAAAACCGAATTCCCTTCGAGTGGGCCTCATCTCCACAGAGGCCCTGGGCTCAGTTTAGTCCAGGCTCAGCAAACCTTCCCCATTCAGGGCCAGAGGGTCAACATTTCACAGGTTTGCAGGCCATTCGGGGGCTGAGACAACTACTCAGCTCTGCCCCGCGGTGAGAGAGCAGCACAGACGAGAGGAAAGTGAGCGGCGTGGCCTCTGCCCAGGTCCCCCTGTCGAGGGGGGAAGCACCCGGGGTCAGCTTGCCCTCCTCACCCCAGCCCTTTCAGAACCTGGCCAAGGGTTCTCTCCCCGACACACGCCTTCGCGAACGTCTGGGCTGGCTCTCAGGAGCTGCCCACGGCTGTTTTGCAGAGCTGCTTCCCCAAGAAGCCGGGGACAGAAAGTGGCCCCACCATCCAGGCCTCTGCGGAGAGCAGATCACAGGGCTCACGGCTTCGAGAAAAGCACTGCTGACAACCAGGGGTTAATCGGGCAGGGAGCCCACACCTGGGCGAGGGGCCCGAGGCGGGGGCAGCTCGAGAGGAACTCGGCAGGCAAGCTGTTGTCAGCCACCTCCCTGCACGGTCACGGTCACAGTCACTGTGAGAGGAAATGAGGAGGAAAGGGGCCAGGGACGGACAGACACTGTCCACAAGGCGGGCACGAGAGGTACACAGGGGACAGGAGATGCAAGCTGCGTAATTAAGGCCTCCAGACACCTGTTGGGAGCTCACCCATTCACACCCCTCGCAGGTGGTTCACACTTCTGGGGAAAAAATAACAGGAAAAAAAAAAAAAGCAGCTCAGATGAAAGAAAAGCTCTCCATCTGTAGCCTGCAGCCCTGGTCCAGCCTGCCTGAGGCAGTGCTTCTGCCAGCAGCTCCCTGACAACCCGACCCTCGGGGACAGTTCCAGGGTGGCTGGGTGGGGCTCTAGAGTGAGAGAGACCTGGGTGTGCTGCTGCAGAGCTGTGTGACCCTGGGTGAACCCTTAAGCTCTCTGTGCCTCACGTGCCCCGTCTTGATCAGGATTCCATGGAGGAAGGCTTTGCACAGTGGACCTACGTGCTTAGCAAACATTTACCAAGCACCGCTCTGGACCAGGGCCCTGTGGACACAGCGAGGCACTCCCAGCACCCACACAGACAGCACTCTGAGGCAGCTGTGAGGCTGGGTGGGATGACAACAAGGCAGCGGGGTCACAGGACAGGCCGAGCTGCCCGGCTGGGGTTGGGAGAGCGAGCGGTGGCCTCAGTGGCAACAGCACAATCCAGGGCTCCTGAAGGAGCTGACCACCCAGAGGAGCAGCACCAACAGCCACGCTCGCTGGGTGCCTCCGCCACGCTGGGCGCCGGGCCGGGGGTCTCACACACACTGACTCATGTCACCGCCCAGCTATCAGGCAGGCTCTTACTGTCCCCATTTACAGATGAAGAAAACCGAGGCTCAAAGAGGTGAAGTGCCACAGCCTTGGAGAGAAGGGAACTGTCTGGAACCCGTGCCGTCTGCTGCCAGAGCTGACGCTGCGCTATCACCGCCTCACTCGGGATCGGGGGCCATCTGGAGGCTCTGACGTCATCCTAAGGAGCAGGTCAGTCTGAGACGCGCTCCTCGGCAATGACCCACAGGGGGAACCAGGGACGAGGACGATGAAGAGAGACGCTTCTGTAGAAGGCCCCCCCTCCTGGGCTTTGTACACCCGTTCTCGCACTGCGCCCCCCCCTGCTGGGGACGGAGGGAAGCGGGCAGGACCTCCAGTCCCACCCTGCAGATGAGCGAACGGAGGGGGCCGGCTGCCAACCTACACTCTAAGCTGCCGCTGCTCTGCATGCAGGACTGTCTCCGTAGTTTGCAGGGCCTGGTACAAACTGAAAATTCAGGGCCCCTTATTCAAAAAGTAAGAATTTTAAGACAGTGACAGCAGAGCCTTAAACCAAGCGTGGGGTCTTGTGGGACTTCACAGGTCACAAGCTCACAAGGCCAGCCCTGTGTGCAGAACCCCTTCCGGGAAGATCACTGCCTTCCAGAACCCAAGGCTGCCCACGGAGTACAAAAGACACGGGCGAGCTGAGGGTCCTTCTAGAACGGCCCCTGTGCCTCTCCGTGCCCCGGTTTCCTCATGCAGAAATGGGCGCTCAGCAGCTCCACCTCGCTGGGTGGCTGTGAAGACGCACCCACACCATGAGCACTGGGGGTGTGGTCAACCCAGTACCAACTGGTTCCCAAGGGCTCTCTGCTCTCTCAGGGCCACCACCTGGAACGGGGTGGGAACGAGGCCCGTCCGCCCAACGCTCTGGCTCTGCACACATGCGCCTGCGCGTCAGGATGCGAGGCCGTGAACGCGGAAGCTTCAGCTGAGGGGAGACGGAGGCCCCATTGAGGCATCCGTGCGGCTGCTCTCGGAACCGCCCCCTGTGCTGGGGACTTTCAAATCCAGGCTTTCTGATGGAGGTGGGGAAAGAATAAGACAAACACAGCAAAACACGCACATGCATGCACACGCACACACACCCCTACCCCAGAGCAAACCCTGATGGGAGGGAGAGACCAGTCTACACCCTTCTTTCAGAACACATACCGACTTAAGACCGTGGGCCCCGCTGGGAGAGCCGACGGCTGCTTCCACCCTGGCTCCCATTGTGGGGGAGGCGCGTGCTCCTTGCACCCATGCACACATCTGCATGCTCTGGGCTCCCGTTTGTCTTCCATGTTCCCTTTCAGGGCTGGAGGGGGACCAGTTCAGCCTGGGTCTCCACTCCCTACGGACTCTCTCTGCCCCAGAACCCAGCTGGATGGGGACAGGGTTACAGTTTGGGAGGACAGGGAGGGAGGGACATACTTAGGGGAAGGACGAAAAAAATAAGAAAATGCTGCAGAGAATTTTCAGGATTCGGCACTGCTGTTAAAGACGCAGGTTCTGTTGAGTCAGACCCGCCGGGGCTCAGAGCCTGGCGCACTGGTGTTGGGCAGTTTAGTAAGGACCCCAGCTCACCTTTGCCAACTACCTGCTCCATGCAGGCCCCGCACTCAGGGCTTCACCCACAAAATCGTGTTTATTCCTTTCAACAGCCCTGGAAGCAGCCAGGTGGTGAGGGAGCGGGGTGCCAGCCCCAGCCCTGACGACCCAGCAGGAGGAATGGGGCTCCAGAGCAGGAATGTTCACTGGAAAATGGAGACGATGACTATTCTGCAGGGCTGTTTCGGTAAACAGAGCCCTAATAACAAAAAGCCCATCAGCCACAGTGCCCGGCACAGAGGTCGGGCTTGGAAACTGTACTGAACGACAACGATAAACAGTCACGCTTGTTCCTCCATCATCGTCACAGATCACAGCACATGTTATCATTAGTATTACTACTCTTACTTTATGCCAGGGCAAACCGGGGCCCAGAAAAGGGGTGGCAGAGAGAGGAGAATGGCCGGCTCCGAATCCATGGCTGTGTCCACTCTGACTTCTAAAGGGTGAGCCTCAAACTGTCGCAGGAGATGAACCCGCAGAAACGGGCACCTGTCTGGCCAGGTGGAGGCGCTGGAGTGCAGTGCTGAGGCCCGACTGGAAGGCTGGTGGTCTCCAGGGGAGACCCAGGCAAACGTTGCTGCCCCAGCTCACATGCAGGCCCCTGGGGGGCTGGAGAGGGTGGGCAGCCATCTTGAGAACCTGGCCCCGCTCTCCCACAGCCCTGCATTCATGCCTGCACGTGCTGGGAGTGTCACAGCATGACTGTCACTGTCGCTTTCCTCCCTGGCCTCTGCAGACAGTAAACTCCTCGAGAGAGGGCCTGTGTCTCTCCTGGAACGGCGGCATGCTGGGTGCCTAGAGCAGGGCCTGGTACCAACGACACACTCGCTCTCACAGGACAGTGGTTCCACTCAAATGATCTGGGGGGGCAACGCCTCCTTCGAGAGCCAAGAGAAGGACAACAGGCTGCAGAGAGGAGGGGTTCCAGGCCAGGGCTCTGGGCAGAGCACTGAAACGTCAATCCTGGCTCAGCTGTGTGGTCCTGGGCAAGACCCTCACCTCCCTAGTCTCCAGTTCCCTTCCGGGGGCAACAAGGGATAACAGCACCCCCTCCCTCACAGGGTGCTGTGCAGCTTAAAGGGGAAGACGCTGCACAGGGAGGTGTGCAGCCGCCACCACCATAAGAGGGAGTTGTGGCTCTGACTGCACCTGGCAGGACAAGCCCACAACACCTGCCTGGCAAAATGGACCAGTCTGTCCCCCTAAACCCTGAAACCCTTCCCTGGCTCTGACTTTTGCTGGCCATTGGCTTTGTCTGAAATCGGGGCTCCGGTTTCCTGGACAAGCTCCGGCTCCCTGAGCAGGCTCACAGCGACCCCTGCTGCCCACCCTTTGGAAATGCCTTAAGCCCAGCCCCAGTGACAAAGCAGGGAAGCCCTGGAGAAGGCGTTCCGCGTCCAGGGGTGAGGAGAGCACCCATCAGGACAACGGCAGGGAGAAGAAACGGCGCACGTAATTACGTTTGGTGGACACTAATGCCTTGTCTTCTCGAAATGAATATAAGATGCCAGATCAAACGGCGCGTTTCCCCCTTCCGCCGCGGTCTTTTGTTCCCGGGCTGAGCATCATCCTACAGACTGTGGGACCAAGCAAGATTGTCATTCGGCGGGGTCCTCTTTCCTGATCGACACGAGCTGTTTGCAGCAACCCCATTTTCATCTGGTAGTTCTTAAATTGGACTCTTTTTCAAGAGCAGAGGCATGTGAAAGCCCACAGACGCGCGAGGCCGAGGATCTCTCTTCTCGTAAGGACAACCTCGCTCATGAACTCCTCTTGACTCATCTCTGGGTGCAGGGAAATGGAGGTGACCCCTCTCACCAGGCTGTTCCTGCCACGCAGGAGCCCCAGGGCTCACAGCTGAGACCCCGGCACTCAGAAATCCCGAGCGGGCTGGCATCTTTGCATCAGCACCCGCTAACCACATCTGTTGTGAACTGCGCCCCGTGTATGATTTAGGACAGAGGGGAGGAGGATAGTGATTTTTGAAGCAAATTCCCCAAATGGCTCCTCATTCTTTGAACCAAAGAGTGAGAGCAAAAAGAGTAGATTTCACACAAAGATACAATTTTCCAGTCCCCAAAATATAGGACTTATATTTTGTACCCACAGTTGAACTTGAGACATGCTAACCGGTAATTCTAATCGGGACTTAGCTCTCCTGATCTTCAGGCCAGAAGTGGACAAACACAGGTTGAACGAACAGGGCCTAGTCCGCAGAATCCAAAATGCTCAGCCATGTGCCGACCACGAGGCTGGAGGCCCCCAGAGCACTCTTAGATGGCAACGAAGCCTCCACAATCTGCCCAGTTAGGGCTAATGTCACCTGCTGTTACATTCTAAGGGCCAGGTGGCCTCTCTCTGCGCCACCCAGCACACACCTGGTGACTGGTCGGCTTGAACCATCTTCCACGGATGCCCCCCCAAAAGACGTTCCATCCAGGGCCTGGTGCTGGGGTAGACCTAACCAACCCGAGAAATCAGACACTGTGATGGACCGGCATGGGGGCCGCATGCTGCTGGCCCTTGGGCCATCTCAGGCCCACAGACAGACTTTGTCCACACAGTGTTTATTTCCAGAAACTGAATTAGTTGCCAACTTACTCCCCCTGAGAATCCAGACTGCCAGTTTCTTTCCAAACGCGGGAGAACTGGTCCTATTATATCGGCATTCCTGCGAGGAGTCACGGCTGGCCCTCCAGCCCATCAGTCCCCACCCAGTCTGCTCTTCCAGGCTGTCACCTGCCTGGCCCCCCGAGAGATCACTGAGTTTCTGACCCCTGTGCTGGTAGCTGCTGCTGGATTTCATTCTTTATGATTCACCCTCATTTCAAAAGGGGCTCTCCAGAGACAGCAATGCATGCAGCGGCCCCCACCCCTGGCTGGACATTAGAATCCCCTGGGGGGTTCTGATCAAAATACCCACGTCTGGGCCCCACCCTTGACCCACAGACTCCAGTTCTCTGGCGGTGGAGCCTGAGCAAAGGTAAGTTTATGAAAGTCGCCAGGTAACCCGATGGTGCCGCCAGGGTGGAGAATCCCCAGCTTAATCCCAAAGAATGACTTGGGTAGAAATTCCAGACAGCTCATAAGCAGAGCCAGGCTTCAGCCCCCCGGGCTCCTGGCCCTCCCCGGGTTACTGACGGGGAGGAGAAGGCTGAGCGCCTTTCTTGTCCCGCCTGGGGAGGGAGAGGCCTAACCGTTCTGAATTCTCTCTGCACAGTGCTCTGGAGAGCAGTGTCTGAGACGCAGGGAGAGAAATGAGAGGCAGCAAAGACGACCTTTGCAGGACCAGGGCGCTGGCCCTCCTGAGGACCTGACGGCCGCCCACAGCCCCTCGGACTGAAGCAGTGCTTCTCACCTGAAAAGCTCTCGGATCTCGCGGCTGTCAGCCTGGAAGGGGATGTTCCGCACCAGGATCTTGGAGGTGGTCTGCTTCCGGGGAACCTGTTTCTTCCGAGCGGATGTCAGGGCTGGCCTGGAGGGTCGGGGAAAGGGTTCCGTTTAATCGGGGCATCAGTGGCTGCTGCCCTACACTGACTCCACCTCCCCCAGCACCAATGCTCGTGTCCTCCCTTCAGGGGACGGATTCCAGGAGCTGGTGTGGAGGAGGCTGAGATGAAAGGGGAGGGAGGCAGTCTCCCCTGGGTGACACGGAGCATAATTATCTTCTCCCCAAAACAGCTCTGGACGTCAGGCTGACACATCCCCCCTTGGGTGCCTGCTGTCCTTCATCTGACAGACTCAGGGACTATCGGGGACTTCAGAAAGGAATGCTGACGAGGGGGGGCTGGTTCCTCCCTACATCTAACCTCCTGCGTCGCCCCGGCTGACCTAGCCAGAGGTCGTGTTTTGAGACATTTCATCACTAACCCGGGGAGCATCATCCAGGAGCCTGGAGCGGTTTCTAAGCATGCAGATGGACCAAGGGTGAGGTGGGAAACTCTGAGCCTGAAGCTCAAGTCCATCCTAATGCAGCCCTACCTCCCCTGTCCCCTTGCTCTCCCAGGGAAAAACCCAGCTCCATCCAAGCAGGGTAGGGTCATGAGCACGGCTGCGAGTTAACAATCTGGGAGTGAATGCCAAGTCGGTCACTTAGGATCTGTGTGATCTTGGGCAAGTAACTTGGCCTCTCTGGGCCTCAGTTTCCTCAACTGCAGAATAGGCCTAATAACACTGACAACCTCAGCAGACTGTTTGAGGAGTTAACGAGAGAGGACATGTCAAACACTCTGCATGGTGCCCGCCATGTGGGAAACACTCAATGAACGGCAGCTGTTATTATGACTATCGTGATGACTCACTTCCTTCAAGTCTGACCCACGTCACCTCCTCAGGGCCCTTCCCTGACTCTCTCCACTAAACGGCCACTCACCCCCACCCCTCATCCTTATTCTTCTCCCTGGCATGCATCGCCATGTGACAGCATGTGACATGTTTAAGCATGTGGCTCTTGACTGTCTGTCCTCTAGCGCTATGCTGTCCAACACAGCAGCCACCAGCCACATGTGGCTAGTGAAATCTAAATGAAAACAAATCCAAATTAAAAACTCAGTTGCTGGGGTGGCCAGCTCCAGGATGGTCCCAGTGACCCCTGCCTCTCGGTAGTCATGCTCGTGTAGGCCCCTCCCACGCTGCATCAGGACAGGCCTGTGCGACCAAGAGAAGACCGAAGTGATCGTCTTCTGATCTAACTTCTGAGACTAGGTCACCGAAGACATCATCGCCTCCTCCTTGTTCTCTCTCGGACCACTCGCTCCAGAGGGAACCAGCTGCCATGCGGTAAAGACACTCATGCAGTCCCAGGGAGAGGCCGATGTGGTGAGGAACTGAGGCCTCCTGCCAACAGCCAGTGAAGGCGCCATCTTGGAAGCGGATCCATCAGCCCCAGCGGAGCCTTCTGCCCCGGCCAGCATCCTGACTGCAGCCTCACCAGAGACCCCGAGACAGAACCACCCTGCGAAGCTGCTCCTGAGTTCCTGACCCACAGAAACTGTGAGAATAAACGTTTGCTGTTTGAAGCTGTTAAGTCTTGAGACATTTCGTCACGCAGCAGTCGATAACTAATACAGTCATACTAGCCACAGTTCAAGTGCTCAAAAGCCATGTGTAGCAAGTGGCTACCACGCTGGACAGCACAGATGTAGAACATCCTAGAACATTTCCATCGTTGCAGAAGGTTCGATCAAGAACATGGCCCTAGAATGCACACTCCACAGGCAAATCCCCTCCCCTGCACCTGGGAAGAGTGGCGCACAGTAGGCTTCCTACAATTTTTTGTTGAATAAAAGAACAACTACACAAACACTGACTAGGAATTGAGAGGTTGTAAAGTGACTTCAGCCTGCTCCCTGGAGACAGGGGACTGAAAAGAAAGATGCCACCACTGGCTGGGTGCTCATGTACATGGCACGCGCCAGATGCTTCACACACAACCTCTAGTTACCACAATTTGCTTTACAGGCAACGTCATCTGCCCAAAGGCACACAGCTCCTGGCTTAGAACCCAAAGCTGTGGGGCTCAAAGCCTGGGCTCCCACCTTCACCCCAGAGCTCAGGAACCCATGCTAGACTTCTGCGGGCTCCCGCACCAAGCCTTCTGCTCGCTCAGGATGCTCAGCCTGGCACAGACTGGGATGCGTGAACAATACACCTGGGCAGGATTCACAAGGACCATGAAAACAGGGAGAGAAGGAAGACAGAGCAGCAGCTCCAGGTCCCAATGACCACAAGAAATGACCAACTGGCCGAAAAGTAGCAAATAAAGATGGTAACGCAGCCAGTACTGTGAGAAGCAGTCATTCTATCACCTGAGGTGGGTAGATGATAATGACAGTGACAATAATAATAATGGCTTACGCCGGGCACGTGTTATATGGCGGGCACTGTTCAAACCCCCTCAAGTGTATTAGTTCATTTAGACACACAAGCAGGTGGAGGTGAAGGAGCAAAACTAAAACCCTCAAAAACCCTCCACTACTTCAGGGAACTGGGCATTGGGCCGATGAGTCCGTCTCCAGCTCTAACAGCTACTGAATCTCCTTCCAATTAACTGCAGGCCATCTCTGGGCACTGCTGTCGAGCTCCAAGAAGGAAAGCTCCATAAAGAGAAACGTCTAGGTTTTATTGCCTTTTCTGGTTCGTCCAGAGCACCAGCAACTTACCACTCTCCCTTGGTTATTTATACCACCAAGAGGAGCGGAATCGGCTGGTTTCTCCTGCACTCGTTCCTTTTATTATATTAAATGCACATTAAACATTTACTCAAAGGACGGGCGAGTACCGGTTCATCAGGGAAATGGTGTTGGTGCTGGCAAATGCAACACCACCTTAATTAGGACGAGTCCCAAATGGCGAGAGGGGGCGGGTGGAGAGGACACAAAGGGTCCCGAGACACCCTCCAGGGCGCCGGTACCAGAGCGGGAGCGACCGACTCGGATCAAAGTAAAGAGGGAGGCACCACAGACTCACTTTGTGGCTCGTTCCGAAATCCTCACTTCCAGCTTGTGGCTGTCCACGACGTGACCCTAAGAGAGAAGACAACACAGCCTGTCCCTCCGTCCTCCTAGAAATACTCACCCGTGGTCCTGCCCCTCCTTGGAGTGGGCTTCAGCCGAGTGAGCGGAAAGGAAACTTGGGAGGGGGACTGACTGCTCCCAGGCAGAGGGGCTGGCTGGAAGCAAGGACAGGGAGCAGCTTCTCCCGGAAATGGCTTACGCCGAGCCAGGCAGCAGCTGGGGGTCACAGAGACCCAACCCTCCAAAGTCCTCTCGAGCTGCGAGTAGGCTTGACCTTTGTGCCACTCGAGGGGCACAGAATTTTCCACTGTTTACAAGCATTTTCAGGGAAAGGAAGCCCCTTCGATGTGGCTTGTGGAGAGAGTTGGTTTAGACTGTATGGTCTTTAAAAAAACTTCTCGATCACAGAGGAGCTGCAGAGAAAGCTAGGCCCTTACACGGGGCCCTGAAAGCAAAACTACCCTCGAAAACCCCTTAAATCTCCCACAAAATACAGCACGCACAGCTTTGTATAAACAATTCTTTGTGGCAATATGCACGCACATATGCACACAATGAGGTACAGAACGTAACACTACAGGGTGCAAGGTGGAACTTCACAGAATCCTGAATTGTACGTACACTGAATGAGCAGAGCTGAATTCCAGCTAAGTGACTATATGGCATCTAACAACAAAGTTGGATTTCCAGTGTCTTTAACAAACAACCAACAAACCCCAAAACAGAGAAGATCTGGTATTGCTGGGGCCCACTTTCCCACGAGGAAAACTGGCTGAAGCCAGGAAGTAGCTGCCCCTTGGGACAGGGCACAAGTGTCCAGGTTCTGTTCTGGGGGGGCTGCCGCTCCCTCATTTACACTGCCTCCTGGCCCCTGTGGGCGTTGGAGTTGGCGAGGCCTGGTGGAGAGCAGAGCGTCTCTCAACGTGAAGGTAAAAGCTCCAGAGGCCGTCACCTCCCCAGCATCCTACCAAACGCAACGCAGCTCTTGGGAAAGGTCAGCAAAATTCTGCAAAAGCAACTGTATTGGCCAAGTAGCCAATTACATTTCCTATAACCCCCAAGGCCTTTGCCTTGACCAGGAAGCTCCACGGGGACACAGTGAGTGGCCTGGAAAGTTGCTATAAATAAGCGAAGGGTGGTGACCCTGTCTGGGCACACTTTCCACCCTGCGTCCACCCCAGCCGTCCTGGGCAGAGCGCACCTCTGAGAGAGAGAACGAGGGCTGTGGACGGTGTGCTGCCTGCTACACCCTGGCCTGTCAACTCAGCCCGATTCAACGTTACTTTACCTTAACCCTGCCTGGCCTCGTGCTGGGCAGGGCTGTGTCCTCCTTTGTATGGTGCACACAAGACACATGACACTCTGAAGGTGGTTTAAAAGGATCCCAGACCCCCTGAGTCCCTTCCACGGACCCTGGGCCTAGAAGCCTGTTCTAGAGACACAACCATGAGCACCCAGCCTGGTCGCTGTGGCTCCTTTCCTGCAGAACAAGGCACAGGCGAGCGACAGCTGGGAGCAAGTGCGTCTGCAGAAAGGTGCATGTGGGAAGGCAGTGCTCCTTGTCCCCGGCCACCGAAGGGCCTGGGGACATGGACATCAGGGAGGGGTGCTGAGGACACCGTCTCAAGCTGAGCCCTGGCTCCCTTGGGATGGTGCAAACTCCTGCCCGTTCTGCTCCCTGCGGCCCAGCTCCCCTCCTGATATCGAGGGCCCTGATAGGACCCTGCACTCCGGGCCTAGCAGGAGGGCACTGCTCCTTTCTCCATCTGCATAGGACACCTCTGACTTCAGTCCCCTTCTCCTGCCTGCGTGCCTCCACCCTGGCCAGGTCACCACCGTCTGCTGCCTCATGACTCAGTGGTCTCCTACCTGCCCTCCTGCGATGCCCTCTCCACATGGCAGCTGGAGAGACTGCTGTGAAGCAGAAATCAGATCCTTCCCCACTGTGCTCCAAGCCCTCTGATGGCATCTCACTGCCTTGATGCTCAATTCCACAGTCCTCAGAAGGTCTCTAGGACCCACACACCTCCCACCCCACCCCCTGCCCCTGCCATACTGGCCTTTTGCTACTTCTCAAACATACTAAGCTCATTCCTGCCTTACAGTCCCTGCCTCAGACCCTTTGCACATGCTGTTCCCTCCACCTAGACTACTTTCCCCACATCTTAGTGTAGCTGAATCCTTGTCAATGAGGTGTCAGCTCCACTGTCACCTCTTCAGAGAGGCCTCCCCGACCAGACAATCTAAAGCCTCCTGTCCCTGTCATGGTTCCTGCTTTATTTCCATACAGGCACCTCCATCCATGACCCGGTCTGTGTATTTACTCAGAGGTCCGCTTTGCCAGTCCCCCCCAGGCCTAGCACGGTACCCGGCACAAACCAGACCCTCGATAAAGAGCTGTGGACTGAGTGAATGTACTAGTGGCCACGCAGCGCAAGGAAGCTTCTCCATCGTTCCTGGGCCCGGGGCCCCTGGAGAACTGGAGGAAGCGATGGGCCCAGGAAATGTGGACTCACCTGCATTCCCGCTCAATTCCAGAGGGCTGACGGACCCCCGCCCCACCGCCCGCCAAGGCCCCGCTGGACCTCGGCTCAGAACTCTCGCTTTACCTGGAGCTGCTTGAGAGCCTTCTGGGCCTGCTCCGGCTTCCTGTATTCCACGAACCCGAACCCCATGGAGAGCAGTGCACCTGAGGGAGAGAGGCGGACATCACGGCAGTGTGGGGGGCGGGAGGGAAGGAGCGAGCCCAGGACCCAGGCCAGGACCCCGCTGGCCCCCGACGCCCGCTTCCGTGCTCATCTCTTCACACCCTCTTCATTCCCAGTAAGGCGTCAGCTCCTGCCTCCCCATTTATCACGAGCCTTCCTGAGGAACCAGCCACCGAGGCTATATAGCCGCCGTCTGAGGCCCAGCTGACTATTAATTAACAGATGACTGACACGATAATTAACTTCATAACAGAACTCCGCCTTTGGGAGGGAGAGGGAACGAACAGGGATGACCATCACTGTGACAAGCGGCAAATCCTCCGCCTGGGCGGTCCCCGTAGAATGAAGGTGTGTGCGAGAGTCAGACGCACGTGAGGCTCTCTCACAGGCGTTTCTGACCGTCCGGTTACATCGTTTCCAGGGTTTCAGATACAAAGCTGGGCAGGGGGGGCGACCACATTATTGGAACCTATCTGGCTCCCTCCTTCCAGGTGACGAGCAGCAAGAGTTCAGAGAGCACTGATCTCTCAGAAATTTGTCACCAGTTTTTGCTTCCCGACTTCAGATATGTACGTAGTAAGATATGTACGTATGTATGCATAACTGGGGGGAGGGGTTTTTATAGGGCTCAAAAAGATCAGAGCCCTGTGACACAGAACGTGAGGCGTGCCTCCTCCACCTGGCATTTCATAAGGGTGCATTAATTTTACTCTCTAGTTTCTTCACAGATGAACTCAAAGAGAATTGGCTCAAGTCTGATGGATCCAAATGAGTTTCAAGATTCGCCACCTAAGACTCCCTCAGCAGTCCCCATCTTGGCATCTTCTGTCCTGTTTGTGAGACCTGTGCCCCCACAACGGGGACCTGCTTGCTTGCACTTTCATTCGCAACCACATGTTATAAAAGGAGGGCCTGGTGCAGTAGGATATTCCAGGAACTGCCCACGCTTCTTCTGTGGCTCAGACAGAACCGTCAGCGGACAGGCAGTGCCACCCCGTGGTGACTTGAAATATCTGTTCTTCAGTGGAGATGTGAAAGCTCTCCTTGGGAGACTCAAGGTTGTGGGTGATGGGCTGGTGGTGTCTGTGTGTGCCGGATATTCAAAATGTGCATTAAGATAGTGTGAAAGGCAACTACAGACAGTCAAGTTCATTGCCCAGTCACAGACGCTGTGCAGATCCACTCTCTGCCCTTCTCCTGCCCTGGGAGGCTGCCTGGGCCTCCCGACCTGGTTTCCTGTTGAGTTTGGCCAATTTTGAGGCTGACTGATCTGAGAGTGGCAGGTGGAAAAGAGAGCTGGGGCACTGTTCCTTCCACACACCCCACCAGCTCCCTGCCATGGCGTGGTTCTGGCAGTGCTGGTGTCCAACCCACACTCTCAGCTCCCATGGTGGCCCTTTGTCTGCGGTTCTGGTCACACCACTCCCTTCCCCACGGCGGAAGGGCGTTCTCCTGCATGACCTCTGTCTGGGCACCTGTGGGTCCCCACAGCCCAGTGCCCACCTTGGCACTTGGCCCCGTCATCACAAACGTCTCTTAAACAGCCCCCGCTGAGTGTGTTCCTGTTTCCCGCTACGGCCCTCACGGATACAGACACTTCCTAGACTCTCCTGAAACTGTGTAGGACGAGCCCAGAGCAGGGCTCTCACACAGGCTCTTGGAAAAGAGAGCACGTTTCAAGAGCTGCTCACGACACTGAGAGAGAGAGAACTGTTTCTAAGGATGCTGCGGAGTGCCCGAGGGGTGCAAGGCAGCTCCATGGGGCATCTGATTGCAGAGACGGGCACGGAGACCCTACGACCTGCAGGCACAGCCTGGGATGGGGGTGGTGACACCTCTGCCAGGCTGACTCACCCCCTGGACTTCGGGGGTCACCTCCCTTCCTGAAGCCCCAGCAATGAGCTTTACATATTAACTTGGTACCTAGCTGCCTTTCCTTGTTCCCTAACTAGAGCTGCAGTTCCTGCAGAACAGCGATGTTACGGCTTGAACTGTGTCCCCTCAAATTGATATGCTCAAGTCCTAACCCCAGGACCTCAGAATGTGACCTTATTTGGAGATGGGGTCTTTACAGAGGTAATCAAGTTGAAATGAGGTCATCAGAATGGGCCCTAATCCAATTATCACTGGTCCTTACAAAAGGGGAGGAATCTGAACGCAGGGCAGGCACCCACAAGGAGAACGCCTGTGAACGTGAAGACGGTCACCTACAAGCCAGGGAGCAAGGCCTGGAACAGATCCTGCCCTCACAGTTCTCAAAGGAACCAACCCACCAAAACCTCGATCGTGGACTTCTGGGATCATTAATTTCCATTGCTGAAGCCACCTAGTTTCTGGGGACTTGTCACGGCAGCCCTAGCAAATGGATACAAGGAACTCCCTAATTTCTATGCCACGTGTCTGGTTAAAAACCTCCAAGGCTCCCAGGGCCCCTGGGAAAAAGCCCAAGCTCCTCTGCGGCACAGAAGCCCGTCTGTGATCTGGAAGGGCCTGCCTTTCTAGCGTATCTCCTGGCTCTTCAACATACTCCCGCCAGCGCTCAGCTGCAATCCCCCCGCCTGCTCCTCTGCGTCCCCCATTCCCGCCGGCTGCCTGCTCTGCCTCCCCACCCTCCAAGCCTCGGTCTGATGTGGGGACCCCTGTGCTGGGTCCTGTCCCACTAGGGCCCCCTGGGCCACATCCTTCACCGCACTGTGCTGTGCCCACCAGCTCATCTGTCTCAGGACACAGCCATGGGCTGACTCAGGTGACATCCCTACAAATCCTGCCAAACTGAAGGGCTGGGGACTGCTCGGCTGAGAAAAAGCAAGGACTATGGCCTGTCCATCATCGGCAGGAAGCCGGGGCTGGAGAAGAGGCAGAGCAGAGGTCGAGGAGTTCATGACAACACCTGAGGCCAAATGGAGAGACGACGGTGGTGTCCACGTGGCCCAGGCACCCACAGGCCAGGGAAGTGCGTGGTTAACTTTCAAGATGTTCTACATCTCGCTATTTCTCTTGGAAGGGAAGTGGGAAGCCCAAGACCTGTCATTTCCTGCTATTCTCTAGGAAACTTCCAAAGCACAGAGGCGCCAGGAGGAGGGAGAGGCCCCCGCTCCTGAACAGCATCAGTGCTGCCGGTCTGCCAAGCGCACTGCCCCGAAACATCTCTGACGTCTCTGGGGCAAAGGGCCTGGACTCAGAGGAGCCTGCCGTGCATGGCAGCTTCTACCGAAAGGCAGGACCTCCAGGGACACTGGAACGACCATCCCAGACAGGCCAAATGAGACTTTGAGGGGGACAATGCTCCAGAACAAGAGACAACCCTCAAAATGAGCAAGTGAGAGTGCCCTCACCCCACCCGAAGCTACACTGCGTCTTTCCGAAGTTTCACACAATACCTGCTTTGTTCTTCTTCCTGGAAATCGAGCAGCTCTTCACCGTGCCCACTTTGGAAAACACCTGGAAAAGAACATCAACACGTACTGTCAGCATTTCTAGGCTAATCCGGAGGCCCACGCAGGCCCGCAACCATGGGCAGCAGAGGGACAAGAAGGAAAGCAGAGCTCATACCTGGACTGTGCTGAGTGGGGCCGGCCCTGTCCCGAGCCCTGTGCTGCCTGAACTCATTTGGTCCTTGCAGGGACCCTGGGAGGTAGGTAGTGCTACTGCCCCATTTTACAGATGACAAAACTGAGGCTCAGAGGGGTTGGAGACGGCACCCAGGGTCACAGAGCTGGGAGGCGCTGGGCTGCATTTTGGACCAGGGCATCTGTGCCCCATGGCTGGACTCTAAACCACTAAGCAGGCAGGTGCCCTGGGCAGACACTAGGTTCCCCGAATTTGCCAGAATACCATCTCAGGGTCCGAAAAACACGCCCAGGTGCTGGATCCCGGCCTACTTGAAGCAACGTGCATGGTCCCCTGGAGCTCCCCACAAGCGCTGCGGGGCTGCTCTGGCTCCAGGATCCAGGAAGGCCCTGGGCAGCGAACAGTTCAGAGTCACTGAGGGTCACGCAGTGGGGGAGCCGGGCCTACGTTTGGAAGCCTGGAGTCTACTGACCCCAGCCTTGACCCATTTAACCGCCCCTGCACTCAATGCCAACTAATTTTTAAAAACGTGTAAAGTCATATTTGACTCTATTTTGCCCTTTACTTTTTTTGTCTCAGAATTTGAACCCAACAGGGCAAATTCACATCCTTCTGGTTCACTGCTGTATCTTCAACACCACACACAGGCCCAGGGAAAGGCAGGCGCCAGTAAGTGCTGACCGATTGAGCGAAGGGAAAGCAGAGGGGAGGGGCAGACCCCGCTCAGCCCGAGCACTGCAGGCAGAGACAATGACGACTTCTCATTCCATGTGTCAAATGCTTCTCTGAGCATCTCATGCATCCTAATCAGACCTTCAAAACTACTTCACGAGACGATTCTACCAACATTCCCCTTTTACAGAGGGGGAAACTGAGGCACAGAGAGGATAAAGGACTTGCCCAGAGTGGCACCATTAGTAAGGAGTGAAGCCGGGATCCAAGTCCAGGCAGTCTGACCCCTCAGCATGGCTCCACATCAGACAGGGCACTGAGACAGGAGCCCTGTGAGCTGGGCACGGCTCCCCACAGTGCCTCTAGTGGGCTGTGAGACCTCAGTGAACTGACCTCTCTGAACCTCAGTCTCCACACCTGTAATAGGAAGAAACCCGGACTAGATCATCTTGGCTGCACCTCCTAGCCCCAGAATTCTTTACTTCTGAGGATGCCTTAGGCTGAAGCTTGGGCACATTTTCCAGGAAAAAATGGTTCCTGATGATGGCATTCCCATGCCAGACCCGGGAGAGCTGGCACTCCGGAAATAAAAAACAAACGAACTACAAGCTGGTTTGACCTCCTCAAAGCCATCTACCCTTTGGATGATACCAGTGTGTGCCTGTTTATTTCAAAAGCAAACCCAAACCAAACCAGAACCGACTCAGAAAGTCGCCAAGAAGGGTGCGTCTCCCACTGGTCAGCAGGGTGAGCCTTCGCCCTTAAGATGCTGCCGCGTAGGCAGGTGTCTCCACTGCTCTGGGGGCTTGTGTAAGTGGTAAGCGGACAGTCACAGCACGGGGACTCAGCCGGAGGGTCTCGGAGTGAGACCGTCATCTCCCCACCCCAACCCTTCCTGCATACGCAGGCTGGCTTCCCCACTCCCCCCCACCTTCCTGCTCTGGGACTCCCGGCACACTGCCTCCCCTCTGGAGACCAACTATGGAATTTCAGAACTCCAAAGAACTTTTAGAAACCAATCAGTTCAATCCCTATGGCCGTCTTCCTTTCCAGAACCAGCTCATGGCCGTCAGCCTGACCATCACTGATTCATTCATTAAAAAAAAGCATCGAGTGTTTACTCTGTGCCAAGCCCAGTTTTCAGAAATGAAGAGTCTCCCCAAAGGCAGCTCTCAGGCCAGTGCGGGAGCCTGCAGACCCAATCCTTAGGCACCAAGACCCCATTTCCTGATCTCTGGCCCACTTCCTTCCAGAAGCCCCGCAACCCCGCAGTGCAGCACTCATTTGGAATTTTCCACTCACTTGGAGTTCCCCATCTGCTCACCCTCTGCCGCCTTCCCATGAACGCAAAACCCTCACCCCACCAGGGACTTCCTCCAGACTCACCCACTCAGTGTCTCCTGGTGGTCACCCCAGGCCAGGAGGTCGTGCTGACACTTGCTTTTGGGTAATTTTATGTCACAGAAACACCGTGAATATACAATGCTAACACTGAGCACAGCTTCTCATTCCATACGCCTCCCTGGACGCCCTGACGTGTCCCCTCACGCGGATGTGGGCGCCCCTCCCACCCCCAGGCTCAAGTCTCCGGGTGAGACGCCTACCGGACAGCCCAGCAGAGACGTCAGGCGAGCAGTCGTTGGTTGTTAAACTACACATTGACACAAGTCGCGTTTACAGGCAGAATAACACGGTGACTCCATCAGCAGACCGGGTTCCCAGCCCACGCCCCCTTCTTCCCCTTCCGGGACATCACTCACCCCCTTCAGCGTCTCCTCGGTGGTGTCGAAGTTGAGATTTTTAATGAACAGAGTACACCCAGGGAGGCTCTCTTCTTCCTCCTCCTCCTCCTCCTCCTCCTCTTCCATCTTTGCTGAAGAGTCGTCTGCTCCTCCCTCTGTCGGCTTCTCACCTTCCGGGGTCTTGCCATCTGGCACTGGACACCCCCCAAAAACAAATCCATTAAATGCTGTCGAATCTGCCCAGGCCCCAGGGCCTAAAGCGCGGAACCTGCTAGGTGAGGGGGTTCTGCCTGTGTAGTCAGCGGCAGGAAGGGACACATTCCTAGCTTGTGCTGGGTTTCAGGTTTTAGCAACTCTGGAGAGAGCTGGAGAGAGTTGGAGGACAAGGGGGGCGAGGGGAGCGGAGAGAGACACAGACACTGCCCCGCCTCCTGCCTCTGCTTTGAAGGGAAAGGGATACGAAACACCGATCAAAAACCTTGGATTGGACTACCCCACACCAACCTGAACCTCAAAATAAATCAGTGTATCAGCTGTTTTATTGAACCACAAACATAATATTTTCCCTCAAAAAAACAGCACTTACTAAACTTTCAAACTAAAATGCAACTTAAAACTTCAAAAATTACAGAATGGAAGAAAAACTCAGAACATTCTAAATACCTCTTGAACCTAAGCAGTGTTACATTCAATCGAAGTTGCCAATATACATTACTTCAGGGAACATATATGCAGAAGAGTGTTGTTTTATCTATACGTGACACATTAAATTCAGTTATGCATAATACTGAAAAAATTTTAAAAACCCACTGTATTTACAAACAAGAGATTAGGAAAGCTACAGTGCCATCAAAGGCTGGGATAATACGTAGTTGATAAAAATAATGCTTCCAAAGAATGTTTAACAACATGGAATGACGCTTACAACATAAAAATTAAGAGAAAAGTTAGGATATAAAACAATATATAAAGTAACCCAATCGCAGTCTAGACACACAGTTTCTGAGGAACACACGCAAGATGAGAAAAGTGGAAGGCAATGCATAAGGCGCTCTGGTTATTTCTGGAAAAATGGGATGACAAAGGCTTGTTGTCTCGTCCTGCCGCTCCACCCTCTATTCCCGTCCCACTCTGAGAGAACAGCATTTCAGAAGGAGGGAAGAGCAATGTACTGATGTGAGCTGGCAGTGTGCACACGCGCGTATGTGTGTGTCATGAGGAGACGAGGGAGCCGGTAAGCCTTAGTGACGAATGCAGATGTCACCCAAGGGTGACAGGAGCCTCCCAAGGTTGGTCACGGTGGCATGACCTCTTGAGAAATCCTGCTGCCAGGTTTGTGTTCGATTTGGTTCAACCTCCCCCTTTTTCCCCCCAGTCACCAGATGGGGGCCTGGGGTCAAACTCCCAGCTCCCCCTCCAGAGGCGAGCTTCTGAAGTCAACCCTACCCCAGCACTCTCCAAAGCCGTCATCAGACTGTGCCCTCACGGCTGCGAGCGGGGGCCCGCCCTCCCGGAAGATCCAAGCCCCGACACCTGGAGGGCACGGGCCCAGCAAGGTGGTTCTGCGCGCCGGCCGGGCGCTGACGAAGACAAGCCTTTCCTCCCCCGCACACACCTGCACACACCTGCTGTCCCCTGCACTCAAGTAGGTCAAACTGCTGCATGACCCAAGGAGGCTCTGTGGGGTTCAAATCCATCCCCCACACTCTCAGGCCAAGCACCAAAGCCCTCTGTCTCCTCTGCCCTTTCTCACACAAGCCTAGCACTTGCAAGTCCTAATTAAGCTTCAACCACTTGTGGTTGTGTCAGGAAACAACCCTTTTAAGCTCTAATGGAACCGGCCACAGCGATAATGTTGTCTGTTTAACGTCATTGAACAGGCAGCCTTTGCCCATCGGAGGTGACCCCAGAACCCAGACTCTCATTCCAGGACAAAAAGAAGAAATCTACATAAAGGCGCCTCCCCAGGAAATTAACACAATTTACCCAACAAGGGACTCCATGGGGCGGCCACTTGTACTCAAAACTCAACTTTCAAAGCAAAGCAGGAGGAACAAGCGTTACTAACGATGGGGAAGCAAAGCCAGGCAAAGGAGCTAAGACTTGAGGTTCTGACGGAGAACTTCAGTGGAAAGGAAAACCGCGCTGCAGCTGGGAATGACGTTCCCCCGCAGTGGCTCTCCTCGCATCTGACATCTGGGAGATGAAAGGAGAAAGGAAGGACACTGATGAGACCCCACCACGAGGCAGGCACTCGGCTAGACGCTGTCAGTGTACTGTCTCACTAATGACCACGGGAGTCACATCACAAGTGGGGGTTCCAAAGAACCTTCTGGGGGCTGCTGCATCCAAACCCTAACACGTCTCAGGCAACTTCAGGTTGGTGAGAGAGGTTCCCGGGAGACTAAAAAAATTTTTTATCAAGAAAACAACGGTGGGGATCATGGTGACCAGTAGGGCTTACCGGCCAGTTCAACAGGGAGTCCCTTTGTGGCACTGGCCAACTGCTGCCATGTGGGAAGGTCAACCCAGAGTGGTCAAATGCTCAGACCCTTTGTATAAAGCTGAAAATCCAGTTTTTACTGGAAAACCCCCAGTGTTTAAATCTTGGCAACTAACTCAATGGCATGTGGCCTCTGTACCAGACAGTGTCAACAGATAAACCAGCGCATCGGGGCTTCATGCTCTGTTCCCCACACCCAGCCTGCACACAGACCGCCGGCCAAGACTGAAGACCCTTCCCCCTGCCTCCCCCAAAGGCTGGAATCCAGCCAGTTCCCAGCGTAGCATTCCGGGGGTTCAAAACCCCACAAGGACAACAGCTCAGGGGAGCCCAGGGGCTGAGCATGGCCAGAGTGCACCCCACTCCGCTTCCCTGCCCATGAGCAGTGGCCGGCCCGCTTCAAGGGGCTTGTTTAAGCGTCACAGGCACCTGCCCAGGAGAGCGTGGTGCTTGGGTTTAGCGACAGAGCTGGGCTGAGCTGACAGTCAGGGCTGGCAGCCCGGGAACAGATAGATCCCTTCCCTGGTAGGTAAGCTGCCCTCACCCCAGCCCAGTTAGAGCCAGGGGGACTGTGAGGACGGCCAGGACCTATCACCTGCCCGGGTGGACGGCTGGCCTGGCTCACCTGGCTGCTCCCCCTTCTCATCAGTCAACCTACATCCCTGACCCCCGAAAGCCGGGAGGAACATCAATAAAAGATGTGACCAAATGCAGCCTGGCCTTCTTCCTCCAACAGCACAGAGATGTCCACTGTTTCCTTAAACCTTTGCTCCCACAGCAACGCCCTCCGCGCACTTTTCTAACTCTTCCCGGGATGCTGGGAGAACTAACGAGACTGACTAACAAGGGCATCATGGTCTTGAAATCTGCTGGAAAAAATGAGGAGGGGGCCCAGAGACTGAGTGAGGAGGCAGCACAGAGCTGGGGAGCACTGGCCTTAGAGAGGAGGGGAATGCGGGTCGGAGTGGTGGCCACACCACTCCTGGCTGTGCTGGGCAACCGGCTCACCATGTGCCTCAGCATCTCAGCTAGAACACACACCTGGACTCTGTGGGTCGTCTGGAAATGGGAGCGTCCCCATGTGCTGGGCCCTGGTCCACGGCTCCACTGCCTCTCGTCTGCACGAGTAAGCAGCCTCCTCACTCAGCCGGGTCCCTGGCCTGCCAGCTCCCCCGACCCTGTCCCTTATCCCTCTTTCCAGCTACACTGGCCTCTGTTCTGCTCGCCCAGCCTGCCACCCCTCCCCACTGCAGGGCGTGTGTGCTCGCTGTCCTCTGCCCCTTCCCCTCGTCTCCCACCTTCCCAGGCCCGGCCGCTTCTCACCAGGTCTCAGCTCGAATGTCCTCCCCTCAGAGCCCTTCCTGTCCACTCTAGCTCCACGGGTCCCCAGCCCAGGTCCAGCCACTGTCCATCACATTCCCCTGGGTGCCTCTCCTCAAGGCCTTTCCCGTTCTGAAATCACCATACTGGTTCACTTCTCTGTCTGTGTGCTCAAGTAGAAGGGGAGCTCCTTGAGGACGGGACCACACCCGCCTCAGGCACCATGGCATCCCCAGCTCTGGGCCCAGGGTGCACGCTCCAAAAATATATGTGGGTGATGCTACGTTCAGCCCTCGGCATGCGCCTGGAACACAGGCAGTGCTCAGCAGCAGGCACTTGGTGGGACTGAGAGGAGCTGTGGGTCACAGCTAAGAGCACGGACCTGGGAGCTGGAGGCTTTGGGTCACATCCCAGCTCACTCCAGAGGTGCAACCTTGCATAAGTCACTCAACCTCTCTGTGCTTCCTTCTTTCCATCTAGAAAAGGGGACAATGGGAACAGAGCTCACTTGCAGGACGATCATGAGAATTAATACGCAGAAGTCTGTCAGAACAGTGCTGGGCCTGTAGTCACCCATAAGTTTCATCAGTCTTCACACCACCCCTGCTGTCACACTGGCCAGCCAGGCCTCGACGAGAAATCCAGGGGAAAACATTGTCCATCCCTAACCCCGCAGGCCCGAAGCCATGAGAGTAAGACAGCGGCTGCAGGGAGCCCACAGCCCTCCTCCCGCCCCGCTGCAGGGTGGCTTGCCTGCTCTGAGCAGTGCAGCCAGCGTCACACCTGAGTCCAGGAGATGGCGTCCCTGCCAGCCACATGCCCAGGAGGAGCTCCTGTTCCCCAAGTGGCAAGGTCAGGCCCTGCTGGGGCCATGCCCGCGTCCAGAGAGGCATGGAGATGGCCAAGAGCCACAGTGACGAAGCCAAAGGTCATTTTTAAAAGCACTTCTGTCCCTGGTCCAAGTGGGGAGACAAAGAAAGGCTAGAAAGAAAAAACACAGTATTGTGAAACTCAAACAGATGTTTGCCAACAAAATCACCAGGAAGCAGAAAAGAGGGAAGAAGTAAGAAAGGAGCAGGGCGGGGGAGGCAGGATTTAAAGCAAGGTGGGCTGGCGGGCTGGGAGAGGCGGGGAGAATGTGCTTCCATCTGTAGTGAGCACAATAAAATCCGGTCACGCGGCGTCACATGGGGCTTTATTATAATCAGGCCGCCGAATTTGTGGAGGCTCCCTCCCTGCCCGCTCTCGGTGCGCTGGCAGTACAGGCTGTTATCAGCGGCGAGCAGCTTTCCAGCACCTCCCCCCGCTCGGAGCCCTTCATCCGGAGGTGAGGGTCTTAGTTGTGGGGAGATAAAACACACTGCCCCCTCCCTCGAGGCCGGCACAGGGAACGGAGGGCTGGGTGGAGAGCAAGGGGTGGGAAAGCTCCGTCCACTCCCCTCCTGCCCGCCTGCCTCGGAGCCTCTGAATCCAGGGCTGGGGGGCTGGCTGAGGCCCCGTGCAATGGGGATGGGGCCTGCGGAAGCTTCAGGAACAATGTGGAGAGGGCGGGCGTGGGGGGAGGAGTGGGTGGAAAGGGACAGCACGGGGACGGGGAGGGGACTGTCTATGTGATACGTGTAAGGAAAGGAACAGAAAGGGCAAAAAGAGCTGGCAGAGCAGCTCTGGGGTTCCACCCAGCGACCTGGGACTCAGCAGGGCTTGAAATCAGCACAGACTCACACAACTTCCTGGGCCAAAGTCAGCTGGCTCCTCTGTGAGTCCTGGTCAGACCCTGGAAACCAGCCCTCTAAGAAGCAGGGCTTGGGGGACAGTCTGTCTGGGATGCTCCCAACACTGCAGCCAGGCTCGGGGAGCACGGGCCCCGGGGGCGGGCGGGGCTCCAACTTCAGACCCGGGTACACTATCTCTGCAATGCCTCCCTCGCTCTCTAGAACATTTCTGTACCAGGGCCCACGTCTACTGCTAGTGTGACATCTCAACTGTCCCCCACCAGCCCGGAGCTCCTGGGGACGAAGGTCCGTGTTGCGCCCAGTGTGGTCATGCCAGCGCAGCGGCTGGTGTTCAGGGCTGTACTAAAGGCCGTGCGCTCCAGCTTAGGCTGCTACATCGACAACGGGGTCAGAGCGGTGGGGACAGGTGGGCAGCACCTCAGTACTCTCACAAAAGCCCCAAGAGCTCAGTGCGGTTATCACGCCCATTTTACAGATGCAGACACTGAGCCCAGAGGAGACGGCGGCTTGCCCAGTCGCAGAGCTAGCAGAGGACAAGGAAGATGGTAATCCTCCAGGAGCCGTAAGCCCCACAGTCTGAGGAACCCGAAGTGCTTCGCGCAGGGCCCGGCTCGGAGCAAATGCCGCTTTTGCCCTGGGCTTCACCCAGCACCCACTCGCTGCTCTCCCACCAGGTGCAGGCCCTTCACGGGTGCTGGGGTGCAGCAGTGAGCACGCAGCCAAGGTACCTGCCTCGTGGAAGGGACACTCCAGTGGGGGAGTCAGACAGACAGGCGCCAAGGAAAAACCCACCCATGTTGCAGTGCTGGGAAGTGATAAGTGTATGAAACGAAGTGAAGGGCAAGTTGAGGGGTGGTATAAACAGGTACCCACAGTGGGAGCCGTGACTGTTACTGCGACTGTGGCGTCACCATCGCCACTCCTGCTCTGACACTGGCTCACTTCCAACATGGCCAAGCTCCTACTGTGTGCAGACGCCTGAGCACAAAGACAAGTGTGGCCCGCCCCAACCTCCGCAGGTACAGAGAGGACAGGAACCTTCCTCCTGATGGAAGCAGAACTCCATCTGGGGACAAGCTAACTCACAGGCAGGGGCTAGTGAGGGGCTCTGCGAGGGTTATACCAATAATCAGTAACCCCAACGACCAGGACACCTTCAGAGCCTCAAAGATTGAAGCATCCTCCCTCCTGACTAGAACAAGGCTTCGAGACCAGTGGTCCCCAAGCACCTTGCACGCCAGGGCCGGGCCTCAAGGTCTGCTAACCATGAGGGCACAAGAAACGCAGACGCCTCGGGAGGCTCGCAGACAACAGGTCTAGCTGATTAAAGGACTGCTCTTTAATCTGAGAATTTTGCTCCCCTCATATTTCTTTTTCCTGTAAAACACACCCATTCTTTTACGAGGACAATGGAGATGGTATATGGGAGACTTATTTTTTTAATCCTTATTTTAATAAACTGGTAACCCAACGGTACGGTAGGGGCGAGGGGTGTTACCGTTGTGCAAAATCTTAATGTCTGGGTAAAGGACTACCAGCGTCCTTTTCAAAACTTCTCTAAAGGTCTTTGATTCTAAGATGCGGTCATGGTCCCCAGAAGGAGTGGTTCTCAACTAGGGGCTGCACCGCCCCCTAGAGGGCATCTGGGAATTTATCACGCTCGCTGGGGACACTCCTGACCTTCAGCAGACAAGGTCCAGGGATGCAGAATGTCTCACAATTTGCAGAACAGTCCCGAGAACGAAGAACTGTGCCAATGGCCAAGGGTCAACGGCGCCCCCTCTGCTCTGACTGCGAAGCATTAACTCACAGGTGGGGCCCACTGTCCCTTCCCTGTCCTGCCTTTGCAGCTGCTGGACACCAGAGGGCACTGCGCCATCCACGGACCCTGGAGAATAAACACTCCTCCACCAGCCACCGCCAGTCACCAGGCATGCTGTTATTTTCACATGCTCTGTTCTGAATTGCTGTTGACAGACGCTAGTTTTTTAAAATCCTTTAACTGACAAGCTAAAAAGCTGACTACCTTATATTCTACCCATAATGTTTATGCTCTTTTTTTAAGGACATTTTATATGCCTATAAAATCCAAGAGTCTGAGATGCCCTGGTCTCCAGGATGAATAAGGACTTTAAGCCAAACACCTGATAAACAATTCGCTGCTGTCCCTTGCTCTCCTTCCTTCCTTCGTCCCCTGTCTCAGGACACCCTCATCTTAGACTCAGCTCTTACCTGTTTCTGGCACCGCCCTGGCCTTTTCTGCAGGATCCACTGGTGCATCTTGGGGTTCCTTCTTCTGTGGGGCTGAGCTGGAGAAGACGCCCACTGGAGCCCACTCCAGATAGAGGGGGATGTGGTGAAACTGTGGAGACAGGGGCAGGGTAGGGACTCAGTCCCTGATGTCGATGAAGAGCCCGAGGCTCAGAGAGGTTGGCTGACTCACCCCAGGGAAGGGAGGCAGGAGGCGGAGCACAGCCCAGAACTCTGCCTGCTCCCTGATCCCTAAGAACACACGGGGGCCCCGCTGCAGCTCGGGGCTCAGGGGAGAGGCCTGAGCATGTGCTGTCATTGGACACATTTGTGTCCCGTGTTTTCTCTCATCAGAGTATGAATGGGGAGCAGGAGGGACGGGGAGCAGAATCACTGACAACGGGCAGCTCTCCCGGAGGAAGAACGCGCTCCCTCTCTCGCCACATACACACACTCACAGGCAGGGCACGCTCAAATGTGTGCAAAAAAAAAAACGTAAGTTTTTTTAAAAAAGATAAACAAGATACTGATAAATAGTCTGCAGAGCAGCGTTAAAGTGCCTGATAAACAAAAGCTATTTGTAGCAGGTTGAATGGCGGCCCCCCCTCAAAAGATGTGTCCACGGCCTGACCCCCAGAACCTGCGAATGTGACCTTATTAAAAGAAAGGTCTTCGCAAATGTCATTAACTGAAAGATCTTAAGGTGAGATCATCCTGGATTATCTGGGTGGGCCCTAAATCCAGCAACGAGTGTCCTCGTAAGAGAAAGGCAGAGGGAGAGTGGAGATGGAGAAAAGGAGACGGCCACATGAGACAGAGGCAGAGACTGGCACAATGCAGCCACAAGCCAAGGATACCTGGCACGAACGGAAGCTGGAAGAGGAAAGGAAGGACCCACCCCTAGAGCCTTCACAGGGAGCGCGGCCCTGGTGACCACCTTGATCTCAAACTTCTGACCTCCAGACCATGAGACGCTAAGTTTCTGCTGATTTAAGCCAGCAAGCTTGGGATAACTTGTTATGGCGGCCATGAGAAACTAATACACTAATATTAAAATATATGTGTGCGTACATATATATAGAAACAGGAGACGGCTCACCCACAGAATGACTTTCAAGTTATCACAGGTACAGGATAGCAAAAGGACCACGAATGACAGTTGAAATTCCCGTGGGAACAGCAAGCCAAGGAAAGCCAGAGCCGGGCAAGGAACGGAGGTGGGCTTTCTGGAGGGTGGTCAGGGCTCCCCCCGCATCCTCCCCTTCTCAAGAGTCTCAGGGGTGGGATGATATTCACAAGCCTGAGAGAGACAGGTGGATTTTGGCAGAGCTCCCGCGTGCCAGGTCTGTGCTAAGACTGTCCACACCTCAGCCCCCGTCAACCTCCCCCTGAGGCTGGTCCTGGGCAGCCCACCTTGGAATAGGCCAGGTGTCTGAAGGCCTTGCGGGCCTCCAGGGGCTCCAGGAACTCCACAATGGCAGTGACGCCCCCCTCAGGCAGGAGCACGCGGCCCAGGCTGCCAAAACGGCCGAAGGTCTCCTGCAGCTCAGCCGCCAGGGTGCCCGCCGGTAGGTTCTTCACAAGAATCACGGTCTTGCTCCGCTCCGCTGCAGCCTGCAGGGAGGAAACGGATGCACATGGGTCCACAGGAGGGAGGGTCCCTGGTCCCTGGCCCCTGACATGAGCACTGCTGCGTGGTGGATTCCAGACCAGGTGCCCCTTGGGAACAGGTACCAGGCACTTAGGAAGCGGGCTCGGGAGACCCCACCCCCTTGGGCACGCTGCCCCGTGGATGAGAGGCGGCTCCAAGGAGTGGATAAGGGTGAGGGCTCCAGAGCTGGACCCCTGGGCCAAAGCCCGACCCTGCCACTTCTGAGCTGTGGCAGATTCTGCAGTGCCCAACCACAGCCCTCGCTGGACCTTCCAGAGCATTCCAGCCTAGTCTGCCCATGTCCAGCATCCACATCTCCGTGCCGAGAGCCCTTCCCTGGAACCGCAGGCCGCCTGCTGCCTCACGGGTGGCAAGAGTGAAGTGCCGAGCGTTCACACCCCCGGGAGCAGGCCCTGGCTCTCAGGAGTTGGCACGTCCCCTGTCCTTTGGGTGGGACAGTTCTGCGGTGTCAGTTCTGCAGTGTCCCCCGATAAACCTCCCCCGGCTGCTGTACCAGCAGGACCTAATCAGCACGCCCTGTACAGGGCCCCCGCCTCCCCTGGCCATTCTCGCCAGTGCTGTCGGCCCTGCCCAGCAAACCGCCTGCACTTGGATCTTTGTCTCAGGGTCGGCTTTTGGAAAAAATCCAAACTAAGATGCCAGACAGACAGATGGCCCTGAGAAATGTCCTGAGCTGCGCCTGAGCGCCCGCCCCTCACAGAAGGACGCAGAACTTATTTCATAGTCACTCCAGCAAAGGATCTAATTAGATGGGTTACCAAAAGCAATGCGTGTATAGTATAAACACTTGGGAAACAGCAGCAATTACTTTACTAAAAAACAGCATTGGAGAGGCATAAAAGAGCCCAAAACATCTCAGGGAGACCTCCCAGCATATGGAGCATCTGGGACGAGCTCAGCTCAGCCACAAATCTAACCTCAAACCCGGGGGCAAGTCTCTCCCCGTGGCCTTGCTTTCTCATCTGCAAAGTGGGCTCAGGGTGACGCCCATGCTGTCGGCCCCACGGCGCTGTCCTGAGGGCCGAGTGAGGCGAGCAGGGCGGAAGCCGTCTGCAGGCAGGGAGGGCTGCACACGAGTGGGCTTGTCACGGGCCACCCACTGCAAGTGTAATGGGTAGGGGCACAGACTCTGGGGCCTGCACTCAAATCCAGCTCCACCAGTGACGAGCTGTGTGACCCAGGACCAGTGACCTCACCTCTGTCACTGTGGTCCCTGTTGAACAACAAGAGCACAGAAGTGCTGCGTTCCCAGGGCTGTTAGGAGAGTGAAACGAGTTAACAAAACACAGAGGCTTCTAAGAGTGTTCTGCTAGCAAATGTTAGCCATTCATATATATTTTTAATTTACCCATCCACGCATCCCCCCATCTACTTACTTACCTTCCGTCCACCTGCCCATCCCCCCCTCCTACCCATCATCTTAAGGTCACGTCCGAGGCCTGGTCAAGCTGAGCAAAGAGCTGTTTGGGGGTCAGAAGCCCTGAGATATAATCCAGGCTCCTGCCACACACTCATTGTTTGACATTTAAGTCACCTCTGCCCTTTCTGGGCCTCAGTTTCCCAGTCTGTAAAATGAAGGGGAGGATGCTGGGTGGCCTCACTGGACCCTCTAAAGTGAAGCGTCCTCAAACCTAAGAATTCCTCCCTGGTGGAGAAGCACTTGGAGGTGCTGAACGCGTTCCTATCGGGTCCCAGAAAGGTCTGAAGCCCCACACAGGCCAGAGGTGCTCCCAGTAAGGCGCTGGGTGGGGGAACAGGATGTTTGGGCCCCTCTGATCTGTGTGGAGAAACTGGGGGTTGCAAAGTGATCCTCTTGCATGTGGCCCCCGACAGGCCCCTTGTCTGAGCCCATACGACATTTCTTACTTTCTTTAGAGACAATTTAAAAGTTAATGATAACCATCCTTGAGAGGCCAGGCCCTCAGACCCAGCAGCATCTCCTGATCTGAAGGTCGGCTCCCAGCTCACCACAGCTGCTGGCTGAGCAGTCAAGTGGCTCGCTGAGCCCAGAGCAAGAACCCACCTGGCTGAAGGAATCCAGGCTGACCCCATTGTCGATGAGGAAGCGGCGTACTTCTTGGACGAGCTGCGTCTCCCCCAGGGCCACGCGCACAGCCACACTGCCCTTGGTCTCCTGTGGGAGCAGGGAGAGGAAGAGGCCCCGTCGGCCATCGGGCAGGTGACAGTCAGCCCTCCCACCTCCCAACAGCCCGGGAAGGAGGCTCGGCTGGAGACGGGCCGGCGACACCCTTGTCTGTCTACTCACTGACTCAATGGCTCTGGCGTCTGCGTCTCCCACAGCAGATCAAGGACCCCAGGCCGGCCTCTCCAGCCTCAGCTTCCCTCTCCCCGTCACTCCCTCCACCAGTCATATGGGTCTCTTCGTTGTTCCTCCCACAGGCCAAGCTCATCCCCACCTTAGGAATGAGTCTGCCTGCCTACATGGCTCTTAGCCCACACTCTTTCGTCCCGTTAATTTCTGCTGAACTGTCACTTCCCTGCCCCGCCCGTCCTCACCCTCATCCCCTGTCCCCCTGCTTGGCTTAACTGTTCCCCGTGGCCATCACACCAACACGCCACCCCTTTGCTTATTTTTGTGTCTTCCTCCACTAGAAAGCACTAGAAGAGCAGGACCGTCTCTCTTTAGGGCCCTGCTGCATTCCCAGTGCTCTTCTGGTGCTGTGGGATCGGAACTGACCGCCGCCCTCCCAAAGGGCTCAGGCCTAGAGCTGCGAGGCCCCACAGGGTGGCCACAAGCCACATACAGCCACTGAGCACATGAAACACAGCGTGTCCAAATCGAGAAGTATGCAAGTGTAAACGTTCACCGGATTTTAAATATTTAGTGAGAAAAAGGAATGCAAAATATCTTGTCATTTTTTACACTGCACATATGTTGGATGATAATATCTTTGCTGCACTAAATTAAATAGAACAGATGAAATTTAACTGTGCCTGTTTCTTTTTGCTTTTTTAAAATGTGGCCACCAGGAAATTTACAATTACATACAGGGCTCACATTTATTCTCAAGGACAGCGCTGACCTGGAGTGTCGGGCAGAAGGGTGAACGACAGGGGGTTGAGAAGTTTATGGCCCAGATCCATGGCCATCCTTTGCTGACTGGCTGAAAAACCAGTTTTGCCTAAGACGGACTTAGCCGTGGCCTAACTGGAGACACATGCATTTGAAGGAAAGTATGTGATCTGAGGGGCCAGAGAGATGGACCGGGAAAAGTCAGGAGGAACAAGGTTAGATCCGGGAGAGGAGAAGGGACAGAGAGCAATGACTCCCCCTTTCTTTGTGTTAAAGATGCGGGCCGGCAGGCCGAGGAAGTGGGGGACAACCCCTGGAGGGGTGTGCGCCCTGGCTCAGAGCGAGGGCATAGGGTCAGGCTGACCCGACGTCATCCCACCTCTGCCTCTTTCCAGGAGTGTGACCCTGGGCAAGCTACTCTGTGTTCCTGAGCCTCGGTTTCCTCATCTGGACAGTGGGGATGGTAGGAGCACCCAGCTCAGGGGGCCATGGTGAGGAGTACCCCACAGCCAAGTGCTCAAGAAAGTGGGCTGAAGACATCATCCTCAACCATGCTCTCTGGCCTGCTCCACACAACCCCACGAGGAGCTGGGGCCGGAGGGTGGATGGGATGTTCCAGAGGGGAGGCCCCAGAGGATGCCCGTGACGTCAGCATCAGAGGCCCTGAGCTCACAGATGCCCCCAGCACAACGCCCCCTCCCCTGCCCTTCTCCCCTTGTGTCTGGCCCCGAGCTGGGTCTATCACACGGGCCCCTCACTCACGTGGTCAAACACTTGGTTCTTGGTGGCGCTGTACTTCTGTGCGATGGCGTCGGCCACTGCATTGGGGCCCATGAACAGTGTGTTCCAGTTGTGAGCGCTGAGAGGCAGAGGCGGAAGAGGGAGGTCAGCTCGAGGCTGGAGTGGAATGCTCTTTCAGAAGCAAAACCTCTAAGGAGGAGCTCATCGGCCTGCCCTTCTAAGCCCCCAAGCCTCCTCCTCCTCCCAGTCACCTTCTGCGGGCCATGCCCCCCAGACCTGAGGGAAAGTGACGATGACACCTACAAGGCTATCAACAGTCCCTCTCTGCCAGGGACTGAGCACTTTGACCTCACTGAAGCCTTCCAACACTGCAAAAGTAAAGCACCACTGAGATTCTCCCCACTTCGCAGATGGGGAAACTGAGGCTCAGCGAGGTTATGGATGAGAGGCTGAGCCCACCCCAAGGAGCCAAAGCACCCAGGCGGCCGGGAGAGGGCGGGGCGAAGGCAGCAGAGCTGGGTCAGGGCCCAGAGGCCAGGAGTGGGTAAGGACCTGGAGCTGCTGGCTTTGTCTTTAGACTCTTTCTTCTTCTTGTAAGACGACGATCCTGGGGTGTCGGTGTCCTCGCTGGCTTCCTTCTTGATGGTGGACGGTAGCACGTGGAGCATCCTGCCCTGGAGGGGTGCAGGGCAAGCAGGTAAAGAGAGGAAGGGGGAGGGCGCTTCTACAGCCTGCCCCAAGACGTCAGCCTCTCTGCCAGCAGGCTGGACCCAGTGCTGAAACCCTCATGGAAGACGGGGCCTTGGGCAGAACAACCCCATGGCCACGTGACACAGGCATCTGATACTGTGATGGGGGCCAGGTGACAGAGCATCACAGGGGAAGCTGATCAGTTTATAAGGGACACCTGTAGCACCCCCACCCCCTCAAGCCCGGGCCCCATCTTTCTCTGCACACGGAAGTCTCTGCATGTGAGCTCCATGCGGGTGGGAGCCAGGTCTGGCCTGGCGACCACAAGGAGATCCAGAAATCACGAACAAGTGAAAAAAAAGGGAATGGGAGATGAGACAGGTGGGGCCTGACCACGTGCACCAAGCACGTTATGTGGTCACACTGGGACAAAAGAGAAGAGTTTCCTACATTCTACTGCGGCCATTTAATATGACCACGTCACAACTCTCTCCTTCCTGACTCCTCTTCCATGTGGCCTTTCTGGAGATGGAGAGCATACTTATTCATTCCACAAACACTTCCTGAGTGCCTACTATGTGCCAGGGGCTGCTCTAGGTGCCAATGACAGATCGGTGAACAGGATGACTGGAGCCCTGCTCCAGGGCACCACCCTCCAGGAGCTCGTGTGAGGAGGTGGTTGGCACACCATTGGGTGCATCTTCTTAGGCACAAAACGTGGGTACACGTGCTCATATGTGCACACGCACACACGCGCCCACACACACAGAGCTTTTCCCCATCACCTGGGCCCAGCAGCCCCGCCCGCCGTGAGCACTCACCTGGAACACCTGCCCGTCCACCTCCGCGTAGGCCCTCACGGCGTGCTCAGGGAACATGAAGGTGACGAAGGCAAAGCCCTTGGGTTTCTTGGTCAGGCCGTCGATGGGGTAATGGAGCTCAGACAGGGGCCCTGCGGACAGGAGAGGTGTCAGTGTCCTGCGGGCCAGGGCTGGGCCTGCGTGCCGGGCAAGAAACATGCTGGGCACTCGTCAGGCGATGGGTTTTAACTGGTGTGCACATTGCACTGCTGCTCTGGGTCACAGCCGCTCACTCGGTCCCAGGAAGATGTGGCAAGATGGTGCCCTGAGACTGCCTCAGAGGTTAAGGGTGTCCTTTCACAATCCTTCACGCGTCTATCCTAAAAACAGACGCACCCGGGCTGGATCCTCCCTCCCCGACCTAGTACCTCTGTGGCCTCGGGTGAGCACTAGCCCCTACGCGCCTCAGCCTCCTCATCTGTAACACGGCCTAACAGGGCCCCGAGCTCTTGGGGCAGCTGGGAGGGCAGCCACACGGATAGGCGCAGTGTGCTAAGCAGTGCCTTCAACAACGCCAGTGCCAGAGGAGCGTTTGTAATGAGATGATTATCACACTCACACGCACTTTTTCTGAATTGGTTTCCACTCTGCACAGCAGGGTGTGCCCACCTCCACCCCGGTCTTTGTCTTCCCAAACCAACACTTACAGTCTCTTAACAACCCCATCTCCTGTGCAGTCCGGCCCCGCTATATAAACCAGGCACTGACCTGGGCGGAAGGGGCCGGCAAGCAGTGGACACAGGCTGGGAGGCTACCCCATCTGCCTGATGGCAGAGTCCTACTCAAGGCTTCCCTGTCCCCACGACAGGCACTCAACTGAGCTCTGATCCACAACCCAGAGCCGGCCTCCCAACAGAAGTGGGGAGACACTCCAGGGATCTCAACAGCATCAAGATCTCACCCCCATTCTGAACCCCAACTTCCTTTCCTTCAACAACCATGACTTCAAAAACACACACCGCCTGTGTGACAAACTGAACTATGGGCCCCCAGTTCACGTCCTGCGAAATAAGAATGCAACGATGACAACAATGAAAATAACCCTCACGCTCATCTGTCTGGATGCTCTGCTCTGACGGCAAGGCTATTTACCCGGCAGAGAGCTCAGACGGAGGGGCACTCGCACGTTCACACCTACATAGTTGTTGGATTTCCAACACTGAGTGGCGAGAGTTTGAACAGCAAGGGATATCTCAGAAAAGTGGATCCACATCTTGTTAGTTCTGAGCTCAGAGAGTGAAAGCTAAGAGGCTGGGTTCAGATGGCAGAGGTGCCGGTAATGCGGCCGATTACAACAAGCTCTGCTGTCGCATCCTCAAGCAGCTCAGGGATTGCTGGCCCCATTTTATGGATGAGAAAACTGAGGCAAGGGGTGAAGTCCTTAGCCCAGGGTCAACAGCTGACGGGAGGCAGACGGGACTCGAGCCCAGGTTGCCTGCTCTAAGCCAGTGCGCTGCGGCGTGTGCAGAGAGTGGGGCTACACCCTCACCGTATCTGGAGAAGAGCTGCTCCAGCTCCTCCTCGGTGCTGGTGTAGGGCAGGTTTCGCACAAAGAGCCTCCCCGAGTCGGCCAGGTCCTCTTCCTCCTCGTTCTCCCCGAGTGTCCGGCCCTGCCAGGGTTTGGCACTGTTCTTCGGGGGCCCCTCGGCCGTGGGGATGTTCTTTTCCCTGAACACCTCGATGTAGCGCCCACCTGTAGGAGGAGAGGAGTCAGGGCTCCTGGGCGAGGCCCGGAACCTGCCAGGGACTCCAGCCTGGCAATTCCAAACTCTTCTTTGCTGCCTGCCAGATGCCGTGGCAACGGCGGCTGATTACAGCCGACACGAGGCCCTGTTAACCAGGGTGGCGGCCTGAGCCGATGCCGGAACCAAAGGCCCTTTCTCAGACTCTCACTCTCCCACAAGTTCAGTTTCAACCCTGGGGGCAGCCTGCCTGGGCCATCCGAATCCACAGTGCCACATCCTCTAAATGGCACGGCACATTCCCTGGCAGTGCTCGCTGCTGTGCCCTAGGAAGGGTGTCATGTGACGACCCAACACTGCAGAGTCACCTTGTACTGCTGATGACTGTTTACATGCACTGCCAGGGGTGCCTGATTAGACCGTGACCACCACCGTCGCCACATGCACACAGTAGGTGCTCAATAAATATCTACCTCCTGACTTGGTAACAAGACTCCTTAGGTGTCCCACCTTCCCTAACGGAATTCATGCCTTCACTAGTGATCAATGGCTCGATCTGAATCACTTGTCCATGCCAGCGATGGACCAAAGATCACTTCTTTGGATGTCATTCAGGTAGCCTCCCGACTCCAGGAACTTGCACTTGCTGTTCCTGGACTGGAACAGCCTGCCCCACAAGGCCAGAGTTTGCACCCTCTGTTCCTTTGGGTTTTGCTCCAACGTCAGCTTCTCCATGAGGCCCAAGCGGACACAGTCCTGTTCAAAAACACGCCCCCTCCAGCCCGGCCCTCTCTGCTCTGTCTTCCCACAGTCTGGCCCACTCGATTACTGCCCATTTCTCCCCGCTCCACGGAAGTTTCCTCCGTGCTGGCTCTTGGGCAGCCAGGATCTCGGCTGTTCCACTCACTGCGGTATCCCCAGTGCCCAGAACAGTGCCTGGCACACAGCAGACCCTCAGGAACACCCTGCGGGGTCGACAACCGACTGAACGGAGCCCTCCACCGCGCAGACGGCGCCGCCCCGGTTCTCACCCATGTATTCTCTGTTGCATTTCAGAGCTTTCTTCACCTCCTCTTCACTGCTGAAATCCACAAAGACGTACCCTGAGAAAAGACAATGACAAAGGTGAAATCTGCAGGCCCCGCAGACACTCGTGGAAGCCCCCGAGGAACACCCACACTGTGCGAGCCGTTTGCGGGAATCTGAGCGAAAGTGGGGGAAAACCTCTATTTTTGCCACATCTCTAAAATACAGACTCCCTCCCACCCGCCTGGCCAAAGTTCCCCTTGCATGGAGCCTTTAGACCCCGTGGGCTGGTTTTATGGATGAAGATGCTGGACGACAGGAGTCACAAACACAGGAGGTCTACCTCCCAGCCCCACCCCACCATGACCAGGGCCTGCTCCACGGCCTTCCCCGGAGGAGATGTGCCCGTGGTGGCCGTACTGTGACCCAGATCAGCACCAGAGGGGCCATCTCCACAGGGACTCCGCCACGGACTGCCTGAGGGCCTGACTGACACAGGAACAACATGGAGAGTCTCTCCCAGAGCACAGGAGGCCTCACATCCCCAGCCTCACCGGGCCCCCACCCCGTGAGGCAGCAGGGCAGGCGTTATGGCTGTAACATGGCTCTTGGGGTTTTGGCCTCCATCAGAAGGCTATTTAGGTTCTGTCCCAGGACCCGTGCCTCACCAGCCAGGGGACCGTTCTGAATCCCATCACGCCTCCCCTTGCTTTAAGCCCCCAGTGGGCCCCTGCCCCGGGCTGCAGTCATTAATGAGCACCCAGGCCAGAGGGCAGGCCCTGCCTCCTCTCCAGCTCTTCTGTGGGCACATTCTGCGGCTCCTCAAAAGTGTCCCGCTCAGATGTCAGCTCTCCCAACTCCGGGGCCTCCAAGATGGTTTTCTCTCAGCCCTGACAGCTCCAACATGCTCCTTTCCGGCCCCGCTCGCCAACCCCTGCTCACCCTTCTGGTCTCTGAAGTGCCATGAAGGCAGGGGTGCCACCACGGCCACCACCGAAGTTAACGACGGCTCTCACAGAGTGTGCAACAGGCGTTCAGCACTGTTCTAATGCTGCACACGTATTAACTCATGAATCCTCACAACTTAAGGAGACAGGACTGCCCATTGCACAGATGAAGAAACTGAGGCTAAACTGCCAGTCCAAGGTCACAGGAAGTGATGGTAAGGGGCCGGGCTGGGATGTGAGCCCAAGCAGGGGCTCTTCACTCCTCCCCGTACGGCCCTCGGGGAGGTTTGCAAGGAGAAAGGGATGACCCACTGAGCGGATGTGCCTGGTTGGCAGGGCTTTGGTGCTGAGAGGAGAGCTGGGCAGGCAGTGTAGACCCTCAAAGGTGACGAGACCACCCCTAACACAGACCCCAAACCCAGCAGATCCCAAGCGCTCTGCCCATGCCAGTGTCTTCCTGCCAAGGAAGCCTGCATGCCCAGCGCAGCCCAGCCTCCCTGTGGCCAGGGGGCCTCAGTGTGGTTCTCTGAGGAGCAAGAACTCTGCTGCTGCGTGTGCTGCAGCCTCCCGGCCTGGCCAACAAGTAGGCACAGGCAGCCTCCCACCCGTCCAGGCTCAGACCCTTCCTTCCAGCATGTTCCCGGCCCCAGCGTAGCCAGAACCCAGGGCTCGGAAGCCCAGGGAGTGGGCTGGCTGCCCAGAGGGCAACCTGAGGAAAGGGTGGCATGGGGACGAAACCACACACTCTCAGAGCACTGTGCGTCAGCAGAGCTGTGCACGGCCTTCGCCCTGAAAACCCAGCACTGGGGACATCGGCTTAAACAGGACAGGTGAGCCCACTGGTGTAAATGTAGGCTGAGGGGGAGGAGGGGAGAGAAGAAAGAAGTGAAAACTGCACACCAGGCTGCCAGAGGCAGGCGACAAGAGGCAGCCCCGTCCTGAGCAGTTTAACCACATCCACAGAACTGGGGACCACAAACAGGAAAAACAAAAGCCACCCTTAACACCTCTCCCCGGTCCAGCCGCCCAGACCTTCCACCTTCACCACCTGCCACTCCAGCGCACACAGAACACCCCAGCCCTCACCTGTCTTGTTCCCGTGAGCATTTCTCACTATTCGAATGGCCACCGGCTTCAGGGGTGCCAGGAATTCCACAACGTTTTTCTGTAAGGAGCAGGAAAGTTTTCTCCTCCGTTATCAGTCCAATAACAAAAGCGCAACCCAATAAAGAAACGTGGGCTGAATTTCTGAATTCACAAAGGCTACCAAAGTGTTTCCTCCTTTATGGTTTCTCTCCTTTAAATTATACACCTTTCCTCCATCCTAAAATGAAACTACCCTGGAAAAAAATTTTTTTAAATAAAAGAACTGAAGAATATAAATACAAAATCAGCAGCAGCAGCATTTTGAGGCATTGTTTCTGATCTTTTTTCCTAACTACCTTTTTATACATAACTGGGGTTAAGTCTGGCTTTTTCCCTTCTCATTAAAGCCTGAATATGTGTTACTTCCCGGTGACAGTGCACATCAACTTAAGGAGCTGCTGAAGATGGTCCCCCATTTTCTTAATTATTTCTCTAGTTTGGACAAGAGAGCGATTTAAACACATTTTTAAAAATGCACGAACACACAGAGTATGAAATTTTAGCAAATAACGAAGAGTACAAACAAGAAAACAAAAATGGCCTACAACGCCAAGGCAGACCACTCTCGTGGGCTTCTTACTAAAAAGTGAAAGCAGTGAAACCATCTTCATTTATGTCCTGGGGCAAACCCTTTAGAGAACGAGCAGGGAGAAGCTCATAACGCCCAGGCAACCGTACAAATCAAAGCACTACAAAATAAAGGAAGAAACACCGAAGTTCTGAGTTTTTCCCACTAGTACCTCAATTTTCTTAAAAAAGCCAATTTATCAAATTCTTCCAGAAAAACTTTTTTCCCTCATTTTTAGGTGGTTATTGGGAAATCCAGCATACTGTAGAACATGTGTGGGTGTCTGTGTCTCCTTCTGGAAAAAAAGTAAAATCCACCTGTCCACCCGGTCCCATGCCTGGCACTTTCCCTGGATAATACAGCCTGGGGACCTTCCACACCAGCACAGCCTTTTCAGTGACACATCACTGTCTACTGTTTCAGTGTATCACACTTTAGTGAACCTCAAGTTAACGAGACCTGGAGTTTTTCAACCTTGGTACTACTGAAATTGCAGGACTGATAATTCTCTCAGGGGTCTGTCCCATGCACTATGGGATGTTTGGCAGCATCTCTGCCCTCTACCCGCTAAAGTAACACCCGCTCTCTCTCCAGTGGCAAAAATCAAAAGCATCTCCAGGTATTGCCAAGAGCAGGGGGCCAAGGGCAGACGTGGAATGGTCCCCAGTTGAGACTCACTAAATTAGCCACTTCCCTAGTGACAGAGCTCAAAAGCTGTTTCCAGTTCTTTGTTTTTATAAATAAAATGACACAAATCAACACATCAAGCTATAAATAGTACACAGTTAAAAGCAGTAATAGAAGAATGCTTCAATGAACATTCTTGCATTGAAATCTGCGTGTACTTGGGCCATCCGCCTGTGGTTCAAATTCCTAGCAAGGTAACTGCTCCGTCAAAGGCATGCAGGCTCTTAATTTTGACTGACACTTCCAAGCTGCCTCCAAAAGGCTGCTCTGCACACGTCTACCAACGGTGCATGGCAGTGACTTACGACCGAACTTTGAAAGTTTTTCCAGAATGTAACCTTCCAGGTTTGACTTGTATTTCTTTAATTATGAGTGGACTCAAGTGTCTTCACTGGTCATTTGGATTTTTTTTCTTAGAAGACCTCCTATCCTTTGTCCCTTTTTTTATTCGGTCATAGGTCCCAATACCTATTTACCTATTTGTTAATTAAAGAAACTAGATTTTGCCTGTTGTTTGTGTTACACGTCTGTAGCTTTCTGACTTTATGACAGCTCTTGCCTTATAGAAGTTTTAATTGTTATGCAGCCACTTAATCCACCTTTTTCTTATGGCTACAAAGCTTTGCAAATTGCTTACAAAGACATTCTTCATTCCAAGATTACAAGTAACTTCATCAATGCTTTCTCCTAATAATTTTGTCTCATTTTTTAAGCTTAAATCCTTGATGCATCTGAAATTTATCTTGATACAGAGTAAGACAGGGTCTATCTTTATTTTTTCCTCAAAAACGTTAACTGGTTGTCCAATTACTATTTAAAGAAAAACCTCTCTTCTCTTCATTCATATCAAACACTCTAAACTAAATGCTTATATATATACATATATGAGTCTATTTCTGAATTCTATTCTAGTCCATTAACCTGTCAACAACTTTACCTGAACCAAACTGTTTTAATCACTGTAGCTTCAAAACATGCTTCAACATCTTATAGCGGGTCTATTTCCACAGGCTCTTCCTAGCTGTTTTTCACATTTCACCCCCTCCCCAATCATACGAAACTAAAACTGTGATCTCACTGAATCTATTCATTTATTCACTAATCAGGAAAAACCAGCATTTTCACATTCTAAGACTCTATGTATGGTTTTCTGTTTAAGTAAGTGTTCTTTTAAATCTCTCAGTAGAATTTAACAGTTTCTTTATATAGAACCTATAAAACTTTCATTAGAACATCTATAGTCTCCCTCCACACACACACATAACATAACATTCATTAGACTAGAGATTTCTTTTTCATTGATATATAAAAAGAGGCTTTTCTTCTATTATAGTTTCTGTTATTGTTTGTGGAAAGGAAAAGAAGTGACTATCTTCTGTGTATTAATTTTGCAAAAAGCCGTGTAGCGGTTACTTACTTTTTTGATTAAAGCATGTGATTTTCTGCATGGTTGGTATTGAAAAAATTGTAACTCTAAATTATCAGACAACTCAGATAATCTTGTATAACCCAAGTGCTTGTTACTCAGAAGTTTCATAAATTTTTTAAACATTAGTAAAGATACAGACTATCAAAAGAGATGAACACTTAGGAGTCGGCCCTGTGGCCTAGTGGTCAAGTTCAGCATGCTCTGCTTCAGTGGCCCGGGTGTGGTTCCTGGGCATGGACTTACACCACCCATCAGTGGCCATGCTGTGGTGGCGACCCTTATACAAAGTAGAGGAAGACTGGCATGGATGTTAGCTCAGGTCCCATCTTCCTCAGCAAAAAATAAATAAAAATTAAAAAGAGATGAACACTTCAAGAGAAAAAAGGGTAAAAGACATGATAAGGCATTTTGCTAAAGAGGTTATACATGTGATTCACAAATGTCAAGGAATTAGTGATCTCACTAATAATTTAAAATATAAATTAAGATGAGATGCCATTATCACCTGTCATATTGATAAAGATTGCTATCCGGGGTGCACAGAAACGGGCACACACACACTCTGCCAAAGGGAGCATAAATGAGCAACGCTTTCAGCGGGCAACTGACATTCCACGTCAAAGCCTGAAAAATGTACACGCTTGTCTGTGTTAGATATTTATCTGGAGCAAGAGTTGGCAAATTATGGCCCACAGACCAAATATCACCCACAGCCTACTTTTGTATGCCCTGCAAGCTGAGAATGGTTTTTACATTTTTGAAGGGTTACTAAAAAAAATAGATACATAAAAGAAAAAAAAGAAGGAATGACGTTAGCATCAGGCAGAGTCAGCTCTTCCCTTAGACTCTCCCCACTAAGATACAATGAAAAGGACACTCATAAACTAACAGAGAACATTCACATAACACAGATGACGTCTGAAAGACCCAGGCAGCCAGACACTGAAGGTGCGTGTACTGGACCCCCTGGAGGAAGTGGAAGGAGGTAAGGAGATCTCCTCTCCCTCCCCCAGCGGCAGCGACCCAGGACGCGTAGCTCTGAGAGGAGAAGGGGGCGAGGCGGTGATCTGCAGGAACACCTTCTTTCTCCAAGTCCCCTACACCCCATGGGAAAGCCCCACACAGAGGTAGCTAAGCTATTGCGGGGGTGTCTTCATTGAGCCAACACCCCAGGAGGGCAGATAGTGAGGGCAGAGCAAGAACGCCTCCAGGATCATGCAGGGGAAAGATGGCCCCCCTCCCGCTGCCTGGTGCTCCAGCTCAGTCAGTTGGCCAGAGCGCCCAGAGCACTCACACACATGACAGAAAAGCAGCAGCTTTGTGCAAGCGAGCCAGGGTTGCGGCGGGCTCAGAATACACAGCTCTTGGCACCCATACAGTGGTGGGAGGTAGAAGCTGCAACCAGATACTATCACTACACAGAGGCATAAATCCAAGCCGTCACATGGTATGAAAAAATATATTAATATTCCAGACCAAAATGAAAATGACAAGCAACCAGAAATCACTCCTGAAGGCACAGAAATTTATAATCTAAATGACAGAGAATTCAATATAGCTATCATAAAACAGCTCAACGAGTTACAAGAAAATAAGATAGTTCAATGAAATCAGGAACAAAATTAATGAACAGAGGGAATTCTTTACAAAAGAGATTGAACCTATAAAGAAAAACCAATCAGAAAGGTTGGAGATGAAACTCACAATGGATGAGATAAAGAAAAATCTGGACTCCCTGAATAACAGAGCTGATATTATGGAGGAGAGAATTAGCAGTCAGGAACACAAAAATATAGAAATGCTTCAGACGGAAGAGGAGAGAGAACTAAGACCAAAAAGAAATGAAGTATTTCTCTGAGAAAGGTCTGACTCATTGAGGAAATGCAACATATGGAATACAGGTATTCCAGGGGGAGAAGAGAAAGAGAATGAAGTAGAAAGCTAGTTCAAAGAAATAATAGCAGAGAACTTCCCAAACCTGGGGAAGGAGCTGGAAATACAAGTGAAAGAAGCTAATATGTCTCCTAATTACGTCAACATGAAAAGACCTTCTCCAAGGCACTTAGTAGTAAAACTGGCAAAGTCAACAACAAAGAAAAAATATTAAGGGCAGCAAGGCAGAAGAAAATAACTTACAAAGGAACCCCTGTCAGACTTCCAGCGGACTTCCCAGAAGAAACCTCACAGGCTAGGAGAGAGTGGAATCATATATTCAGAATTCTGATAGACAAAAATTTTCAGTCAAGAATATTCTATCCAGCAAAAATATCCTTCAGATATGGTGGAGAAATAAAAACTTTCCCAGATAGACAAAAGCTAAGGGAGTTCATTGCCACAACATCCCCCCCTACAAGAAATGCTCAAGAAGACCCTAATACCTAAAAAAAAAAGGGGGGGGTTATAAAGCCTTGAGCAAGGAGATAAATAGGTAGATAAAATCAGAAAATTGCAGCTTTCTATCAGAACAGGTTAGCAACAACACTTAATTATAACATTAAAGATAAAGGGAAAGAAAACATCAAAAATACATATAATGTCATCATTTTAACCACAAACTCACAACACATGATGGAATAAGATATGACAATTACTTGGAAGAGGAAGAGCAAAGGGATGGAATCGGCTTAGTCTAAGGAAATAAGATGGGAGCAGAAAATGAACTACCTCATCTACAAGATTTTTTATACAAGCCTCATGGTTACCACTAAACAAATACTCAGACAGAGACATAAATGATAAAGAGAAAATTTAAAAAATCATCAAAGAGAACTACCAAACTGAATTGGTAGTCTGAAATACATGGCATGAGAAACAAGGGAAATACAGAAGAAGTGGAAAACGAGTGATAAAATGGCAGCATTAAGCTCTCATGTATCAATAATTACTCTAAATGTAAATGGATTGAGTTCTCCAATCAAAAGACACAGAGTGGCAGGATGGATAAAAAAAGCAAGACCCAACAATACGCTGCTTCCAGGAAACACAACTCAGCTCTAAAAACTAACACAGGCTCAGAGTGAAGTCATGGAAGACAACACTCCAAGCTAATGGCAAACAAAAGAAAGCTGGTGTTGCCATACTTATATCAGACAAAGTAGACTTCAAGATAAAAAAGAGAATGTGAGACAAAGAGGGACAGTATTAATGATGAAAGGGACACTCCACCAAGAGGACATAACACTTATAAACATATATGTATCCAACAGAGGAGCACCAAAGTACACAGAGCAACTATTAACAAACCTAAACAGACATATTAACAACCCAATAACAGTAGGGGACCATAACACCCCACTTACATCAATGGATCAATCATCAAGACAGAAATTCAACATGGAAATAGTGGATTTAAATGAAAAACTAGACCAGATGGACTTAATAGATATATATAGAAGACTTCATCCAAAAAGAGCAGAATACACATCTTCTCAAGTGCCCTTGGAACATTCCCAAAGATAGACCATATGCTGGGACACAAGGCAAGCCTCAACAAATTTAAGAAGATGGAAATCATATGAAGCATCTTTTCCAACCAAAATACTATGAAACTAGAAATCAACTACAAGGAAAAAGCAGGGAAAGTGACAAATATGTGGAGACTAAACAACATGGTACTGAACAACCAATGGATCACTAGAGAAATTAAAGGAGAAATCAACAACTATCTGGAGACAAATGATAATAAAAATACACCACACCAACTCATACAGGATGCAGCAAAGGTGGTCCTAAGAGGGAAATTCATAGCAATACAGGCCCACCTTAACAAACAAGAAAAATCTCAAATAAGCAATCTTAAACTACACCTAACAGAATTAGAAAAAGAACAAACAAAGCCCAAAGTCAGCAGAAGGAAGGAAATAATAAAAATTAGAGCTGAAATAAATGAAACTGAAACAAACAAACAAAAAAAAACAGTAGAAAGGATCAATGAAACAAAGAGCTGGTTCTTTGAGAAGATAAACAAAACTGGGAAACCCTTAGCCAGATTCACTAAGAAAAACAGAGAGAAGGCTCAAATAAATAAAATTAGAAATGAAAGGAGAGAAATTACAATGGATACCACAGAAACACAAAGGATTATAAGAGAATACTATGAAAAACTACATGCCAACAAATTGAATAATCTAGAAGAAATGGATAAATTCTTAAATTCATACAACCTCCAAAAACTGAATCAAGAAGAATACAGAATCTGAATAGACCAAACGCAAGTAAAGAGATTGAAACCATAATCAAAAAAGTCCCCAAAAATAAAAGTCCAGGAAGGATGGTTTCTCAGGAGAATTCTACCAAACATTCAAAGAAGATTTAATACCTATCCTTCTCAATCTATTCCAAACAATTGAGGAAGACAGAACACTTCCTAACACATCCTATGAGGCCAACATCACCATGATACCAAAGCCAGACAAGGACAACACAAAGAAGGAAAATTACAGGCCAATATTGCTGAAGAACACAGATGCAAAAATCCTCAACAAAATATTGGCAAACTAAATACAGCAACACATTAAAAAGATCACCCACCATGATCAAGTGGGATTTATTCCAGGGACACAGGAATGGTTCAACATCCACAAATCAATCAATGTGATACACCACATTAAGAAAATTAGGAATAAAAACCACATGATCATCTCAATAGACACAGAGAAAACATTTGACAAGATTTAATATCCATTTATGATAAAAACTCTCAATAAGATGGGTATAGAAGGAAAGTACCTCAACATAATAAAGATCATACGACAAACCCACAGCCAACATCATACTCAATGGGCAAAAACTGAAAGCCATCCCTCTGAGGACAGGAACAAGACAAGGGTGCCCACTTTCACCACTCCTATTCAACATGGAGGTTTTGGCCAGAACAATTAGGCAAGAAAAAGAAATAAAAGGAATCCAAAAAGGCAATGAAGAAGTGAAACTCTCACTGTTTGTGGATGACATGATTTTATATGTAGAAAACCGTAAAGAATCCATCGGAAAACTATTAGAAATAATCAACAACTACAGCAAAGTTGCAGGGTACCAAATCAACTTACAAAAGTCAGTTGCATTTCTATACTCTAATAACAAACTAACAGCAAGAGAACTCAAGAATACAAGCCCATTTACAAATATCTAGGGATAAATTTAACCAAGGAGGTGAAAGACCTATACAATGAAAACTATAAGACGTTATTGAAAGAAATTGATGATAACATAAAGAAATGGAAAGATATTCCATGCACATGGATTGGAAGAATATAGTTAAAATGTCCATACTACCTAAAGTAATCTACAGATTCAATGCAATCCCAATCAGAATCCCAATGACATTCTTCACAGAAATAGAACAAAGAATCCTAAAATTCATGTATGGCAATGAAAGACCCAGAATAGCTAAAGCAATACCGAGAAAAAAGAAGAAAGCTGGAGGCATCACAATCCCCAACTTCAAAATGTACTACAGAGCTATAGTAATCAAAACAGCATGGTACTGGTACAAAAACAGACACACAGATCAATGGAACAGAATTGAGAGCCCAGAAACAAAACCACACATCTATGGACAGCTTATCCTTCGACAAAGGAGCTAACAACATTCAACGGAGAAAGGAAAGTCTCTTCATTAAATGGTGCTGGGAAAACCAGACAGCCACATGCAAAAGAATGAAAGCAGACCAGTAACTTTCGCCATACACAAAAATTAACTCAAAAATGCATCAAAGACTTGAAGGTAACATCTGAAACCATAAAACTCCTTGAAGAAAATACAGGCAGTATGCTCTCTGACATTGGTCTTAGAAGGATCTTTTCAGATACCATGTCTACTTGAACAAGGGAAACAAAAGAAAAAATAAACAAGTGGGGCTTGAGGCTAAAGAGCTTCTGCAGGGCAAAGGAAACCAGAAACAAAATGAAAAGACACCCCACCAACTGGGAGAAAATCTTGGCAAATAATACATCCGACAAGGGGTTAATCTCCAAAATATATAGAGAATTCACACAACTCAACAACAAAAAAAACAACCTGATCAAAAAGTGGGCAGAGGATATGAACAGACATTTTTCCAGAGAAAATACACAGATGGCCCATAGGCACATGAAAAAATGCTCAACATCACTAATCATCAGGGAAATGCAAATCAAAACTACACGAAGATATCACCTTATGCCTGTTAGAATGGCTATAATCACCAAGACAAAAAATAACAAATGTTGGAGAGGGTGTGGAGAAAAGGGAACCCTCATACACTGCTGGTGGGAATGCAAACTGGCGCAGACACTACGGAAAACAGTATGGAGATTTCTCAAAAAATTAAAAATAGAAATACAGTATGACCCAGCTATCCTACTACTGGGTATTTATCCAAAGAACTTGAAATCAGCAATTCAAAGAGACCCATGCCCCCCTATGTTCATTGCAGCATTATTCACAATAGCCAAGAAGTGGAAGCAAGCCAAGTGCCCACCCTCTGATGATTGGATAAAGAAGATGTGGTATATATATATATAATGGAATACTACTCAGCCATAAAAAAGAACAAAGTCGTCCCATTTGCAACAACATGCATGGACCTTCAGGGTATTATGTTAAGCAAAATAAGCCAGATAAAGACAAACACCACATGGTGTCACTCATGTGGACAAAGAGAACAGTTTAGTGGTTACCAGAGGGGAAGGGGCCTGGGGGCTGGGCACAAGGGGTGAAGGGGCACATTTATAGGCTGACAATAATGCACAACTGAAATTTCATAACATTATAATAAACTAAAAAGAAGAAGAATGTGCAACAGAGAGCATATGGCCGATAGAGCCTAAATACATACCATCTGACCTTTAGAGAAAAAAATCTGCTGACCTCTGATCTTCAAGGAAAGCTGACTGCACTACTGTTTATAAGACCAAAAGACTGGAAACAACCGCCAGGTCCCAATTTAGGGGATTGGGTGAGTATATCACAGCATGTCCAGAGTAAGGACATGTTGCCTCTGCAACACAAAAAATGCTCTCGTAGCAGAGTATTCAATATTCAAAGATACTTATGACATATTGTGATGGGGAGATGTTTCAAAATAGTTCCTACTGTAGGACTGCTTTTAAAAATAAAAGACAGAAGTTAATGTTTGCACACAAAGAAAAACATGTCTAAGAAGATATATTCGAAATTTATTAGCGGTTGTCAGTGAGTGGGATGTAGGTGTTGGGTGGGGTGCCCCACTTTGCCTGGGACCGACAGGAATTACACCCACAGGAATGAGACCTGCATCCTGGCCCCCATCTGGTTAGCAAGCCTCTCACACGCTCAGCTCAGCTCGGATGACTCTTCAGATAGCCATCCTAGCTAAAGGGGATTTCTACTTTCTTCTTTTTATTTAGCTACATTTAAAACATTTCCTCTACGGAACTTCTGTTACTGTCATAAGGAGGCCAATTAAAAATGTGTTCTCTGCCGTGTAGACAGTAAACTACGGTATGCAGGCCAAATGTGGCCCCCTGCCTGTGTTTGTAAATAAAGTTTTATTGGCACCAGCCGTGCCCATTCATCACCTGTCCTGTCAGGCTGCCTCTGCTACAACAGCAGGGCTGAGCAGCCACAACAGAGACCACATTGATCGCAAGGCCTTAAATATTTATCAGCTCGTCTTTTTTTTTTTTACTTTTTAACAGAAGAAGTTTGCCCACCCCTAGTGTAGGTGATCAGTGAGTAAAACCAGTCTTTCTCCCTCTTGGTATGGTGGGCCCTGTTTCCTGATCCTGTGAATGCCTAACATCTTATTAATCAGCCTTTTTGGCCCAATTCCTCCCAGCTCAAGTCCTCAGCTCGTCCTAAAGCTCCCAGGCAGCAGAGCTCTGGCATCCCTGCTCTCGTCTCCTGCTCCCCCAGGGCTCCTTGCCCTGGTCCCAGTTACTGGCACATACCTCTGTGACGTTGAAGGGGGCTCCCCGCAGCTTCACCGTGTGGGGGGTGGTGGGCTCCTTCTGGTGTGCTGGCCTTTCTGTCTGGGGGATGGTGAAGAACAGAAGGGCCACAGTGAGTTCCCTGCTACAGCTGCAGGAGCCGGCAGACCTGGACGCCTCGGGGAGAGCTCAGGGAGGCGCCTGCGGCCAGGGCAAGCCGGAGAATGCTGGAAAGTACTGTGCCTGCCATGGATGTGGAGACCGGCCAGAGCCTGAGGCAGGAGGTGCCAGACCCCATGTGCGCCCCTGAAATGAGGGCTGGAACCAGAGCCTGGCACGCCGCGGGTGTGCCAACAGGGACCCCAGGCTCCCAGGGGGCACAGAGGACACAGGAAGGAGACTGAGGTATACTGATATTTGTGCCCACTGATTTAGGTCTTACTCTGTGCCAGACTCTGTGCAAAGCACTCTGTAGACACCACTGTCCTACTGAATGCTTAAAACAATCTTAGAGGGATTACAGGTTCAGGACGTTTTCTCTAATTTTGGAATTGAAATAAACAGCTCTGAAAAACCTAAATTTTTTGTTACTCTTTTGGCAATAAAAGCTGCCCTGACTTGAACTCATTTGCCAGCAGAGCCTGCTCTGAGCTGACGTGTGGCAATCTAGGGTTTACATTTGTCCCACGCAGCAGGAGTCGCCGCTTCTGTGTCACTGCAGAAATAGTCATGTGGTTGATCAGCGAGCGCTAGCCAGACCCCACTGGGGCGCTACACTGCATAAGGTATAGGCGTATCTTCCTGAAACCAGAAACTTTCTGAGTTCCAGCACACACCAAGACGTGGAGTTGCGGAAACTGGCCACAGAGCCAGTGCTCTCTGAGCACCATCCTGTGTGAGAGTCAGAGGCCTCTGGAGGAGAAGTGCCTCACCCCGTTCCCACAGCTAGGCCATGTCAGAGCTGAGATTTGAACCCACGGCTCTCTGACATCACCACACTTGACATTCTCTCTCAAATATATCTTTTTAGGAGAAGAGGACAGGGTGTGGCAATTAGAGGGGCAGAAAATGAAAGGAGGGAGGGGGATGGGGAAAGAGAAAAAACAAGAGGGAGATGAAGCTGGGGCTTTGAAAAGAAAGGGCCAGGCGGGGGACGAGCTGATGCTTCACTGGGGTCTCAGGGGGATGAGGCGATGGGGACCAAAACACTGTGACAAACTGTCTCTAAGGAGAGAGGACTCCAGGTGGACACGAGGTGGCTGCCCCAAGGGAAGCAGCCACGTTTATGACCTAGGCTCCAGGGCCCGGCAGCCCTGGGTCTGAGATCCGAGCCCACCACTTCCCAGCCATGACCCAGGGCAAGACACTTTCCTCCTCTGGGCCTCAGTTTCTCCTCTATAAAACAGGACAAGATTGTCATGAGCTCCAACGACAAATGACACAGCAGGTATTGTACCTAGCATGTAGTAAGTGCTCAATTAATGTTATCTATTATTGTCGATTTTGGGCTCACATCTGTCTACACTGCCACTGAATACCAAGTACCATACGCTCACATCCATCAGCAGCTCATTTACGTCCCCCAACTCCAGAAGGCAGGCAAACTCCATGTCAGTACAGGACATAAATTCAGAGAGGGGAAGTGACTGCCCAAGGTCACACAGCAAGTGGCAGGGCCAAGGTCTGAGGCCAGGTCTTTGGCGTGCAGGGAACGTGGGTGAGTGCGAGGGTGGACGTCTTCCCTCTGCCCCCCAGCCTCCCAGGCACACCCAAATCCCCACACACCTCGGCCCTGGCCTCCGGTGGTTTCCTACTCCTAGACGGGATCCCTTGCTGTCGGCCAGACCCCGGCCCCTCTCCGTCCTGCTGGGCAGCGATGGCGCAGGAGTCCTCGTCCTCGGCCTCGCTCCCTTCGTCACAGTTCACGGCCTCATCTTCACTCTCCTCCTCCTCGGAGGATGACGATTCCGCCTTCACCATCTTGGATTTCAGGTAATCCATGTCCGACAGCTCCTTCTGCACAGCTGCCTTCGGTTCAAGGCTGCCATCTTCCTCTGGGAAAACAGGGAGGCTGCGAGTCAGCGACAGTCGTGAGCAAACCAGAAGCCCAGGACAGCAGACAGCACGGTGGTGTCACTCACGAGCGGCATGAGCACTGAGCCCAAGGCAACCCGGGGCCCTGCGCCACGCAGCCCCAGTGGGTCCTCTGAGAAGTAATGTCACATGGGGTGAAACCGCCAGAGTTTTGATATTTCACGGGCCGCAGGCTGAGAGCTCCGTGGCTCCCCGCACCAGCCCTGCTCTCGAGAATCCATTCTCTCAAATGCGGCCCGCTCGGGAGCACCTGCAGGATTATCGCTCTTTGATGAAGCCCCCATGCTTTCCAGGTGCTCTCAGGAGGAAACCCAAACTTGTTCTGCTCCAGCGTGCGGGAGCTGCCTGGCCTCTGCCCCCAGCCCCATCTCCTCCGCTCCAGCCATCCTGAACCCACAGAGCCCCCTCAAGCTCCTGCACTTGCCTTCCTCCGTGCCTTTGCCACGCTGTTCCCTCGGCCTGCAACCCCCTTCCTGTCTGCTTCCCTACTGTGTCCCACCACCTCCCCGTGAGTCCTTCGGACCCCAGCTTTGCACAGAAACTTGACCAGGCATAAAATTCACATTAAATCCATTCTCTCGCTTTAAACTACAATCTATTCCCGACCTCCACTACAGCACTTGCCATTCTGGACTGCAATTGCTCACATCCCCATGCGTCCCCCACTATACCAGGAGCCCTTCTGAGGACACAGGCTCACTCCCTCCCCTCCTCTGAGGCCTCCCCTGAGAACTCTCCGGTCCCCTTTCCAGCTTTCCCTCTGTGGACAGGTCTTCATGTAACACACTAACAGTGGACTCCTCTCTTTGTTCTTTCTCTCCCCCGACGGGGATGACAGCTCCACACGAAAAGGTTCTTCTCTCTTGCTCACTGCTTTATCTCCAATGCCTAAAGCAACACCTGGCATACAGAAGGTGCCCTGTAAATATCTGACTGACGGACTGACTGAGTGACCAGGGCCGGTCAAGGCCTAAGTTCCTGTCGGTGGGCTCATGACCCCAGCAGAGGCAGTGTCTGACTCGCCATCTCCTGTGCCTGGCACCGAGGGGCCCCCTGTCACACACACACACGGCCCGGGTGCATGCGGGGGCACGCACTGCAGCACGGAGCACTCACGTGCGCGGACGCCCTTACCTTCCGGGTGCTCCCCGGCTCCCTCCTCCTCACTCTCCTGCCCCGAATCGGAGTCGAAGTTCAGGTAGTCGTCGGCCGGCTTGCTCTTCCCTTTCGAGGGCTCAGTGTCCAGGGCGTCGTTGGCCCAGGTGGCTGTCTGCGTCCGCTTCTGGTGAACTGACAGGAACTCCTGGAACTCGCCGTCTTCCTTCAGCTGGTGGCACCGGAGCGGGCAGCAGGGGAGCAGAGAGAGGAGAGAAGAGGCAGAGAACGTTACAGTAGGGCTCACCCTTCCTGACTCCCAGGAGGCAAGAGCATCTTCTGAACTCGTTCCCCCTGTCTCTAGAGGAGCCCTGGGGTCAGCTGGGTCAGTCCTGGGAGGGCAGAGTGGCCTCTTCCTCAGACACGAAGACGGTGAAGCCACAGAGACGTGGCAAGGGGAGACGAGAGGATGGCTCTGCCTGCTGGGCCGGCCTGCTACAGCCCTCCCAGGACCACCCCGGGTGCCCCCCTCTGGGTCAACAGCACAGACTCACCTTCTCCAGTTCACCTGCTGCCTTTGTCTTCTTGTCATCCTGAAAACAGAAGGTGCAGATAGTGAGGGTCCCAGGTGACGGGCAGGGAGACGGAACCAGACTGCCCTGGGAGGCCCGCCTTCAGGAACCATCCGAGAGGGATTCTCCAGTCATTCCACTGCCACTGCCCTGCCCTCCCGGGGATGACTGCCCTGCTGATACTGGGGACGCAGGCAGGAGTGGCCTTCACGTACTTTCTTAGTTTCTGGGGGGACGGAGTCTTTGTCTTTTGAAGGCTGCTTGGACTGGCTGGGTTTCTGGGCATGTCTGCTCCAGGCTCGGGGCTTTGTTGGGTCCCCAAAGGACTTGCAGAACTCCACCTGCATGGGAGAGAGAGAAGGAGGTGGTGATGGTGACACCTGCCACGGTGCCAGCACGGATGCCGCCCTTCAGCATCTGGGAGCTTGGGCTTTTTAAAAGGCAGCTGCCACTTACTGGCTAAGTTGGTTAAAGCAAATGACTTACCCTCTCCTAATTCCGGCTTACTCCTCCTTAAAGTCATTATAGTCATTAACATTTACCAGAGAATTCCACACATCAGGTACTGTCTTAAGAGCTTTGCAAGCACACACAGCCTCCCAACGTGGCCGTGGGAGCCACTCCTCTCCCCACTTCTCAGATCGGGAAACAAGCACAGAGAAGTTCAGGAAGTAGCCCCGGGTCACCCAGCTAGAAAGTGACAGAGCAGAGACTGGAACACAGGGGCCAGGCTCTGGAGCCTGAGTTCGTAGCCACCCACTCCACCGGGCAGCTGAGAGGATGGAATGAGATGACAGAGGGCTGGCGAAGGCAGTGCTGAGCTGACAGCTGCCAGCATCACTGTCATCACCGTGAAGCGAGCCCGCCTGGCTCCAGAGAACATGAGGAAAGGGGTGGCCTGTTTGGAGCGTGGCAGAGTGCTGACAGCTAAGGCCAGGCCCACTCCCCAGGGTGGCTTTGTGAGACCTGGTCCTGCTGGGGCCGCAGTGGGCATGGGCACATCCTGCCAGTCAAGGGGGATGCTGGCTGGCCACCTCGACCCCTGGGGAAGGGGCTGCCATCTCATCATACCCCTCTGTGTGGACTCTCAGAACAGTTCTGCTGTTTCTGTAATAATGACATGTGCTCGCTGTACAAAATTCAAACAACAGAGGAAAGGGGAAAAAAATTTGTTTTGTCCCCACTTCCTATCACCCAGAGAGAAGAATTACTATTTTAGTAACAATCCTTCCATGGCTCTCTCTGCACACATCATACACATATGGATTTAGGGACACGACTGTGTATAAATGGGATCACGTGATATGTACTTGTCCAACATCTTTTTCTTCTCAAGAAAGTGTTACAGGTGTTTTACCAAGCTGTTAAATGCATGTGAGTGACCTCCTCCTCCAGGGAGCTTTCCTGACCCCTCCCTGGTAAGAGAAGGGGCCTCCTCTGTCCTCCATCAGTCCCTAGTGCTTCCCCCGTCACGCACTGATGACCCTGCCTGCGAGCAGTCTGTTTACCTGACGGCCCCTGCCTGCCTGTGGGCTGCTAGCTCTGTGAGTGAGGACGGGGACCTGGGGTACCACATTGCTCTAAATTCCCAGCATCGAGTGGGTGCTCACTGAGGGCTTGCTAACGGGTGAGTGAATAAATGATGCAGACCAGTGGTTCTCAAAGCGTGGGTTTGGGACCAGCAGCATCGCATCACGTGTGAGCTTGTTAGGCATGCAAGGTTTTGGGGCCCCCACATACTGAATCAGGAACTCCAGGCGCAGGGGCCCAGAGCTTTAACAAGCTCTTCAGGGCATTCATATGCATGGAAGTTTGAGAACCAGTGAGGAAGACCAAAGACGTCACAGCCAGAAAGAGGACAGCCTCTGGACTTGGGGGTAGAAGGAAAAATTAAGTGGCGTCACTTTCAACGGGGAGGCAGGGGCGAGATTCGTGCTGACTCACTGTGATCCGGGAGGTGTCGATAAAACTCTTGTTGAAATGGTTCAGTGCTGTTTGGGCTTCTTCCTCGGACTTGAAGCCGATGAAGCCAAACTTGCGGAACTTGCCATCTTTGGTGAACTTCAGGCTGCAGTCCGTCAGCGTGCCAAAGGCGGAGAACAGCTGTCTGAAACGCTCCTCCTTCATCTAAGACAGAAGAGGCGCAATGAGGGAGGAGCCGGGGAGTCCTCAGAGCCTAGGGGACAGAGCGAGCTGGAAACCCGAGGCCCTGGGATTCCCCAGGGTGACCTCAGATGAGGCGGTGGCGGAGTGTGCTTTGTCTGGCTTGAACACCTGCTAGCTCGTGGCCTAGAGCAAGTCCCTTATTCATGTCACCAATGAGGAAATCAAGACTCCGAGCGGCTGCAATGAAATCTTCCTACCGTCTGGGCTGTCAGGAGGATAAGGAGACCACTTATAAAAGGAGCCCAGCATGGTGGCTGGTACACAGTAGTAGGTCAGAATAAATGAACGTGGTAAGGTGTACAAGTGTTTGCTAATTGTGGTAGACAGACTGATGGAGGCCCCCAAAGGACGTCCACGTCCTAAACGCTGGGAGCTGTGAATATGTGACCCTTCTTGGCCAAAGGAATTTTGCAGATGTGGTTATGTTACAGATCTTGAGATGGGGAGATAAGCTGGGGTTAGCCAGGTGGGCCCAATGTGATCACAAGATCTTTGTAAGAGGGAGACAGGAGGGTCAGAGCTGGAAAAGGCATCGTGAAGATGGAAGCACCAAGAGACTGGAAGATGCTGTGCTAGTGGCTTTGAAGATGTGGGATGTGACGAAGAGCCAAAGAATGCGGGTGGTCTCTAGACGAGTCAGACCCCCCCCTACAGTCTCTGAAGGGACCACAACCCTGCCAACACCGTGATTTCAGGATTTCTGACCTTCAAAACTCTAAGATAATAAATTAGTATTGTTTAACCCATGAAGTTGGTGGTAATTTGTTACAGCAGCAATAGAAAACTAATACACTAACATTATTATTACTATTATTTGGTCAAGGAGCCCCACACTATGTAAAACTGGCTCCTGGCTTCCACCATCCTCTCTCCAGCCTGGCTCCCCTCAGAACTCAGTGAGTTTCCTAAGCAGATATGGGGAGATTTGTGTGTGTGTGGCAGTGGGGTTGACGGGGCACCAAGCACCCCACAAACGGCCAAAACAAGCTCTAAAAGTCAAGAAGCTAGAGTCCTTGGCAGCCCAGTAGAAAGGAAAAAGACATTTTCTGAGGCAGGTTCTTAAGGACTCTGACCTTACTGAAATCTCACAGTCACTCTGTGAGTTGGGAATTATGACATGCATTTTGTAGAGAAAATGGAGCTCAGAGAGGATCAACGCTCTGCTCAGGGTCTGCAGAATCAGGGTTTGTGACTCAGCTCAGGTATGGAAAAGGCAGTGGCTTCACCTTCCCCATTACTGGGAGAGACCACACTCGAGTGTGACCCCATCAGTCCTCTGTCAAAGACCTTCTGGTGACTTTCTAACAACAAAGGCTCAAGAACAAGCACTCAAGGTAACACAGGGGATTTTCCACGATCTGGCCTCGACCCAGCTCTTCAGCAGCATCTCTTCACAAATTCCTCCCAGGCTTCTCTGCTTCCCACCTCTGAGGTTTTTCTACCATTGTTTCCTCTGGGTGAAATCACCCTGACAGACCCCGGCTAGCTCCTCCTCCTCCTCAGCTCAATCATCAGCTCCCCCAGGAAAGCTCTCCCAGATTCCTCAGGTGGGCCAGGTACCCAACCCGTCTGTGCTCACAAGCACCGGTTCATACCTCAGTCCCTGCACCTCACATCACAGTGATCCAGTGTCTGTCTCTGCTGCTGGACCGCAAGCACCGTAAAAGTGGGGACTGCATCTTACCCATTGCTATCTACAATGTCAGCAACAGAACAAGCCCTTGCTACTAAACGTCTGTCAGGAAAGAGCTAAGAAAAGGGCATGCAATCAGCTGAGAGAGAGAGGATGGTGTAGTGGTCAGGAATACAAATTCTAGAACCACATCGCTCAATTCAACCCCTGCTCTACGAATCACCAGCTCTGAGTGACCTCCGGCAAATCACTTTACCTTGCTGTAGCTCAGTTTCTTCATCTTTAAAATGGGCATAATAAGGGAACCTACCTCCTAGGGTTAGGGTGACGATTAACTCAGTTACTTTACCTAAAGCACCTGGAACAGTGCCTGGCACATACTAAGCTTTCCAAGTATTAGCTACTATTGTCTTTATTAATTTAATTTTAATATTAACTAGTTAATTGGTATTTATTAATTTAATATTGTTTTTATTAATTCTCTCATTCATCGGACAAGACAGCCAATGGTAAGAGAACCAGCCAACGAGACAGAATGAGAAGCACAATGAGACGGAAGTTGGGAGGCGAAGAAGGAAGGGCAGCCAGGCTAAAATCCTCATCCACCAAAGTCAGGCATCAAGAGACCCCGCCTAAGGAGGATGGATGGATCAATGACATATATTTGGTAAAAGTATACTGCTGAGGGTAAACCATGGAAGAATTAAAAACAATAATATGATAGAGACGGGAAGGGAGGAATAGAGAAGCTAGGTTCATCTTTCACAGTGGGCGGTCAGCAGATAATCACTGAGGTATATAAACCAAGAAATGGAGAGAGCACACTGTTTGGACATAGAGATGACTATGAGGAATCCTAAAAACTAACTATTGAGATGGTTACACCTGGAGAGAGATGGGAGGTAGCATGGAACCAAAGACTTTGCTTCTCGTTTTCTACACACTGTACTGTTTGAATTTTTTAAATCATGTTATAGGTCCCCCACAACCTGCTGGGGGTAAAAAAATAAAGTTAAAGAAACACAAGAAAGCATAAATGGTTTCGTGTTCTCACTCTTTCTAAGGAGGGAGGCTCCCGGGGGGCAGAGTCAAGAGCACAGATCCCTCATGCCATCCAAGGGCACATGCTGTATTTTGGGAATGAGCTTACTGGCCACCCCAGTGGTGTGGGAGCTCTCCACCCAAAAAAAGGCATAGCGAAACAGGTAGGGATGGACCACTCGGGCGCACTGCGTTCAGTCAGCTGGTACCACACATATTCATCTATTTCTTCACTCATTCATTCGGCATGTTTCTACTGAATGCCTACCACGTACCAGGCTCAGTGCTGGGCTCTCGGGGAAGAGAGACAAGCATGAGTGAGTCGCGTCTCCCTACTTACTGGATAAATGGTTCACACCCACTCAGTTTTCTTAAACAATTGCTCCCTACCCTAAAGGCGGGACTGGAAATTGGAATGCAGGTCCTCAGCCTAACGCTCCCCACACGCCTCCCCCACAGTCTCCTGAGTGGCAGAGAAATATAAATACAGTGTCTGATCCAGCCACGTGTCAACAACAAAAAAGGGGTCGGACGAGAGGGGCTGTGGGAGACAGCATCCAGCACAAGGGAGTGGGGGAGGTCTCCCTGGGAAAAAAGTTGTCTGGTTGGGAGTCAGATACCCACGGGCCGGCTGTGAAACCTTGAGCACTCACTATCCCTCTCTCCCAACTGTCACAAGGGGACTTGCCGAAGATCCTACCCCTTTTGCGTTCCGAATCCGCCCGCAATGCTGCCCCAGAGCCAAAGCCCCTCGATTCTCCCCAGCCACCTCCGTCTCAACCCCAGCTCCCGGCTGGTCCCAATTTCAGACCCCCAAGTCCAGGCCCTGCACTCACCCCGTTCGGGAGGTTCTTCACGATCAGTCGCGACATGGCGCACGGAGACCGCTGTTTAAATTTCCGCACGAACGGACAGCGTCTTCCGCCAACAACTTTCACGCCACCGCTCTGGGCGCCGCCATCTTTGGCCAGGCGAAACTAAGTCACGTGCTCTGCACGTAGGCCTGCCCTTTCCGGAAGTAGGCGTGGCCAAACAGGAGCGGCCCGAGGAAATCACTCCCCCCAGGGGGCGGGCCTGAGCGCTTGCATTCTGCGCAGGCGCAGGCTATTGGGCGGTGCCCGGAGAGAGGCCAATGCAGGGGCTGAGTCGGCAGAGGGAGCTGAATGCTGACATCGGTGCGGGCTGCGCGTGGCCAGCTCAGCGAGCGCTTCGCAGACTAGCATATCCTTTCCTTTACTATTTTATCTTACTTTTGAGTCTTAAAACGGGACTCTTAGGGAAGATTAGGGATTCTTGCCTCCCTTTTAGAGATGGGGAAACTGAGGCTCCGAGAGGCTGCCAGTCACCGTGAATCAATTACTGAGCATCACCCGTGCTTATTAGAACGTGTACGGTGGAAACATCTCCATCTTGCGGGCGGGCAAACTGGGAAGCAGGCGAGTGAAGCAGCTTGCTCAAAGTCGTCTAGCTATTAAGTAGTATTAAGTATTGGATAGTTTTAAGTGGTAGGATTACGGGGTGTATGGCTTTCCTAGGGCTACTGTAACCAATAACCAGAAATTTAGTGGCTTAAGACAACAGAAAGGTGTTCTTTCACGGTTCTGGAGGCCAGAAATCCAAAATCAGGGTGTCGGCGGGTCTGCGCTGCCCCAGGAGTCTGCGGGGGAGGGTCCGTCCTTACCTCTTCCGGCTGCTGGTGGTTCCAGGTGTCCTTGGCTTGTGGCTGCATCGCTCCAGGCTCTGCCTCTGTCTTCACCTCCCCTCTAGTGTCTGAGTCAAATCTGTCCTCTCTCCTCTCTCTAATTAGGACACCTGCTAGTGGGTTTAGAACCCATCTAAAATCCAGGATGATCTCATCTTGAGATCCTTAATTTTTAGGTGTCCAAATAAGGTCACGTTCATAGGTGCCAGCGATTAGGACGTGGGCATACCTGTTTAGGGGGCCGCTGTTCAACCCACTGCATGAGAATTTACTGCTTTGTAGTAGGTTCCTTTGAAGATCACATTTCGCCGTCTCCACGTCTTAGGTAGACTGCAACAAAAAGACACACACACACACACACACACACGCAAACATGTGCCCTCAAGCCGAGAGTAGAGGACTTAAGGGGTCGCTGTGTTTCAAAGTCATTCGTTTACTCAACAGATATTTATTGATATGTATGAAAGCGCTCTTAATTAAGTGACAATTAGAGGGTTGTTCTCTGCACACTGTGACCCTGGTCAGGCGGGCTGTAGCAGGCTTTACAAGGCAGCTCTGAGATATTAGGCTTTTATGAGAGGGCATGTGGGCTGCCCAGCCTGTCCTGGCTTCGTATACTTTTATTTTATTATTTTTATGAACTGCCTTTATTAAAATGCGCGACTTAACGTAGGCTTCCAGAAAGAAATTCACAAATCAGAAGGTCTTTCAAAAGTATTAAAAGAAAGTGGAATGCTCTTTGCCAATCGGCCCGTCCCAGTAAAATATGGTCGCCACATGTCGGGGAAGGACGGACCGTTCCTGGGCTGCGTTCACCGTGCATTCAATAAACAGCCACGTGGTAACATTATTATTCGTCTTCCTGCTCTCCTGCCTCCTGGTTTTGTCTCTGCCTCTGTCTTTCCCAGCAAATATAATCCGGGGGCACCTGGACCCCGCCTGGCTGGCCTCTCTGATTACGCCCAAGGATTAAAAAACAGGCAGGTGTAAGTCAGCTCCATCCACGGCCGCCTTCACGAGTGTGTTGGGGGGAAGCTGTGGGAAGTTGTGCCTGGATCCCAAGGAATTAACTTCCAACCAGGGACAGGCCAGCGGTGGGGGAAGATCTCGAAAAGGGTTAGTGAAATACTTTTAAAAAAAGATATTTTGAAAATTAAAAGGATTTGAGAGGTCAGTATGTCTACATGTGGAATTATCGCCAAGTACGTTATAAAGGGCAAAACCAAGGGCAGAAGCAGCTCCCTTTGGTGCAGAAAAAACTCTCTCCGCCTCCTTGCTTCTCTATCCAGCGAGCAAACTACGCCCTGGGCCAAATTGGGCCCACCGCCCGATTTTATATGGCCTGACAGCGAAGAATGGTTTTCACATTTTTAAATGGTTGGAAAAAAATATCGAAAGAACAATAACATTTTGTGACTCATAAAAATGATACAAAATTCACATTTCCATGTCCATCAATAAAATGTTATTGGCACACAGCCACGCCCATTCTTTTATGTCTGGTCTGCGGCTGCTTTTGTGTTGCAACGGCAGAGAGGAGAAACTGCAACAGAGACCCTACCCTGGCAACACTGCGGATATTTACCGCCTGGCCCTTCGCAGAAAATGCTTGCTTATCCCCTAGCTTGGCTGTTTCTGGGGGAATAGATGAGAAATTGGTAACAGTGGTTTCCTCCAGGAAGGAGAACAGGATGGCTGGAGAAAGAGAGGTGATTGCTGCTGGGGGCATGTCTATTTTTTGAAATCTAATATATTTACCAAAAGAAATATTGAGGCGGAAGCTGGGCTTCTCAGGGCCCATGGGATGGGGACTTGAGACATTTTAAATGGAAATGGTGATGCCCAAAGGCATTTTAGGCATCAATTATTTTACTGTTCAGAAGCGCTTTCCAACGGTAGATCTGACTACATTGGGTCAGAGTGCTATCAGGGAAGGCTTCCTGGAGGCAGCAAGCCTTGAAAGCTGGAAATTGACACATATGGAGGGTTACATGGAGAAGGGGGTTAAGGCAATGGTGTGATCAAGTTGGGGACGAAGAACTGGGACCCCACATCTTGCACATGATCACTCATCCATGTGTCAACAATGTTGTAAGGTAGGTATTAATTATGCTTTTTTGTTTGTTAAGGACAGGAAAGTGCAAAGGTCACACAGCTCAGAAGTTACACAGCCGCAATTCCAGTCCAGCTGTGATAGATCCAGCACAAAAATGTCCCCTGCCTTTATCCACATCCGTGGCAGGAGACTTTGCAGCTCTTCCCATCAGGAGACAGAGCCTGTTTCCCCACCTCTGGCATCGGGGCTGGCCGTGTGACCTGTCTGGAGCAGCAGAATGGGGCAGAAGCCTAGGCCACGAGGAGCATGCACCTCCTGACAACAGACCCAGGTTGATCATCTGGGTGACGAGAGGCTCCTGGTCTGGTCACTCCCTCGCCCACGGCGACAGCTGGCCATCCACGGAATGTGTGGGTGGGGCCATGCTAGACCACCCAGCCCCTTGCTCTTCGGCCCGCTGACCAGAGACATCTCTGGAGCCCAGCCCAGATCCGCGGAGCCCCAGCGTACTCAAGCAGCACCAACCGGCTGGCTGTGGCGGTGAATTTTATGAGTCAACTTGACAGGGCCGTGGCTGCCCAGCTGATTGGTTAACCGTCATGCTGGGTGTGTCTGTGAGGGTGTTCCCGGAAGAGAGTAGCATGTGAATTGGTAAACTGAGGAAAGCAGATGGCCATCCCAGCCTGGGTGGGGCTCAGCCATCCCGTTGGAAGCCTTAGGAGAACAAAAGGTGACATGAAGGAGAATTCTCTTTCTCTGCTTGTCTTTAAGCTGGGACATGGGTCTCCTCCCGCCTGCGGGCTCTGACTGGGACTTGCCCCTCCCCTCTCCTGATGGCCAGCTTGTCACCTGCAGATGGTGGGATCTCAGCTTGGGTCACTGCGTGAGCCAATTCCTATAATACATCTCTCTCTCTCCTATGTGTCTCCTATTGGTTCTGTTTCTCTGGAGAACCCAGGATAATTGGCTGACTGTAGACTCATGAGCAATAACAGGTGCTAACTGTTTTAGGCCCCTGGGCCATGGGCTGGCTTGTTGCGCGGCAATAGCTAACTGATACACTGTATCTGCCTGTGGCCTTGGAGCTGCCCCATCGCCTTCCGTGCTCTGTGGACCTTTCTCACAGGACAGGTTTCTTCAAACAGCAGCTCATCTCGGGCTCCTGACACTTTTTAGTTTAATACAATTCAGCAAATATTTGAGTGACTCTGCTGCCAGGTACGGGGGCTATAGCAGTAAATATGAAACTTTCTGCTGCTGTCTCTTGGAACTTTCTGCTCATGGGAAGCCGATGTTAGACAAATAGTTACAAGTGCAGTGAGCATTGTGAGAAGTGGGCTACAGGCCCTATGGGGCCTGATTTAGGCTGGGGGTCCAAGAAGGCCTCTCAGAGGAGGGGGTTTGACAGCTGTGCTCTCAGGCAAAGGCAAGGGGTGGGGAGGAGAGGGTACTTTCCAGCAGAGGGAACAGCGTGTGAAAAGCCTGGAGGCAAGAAACAGCATGTTGAGTGGTCCACGGAAGGTTTGTGAAACCCCAAAACTCAGCCAGGGGATGGCCCTGGGCTCAAATCCTAGCTCATCACATTCAGGCTGCGTGATCCTGGCAAACTTTTCATCTCTAAGCTTGTTTTCTTTTCTATAAAATTGAGTAGCAGTAGTATCCAGCTTCCAGGCATGTGGTAAAAATAAAATATAATATGCATAAAAAACAGCATTCAGGATTACCTGTAAGTATATTTTCACTATAATTTTACAAACATTTTATCAAAAAACAGCTCAACCAACACCTATGTATCCTCACCCAGGTTCACTGAATATTAACATTCATTCATGTCATTTGATGGACGTGGCTCTTTATATATGATTGTTATTACAAAACCATCTGCAGATACATGGCAGACACCAAGGCCATTCATCCAGAAACACTCCAGTGTGTATCTGATACATCACCACAGTGCAATCATCAATTCGGGAGATTTGATATCAATCCAATACGTATCCAATAATGCATACCCAAATTTCAACGAATGCCCCAATCATTTTTTTTCCTGACTAATGATTCAGTCTGACACATTGCAATCTCCTGTCACATGTCTTTAGACTCCCTTAATCTGCACTGTTTTATTTGCAGAATTTCCTCAGCCTTCCTTCAGGACCATGAGCTTCTGAAGGCTCCAGGCAGGCCGTGTTGTAGGATGTCTCTCCTGGGGTTAGAATGCTATTTCCTTATGGCTGGATTCAGGCTGTCATGTTGATTTGTCCCAGAGTGGGGCACTGACGGATGGTAACCAGTCGCCTGGTTAAGGGGCTGTCTGCCAGGTCCTGCTCTGCAGAGTTTTAATTTTTAGCAATTTTGCCAGTGTGTAGAAAGGCTCAGAAATAGTCAACTTTAGTTTTTATCGGGACGCACACGTCCTGTCTTCCTATCCATTGACACACAGGGAAACTGAGGCTCCGAAGAAGGAGACACTCGCTCAAGAATACACAGTAGGGACCAAGGTCAGATTGGAGTGGGTGCCTCTTGCTTCTCCCTACCTGTGGTCACCCCCAGGGGTCAGGAAGTGGGGGCAGCAAGGGGGTGCGGGAGACCATTGCCCTGGGTGTCGCCACCTGGCACCTTCAGTCTAGCCCCAGCAGTACACTGCCCATCACCCAGAAGCCCCTGGGAAGAGCAGCCTTGAGGGACACAGGTGCCAGGGTGACTTGAGACAGGAGGCCAGGTGTGCACCAGCCTCAGCCACACCTGCACATCAGGCAGCTCACCTGTGACAGGTGGCAGCCGAGCCCAGCCCCCCCCCACCCCACCCCATCGGCCCTGCTGGGGTATGGGGGTCCCTCCTGCTGTCAGAGTGGACCATAAATTTTCACCTGGAGACACAGCACACATCACAAGTCATTCATCAAACAGCCTGTGGCTGGGAAAGGCTGACCATGTGCTAAGAAGACGAGCCAAAGGGGGTCTTCTCCCGGGTTCTGCGGGCTCCGAGTTCCAGCGTCTGTCTAATCCAGGCTGGCTGCCATGCTGGCCTGGGGCCAGGCAGGTGATCTGGGGATGGGCTGGGGGTAAACCCAGACCCATCCTTCCTTTTCTTTTCAGCTGTGCTGCGGGCAGATGCCTCCTTCGCACGTACAGAGGATCACTGAGACCTGCTTTGAAAAGTGAGCTCGTTTTCTGACTTTGGGCTCCGGGTCCTGCAAAGGCACCACTGACCCCCACTCCCCACCGGCTCAGCTCCGGCCACACTGGCCGCTTCCTGCTTCTCGACTGTGCAGCCCTCGTCCTCACCTGCTGTGGGTTGAACCGTGTCCCTTAATAGCTCCTGGAACCTGGGAATGTATTTGGAAATAGGGTCTTTGCAGATGTCTTTAAGTTGAAGACCTTGAGATGAGGTCATCCTAGACCCTAATTCCAGTGGCTGGTGTCCTTATAAAAAGGTCGTGTAGAGACACAGACACACAGGGAGAACTCTACGTGATGATGGAGGCAGCACTAGAAAAATGCAATGCATTCACAAGCCAAGGATTGCCAGCAACCCCCAGAAGCTGGAAGAGGCAAGGAAGGAATCTCCGCTGGAGCACAGCCCTGTGACACCTGGATTTCGGGCTTCTATGCCCCAGAACTGTGAGAGGATGAATTTCAGTTGGTCTAAGCCACCTAGATTGTGGTAATTCATCACGGCAGCCTGAGGAAGCTGACATGTGGCCTCAGGGCCTTTGCACATCCTGAGCTCTTCTTTTAGCTTTTCATCTGACCACATCTGGCTCCACCCTTGGGCCTCAGCTTCAATGCCTCATCCTCAGAGAGGACCCCCCAATCTACATTAGGTCCACACTGATTTTGCCTCTGAGCCACCCCCCTTCCCCCACCATCTGTAATTACACAGGCATTTGCTCGTCCACATGTGTAATGACTGTTGCCCCCCTAGGAGGTCCACTTCCCTCGGCAGGGGCTGGGTCTTTTTTGTTCACTGTGGCCAACCAGGGGAAGTGTGCCCAGCTCCCCCTCCTGGAGGACAGTTAGCAGAGGCTCTCCTCAGCTCAGAGACCTGCCTCGCCCTGGTCACCCCCATCCTGGGTGGCCCCAATCCAATGACTGCAGGACGTGGGGGGTCAGAAAGGCCCGGACTCCTTGCCCTAATTAGGGGCCATGCTGAAGTCTCAGCCCATCTTCAGGATTTTCCATCAGGTCAGCCGAGGTGTCCTTTGACACCGTTTTGAGCAGCCCCAGACAGTGCGTCTGTGAATGAGCATGGCCGTATGCCAATAAAACTTTATTGACAAAGTCAGGCCGAGGGCCAGATTGCCACCCCCTGGCCTCTGTGTGTCTTAATTCTGTTCCCTCTGCTCAGGTTGTCATCCCAAAGGGCCAGGGAAACAAGGCTCCTTCTGATTCACCTTCGGAGCTGTGCTCTCGCCGTGGGCTTAGAAAAATGCTTCCCACATCGTGTTTTGTGGAACAGCGTCCAGTGAGATGTCCCTCACTCTCCTGTGAGGGGAGGAGGGGAATGGTGTGTCCATAGGGTGAGAAAATGCTGTGCATCCTCACTCACTGCTACAACCTCTCAACACGCCTCAGGACATTAATGTCCTGGAAAAGTCCTTTGGTCAAGACCCCTGTTTTTCACAGCGTGTCGCAAATTTATCTGAGCCCCAAGTCCTTCTGTCATGGAATACGTAGTAGTGGGAAATGCAGCGTCAAGTCAGCTACTGAACTTGGTCATGGTTCAACTAGACAGGGAGCTCTGCTGGACAGAAGCACGCATGTGCATTCCTCCCTTCCTTCCTTCCTTCCTACGGTTAACAAGTTCATGAGTTTAACGAGGACCTGCTCTGCGTCAGGCGCTGTTCCAGGCACCGAGGCCACGGCAGTGACATGTTCCCTGCTCTCATGGAGCTTACCGTCTAGGGCGAGAGGCTGACAGTGATGGGCATGCTACGTCATCGCCATCATGGTCATCGCCCCACGAATGATCCATTCCTGGCGGAACAAGCGCTTTACCATCATAGGTGCCATCTTGGAGGAGAAGGGGGTGGTATTTCCCCAGGTCAAAGGTCTACGTCTGATTTCTCTGCTTCTGAATGAGCAGAGAGTCCCCAGTCAAATCAGAAGCTGTGCCCGCCTGCCCCTCCTGGCTTTCCTTTCGGAGGAAACAGTGCCACCCCCCACCCCGCTGTCCTCTTCCCTTCTGCTGCCGAGGTGAGCCCTGGAAAATCGCAGCATGAACTAACCCATCGTGAGATGATGACGTGGAGCCTGGGAAGGACCCTGGACGTCGGAGGTGGAGAGACCCAGCCTCTAATTCCATCTCCGACACTTTTTGCTGTGTGACCTTGGGTAAGTCAATCACCCTTTCTGAACCTTATCCTTCATTTGTGAAATAGGATCACTAATGCCCATTTCCAGGGTGATCATGAGGATCCGGGATAACATATTCGTGGTGCCTAGCATGGTGCCAATTGCAATAACGACAATCATACTTTGATGTGCCTACCTTGGTGAAGAGCTTCGGATGGACGAGCTCATTATGACCCAGCGATGCAGGTACAGTTATTAACCCCATGTTACAGATGAGGAAACCAGAGCACAGAGAGGTGCAATGAGTCAACGGAGCTCACCAGCCAGGAAGCAGCAGGCGAGGACTCAGAGACGCTCCATCCACTGTGCCACGCGGACAGAAGCCGCCCCTGGAATGGTGAGGGGCAGCCGGACGCCTGGTTTTGGACGTCTGTCTCCTAGCGCTTTGAACCGCCCGCCGGGGGCCCCGCCGCCCTCGGGCTCCCCCGTCCTGGTCCTTCCCGGGTGAGGGGCGGCTGCGCGCTGCCCTGCAGTCCCGGAGCGCGGCCGGGAGGGGGCGCCAGAGGATCGCGTGTGGACCGCGCGGCTGGAAGATTCAAGGGACGCAAACGCCCCGGAATTGTGCCCGCCCGGCCTGGAGGCAGTGGATGGGGCTTATTCCTCACTCTGCCCCTTAGGGAGACACACGCTGCCTCCTTGCCCGCAGAACCCTGCTCCACTGAGCGCCTGGCCGTGGTTGGTCGGTACATATTTCTGGATAAATAAATGGATTGAACCCGGAGGAAGTTAAAGCCAGAGGTGTCCAAATGCAGACAGCAGGAGGGAGAGCTCTGTGTGCGCGGGGTGCAAGGACCCTGTGCTGGTGAGGGTGCCAGGCAGCCCACAGACCCCTGGGGTTTTGAAGATGCTTTGACGGAGGGGCGATCGACAGAGACGTGGCCAGGAAAGGACGTGGGGCACCCGGACCTGTGGCTATGGGAGCCCGCTGCTGCAGAAGGGGCGCCTCTACATACCCCTGCAACCCGAGAATCTTGCCTTACGGGGGCGGGGGGGGGGGGAGTGTCTTTGCAGACGTGATTAGATTATCGATTTTGAGATGGGATTATCCTGGATGATCTGGGTGGAATTTACATGCTGTCACACGTGTCCTCACAAGACGGAGGCAGAGGGACATCTGACATGCACAGAGGGGAAGGCCAAGTGAAACGGAGCAGAGAGAGATTTCAAGACGCTGGTCTTGCAGATTGGGGTGGCCTGGTCACAAGCCCAGGAAGGCCAGCAGCCACCGGAAGCTGGAAGAGGGAAGGACCGGATTCTCCCCAGAGCCTCGGGAGGGAGCAAAGTCCCACTGACACCTGCACAGGTGGCCCAGTGAAGCTGATCTCACCCTCTGGCCTCCAGAACAGTGAGAAAACAACTTTGTGTTGTTTTTAATCATCAAGTTTCTGGTGATTCGTTAGAGCAGCCACAGGAAATGAATACAGAGTCTTTGCTACCCCAGGCCTGGAGAGGCAGCGGGAGGGAGGGAGGGAGTTAACAGGGATCCATGGAGAGGAGCGGTGGGCATAGAGACACAGCCACTGTCTGGTGACACTGTCACCACGGCTGGGCGTGGGGGAGATCTAACTGCCTCTTCTCCGGCCTCCGATGGCTGATGGTGCCTCCCGATGGCTGAACCCCATTGGTGGGTGAAGGATAGGTAAGGGAGCCCGGGGGGATGGGGCCACACGGTCCACTCCTGGGCACACAGCTGGGCGGCCTTTGGGAGAACAGTGGACCAGAACCAGCACATCCCTCTGTGCCCAGCGTGGGGGTGTCCCCAGCCAAGATCTCCCACTTTCCAGGACAGCCCCATATTTCGGTGGATTTTCCTCTCTTCCAAGAGGACACCTTATGTCCATCACACTGGTGCTTTGGGAACACTTTCCTGAAGACACCTTTTCAGATTAGGATATAGTTTCTCACTTGGCAAAAAGAAAAAAGAAAATAATAATCAGTGTTGGTGAAGGTGTTGGGAAATGGGCATTCTGTAAGATTCTGAAAAAGATGTGCAAAATGATACAATTTTCTGGAAACATTATTTGGAAACCATGTCAGGAGACTGTTTTTTTTTTTTTTTATTTTTACAGCCATTGCATTTCTTGGGGTTTATTTTAAGGAAATAATTGAACACATGTATGAAACCTTCGAGCATGTGTTGTTTATAACAGTGAGAAATCAAAGTGATAGAAATGTCCAACAATCAAGAATTGTTTAAAACTTTAACTTTTTAAAAACTATGGCTTATCTTCACAATGGAATTCACTGAACTCATAGAAATTGTGCCATGAAAAAAGTTGTTCGATATACATTAATTGGGGGGGCAAGAGTGTGTTCAAAACATTATGTAGAGTATGATTCCATTTTGGTTTAAAAACTGTTCTGTACGTTTTAATTTTTATTATAACAATGTATCTTCATGGTGGCTCCATAAATGTGTACATTTTTGATGGTAGGCTCCCACTTGTGTAAAATATATGAAATACACACACATATGCTTGTATGTGCTTAGATTACTTCTGGAAGGCTAGCTAAGAATCGGGCAAAGCTGATATTTGTAACGGAGGCGTCGACGCCCGCCCCATTCGATGCTCGGCAGGCAGACTCCTTCTGCAGCCCTGCGTCTCCCTTCGCGAGGGCTTCCCACGCTGCAGGCCCAGCCACCCCGCCACCAGGCAGGCCCTCAGCATCATCCTCACCCGGTGAAGCTGAGGGATAAATATCCCAGATTCCTCATCCCTTGATGAGAGGGGAGATTGCCACAGTCCCCCAGATGCTTCCAGCTGGCCTGAGCCCCAGCTGCCCAGAGTCACAGGGCCACATCGGGACTCCCGACGCCTCAGGCCATAGCCACGTCTCTCTTCAAGGACTTCTTCCTCTGTTAAAGATGAAATTATATGTGTCTGTGTTTGTGTGTGGAAACACACATATAATACGTCCTGCGGATAAAGTATACGTATATTTTACATATATATGTATAACTATATGTTGTATATATGTAAATTAACCACACATACATGTATACATATAGTCATATTTACATATATACATAATGTATGCATAGTCATACGTCACTTAACAACAGGGATGCGTTCTGAGAAATGCGTTGTTAGGCAATTTCTTCATTGTGTGAACATCACAGTGTGCTTATATAAACTTAGACGTGTAGCCTACTGCACACCTAGGCCGTACGGTACTAATCTTAGGGGACCGCCATCATATTTGGGGTCCATCATTGATGGAAACGTCATTATGTGGCAGATCGCTGTACACCATGCAGTTATATATGGTATACATATATTTTATTTTATAAATATACATTTATTTTATATATATACATGCATAATGTACATATGCCATATAGTTATACATCTTTTACGTGTAACACTATACATAGTTGCATAACTATTATAATAGTCATCTACCTGTTCTATGACTGTGTTGGTATAAAGATAAATATAATCCAGGCTGGACTCACTACTTTATGTTCATTATTATGATGTTCATTTTGTTCCCCTGATTTTAAAGGAAAGCAAAACTAAAACATTTTTGCAAGCCCCTAAAAGTATCCTGGGCCCCAGGCACCGCTGCTGTGCCACGTGGCGAGGGCGTTCCTGGCAGTTACCAGCCCATTCCCGGGTACCATCTTCCTGCTCTTCCCCGTCTCACCTCCCCGCTCCTCAACCAGCGCTTCCAGGGACCAACTACTGAGTAAATGACTTCCGCTCAAATCTTTGTCTCAGAGTCTGTGTCTCGGGGATCAGCCCAAGATTCTCTCTCCAGGGAGGGAACTGAGGTGGGGAGAGACATATTTCTTATTGATCTTTTGGGGACCTTAAAATTTCATAGTCTTTGCAAATATGACTTATTCAAGTATAACTGCGTAAGAATTTTCTAAAGTGTGTGTGTATGTGATATTAATTAAAAGCTGTGGCTCAGGATACTTCTAGCGTATAAAATTGGTCAACACCTCCCCTTCCCATACACGCTTCTTTGATGGTAATTTGCATGAGGGCTAAAGTGGCTTCACAGGCATCGATGGGCACGTGGTGGGGGCAGCCACTGCTCCGCTCCTGCAGGTGCTGGCGTGTGGAAATGCAGGCCCAATATTGGGAGATCTTCTGGGTTTCTTAAGAGAAGCCAGAAATTTAGATATTTTTTACATGACCTGTCCTAGTTTTTCAGTGTTGGAAACTAAGAAAAAAATTCTGTGGACCAAATCAATTAGTCAATCCCTTAATTGATCATTCAAGTCCATGGGTCAGCTTTGGCTTGTAGGCTGCCTGTTTGTTGTCTCTGATCTCAAAGTCAATCATTCTCAACATACAGGAGAAACAAAGGTCCCTTTGAGCTTCAGTGGTCCATGATTCTAAGGCCCAAAGGGTGAAATGACTTGTCCTGAGGCCACACATTCAGTTGATAGAGAGGCACGATTTGAACTCAGTTCTGAGTCACAATCCAGAGACCTTTCTGAATAGTCCCCTCTGGGATGGCTTCAGCTTCCTCAGTATGATGTGGAAAGATTGTCCTTTCTGAGGAGAGTTTCCATACGATAGTAAACATCATGACGATGGTGATAAAGGTGATGGTGAAACTGATGATGATGATGGCGATGATGATGGTGATGATAACGATGATGATGACAATGATGATGGTAATGGTGATGATGGCGATGGTCATGATGATGATGGTGATAACCGTGATGGTGATACTGATGATGATGATGGTGATGATGATGATGATGATGGTGATGATGATGATGGTGATAACCGTGATGGTGATACTGATGATGATGATGGTGATGATGATGGTCATGATGATGATGGTGATAACCGTGATGGTGATACTGATGATGATGATGATGATGATGGTGATGATGATGATGATTGTGATGATAATGATGGTGATGATGATGATGGTGATAACCGTGATGGTGATACTGATGATGATGATGATGATGATGGTGATAACCATGATGATGATGGTGATGATGATGATGGTGGTGATGATAGTGATGTAGTGATGGTAATGATGCTGATAATGATGGTGACAGTCCATCAGTACCACGGAATACCACACTGCTGCAAAAACAACAAGCCCATTGGCTCCTCCTGTGACCAACCCATGGCTGGACCATGAACGACAAGGCTCTAAAGAAGCATCAGGGGCCGGCCCGGTGGCGCAGCGGTTAAGTTCGCACGTTCCGCTTCTCAGCAGCCCGGGGCTCGCCGGTTCCGATCCTGGGTGTGGACGTGGCACCGCTTGGCACGCCATGCTGTGGTAGGCGTCCCACATATAAAAAAAAGTAGAGGAAGATGGGCACAATTTTAGCTCAGGGCCAGTCTTCCTCAGCAAAAAGAGGAGGACTGGCAGTAGTTAGCTCAGGGCTAATCTTCCTCAAAAAAAAAAAAATTAAAAAAAAAGAAGCATCAGGCTTCTTGACAAGGTAACAGCTCCCTGCTGTTGCTATGGTCCTGGCGCTTCATCTTTTCTTCTCAGCAGGAGTCGCCTTGCTGGAGAAAACCTACTAGGGGCTGCTTGCAGACAGGCAGGCTCTTATTAGATGCTGGAAAATACAAAGTGCCCTTCTGCCCCTTCCTGTCTCTCCTGCTGCTTCCTGCCTCACAGATTACGTGAACAATGTCAGTCTGGTTAGAGGTCTCCACACACCTCAGGGCTTTGCTTATGCCGGGACTTCTCCCTAGATGCCATGAGTGCTTTTCTTTAAATCTGGATAACTCCAGGCAGAGGAGTGTGGTGGCCAAGAGAACAAATTCTGGAGCCAGGCACTCTGAAACCTTAGCCACAGTGGCAGCTGTTACCTCCTTTAAGTGTGAAAAGGTATGGGGAGAGAGTGAGGTGGCAGCCACCGAGGGGAGGCCCTCAGACCTCCTCCCTTGAGAGCCTGCTGGAGGGCTGCAGTTGTCAGATGGCCTGTGGGTGCCACACCTGTGGGTCTGCGGCAGCCTTCATGCCACGGCCACGCTCCCCTCTGGCTGCTCCCACTGACGACTGAGCATGGGGGGGTCCTAGAGCCACGCCATTTCTACCCACTGTGGGATGCTTCTAATGGACAGTCTTTGCTCTGGGCTCCCCTGGTGGCCAGGCCAGGACTTTCTCAGAGCCGTGTGCAGGCTCCTCCCACCCAGTTCCCCTTCCTTCCCTCTCTCCTCTCCCAGGGGTCAGACCTGCACACTGGTCTGAAGCTTCTCCCTGCCTCCTCCACTCTCTCCCCTTTGTTCTTCATAGACGTTTCTTCAAGGAATCTCTTGACTGTCTCATTCTGTCTTGGCATCATTTTCCTGGAGGTCCCAAGCTGACACAAGTGATTGTCCAAATCTAGATGGAACCTCAGCTGTAGGAGACGGCATTCCAGCACGAAGTGTGGCCTTCAGCAGAGGAAGGCAGTCGCTACCATCCTGCACCCCGCAGGGAGGGAGCCGGGAATCAACCCCCACCCCCACCCCGACCTCTTCTCCTCACTTCAGATCTCCTGCTGGTGCCAAACTCAACCGGAAGCCAGAAGATGAGGAGGCTGATAGATGCTCCGTCGAGGTCCAGAGAGGCCAGTCTCAGAACTCGGTGGCATCTCCCTAAAATGCAGCCCTAATTCCCAAACATAAGTGGCTAACAGACTTTACTGGAAGTTTATGAGAAGCTAAGGAGTAACATTACATACCATTCACAAGAATTCCCATTTTTTCATCATATCTCCTATCGTCCGAGTCTCTTCTTTTTTTCTCCCAACCCCAACAATGAAATCCCACTCTTCTCCCTGGTCTGTGTACACCCCCCGGGGTAAGGACGGCTTGCAAGGTGGCCAGACGGCACCTGGGACCTCGTTTCATCACACAAGCAATACGGCCGTGGTGTGTTCACTCTTGGCGGCCCTGGGGCTTCCAACATTCAGCCCCTTTCACCTCCGGGCGTGGGGTGACCTTGGTGTCCCTCTCACTTTTTGCAGCACTGTTCTCCTCTGTGGGTTTTGAATGTGGCTTTTTTCTCCAATCCTGTCCTCTTCATTCTCAATCTTTCACGGATTCCCCAGTCCCTGGTCCCACAAGAGTTCCCTTTTCTGTTTTGTTTTGTTTTCTAGCATGCTTATGGGTTCCTGTCATTTCTAGAAATGGGTGGAGGGAGGGGAGGGTGGTGTGTGCTCAGTCTGCCATTTTGAAGCTGCAGGTGGAGAGGGCAATTGGTTATCCCTGGAGAGGCAGGCGATTGCACTGGGGAGAATGCTCTGGAATCGATGACCTAAGGCAGTGACTTTTAACCCTTCTCTCATTTCTCATCTTAAAATGAAGTAGTAAGAGGCCTGCCTCAAGGCTGTTGGACAGATTAAATGGATAAATCCATAAAGGCATTTGGAAATAGGCCAAAAGAGAGCCCTCAATAGGGGTCATCTATGGTTATAATTATCACTATTATTGTGGTTGTTGTTGCTGTTTTTGTTGCCCCTAGAGCCCAAACTCTAAGTTCTCAGGTGTGGAGAAGGAATTGAAGATCTCACCACCCACTAGTAGGAAGGGAGAACAGAATGGTTTGTTTTCTGGTCACCCTTGAGGTGTCAGGCATTAGGGAAGAGCTGGTAGTGGGGAGTGGGGAGGGAAGAAAACTGAAGGGACAGTGACACTTATTGGGAAGGGAGGGAGAAGGTAGTGAGAGCTTGGCTGTCTTCATGGAACATCAGGAAGGTGACAAAATAAGATTTTGGAGTAACCTCCAAAGGAGATTTGGAATGATGTCCTGGGACCAGAGTGCAGGACCAGGCCAAGGTGCTGAGACTAATGTAAGGAGGGGTGAAAGTTGGGCTGGGGAGCTCACCAAAGGGGACTTGGCTTCCTCTTTGGTGATATGGCAGAGGAACCCCAAGCTCAACAATGGGTACATGCCTCCTCAGCTAAAGACTACATTTCCCAGGACCCCTTGCAGCTAGGTATGGCCATGTGACTTAGTTTTGGCCAATGGAGTGTGAACAGAAGTCAGGCTTGCACCTTCTAGGTTTTATCTTAAAGAGAAAGAAAGTGCTCTCTCCTTCCCTTTCCATCTGCTTGGAACGGAGATGTGAAGGCAGGAGCTGGGGGAGCCATTATGGACCATGAGGTGGAGGCTATATTTATTGAAAACGGAAGGGCAGTGTGGAAGAAGTTGCTAAGCAGCTCCAGCTATCATATCCACATCCCCACAGGAAGGAAGAGGGAAGAGATAGATAGCAGAGATAGATAGCTTTAAAGGTCTTCCCAGAAGTCCCCCCACAGCTTCCACCTACCTTACCATTAGCCAGAACTCAGGCACACCGCTCTCTCTAGCTGCAAGGGATGCTGGGAAATGGAGTCTTTTAGGTGGAAATGTTGCCACTCCTGAAAAACTCAGAGTCCTATTAATGAAGAAAGAGACAAGGGTGGGTGTTGGGTCCTTTCTGTGCAAGAAGACCACGGAGGTGGCTGCCACAATTGTCCAGTGAGGTGACGGCAGCTTGACTGGGATGGTGGCAGCGGGGAGGGGGAGGAGCAGGTGGGGTCCTCCCTGTGTCAGAGTCTGAGTGTCCAGGAGACCTCCCCTGGCTTCCTGCTCCTGATGCTGAACAGGGAGGGGCAGGAATGAGATCAAAGCTTCCTTGCCCTCCGCCACCCCACACGGTCGTGATGAAGTTCTCCACTCCGCGAAATGGGCACGTTCTCAACCAGGCTGGAGAAAGGACCCACCATGCAGAGGGCCACACCTCATGCCTTGTCTGAGTTATTGGGCAGGGCTGGGAGGGGACTTCTTCCTATGTTCCAGAACGGGGAACCTGAGGAAAAGTTAAGTGGAATGACCCCCGACCCATCACGCCATCTGTCTTCGTGGGATCACCACAATGAGATCTCCCCAATGTGGTCTCTCTTAGTGCCCTCCCCCACTCGTGAGTTCTTCTTTATGATGATGATGATGATGACAATGATTATCCTTTTCTGATAGGAATCTGCTCAGAGAGGTGGGGGCAATGCCTGTGGCCACACAGCATCACATGACGCCACTGCTACACATGATGACGACGACGATGGTCATATTTATTGAGTGTGTAAAATATGCTGAGGAGGTTCTAAGCACTTTAGAGTACTGCCTTAGTTAATTTCCACGTTAACCTCTGTGATTTCCATTTTATAGATGAGGAGGCTGAGGCTCAGAGAGGGGAAGTGACTTGCCCAAGGTCATACAGCTGGTCAATAGTGGCGCCATCTGGCACCTGACCCTGTGCTTTTAATTACAGTGTTGTGTTGCCTTTCTCTTAAGCACAGCCAAAACATTTGCTCAAACATTTGTTAAGTTCTTACCTTATTCCAAACGCTTTTTGTGCATGATCTTATTTATTCCTGTGCAAACTACTCAAGAACTTCAAGAACTATTATTGTGCCCATTTAACAGATGAGGAAAATGATGCCCAGAGAGGTTGAGTGACTTGCACAAGGTCAGACAGCTGGAAAGCGTTAGAGCTGAATTTGAATCAAGGGGTTTTTCACTTTGGAGCTTCGGCTTTGCTCTTGAATCTGTCTCCGGGGGCAGCATGCTGGGGTGGGGCTTGGGGGATGGAGTGCCAAGCCCAGAGGGCATGAGAGAGACAAGTCCAGCCCGCCTCCTTTCCAGGCTCTCTCTGCCCTTGGGACTCTGCGTCACTCACACGTACACAGCTGCCAGGGATCAAAGTCCCCTCCAAGATGTATTTGCTGTGAGTTCTAAACAAACGGGTGTTAGCATGTAGCTAAGAGAAACATCGGGAGGGACGCGGCGTATGAAAGCCGACTGGCCTTTAATGTCCTGGTGACTGATCGGCCCCCTCTTGGGTCTCATGCTCTTAGGGGGCCGAGGGGGGCGGGGCGAGGAGACTCCAGCTCTGGGGCATCGAGGCAGAGCAGCGGGCTACCGAGCTGGTACCTCCAGACTGTCCAGTTCATCTCTCCTTCCATCCCGGAGAGAACTCCCCTTTCAGCCGACAAGCCCCTAAAACCAATCCACGCAAAATACTACTAAACAACTACCATTCATTGAATGATCATGCTAATTACGCTAAACCCTTTATAGGCACTGTCCCTTTTAAACCAAACCACAAGGCTTGTATTTTTATTGATCCATTTTACAGACGAGGCTAGGAGCACAGAGCTAGTCACCAGGGAAGCTGGATTCCATTTGGCACTCAGCAAGTACTGATTGATCAAGATAGCGGGATACAGTTCCTACCCTCCGGCTGTTCACGGTCAGAAGGGGAGACAGACAGAGATGCAGCATGACCAGGGGGGCTAAGGCAGGACGAAGCAGAGATGATGCTCAGCCATCGCATGGCAGCGTGGGTGGACCAGCTGTTGCCTAGGAACAGTTCCCTCTGAGTGACTCAAAGTCCATCTTGATGGGTTACTACCCTGGCCTTACTGGCTGTTAGATATTTCGAGTATCACTCACTCTTGGCAGTTTATACGAGAGCCTGAAGACCACAGAGGAGGCCATTACCTCTCCAGGTCAGCCAGTTAAGATAAATGGAGAGGAATTAGAAAGAGGACACCAGGGGGCGTAGTGGTTAAGTTTGCACGTTCCGCTTTGGCGGCCCAGAGTTTGCAGATTTGGATCCTGGGCATGGACCTATGCACTGCTTGACAAGCCATGCTGTGGCAGCGTTCCACATACAACATAGAGGAGGATTGGCATGGATGTCAACTCAGGGACAATCCTCCTCAAGTAAAAAGAAGAAGACTGGCAACAGATGTCAGCTGAGGGACAATCTTCCTCACCAAAAAAAAAAAAAAAAAAAAGAGAGAGAGAGAAAGAGAGAGAAAGGAGACACCAGATTTGAGGCTGGAAGCAGGAGAAGGAGGCAGCTGAGGAGGGGAGTGAGAAGAAGATTCTAGGATGAACAACAACCTGTGTGTGCAGGGCAGAGGTGGGAGGACTTGGCATTCGACGGCCTGAGATGCTTGGTGTGCTGGAGTCATAGGGGACGGCAAAGGGAACTGCGAGAGATTAGCCTGGGCACACAAACCTCGGTCCAACCATATCGGACCTTGACCTTGATGAGGAGTTTGGACATTCACCAAAGAGCTTTGGGCTGCCACATCCAGACTTGGGGCAGGGGACGGGTGTGGCAGATCTAACTTCAAGCCCCTTGACTGTGCACAGTTCCCAGGACCTGAGAAGGCAGCCGCCTGCCCCAGGATGTAACTTTTCTACCGCTGCGCTGATGTCTTAGGAATCAGCATATGTGGGGACTGAAGACAGATACCGCACCAAGTGAGAGAGGAGCAGTGAGGACATGTCTTCAGGTTGCCCTTCTGTTCCCCAGGCTAGTGACTCATGGCAGGTTTGGGCCTTGACTAGGCGAACAAGAAAAATAAGTGGATGGCATTTCCTAAGCATATCACAATACCCAAACATCTGTTATGGGGAAGGTATGAGACCATTCCCTTAAAGGGCTCTGCACACCCTCTGGCATACAGTAAGTGCTCAATAAAGAGAGCCATGGCTCTCATCAACATTGTGTACTTCTCAGCTATGTGCCCAGTGAAGCCACTATCCATCCCGCAGACAGGGCTAGAGTGAGGGCTGTTTGTTGAAAGCTTGTAGCATCAACAGAGCAGGATTCGATTTGTGTCCTTTTCATTTCAAACAGAATGACTCATCTCTGCTGACCTGAGACTTGCATTTTATTTCTTCGTGTACCTGGGAGACTTGGCACCTGGTGGCTCTGAGGCCAGGCTTAGATGACAGCGGGCTGTCTGGGGCTGGGGTGACTGCAATGCCGTGTAGATGCTGAGAGCACAGGTTCTGTTCTTAGATATTTCAAATCCTGCCTCTCCCACTGACTATGGAGTGTGCTGGTAAATGTTTAACTGTCGCTCTGCGGAAAAAACAAAATCCTCGCTCTCTGGAAAAAACAAAATCCTCATACGTAGCATTTGCCAATTTCCATGGTGTAAATACACCTACCACGGCTGGTTTCTGTGGAGGTGATGTCACTGAGTGTGGGGGTGGGAGGAGATCCACACTCGCACCCCGTTATGTAATATTTCCACCAGCCAGAGTAAGCTCAAGGGCAAAGACAGCAGCAAAACGTAGTAAGGTAATTAGGAAGTGATGAGTTTCAAGTATTTCCTTTGTTTTTAATATAATTTGTTTCATTGCAAGTGTATATAATTGAATTTTTAATAATGGCCGTGTTTAACAACCGATTTGCAAAATTCCTGAAAATTGAACCATCAGCTCTCAAGAGCCGGATAGCCAGCCCCGCACGCCTCTGTTTCCGGCCCGTCCGTGGCTCAGTGCTGCAGCTGGTAACACCAGGATGGCACCACTGGCTAAAACAGTGGCTGTGAAGGTTAAAAATAACGTATGCAGGGCACTCGGCACAGGTCCCACGCTCGGAAAAGGGAGCTGTCTGTGGTCAGTGAGGGTTTAGGGATATACACCATTTTGTATTTTGGTTGAATTTTAAAATTCGTATTAGAAAAACAGCATGTATTAACTGTGAAAAATAAAGATAAGCCAGTTTCTGGAATCCAGCAAACATTTTTTTGTTTGAGGAAGATTAGCCCTGAGCTAACATCCGCTGCCAATCCTCCTCTTTTTTGCTGAAGAAGACTGGCCCTGAGCTAACATCCGTGCCCATCTTCCTCTACTTTATATGTGGGATGCCTATCACATCATGGCTTGCCAAGCGGTGCCATGTCCACACCCGGGATCTGAACCGGCGAACCCTGGGCCATCGAAGCGGAACATGCACACTTAACTGCTGTGCTGCCAGGCCGGCCCCTCCAGCAAACATTTAATCAATCTTAGGTGCTGTTATTTGAGGACATGCCCATGAACTTGGTGAAATTAGTATATGGAGACACAAAGAAAAAGGAAATACTTTCTCCCAGCCCAGATGCGACCATTACAGATTTTCTGGTGTATACCCTGCCAGTTTTCAGTTGTCAGTGCCAGTGGAGTAGATTCTGACTCCTAGCGGCCCTGTGGACAGCAGAGTGGCCTTTTTGCGCCATCCTCTCCCCTTCCAGCGCTGTATCAGGCAGTGCTCTGCTGCCATTCACAGGGTTGTCATGGCCAGTTTTTTCAGAAGCGGGTGGCCAGGTCCTTCTTCCTAGTGTGTCTTAGTCTGGAAGCTCCGCTGAAACCTGCCCACCGTGCGTGACCCTGCTGGTATTTAAAATACCCATGGACATAGCTTTCAGCATCATGACAACACATAGCTGCCACAGAATGACAACCGGCAGACGGGTGGTGCGGTTCCCTCACCAGAAAATGAATCTGGGCCCAGGCACTGAGAGCGCCCAATCTTAACCACTAGACAAAAGGGTGGGCTCTCTGTTCCTACAATTGTATTAAAAAATCAAAACTCACAAGAGGATCTTGTACCGGCTGTTTTATATTCTTTAATTAATGGTAAACATAAAATTCAGCTCTCGACGCAAGAAGCAAGAAAAGATGGAGTCAATGGCTCGAGTCACATAAGCAAAGGGAATTATTGTTATTATTAAAGCTACTGGCAACTTCCTCATTAATCTCCGAGATTTTGCCTCTGATCTCGTTTCCTGGCTCAGGCCCCTGGATCCAGCTGCAGTATTTTCAAAGTGAAGCCCATTGCATATCTGTCCTGGGCATCATCTTCTCTGCCCAGAGCTGGCGGACCCTGGTCCTTCTGAGACCTGCTGTGACAGGCGAGGGCCTCCCAGAGGGGCTCCCCCCTCGCCCAGCCAGGCCCCGCCCCGCTGGCTGCGCGGCTCCATCGTCATGTGTCCCTCCCTCCCACCCTCCAGCCTCTCTCCAAAGTGCGCGTCTATAAGCGTGTGCTCTGGGGAGGGTCCGGGCAACAGCTGCCTTTGATCAGCCCAACATCTGGGAGACTCGGCACTTCAAGAACGCTGCCTGGTGATCAAAGGTGGGAACGCTGTGACAGCCGAGACTTGGCAGGGACCCAGCCCGGCTAAATGCATGGGTGGGGGAAGGGAAGGAGAGGGGATGGAGGTGGGGACAGAGAGCGGGGAGCAACCCACCCAACCGCGGGGACCTGGCACGCAGGGCAGCTGTTAGGAGCTGGAGCTTTGCTTCTGTGACCCCATCTCTCTGTGCCTCAGTTTCCTCCTCTGCAAAATGGGGATAATAACGTGGGGACAGAATGAGCTAAGAAATGAAAGGCGCTCAGACTGGTCGCTGATTCTCAGGGAACCAGCTCACAAATGCCGGGTGTTGTTGCTGGGCTGCGTGGCCATTCTTAATCCTAGAGCCAGGTCTGGGAGCGAATGACAGAGTGCATCTTGCCTACTTTTTTTTTCCGGAACATTTTTGGGCCTCGGTTTCCCCATCAGTAAAATGGAGAACCATAACCAGACTTCGGAAGTAGGCAAAGATTATTTCTACTGGACCCATGAGAAACGAAGTTCTCCAGATGGGAAGTCCTGCGCATATCAGCACACTGAACTGTCACAAACCGAACTCACCCCTTGGAACCAGCAGCCAGACAGAGAAACAGAACATTTCCAGCCCCGGAAACTCCCTCATGCTCCCTTCTGGTCATTCCCCCTCCATGGATACTGCTCAACTTTGTTTTTATTTATTGCATGCCTTGCAAGCATTGGCCTTGCATAAACCTTGCAGCAACACTGCTATGAGGCCGGCATGGTCTTGATCCCCATTTTACAGATGAGAAAACTGCGGTGCAGAGTCCAAGTAACTTGCCCAAGGTCACGCGCTGGTCGGGGAGGCTGCAGCGTCTCAAGCCCTGGCCGCGGGACTGCGAGCTCTTGCTGTTGTAGGGCTGGTGCTCTTGGGAGTGAGTGGGTGGAGTGTTTGTAATTTTTGGAGGGGTGGGGGTGTTAGAGAAGCAGGCCTACAAATAATAGTCGTGTAACGCCTCAGGGCTTTTAGGAATAGCGCTGTGCCGTGGCCCAGGGGGCTTCTATGATGCCCCTGAGCTCCTGATAAGCAGCGGCCAGTGGCTTGCCCTTGGGAACTGGATACCAGGCCCCTGCACCTGCCTGCATGGCTTTCCTCTCATCCTCCCAATTCTCTCCCTCCCAGAGCTCCATCAGTCCTTCCAGGGGACATGCCGACGGCACCAGGGAGAGCCCACTCCCCTTTCCTTGTAGTCTTAGCCTGAAGAATATCTTAGCCTGGGTCCGAAAGCAGAGCTTGAGGCAAGGGTTCACGTGCAGGAGGTTGATGTGGGAAATAACCCTGGGAAGCAGGAAAAGGGACAGGGAAGGAGGGAAAGCCCAAGAGGGCAGGTGTTACTGACTTGGCAGCTGGGGTGCCTTCTGTGGGACCTCGTGGAATGCACCTCAGAGGCGTATGTCCAGGGCATCAAGGCGGGAAGCATTTCTCCATTGGCTCCCTTCCCCCATTGGTCAAGGCACTCCCATGGCTGTTAACCCCCACTCCCTTCTAAGCTGTGCATTGGTGAGGGTGTCACATTGCCCAGGGCACCCACAAGCCCCAGGACAGAGGTACCACTGAGTGGCCTGTGGCACTGTCCAGTTTTCACCTGCACAAAGCTGGTCACGGCTGGCCTGGAACTGGTCACAGCATCAGTGGTGGAGGGAAGAGGCAGGACTGAGAAGATGGAAGATGTGCACGAAGGAGTCTGAGACACTCGAGGCCTCTGGGAATGCTTCTCAGAGTCTGTGGGCCGGCTCACTCTCCCCACAGTAACCAGTCACCCCCACCCACTTGTCCCTCCCCCGTCCCTGGTGAACACTGTCCTTCCACCCTTTGCTTTGACAATGTGACACGGGGCCTGCCCTACTTTAAGACATCCTTAAATTGTGTTTCCCAAATATTCGTATAGAGAAGTCCTAACCCTTAGTGCCTCCGACTGTGATGGCCTTATTTGGAAATAGGGTCGTTGCATATATAAGTAGTCAAGATGAGGTCACACTGTGATAGGGTGGGCCCCTAATCAGTATGACTGGTGTCCTTATGAAAATGGGAAGTCAGACACAGACGTGCGCATCGAGCGAACAGCATGTGGAGATGAAGGCAGAGATCGAGCAGATGCATCCACAAGCCAAGGCATGCCAAAGATTGCCAGTAAACCACCAGAAGCCAGGGAGAGGCAAGCAACAGGTTCTCCCTCACAGCCCTCAGAAGGAACCATCCCTGCCCATACCTTGGTCTCAGAGCTCTAGCCTCCAGAGCTGTCAGAATGAATCTCCGTTGCATACGCCACCAAGTTGGCGGTACTTTGTTATGGCAAACTTAGCAAACTAACAAACACCCTAAAATAGAAAATTCAGTGCTGCCAAAGAGAGGAACTCCTCTCTTCGGACGTGTTTTGGGTCACGGGCCACTTGGATAATCAAATGAAACAATAGACCCTCTGTACAAAAAAGCTCATATCCATATCAAATTCTGGAAACAACATTCGGAAGTTCTCAAATATCCCCAAATGCATCCTTGGCTTTAGAGACATCCTGGAGATGGTTAATGCCTCACAGAAGCGAGCATTTTCATGCACGAGTAGAGATGCATCTCCGAGCTGATTATGTCAAGTGGATTTGACCTACAGATGTTCTTTTTATGAGCAACCTTTGTAGGAACATAAATCATGAGAAGGGAGAGAAGTCTGTAACCTTTATGATGGAGGGGCGAGAGCGGCAGAAACCGCGAGCGAGGGTTTGGTACCAGTAATGCCCCGTGAGTCATGTCACGGCTTCCAGCTCACGGGAGGTGCTCACCAATGCTTGCCCCTTTCTGCTGGCCCCTGGGAAAGAGGGACATATCAACAGGATCTGGCACTTGCAGACTAGAAAATGCTACATGGGGCTATTCATTTTAACCAGTCGCCCAGGTTTTGGGCAGATTCGCACCGTCAGTGCTCCATCCAGCTTCTTTTTCTTTGGAGCATCTCTGTGAACGTCCTCTGGCTTCTGTGACCTTTCGCCTCTTGCCTCTGCCCCTGTGGCTGTCTCTGAGTCTGCACCAGGCTACTGGCTGTTCTGCCTGCAAGTCCAGAGGGCAGAGGGGCCAGGAGACAGAACACACCCCAGGCACCACTCTGGAGTGGCCCTTAGCTGATGACCGATGGGGACAGGAGTGTGAAAGTTCAGCTTCTTTGCATGGACTCAGTTACACTCCCGAGGTATAATTTACACTCCGGAGCTCCCCACAGGATCAGGCTGTGCCGAAGCGCTGCTGAAACCTCACCCTGGCTTGGCTCTTCCCCTCATCGCCTGATGGTTTCTCCCAAGCACTTGCTCATAAATCACTTGCATAAGAGTCTTATGTCAGTTCCTGCTTCTGCGAACCTGACATAGGCAGGACCGTTTAGTCCCTTCTGAGCATCCCAAATATCATGGGATATCTACCATGGGTCTGGTCCCACTTGTGCTCCAATGAGATGAGGAGAGAGAATAGCGGGGCATGTTAGGAGCGTGGATGATGCAGGGAAGACCTCTTCCAGTTAATAAGGGGATCAGGGTGAGCACTCAGACGTTAGGCCAGAGCTCCTCCATCTCGGCGCTATTGACATTTGGGGGCGGGATAATTCTTTGTTGCAGGCGGCTGTCCTGGGCACTGTAGGATGTAGAGCCTCGACCCGCTCGATGCTAGTAGCAGCCCTCCAGTTGTCACAACCAAAAATGCCTCCAGACGTTGGCAAATGCCCCCCGGTTGAGAATCGCTGCATTAAACCAAGGCCTGAGTGATGAGTAAGACTTAGCCAAGAGAAGGCAGCATTCTGGGAGCAGAAACAGCGTGTGCAAAGGCCCTGAGGTGGCAGAACTTGGGACATTGGAGGAAGAGAAGGAAGGATAATGTGGCTGAGTGCAGTGAGCGTGGGGAGAATGGTGTGAGATGATGCTGGGCAGGTGGGCAAGGGCCAGTCACGCGGGGCCCCGTGGGCCACAGGAGAGGCTTCAGGTTTTAACTTAAGAGCAATGGGAAGTCACAGAAGCGTTGGGTCCCCCCCCCACCAATGCATTCTACATATGTTTTGTAGACATCTACTTTGTTCCAGACACTGTGAGTGACAGTCAGAGATGGACGACATTGAATAGATGTGGCAAGAGTGGCCTCCCTCGTCTCGCTCCTGATCTTAGGGGACGCCTCAGTCGTTCCTCATGAAGTCTGATGCTCGCTGTGGGTTTCTTATCGAATTGAGGAAAGTTCCCTCATATTCCTAATTTATTGAGTGTTTTTTATTGCTTTTTCACGAAAGGGTGTTTAATTCCCAGAAGGATTCACAGAGGAGTACCTTGAACTGACTTTTCCTTTTCTTTTTTTACATTATTTTATTGAGGTCATCTTGGCCTATAACATTGTGTAATTTCAGGTGTGCATTATTTGTCAGTTTCAGTATAGACTGCACCGTGCTCACCACCCATAGTCCAGTTATTACCTGTCCCCATACATATGTGTGCCCCTTGACCCCTTTCGCCCTCCTCCCATCCCCTTCCCCTGGTAACCACTGATCTGTTCTCTTTGTCCGTGTGTTTGTTTATCTTCCACATATGAGCGACATCATACGGTGTTTGTCTTTCTCTGTCTGACTTATTTCACTCAGCATAATACCCTTAAAGTGCATCTATATTGTTGCAAATGACACACTTTGTCTTTTTTATGGCTGAGTAGTATTCCATGATATATATATACCACATCTTCTTTATCCATTCATCAGTCAATGGGCACTTAGGTTGCTTCCACGTCTTGCTATAGTGAATAATGCTGCGATGAACATAGGGGTGCATAAATATTTTTGGATTGTTCATTTCGTGTTCTTTGGATAAATACCCAGTAATGAGATAGCTGGATTGTATGGTATTTCTATTTTTAATTTTTTGAGAAATCCCCGTACTGTTTTCCACGGTGGCTGCACCAGTTTGCATTCCCACCAGCACTGTATGAGGGTTCCCTTTCCTCCACATCCTCTCCAACATTTGTTACTTCTTGTCTTGTTAATTACAGCCAGTCTGACAGGTGTGAGGTGATATCTCATTGTAGCTTTGATTTGCGTTTCCCTCATAATTAGTGATGTTGAACATCTTTTCATGTGCCTGTTCACCATCTGTAACAAATGGGACTACATCAGACTAAAAAGCTTCCATACAGCAAAGGAAACAAGGAACAAAATGAAAAGACAACCCACCAACTGCGAGAAAATACTTGCAAATCATGTATCCGACAACAGGTTAATATACTCCAAAATCTCCTCTTCTCCTACAAGCACGGCTGATGCAGATGCCTTTCTTGTGAAATGACCATCTCCCAGGCCCTCTCCTCTGATTTGCCAAGATACACAGTCTCCACCCATCCTCCTCAGCCCGGTGCCCAGCCGTCTCAGAGAGAATGAGCCACTTGTGGGTCCTGCAGGGCTGCCCTGCCCAAGGTGGTCATTGGCATCTCCATGAGTGTGACCTCCTCTGCCCTGGGCTCTGGCAGCCCCCGCCGGAGCTGGCCAGACTCTCCCAGGCTCCCAGTGGCTCCTGCTCAGGGAAAGCCACACCGCCTCCCTCACTGGTTAGAGGTCTGAGTTTTTTTGGAGGCATCTAATGACGATTTTCAAAAACCTTATTTTACTTCTTTTCCAAAAACAACCCATAAAACAATCTTACAGCCAAAGGAAATGCACCTTGGTTGGGAACCGCCCTGCCTGGGGAGGCAGATGGAGAGCGATTTTTTTTTCCCTTTCTTCCTGGTGCTTTAAGAAACTTGACGGCAACTTGGTTTTCCTTTCTCAACTTTTAGGTAAGAGCTTTTTCCAATAAGTCGCTTCAGTAATCTCCAGGTCTCTAGATCCTGGAACTATCCCGTGTACCCCCTCTCCTCCATAAGTCTCTCTCTAGGCTAATGGTCACTCTCGTTTGAGTGGAATTTGAATAGGACTCTCACACAGGATGTAGCATGTTGTGGGGGTGGGGGGGGGGGTGACCTGGGAAGTGTCAAGGCTGCAATACAGGAGCTTGGCCTCTTTAAAGTGGGACAGGAGCAAGGGAGGAGCCTCTGGCTGCAGAGGAAGGTTGCAATATGGGGCAGCTCAGGATGGAAGCTGGGCAACCGTCCTCTCCTAATATTAGCTGCCAGGGCTGAGGCAAGCCCAGCCAAGCATATCACACACATAAAAACAACCTCAGCCCCGAGGTAGGACGGATCAAAGACTCAGATCCCGAGGTCGGGAGGTGTCTTGGGCTGGGCTCCCCCCCGAAGCAGACCCTGAGCCAAGAAATTGAATGGAAGTGGTTTGTTCGGGAGGTGAGGCCAGGGAGCTCTGGGTGCAGGGTGGGGCGTTGAGATGGGAGATGCGGTTGGTCAGAGTGAGAATCAAGCCTGAGGCTCCAGCACCCCTTTCCTCCTCCTTTCCCAGCGTGAAAAGCCTCGATTCGGTGACTGGGCAGCCCTGTGTTAACAAAACTAAGTGTCCTCAAGTGCAGCATTTTCTAAATACGTGTATGAGATTACATAGTTTGCTCAGGCTGCTATGACAAAGGGCTACAGACTGGGTGTGAACAGAAAGTTATTGTCTCGCAGTCCTGGAGGCTGGACGTCCAAGATCAAGGTGTCGGCAGGGTTGGTTTCTTCTGAGGCCTCGCTCCCTGGCCTGCCGATGGCCGTCTTCTCCCTGTGTCCTCACATGGTCTTCCCTCTGTTTGTGTCTGTGTCTAAATTTCCCCTTCTCATAAGGACACAGTCATATCGGATCAGGGCCCACCCTAATGACCTCATTTTCACTTCATTACCTCTTTAAAGACCCTATCTCCAAAAACCAGCACATCCTGAGGTTTTGGGGGTTGGGAGTTTCACATATGAGTTTTGGGGGGACACGATTCCACCCGTAATGGATATTGACACTGGAAATTGTGTTGCAAGCCACAGGAACCCTTTGGCCTAATTCAGGATGATTGAGTCTTTGGTTTGTCCCTGGAGATATATTCAGTGTCTAAAATGCAACCATTTGCTATATTTCATTAAGTGATTTTTAAAGAAGCTTCTGGACTGTGACATCCAGTTCATGCCATGGTGAGGCCATCCCCTTAGGAATACTTACTAAATCCCTGTTAGAATTAGGGATTTAGGTAAATGAGGAGGTATACATGCTGGGTGGCTCCATGAGCATCGTACACAGGGATTGTGATGGTTATAAGCCCGTTGTTCTCAACCTTGGGTGCACATTAGGCTCCTGGGGGAGCTCTGAGACATCCTGATGCCGGGTCCCACCCCGGACCAATGACGTCAGCTTCCCTGGGGGTGGGGCCTGAGCATCAGGATTTTTCAAAGCTACCCAGGTGATTCCAAGGGGTAGCCAAAGAGTAAGAAACCCTTTTTGAGACTAATGTGTTTCCCAAATAATACTTTGTGGTTCAAAGGAAAATCATTGAGAAGCCTTCTGTAATACAGAGACTTTGTAATTATTCAAATATTAGGCAAATGACTCTTCTCTAAGGGATATGCTGGAGGAGAGGGGGGGTTCTTGCCTTCTATTCCGGCACAGGAAATCTGGTTTCTGCGTGGGTTGTGTCCCGTCACCCCCGCCCCCCATGCTTCTCCATATGATCTCTTCTGTTTCCCCCACTCTCCCCCCCCAGATCTTCTCTCCATCCTTCTCCATCCTGCTCTGTGTCCTGCACGGCTGACCTGTATGGCCCACCAATGGGCTCCCCTGCCTTTGGCTTCTGGCTGGCTCTGGCCGACAGGGAGCCGTGCCAGGAAAAAAGAAGGACACTGAGGTGGGGGTGTGGACTCGTGTGGCTCCCTCCCTGGGAGGTTGTCTTGGGATGACTGTGGAGATGCCTGCTTCATAAAGCAATGAAAATAATGTTATTTATTTTAACCAGATGCCCTTCTGCCAAAGTCTTTAAGTTTGTTTGTGTTTAAATAGAGACAATGAACTGATGAAGAGGTGTTTACAACCCACTAGCACCAAGCCGGGCTTTCTCCTGCAGGTAATCCGAAAGATTGGATAAACAGTGAATGAGAGAGTGTGGAATTGACTTTCCCAATGTTATTTAACGTGGTGCCCATGCGTTATGTCCCACCCTGGATCGTCAGTGGGAGATGATATATCCTATTGTTTAAAAATGTACCTAGGATTTGTTTTAATCAGGTATGAGGAGGCACACAGACACAGAAATGCCTGTGGTGAAGGAGAAAGTTTGTACTCGCAGATCCCTAGAAACAGGAGGTACGGCAGGGCCTCTATGCAGGGCCACGTGGGGACGCACCAGGGTCAGTCAGGAGGCAGAGGGGGTGAGCTGTAAATGGGAGCAGGAGCCTTTGTTGTGGTTTCCATGGGAAAGGCAAGGCAGGGTGGCAGGCGTAGGTCTGGCTAGTCTGAATAATGTCAGCAGGCTCCGGGGTGGGGTGCTGACTGGAGGAGCTGTCTGGTACCCAGCCCCAGGGGATGAGGGCAGGTGGATTGAGGCCTGAGTGTGAGAGCCCATACGGGAGGTGGTGGGCATGGGCTCTGCGTGGGTTAGCTTGCATGTGAAAGCTACTCTTGTAGGCAAGTCCTTTCCTATCTCCAGGAATCCAGCAGCCCTGGGAGGAGCAGTCTCTCCGGGATCAGGAAGGTCCAGGGTGTCAAAACATCAGAGAATACAGCAAATAGACAGCGATGGTTACTATGCCTACTTTGAGAAAACCTTCCAGAGAGGAAGGGGAGAGCAGGGTGACATCCTCCCAGGCCAGGTGGAGGTCTGCTTAAATCCCACCTATCTTGAAAGTGCTCCTGAGGTTTCTAATGTCCCTCAGGTTCCCCGGGTGGCACTGGTTATCCAGAGATCAGAACCAGCCAAAGGCTGGGAAAAGGTAAGACGGGAAATGAAGAGGGAGGAGCCAGCGACAGGGCAGAGGCGAGGCAGAAAGGGCCGAGGCGCACCACGTCCAACTGGACAGGCCGTGGTGAAAACTAGGTAGCCAGATGACAATGATGGGCAAACTCTGCCAGGACCTGGTAGTCCCAAGGCTCCTGGTGTAGAGACATCCCAGGGTCAGACAAGCACCCAGGGAAGAAGAAGAGATGAACAGAGGTGAGAGAGAGAAGAAAACTGATCCTGGAGTGTCTGGCTGGGAGAGCCCTGGGCTGCTCTGCAGTCTGCAGAGAGGGGAAGGGACTCACCCAAGGTCACACAGCGACAGGGGGCAGAGCAGGGACTGGCATTCTGGTCTTCAGAGGCATCCCTGTGGGTCCCCCATGTCTCCTTTGGTATACAGAGCTGGACCGCTACTGTAGGTACCGTTTGGGTTTCCAGCTTCCCCTAGGGATGTGAGACGAGAGGACCACATCAGCTCTGTACTGATGTCCCCATCACCTCAGAGTCTGGGGCAGAGCCCTTCTCTGCTTTTGGCGCATTCTGGGCTCACACCAGTCCCTGTGCTCTCTGATGCTAATCCTTAATATAATGAACACAAAGTGTTATCACAGTGGCAAGACCTGGCCCTTGTTAAGTGCTGGATACCCATTTAAATGCATACATGCCGTCTCTCACTTACTCCTCACTATAACCCTGGGAGGTTGGTTTTATCATTATTTCCACCTCACAGATAAGGAAGCTGAGGTCCATTTTGCAGACATTTCTAAAAGGGAGAGCGAGTGGAGCAGAGATCCTTCCCTGGACAGTGGGGTTTGACATGCATGTTTGAGTTGCTTCCATATTATGAACTTCCTTTTATTAAACACTTACTGCTAGGCCCTTCACGTACATGATTTCATCTCATCCTTGCAACAAGCTTATGAAAACAGCACCATGAACGTCCCCATTTAACAGATGAAGAAGCTAAGGCATCTTTCTGGGGATGTGTCTTCCTCAAGGTGACATGGCCAGCCAGAGGTGAAGATAGGATTTGAACCTAGGTGTTTATTTCATGTATGTTAACCACTGACCTACCCTCTACAGTACGCACCTTCTTAGCCCTGTCTCTTTCCCTTTCCATCTCCCTTTCTGCTCCAGCATCCCGTTGCCATGGAAACCAGCTGCAAGCAGCCATAGCCAGTCGGGACCTCACCTCATCTGGAATTCACAGCTTTTCGTTTCTGCTCTGAGCTTCTCTGACCACAGGGAGAAATCCTCCTACCATTTGGATACCTCCACACACCTGCAAGAGTTCAGGGGTTAACGTTCTCCGGGACGACGCTTGACTCTCAGAGTCAGAAGCTGCTAGATAAGCACCCCCACTCCCTTCTCCTGTGTCTTGAGGCTTGGAGACAGAAGCAGTTCCCAGATGTTTGGAAAGGGGAGTCCAGGAAGGCCTCCCAGGGGTGGTGATGTTGGAGATGAATCTTGGAGGACAAATGAAAAATACCCGGGGAAAAAGAAAAGAAGGGACAGTGCAGACACAGGGAATGTCACATGGAGAATTATGATTTTCAGATCTCCCAGGCTGCACGATGGAGAGGTTGAGAGCATGGGCTCTGGATCCAGACTTCCTGGAGTCTGCATGCCAGCTCCAACACTCAGTTTCTGCAAGTCCCACAGCTGGAGAGTGCCATTTTCCTCTCTCTGGAAAATGGGCACAATGATATTATTTCCTTCATAGAGTTATCACGAGAAGTGCAAGAAAGAATTCATGTAAAGTATCTAGCGCATCTAAGGGCTCAGGAAGTATTATTACAGCAGAAATAGTATTATATTCACATCTCTTATAGACCGTGCAGGGTGACACACCTATCTTAAGTTTCACAATTGTATGTCCATATTGGCCGAGACTCCCCGAGGCAGAGAAACGAATTAGATGCCTCTCAGGCTTCATGGGATTTTGTCATCCTTTCAGCTCTTGGTTCTTCACTTACTAGCTATTCTATGCTGCCTTAGACTTGATCCCACTAAGGAAACACAACCGATAAGTTCTTACTAAAGTGTTAGTGACTGACACCATAATAAGGCTCCCTGTTCTCTTTCTTCCAATTTTAAGTGAACTTTTATTTCTTTGTATTAAGAGATTGTCCTCTTGGTCTGATGCTAGAAATTCTCTATCAATTGCAGAGACATTTAGGGCCACAAGGGCTTTCTTAGGACCTTGGAGGCCAGTTTGGGTCGGTGGTCCAGGAGTCAAGAAGCCCTGGCTTTCATCCCAATTCTATCAATTGACCTTCTCTATGATCTTGGCAATGGCACTGCCCCTCTCTAGGTCTCCAGCCTAATGCATATCCCTCATATCATAGATGAGAAGAATATCCAGTTTTTCCAAAGTGTGGTGTGCTTACCACTGGAGGCATCATGTAGCATAAGGAAAACACAACAAGAAAAAGCTTTTCTTTTTACCTTCTTTGCGTGTCTAATAGTCCTAGTTTTCCATTTCATGGTATTGATAAAAAATTAACTTTTCATTTATAAAATAAAGAGATAAGTCAATTTAAAGGAAAATCTTAAGTAAATAATAATATGTTAGTACAGCAAAATTTATCAGAATGGCAGAGAAATGATGGTGTGTTTTATCGATGGCTGTGTAACCAGCTGCCCCCAAATTTGGTGGCTTCAAACACCCATTTTATTTCGCTCATGGTTTAGAGGGTCAGGAATTCAGGGAGGGCTCAGCTGGGCGGTTTCTCAGATTCACGTGGGGTCTGCTGGGGCGGCTCCTCTTTCGTATACCTGGAGCCTCAGCCCCTTGGCCTGCCTCGCTCTCCACTGCGGTCTATTTTCCAGGGCCTCCCCGGGTAGTTTGGGCTTCCTCCTAGCATGGCAGCATCAGGGTAGTAGGGCTTCTTACCAGGGGTGACCTGTAGCAAGCGTTCAGGAGCCCCAGGTGGGAAGGCGCAGGGCCTCTGATGTCCGAGCCTTGCCTCTCCTGGTCCACTGAGTCCCTCAGGCCAGCCGAGGTTCAAGGGGAGCAGAATTAGACTTCACCTCTTCCTGGGAGGTGCAGCCGTCTCTACAGCTCGCCCAGGTTGAAGGCTCTCTGACGTTCCTCTGAGCTCGCAGGCTGTATTTTACGCCTCCGTGCTGCACGAATCTTGCGCCGTGTAAATTCAGCCTTACACACTGGTGGTCTCTGGTGTAGACCTATTTACGGAGCAAACTCTTAGCGGGTGGGGTTTGCAGCCTAAACTTCTGGCCGGTTCAGGAGAGAGCCGTCCAGGCGCTCCTTTCTCTCCCTGTCTTTCTCCGTGACGAGAGTCTCGCGAGCCCTAGGTGCACAGAGCGGGAGCTGGGCATCCTCTCCTGTTAGGAGCCTCCTCCTTTTCCTCTTACCGTTTGCTGTGGCCTCTGAGTTAGTCTCAGAGGTAAAAGCTTTCCATGCCCTCCTGCTCGTCTCTCCTGCAGCCAGGAGTGCAAATGTAGACATCTGGGCTGCTCAGGCAGAAACATGGCCCTGGAAGCAGGGAAGCAGAAACCATCGCCTGCCAAGAAAGGACAGTGGAGATGAGGACTCAGAAGCTGGAGGGGCGGAGGACTGGGTTGGACAGGGCCCGAGGAGGGGCGGGGTCTGAGGAGGGGGTGGGGCCCGAGAAGGGGGCGGGCCTGAGGAGGGGCGGGGTCTGGGGCGGGGATGGAGCTGTGTTCACCTTTCCTGCTGCTTCCAAGTCCTCTGGGAAGCTCTTCTCATCCCCCTCCCAAACCTCTCCTGCGTGCAGCCACCTCTGTGCTGATGTCCCATTAGAAACTCTGTCACAAAGAATCATGGAATCCAATGGGAAGAGCGTTATGGGGGGATCGGAGGATTTGGGATGGGGCCTGGCTCCACCCAGTCTGCCGCATCATCCTTGAGCGCTTAAGGATGATAGTGATGGTGCTGAGGATGACGATGGATGAGTGCCTTCTAAGTGGTTTACCTGTACTGACGCCTCTAATCCTCACCACACACCTCTGGGGTAGGGAGTGTGAGCACCTCCGCGCTACAGTTGAAGAATCAGAAGATAAGATTTGTGTGTGTGTTGGGGGAGGGAGTGGGGAGAGGGAGAGGTGGGGTGGGAGAGGGGAGGGAAAGAGGCTATGTATGTGTGTGTGTGTGTGTGTGTACATATATAGAGAGAGAGACAGACAGACACTGACTGGGAAGAACTTGTTGCTTCCTGGCTAAATGTAGGCAAAAGTGGTTCAATTTATTCCCTCCTTCCAGACAGACCTGGGTTCAAACCCCTCTCTGCCACTTAGCAGCTGTGTGACTTTGTGGGAATTACTGCCCCTCTCTGAGCCTCAGTTTCTTCCCAGGTAAGATGGGGAAAAGGAAGTGCCCAAGGTCTGACAAATAGCAAGTGGCAGAGCCGGGGTTAGGACGAGGCTTCTAACACCCAAGCCCAACCTTTACCCACAGCGCCTACACGTCCTGTGAACTGCCAATCGATGGATGGACGGATTGATTTAAAATACTCCTGCAGAAAGAGGTGGCAGGCTAGAGTAACCAAAAGCTTGCCTACCAATCTGGGAAGGCTGATCCTTCAGGAGGGAGGAAGATGCCAGAAAAAGGGAGGAAGATGCCAGAGCCTGTGGGCTTGCTGGCTGGAGCAATGGCCTGGCCCCTGGCCTGAGCATGGGGCTGGTGATGGAGCGTGAGGAAGAGATGGATTCCTGGAAACACCTGCAGGGCCCTATTGAGCGTCAGGCAGTGGGTGTGTTGCCATCCACTTAGGGGCGTTTCTCCTACGTGCCATCAAACTCCCAGATTGCACACTGACCACGTTCTCCACAGACCCCCATCTCTCCTGAACCTAACAGGCTTAGGAGGAGGACTGGCCCCTCGTTGAGCCACATACGGGGTAATTTTGCCAGTCCCCTCCGCTTCACAGTAGGTAGGATTCAAGACGCAAGTTGTTGCCCCATTTAACAGAAAGCAACATTGAGGCATGCTGTGTCCATACGATTGAAATCCTTGTCAAGTTAGCAGCTACTGACCCAGATCAGAGAACTGACTGAAACCCCTGGAAGGGTGTCCTCAGACCGCCCTGCCCTTCCATGTTCAGCGGGGGCTGCAAAGTCTCCACTTTCGGGGATGTTAGCTGCAGCTCATGAATGGGCTTTGGGGAACCAGAAGTGCACATGGCCAGTGACTTGCCCATCCGTCAAAGGGGGTGGGAGGCAGCCATACCGCCTTCGTCAGGAGGGAAGGGGCAGAAATGAGCCGTGGACTACACGACCCTCCACCCCAACTAGGAGAGCTTTCTGGGTGTGCCCCAACTTCTAGGACATTCCACAATGTGAGCATGTGTCTAGAGATGGGACACAGTTGAGCCATTTGAAGGTCTAGTCCAATCTCACTTTATAGGTGGGTACACTGTGGTCCCCAAGAGGGGCTTTCTTCTATAATAGAACCATTAAAAGAATTTTTACTCTTTTTTGTAGGACAGTGTTTTTCTCCAGAGAAAAAATAAAGCATTTTTATCAAATTTGGAAAATACAAATAAGAACAAAGAATATAAAAAATTGCCTGTGATTAATCTTACCATTCAAGTGTAACCATGGGACATGGCTTTAATGTAGGACTGAAAAGATGTAAAACGTAGATAATCGTTTTTCAAAGATGGATCAGTCTCACGTGATTGTTTCCAGCCTGCTTTTTCACGAGCCTTTTGAACATTTTCCTTCCAAATCACTCAATGTTCTGTGACATCAGCTGAAATGGCCTCTTGGATCGCATGATATAAATGAACGAGTGTAACCGATCTCGTGTTGTTGCACATTTGTGTTGTTTTTAATTTTTCACCTTCGTACCAATGCTGAGATGAAATGTCAGTTGCTTTCGTGGGCGTCTCCCGTTTTCTCCCCACAGAGGGAAAAAAATCGCTGCTGCCAACCGCCCCTCCGGTTCCCCATCACCCCTCCCCCCTCCTGTCGGAGTTTTTTCGAGTGAGGCGAAATTTTGCCACAAGGGGTCCCCCGCACTCTTCCAACAGAGGCAACCCGGTGCCGGGGGAGGGAGGAGGGGATCTGGAGGCTGGGAAACTGGGTTCCAGCCCAGCTCTGCCGCTCGCTCTCCCTGAGGCTTTGGACAGGGGATTCGGCCTCTCTGCACCTCAGTTTACCCATCTGAGAAGTGGGGAGAGCAGCCCTTTGACCCCATTATCTAATCACCGTAGCGACCTTGCATGCAAAGTGCTCAGTGTGGTGCCTGGTGCCTGGGGGGCACTCAGTATGTGACCCCTCTTCATAATGATCTCGATTCTGCCGCCCTCTTCTTTCCTGAAAAATGCGCATTAAAATAGACCCCAGCTCATGGGGATCGTGGGCGGCATTAAATGAGATGGCACACGTAATATTCCCAGCCGAGAGATTCAGTTGATTGAATTTTAACGTTTTAACCATTTGTAAATAATTTTGTTGTTTGTATGATTGTAAGGTCCCTGGGTGCTAATGTCCCCGTTTTATAGAAAATGGTAGGAGACAAATTAGGCTAAGCCTTTGACGGGTCGGAGGGGACCTGAGCCTTCTTGAAGCCCAGGAGTTGACCCCCATTCCCACCTCACCCTCAGCGCGCTTCCCAATGTCATCGCTGAGAAGGTCCCCATGGGGCCACGTTGGCCGCCCCAAGACCAGCCGTTCACACTGGCCACCTCGAATGCGGCGTAAATGGCGCCCCTTGCGGTTGTGCAGCGAAGCGACCCAGCTGCTCGGCGCAGCGGAAGCCCCTTCAAAGTCCTGCCCGCGCGGACGCCCCTTGTTGGAGAAATTCATCCAAGTAGCCCCTGATTTGGCAGCGATACCTCCCATCGGACACCAGCTCTCCGAGGGGTGGTAATGGGGGGACACTTCCAGCCTCCCCCAGGCCGGCGTCTTGGGAGGCTTGGTTATTATCTGCGGAGCTGGGGTTTGATTCCAGGTGCAGTCTGAGTTCAACAGCAGAGTTTTTACCTACTCTTCTAAAGACGAGTTATGGGAAAGAGCAGCGCTTAGTAAGTTGGTTCATGAACTAGAACAGAGCCAACCTATCTTAAACACAAAATTAATATGTATGCACACAGAGATCAGAGACCGTGAATAGTTGCATGCACACGTGTAATCTTACACACACGCACACACAATCATTTAGTCTTCTCAACAACCCTTTGAGGAAGGTACTGTTATCATGACTCCCATTTCACTGATGAGCAAACTGAGTCCCAGAGCTGCTGGGGGCCTCGCTTCAGAGTCCACGCTCTTAACCGTGAGTTCTGCTGTTGAGGCTGAGCCCCAGGAAAGCGTTTGAACGGATCAGCACAGCACCTGGCACATAGTCGGCGCTCAGCACCTGGGGCTGTTGCCCCGGAGGCTCTGGAGAGAGCCTAGATAGGCAGCCAGGGCTTCCTCCACGTGGATGCTTTCTGACTGACCTTCTGCGGGGTGGGGGCGCGGAGCTGGGTTATCTCACGGTGGCCTTTCAACCTCTCGGAGAGCTGGGGTCAGGGCCGGGGCAGCAGGCCTGCGAGAGCCGGTGGGCTGGGCAGCATGGACCCTGTCAACGTGAGACATCCCAGGAGGACTGCTGTGGAGGGCCAGGGGGTGGCAGGGAGAGGTGGGGGCGACGCTCTGCAATCCACGATAGGGCCTGGGAGAACAGACGGAGGGCAGGGGGAGACGGGAGGCCAGTGCTGCCCGGTCCCCACTCTCCCCCTTCAACCAGCAGCTGTTCAAGGTCTTAGTTTTAATACTTAATTTTGAATAATGATAATGATATGTCTTTAAGGAAAAATAAGAAATGCAGACGGCTGTGACATCCTATCACCATGAGCTAACCAACAGTAACCGTTGGACGTGTGATCTATGGCGTCTTCTCCATACTCCAGATAACAAATATATGCACACATCGGATTTTCCCCTTTTGGAAAAATTGGATGGCTCCATATTGTTATTCTGTAATGTGCATTTTTCACAGATATGTCCAGGACATTTCTTTCTTTCTTTCTTTCTTTCTGTTTGCTGAGGAAGATTGGCCCTGAGCTAACATCTGTGCCAATCTTCCTCTATTTTGTATGTGGGATGCCACCACAGCATGGCTTGATGAGTGGTGCATAGGTCCGTGCCTGGGTTCCGAACTGGCAAACCCTGGGCTGCTGAAGCAGAGCGTGTGAACTTAACCACTACACCACCTCTGTCCTGGATGTTTTTCAAGTTAAAATTTGTGGGCTACCTCATTCTTTTTAGGATCTGTATAATATTCCATTCAGTGGATGCATCGTCATTACTTAGCCATTTCTGTACAGATGGACATGCAGGTCTTGCCAGTTTTTTTGATGTTATAAAATGTGCTACAATCAAAACCTTTGTCATGTTCTTCAAGTACTTACTGCTACTTCTGTTTCTCTAGGGTAGAGTTCCAGAAGTGGGACAAAGGCCATATAATTTTGGAATTTTACAAGATTTTATCAGATTGCTTTCCAAAAAGTTTCCAGCAATTCTCTCTCTCCAATAGTCCACTAAAGTGCCCAATTCCACACAGCCTGAGTGTTACTGTGTGTGTGGGGGGGAGGGCAGGGGGGGGAGAGAGAGATTGAGAAAGAGAAAGAAAGAGATTGAGTTTGAGAGAGGAGAGGGAGGGAATGAGCCCCTCAAGCGTCAATGAATCTGGTGGGTGAAAACCGCCAGCCTCCTTTCCTATTTTATATTTAAGGCTTCTCTGTAACATGCAGTTGGAAGGAAAGATCCTTCTGCCATGTTTGAAAGGGAGAAGGGAATAAAAACCGTGGCATTCTAGTCAAGCTGCCACCTCATTTCACAGAGGAGGAGCCTGAGGTCCAGCTGAGAAGTGCCTGGCCCTGGGGCTAGGACGCTGGTGGCCAGAAGAAGGAAACAGCCTGGGGGCTCTGGTGCACGCTGCGGTCCCTTTGATGGTCACAGGGCAGGATGAGGTGCCCAGGACGGAGGAACGAGGATTGAGAATCGTCCCGTGGAGTAGACACCCCTGGGTCATCCCCAGGTCATAGGATCCTTTTACCCTGCCTGAGTCCTCATGCCTGGGCGTCTGTTCTCTTTGCTCCTAATGGCCTGAATCTCTTGGGGAGATTGCCCACGGGGCACTGGAGTTGCTCTGCCATCATTGGCAGAGAGACGGAAGTATCTGGGACTCCGTTTGCCTGTGGCAGCCCTTAGGCAGCGACTGATTGGTGGAGGGTATAGAAGCCCAGTTCCCTTGCCTGCATCGGGACAAATTCAGAGGCATAATTCACACTCCAGAGCGCTCCGCAGGGTCAGGCTTGGACTTTGCTGACATCACATCCTTGGGGGCCGCCTCTCCTTTCTTCTCCTGCTTCCCCTGTCCCTTACAGGCTTCTCCTGGGGACAACCCATTCATAAATCTCTTGCACCCGAGCCTTGTCTCAGGGCCTGCAGACCTGAGGCATCATGACGACGGCCATGCTGCCAGACACTCTGTTGGGAGGGATGTCTTCATGTAGCAGTCACCCAACAGAGGGTCAAGGGGACCTCAGACCCCCAGGGGCGGCCGCAGAGACGGTAGAGTCAGCCTCCTACAGCAAGTCTGACAGTGTGGATCAGGAAACTTCGATGTAGAATGACAAGAGCATGAAGGATGCAGCCTGAAAAAGCAGCTGTCACCCCTGCCCCCATATTCGAGCGGGGTAGTCTCGTACGATTTGCCCCTTCTCTATAACCCTCAGTCTCCTTATCTTAAAATGGAATAACAGCGGCTAGATCATCAGCTGGTGAGAATTAAATCAGAGAATGCATTTCAGCGTCATCTCCCAGGGCCTGAGTGAAGAGTGAATGCTAAGTCAGTGCTGTCTGTATCCTGCTCACAGCAGCGTGGGTGTTTGTGTTTCCAAAACTCCGGGATTAACAGCTTGTCACAGTCACATGATGGTATATTATTAAGTAGAATATTTTTCCCCAGAAGAATAGAAAGGACTCTTAACACTGGTTTTTAGAGAAGGGGGAGAGGTGGGTGGTGGTAGAGGAAAGACTTTTATTTTGAATTTCCTTCCCTGTTGTACCGATATTCTTAAAAATATAAAGAACATCAGAAAGTGTAAAAACAAATTATCAACAAGGGTCACCCAGGTGACGATGCAGGGCCTGGCATCAGTCACTCATTTCATCTTTGCAACAACTCTATGGGGTACCTACTATCATCATCCCCATTTTAAAGATGGGGAGGAGGCACAGAGAAGTTCAGGAACTTGCCCAAGGTCACACAGCTGGCAAGTGGCAAATCTTGGATTTGAACTCTGGCAGGCTGGTTCTAGAGATCATGCTCTTAATCACGAATGATGGTGATGCTTTAAAAACATTCCTTTTGGGGGCACACACTACAGAAGGCACTGGGCCTCCAATCCATGAAACCTCATTCATCCACACGATGGACTGAAGACAGCTGGGATGAAAAACCCAGAGCTCGGGACTGAGACTTTGATGCTGAAGCTGCTGAACTGTGTGTTCTGAATCTCGGGGAAGTGATGCTGTAGCCCAGCCCGTTCGAAGGGCCTTTGGCTCCAGGTCCAAGGCTCTGAGCCTGCAGCCAAGAGAAGTCCCTGAATTAAACCCACAAGGGCTTTGGGGCTCAGGGCCAGGGAGATGCCGGGCCAAGCTGCATCACTTCACAGGCTGCTCAGCCAACACGCGAGACAGCGTGGTGGGCCCTGGGGCAAGGGTGACTAGATGCAGCCCTCCTCCCCCGGCCTGGGCATTCGAGAACAGGAACGAGGATCTTGCCTGAGATCCTCGCAGCTGGCTTAACACCAAGCCCTCCCAGGCCGCCTCTTCAGGTACCGCTGTTTACAGAAAGCGGGCCTGGAACAGGTTATGCTCTTTCTAGAGCCCTGGTCGGGAGCTCTATTGACCAACACGGTGGAATTTGGCAGCCTCCTTGCCTGGCCCTGAGCTGCTACAAGGTCAGAGGCGGGCCCCTGAACTGCACCCTCCGCTGGGCTCCAGGAAACATCTTCCTGCATTTCTAAGGAGTCTTCAAGATGCCGGAGCTGTAATTGGTCAGGTAGGTGTCTGGGTGGGGGATGTGACTGGGGTAACCTTGGAATGACCTTGGGGCCTTCTCAGGCCTGAGCTCAGCCGTGGTTTACACTGGGGGTTCACACTTGTCTCTATGGTGCTTCTTTTGGTGGAAAAAAAGAATCTCGGTGACCTTCAAAAAATTCAACATCCAAATTTCTGTTTTCCCGTGTTCAAGTAGGGGCAATTACTTCTCTCCTTAGGACTGTCGTGAGGATGAAGTGGAGGGTCACGCTCAGGGTCTTGCACAGAACAGGTGTCCAGCCATGTCATACCTCATGCTCAGGGTCACCTGGGACGGAGGACAAGCTAGGGACACACCCGATGTTGGACCAGGAGAGAAAAATAACCTATAAAAAAAACTCAGCAAGAACATTTTCATGTACTATTTGTATAATTAAAGAGAAAGAAATACAAATAACTCTGAGAAAGCAAAAGTCTGTGTTAAGATGAGCACTGTAATTAGTTTGGGTAACTCTCCAGTCTTTTTTCCAGTGTGTTTTTATATTTCAAAATAAATGTACATTTCGATAGTCTGGGAGGGAGGATTTTTGAAAAAGAGGATCATATTCTACGTATTTTGCAAATTAGTGATTTGTATGGAATACATCTCAGAATGGGGTAGAATCTTTTTGGCTTCAGTAACTGTGGCTCGGTTAGCACTTGGTCCTGTGAAGTGCCCCCCAGTGGTCATCAGCTATTTAACTGCTCCCCCTTTGATGGGCACCTAGGTGACTACCAAGCTTGCCCACTCTGTCATCTTGCCCGTGAACATCTTTGTGCTTGTCTTTGTGCACGTGATAGTTTTTCTACATAATGTACCTGATGAGTCCCCATAAAGACCCCCGGAGAAAACTGTAGGTCAAGAAAGCTATGTTTATTAGATTTACTACAGTAAGGGAGAGCCCCTCCCTGACAGTATTAACTGTGTCTCAAAATGGGAAGTAGGTGGAGTATTTATGGGGTTTTAAAGGTTGGGCTGGATGACTTTAAGGTGGGTCTTGCAAGGCAGAGAATGGGTTGGGATTGGGCACAGTGTATGATGTGATGGTTCTGGATGGGTGGGGATTGGGCAGAGTCTAGACATAATGGTTCTGGATGGGTGGGGATTGGGCAGAGTCTATGATGTGATGGTTCTGGATGGGTGGGGATTGGGCAGAGTTCATGAAATAATGGTTCTGGATGGGTGGGGATTGGGTAGAGTTCATGAAATAATGGTTCTGGATGGGTGGGGATTGGGCAGAGTTCATGAAATAATGGTTCTGGATGGGTGGGGATTGGGCAGAGTTCATGAAATAATGGTTCTGGATGGGTGGGGATTGGGCAGAGTCCATGAAATAATTGTTCTGGATGGGTGGACACAGCAAGGCAAGGATTTGGGGCAAATCTTGATGAGCAAATTGTCTTGACATATAAGTAGTCTAGACTCATCTTCTAGGGGCAAGGATGTCCTGAAACAAGCGGCTGGGTTATTTTTGCTTGGTTTCAGTATTGTTTAACACAGGGACAGAAATTGATGTTGGTTTCAATTTTCACTGCCTACAAGGTGAATTTTTGGGTCAAAAGTATGACCGCTTAGAATTGCCAGCATATAGCAATAATAAAAAGCAGACCAACTTTTAGTCGGTTTTATTGTTTTTAAATTCCTTACAGACAACGCACCTTCTTATTGCCTGTACCTGGGACAGCCATTCCCACTGCGCCCCTCCCTTCAGCTCCCCACAGGATGGCACTGATTGGCAGAGAGGTATGTTAGAGAAGAGTTGGCAAGAGATAGTAAAATTTAAAACAACGTCAGGGATAAAATTATTCCTTTCTGCTGTCGCACTTACTCCCATCATGGCCCCCTTCATACAATACTGGTTCCAAGTTATATTTTTGCCTACAATGTAAGGGGTCAATTACTCTCTTTAAACAGAATGATTCTTAAAATATTAGAATAATTTTAGATTTACAAAGCAGTTGCAAAGATAATCCGAGAGTTCCCGTGTGCCCGCACCTCTAATGTTAACATCTCCCAATACCCTGGAACGGTCATCAAAACTAGGAAACCAACATTGGTTCATAACTATTAACTAAACTTCATTCCGATTTCACCACCTTCTACACAATTGTAATTTATTTTGCCCCAGTGTCTCCTCCAGGATCCTCTTCATGTCTCCTTCAATCTATGGCAATTTCTCGGTCTTTCCTCGTTCTTTCTTGACCTTGACCATTTTGAGGAATACTGGTCCAACGTTTCGTAGAATGCCCCTGCATTGGGATTTGTCTAATGTTTTTCTCATGATGAGCGCGGGGCTGTGTTACCGGGAAGCAGACCACAGAGGTGAAGTACCTTTCTCATCCCCTGCCCTCACAGGTGGTATGAACCTTGATCACTTGGTCAGGTGGGGTCTGCCGGGTCTCTCCACTGGAAAGCTACCATTTTCCTCCTTTCACATTCTCTTGTTCGCAGGGAGGGACGGGAAGGGGATTAAGCTCCACTTCCTGGCCGGGAGGTATTTACTTATGTTGTTTGGGTTTCCTCTGTAACCAAGGTTTGTCTCCTTTCCCTCATCAATTACTTTTGTAAAAAGAGAATTTTTCAAATTCCACTAACATACCCATCTTTCTCCCAGATGGGAACGACGTGCTTGATGAATTGAAGATCACCACCCCACACTCCAGTTTCATTTGAGTTGGATTGATTGGAATTTCCCCAAAAGTTCTCAGGCGAGATCCCCAGGATCAGCCGAGCTCCTCCTCAGAGTCCTCTGAAGTCCTCCCAGGGGCAGGCATCAGAGGGGGACCGGGTGGGGTCTTAGATGCGGCTTCTCAAACTGTGGCCCCTGGAGCAGCAGCGTCGGCACGAGCGGGTCAGACATGCAGAAGCCCAGGTCCCCTGGGCCACCTGGTTCAGAGTCTGCATTGTAACAAGAACCCCCAGGTGGCTGGTCTACACGTCTGTTGTTTGAGAAGCACCGTCTTGGAATCCAGAGTCTCTGCAAGTGGAACAGGGAGATGGGCTCCAAGCAGGGTGGTCCCATCTCTGTCATTGTAGCACCTGCTATAGTTCTTGCTCCTGCATCGTGCTCAGTTGGAAGACGATTACGAACGGCAGAAGTGAGGGTCATGGGAGTAAGGGAGGACAGGCAGGTGGAGCCAAAAGATGGCTCAGAGACAAGCCTCATGCTGGCGGAGCACTGGCAGGCTGGGAAAGGTGGGTGACAGGCAGATGGTATCAGCATAGCTGATAGATGAGCGTGGTGCCTGGGATGGCCTTGGGGAGACGAATGAGAGCAGGGACCGAGTGATGGATGTGATGGATGAGCTGGGGTGGGGAGGCTGCTTGACAGCTGCAAGGAGCAAAAGGCTCAGGGTTCAGGAGTCCGCTGTGGGTGGCAGCAGAGCCCAACAGCCGTGAGCGAGAAGGCTGTCCTCTTCCTGCACTGGCATGCACAAAGCTTACCTACTCGGTTATCTTTTTAAAGAAAATTTAAGCGTACGGTTCAGTAGCATTAAATGCCTTCACACCCTTGTGCAGCCATCCCCACCATTCATCTCCAGAACTTTTTCATCTTGTAAAACTGAAACTACGCATCCATTAAACACTAACCCCCGAGTCCCTCTTCTCAGGCCCTGGCAACCACCACTCTACTTTGTCCCTGAATTTGACCAGTCTAGGTACCTCCTATGAGTGGAATCACACAGCGTTTGTCCTTCCGTTCTCTTTCCAGCTTCACGACTGCCTTCTGAAATGGATGGAGCCGGAAATGTTGGACGGGGTGAAATGTCTTGCCCTGGATCTCACACCTAGTGAGTAAACAGCATGCTCGATGGAATCAAGAGGCCAGGAGACCGTCCTGGCTCTGACGCGGAACGTTGTGACCTGCCTGCCATGAAGGTGGGCTGGCAAAGAAAGGAACAGGACAGAGGGGACACGTGGAGGTGGGAGGACCACCTCTGAGATCAAGGTCTCTGAGAGGAATGAGTGATTGTAGCTTCCAAATACCCCCAGCACCTACTTTGGTACCTGTCTTATATTAGATGCTCAGATGTTTGTTGAGTGAATAAACTGTGGACTACTTCATTTTAGCTATCGAGAAGCTTGAGTTTGCTGAGGCAAGATGAGAAGTCTCCTAAAGGAAGCTTTGGAAACAAAAACGTGGTGGCTTTAGTAAAAACAAGTTTGCTGTGAATTCAGAGGGCATCCTGGGGTTTGCTGCGTCTTCCATTCAGGTCGCTGAGCGCCCAGGGCTGTGCGTGCGCATGCCCCGAGGAGGTGGTAGGCTCAAGTGTGCCTTGATTACCTTTGAGACAGAACCTCTGTAACACTCTCTCTCTTAAAAGACAGGGTCTCTCGAGGGCTTCCAAGCTGTGCTCTGGTTAATCAAGACACCGGACATTTATCAATCGCCAATCACATACTTACCTTTAAAAGCAGAGATCTTGTTTAATTTCTTCCTACCCCTGTCCTCTGAAAAGCTTCAACTTATTTTACTCACCATAATATGCTTCTTCCACCAGACAAAGGGCCAACAGATTTTTTCCGTGAAGGGCCAGATAGTAAAACTTTTAGGCTTTGAGAGCTGTACCGTCTCTATCGCAAATACTCAACCCTGCAATCGTAGTGTAGAAGCCGCCATGGACAATATATGGAAGATGAGCTAGGCTGGGTTCCAATAAAACTTTATTTACAAAAACACATGTTGGACCAGACTTGGGCCACAAGCTGTAGTGGGCTCACGCCTGAACTAGACCACGAATGAGGCCGTATCCGTCTTTGGATCTCCAGGGCCTAGAACCAAGGAGGAGTTCCAGACTTTGGAAGCAGGACACACACGTTCTAATTCAGTCCTCTAGTTGCCTTGGAAACGGCTGGGTATGAGCGACTATAAGATGTGCTCCGTGAGGCCCCAGATCTGCCCTCCACCTCTTTGGAGAGGCTGAGCAGAGGGGTCTGGTGAACTGGACCCACTTGCTCTCTGACTTCCAGGGGAGCTCTGCTACTGGAAGGCAAAGCAGGACGTCAGGAGGAGGAGGAGAGGGGCGTCAGGGCATTTCCCCCCAGCTCCCTCCCTGCTGGGCCACTGGTCGGCCAGTGGCTGCTCCTTCATCAGGCAGCCTTCTCCATCCGGCTTTCTGTGCAGGTTTCAGAAACGGCACCACCTCTCTTAGCTCAGGCTGCTATAGCAAAAATACCATAGACGGGGTGGCTTAAACGACAAACACTTCTCACAATTCTGGAGGCTGGAAATCCAAGATCAAGGTGCAGGCAGGTTCCGTGTCTCAGGAGGGCCTGATTCCTGGTTCACTGCTGTGCCCTCACATGGAGGAAGGGGCAAGGGAGCTCTGCAGGGTCCATTTTACGAGGGCACTAGCCCCATTTATGGGGGCTCCACCTCCAACACCATCACACTGGGAATCAGGTTTCAACATCTGAATTTGGGGGGCCCCAGACACTAAGTCTCTAGCACTCCCCTTGCCTCTCCAGGTTGGGGGGGCTGTTAACAGTGTTGCTGTTGCTGGTCTCGGGGTACTTCAGCATCCCCCGTTTTTGTTTCTCTGCTCCCTTTGCACGGCTTTGAGGGGAGTTTAATGAAGGGGTCTCATCTGAATGTGCCCTCTGTGTCCTGCTGGGACCCTGAATGCTAGGAGAATTCGACAGACAATCCAGGTCCCATGCGAAGTGCTTCACATGTGTCAGCTCCTTCATTCCCACCCACGAGTTAACTGAGCCTGGCTCTAAGATGGTCCCCATTGGTCCCAGCTCCTGGTGTCATGCCCTTGTAAAACTGTCATTCCACCCTGAGTGTGAGTAGGACCTGTGACTTGCTTCCAACCAATGGCACACGGCAAAGGGGACGGGACGCCACATCTGTGATTATGTTACGTAGATTGTACCTTCCATCTTGCTAGCACTCTCTCCCTTGCTGGCTTTGATGAAACACGTGGTCACATTGGGGAAGCCCACGTAGCAAAGAATCATGGGCAGCCGGGATCCGAGGTGGTCAGTCTAACAAACCTGCAGGAAACTGGATCCTGCCAACAACACTGGAGCTTGGGAGCGGGTTCTTTCCCAGTCGGTCCCTCAGATGAGACCCCAGCCCCAGATGACACCTTGATGACGGTCTTGAAGGACTCAGCTAAGCACCGTACTGATTCCTGACCCACAGAAACTGAGAGAATAACGTGTGCTGTTTGAAGCTGAGTTTGTGGTAATCTGGTAAGCAGGAATAGATAACCACACAGCAAGATAATTGCCTCTATTTTACAGGTGAAGACAACGAGGTTCAGAGAAGTGAGCTAACTTGCCTAAGGGACACAGCCTGGAAACTGGCCAAGCGAGGACCTCAGAGCTAAGGTCCCCCCTCTGGGTGCACATATTTCCACCAAGTGGACGCCCTCTTCACCGTCACTGTCCTTGGTGAATGACTTGCCTCTGAGCTCCTTCCTGCTCTACCCAGCACCACCGGGGAGCAGGAGGAGGCCGGGCCTTGTAAAACAGCATCCGGCTGTCAGCACTGGCATCTGTCAAAGGAAGTGACTGCTCTTGGGCCCCAACACCGTTCCCAAAGTGGACACTGCTTTTGAAAAGTGCTAACGTACAGGCTTGTCAGGCCAGCCTGGGGGGAGCTGGAGCAGTGATCTGATGCTGGGGGGAAGATAAAGGGGGACAGCTGCCACAAACCTGGGCATCTGTTTCCCTTGCCCACCTCCTGCCCACAGCCAGAAGCAGCCCCTTTCTCCAAAGCACTTGTGGGTGGGAGGTGGGGGGCAGGGAGAGCAGAGCCCACCTCTCTGAAGACCTTCCTATTCTTAGGACTCAGAGCTGCTGAGCCAGTGAGTGACAGACACCTTCTCGCTCCAGTGGAAACCAGGGCGGAGGGAACAGAGACAGAGGGCACATCTGCTCAGCGCTGACCTGAAGCTGAAGGGTCCCTTTCTGTTATAGGGTGGGGGAAGAATGGAGGTGCAGTCCACCAACTGGCAGAGAATTGGGACAAGAATTTAGGGAGAACACCCCCCTTTGGAAAGGGGGCATGTGAGCATCTGGCTGTCTAGTTAAGTGTGAGGACATTTCCAGATTTCTCTGCCTCATAGTCCTGCTTTATGTCACTATTGTCTGTCTGCGCTTATTAAACAGGAATAGGTAACTCCAGATAAAGAATGTACACAATTTGTCTCTAACAAAAGGGCAAGGACTTCGTTGCCTAGGGACTGGAGATACAGTGGTGAACAGGACACCATGCCTGCTTGAACGGATGGCTTCAATTATCTATTAAAATACTTAAGCAATTACCAAATGCCAAGTACCATGCTAGACCCAGGGATACAGTAGAAACAAGACAAATAAAATTTTAGGATTTGACCTTAGATCTTTACATGGAGAATTAGATGATTGCTGGATAACAAACATCCCCAAACTTAGTGGCTTCAAACAACACTGATTTCTCATTTCTCAGCATATTCTGGGTCTGACATTTGGGCAGGGCTCAGCTGGGTGGTTCTTCAGCCAATGGGGTCATTTGTTGCTTGCATTTACCTGGTGGTTTGATGGAACACCAAGATGACCTCTCATCCGTCCAAGTCTGTCTGCATGGGGCCTCTCATCACTGAGTGGTCCAGCTTAGACTTCCTTACAACATGGCGGCTGGGCTTTGAGAAGGGAAAGCAGCAGTTCAAGTCCTCTTGAGGGCTCAGAAGTCCCAGAAACATCACTTCCACCATGATCTGTTGGTTAAAGCAAGTCCCAGGACAAGTCCACACTCAAGAAGAGGAGGAAAGAACTCCACCTCTTCCTATGAGGAGCGGCAGGTGCGTACAGCAAGGGGAGGAATTGTGGGTGGCCATTTTTGGCAATTACCTTCCCTGACACAATTTCAGATTGTGATATACTCAGCAATGAATACTAACCACGGTAAAGAGATGGAAAATAATGTGGAGGATGAGTGAGAGTGAGAAATGCTGCTCACAGCTGAGGTGTGGGTATGCTTTCATGTTGTGGTAGGAACTGATATTTTGAGATGATACATATTTAAGTTTATCTGATTATTTAGACCTCAAGTATTAAGTGATCACAGTGTTATCCCCATTATACGCATGAGGAGATTGAGATTGAGAGAGTTGATACTTAAGGTGACACAGCTACTCAGTGGGGGGGCTAGGGTTTGGAACCATGGCATAACTTCACAGCTCTTTTTGCAATCATATTTCAGATGTAAATCTGATTTGATTGTTGAGGTCTTCCTTTCTCCATGAGTTGACCCCAGTAGCTAATGGGTCAGACTTTTGTCACCACCTGTGTATGATCCCTCAGCCACCAATTTATAGGCAAAAATTTGATTCTTAGTGGATGACAGATGGTTGGAAACATATAGGTTCAAAACATCCCTTAGGTGCCAGAGAAGAGATCCACAAGAGATAGATTAATTAACTTCACACGTCTGTCTCTAGGGGTGAAAATTATCCGTAGTTGGCTTTATCTGCAATAGGAAGCAAATGGTAGTAATTAAAGCTTTAGAATAGCCACCGCACTTTGAACACATTGTCAAGAAGACATGAGACTCCTGGGTCAGAGACAAAGGACGTTTTTACTCATAGCACAGCAAGCAGCATGGACGTCACAGTTGTCCCCCTTTCCCAGGATCAATCCGGTGGGCACTGCACACTCCCTGAGTTTGCATCCCAGCTGAGAAACCCTGAGCTTACGGATCCTGACTCTCTTATAACGGGCTGCAAGCAAACCTGCCGGAACTTTGCCCCAGAAGGAACGTTACCTTGATTACACTGGACGCCAAACAAAACCGCCCTCGGCTCTGAAGAGAGATACTGACTCCATCTTCCAAGGCAGTGTGCTTCACAAACATCCATGGAAAGCTTGTCCAGAACAAAAGGGCAGTTGGTGCCTCACTCACGAGACAGGCAGAAGAGTGAAAGACGTATGGAGAATCAGCTCCCGATGCGTGCCATGTACCAGACACTGTTCTGTGGACTCTAAGTGTCCAACTCATTGAACCCTCGTAGCAGTCCTGTGAGGCAGACGCCATCGTCCCTCTTGACAGTTGAGGAAACTGGCCTTGAGCACGTCCCTCACCCTCTCTGTCCTCCCCGCTCCCCGGCCAGCAAGTGGTGGAACCCGAGTTGGTGCCCATGCCATCTGGCTCTTGCAGCACCCTTCTCACCACTATACCACATGGTAGATGATACAAAAGCTGTGTTGATAGTTCACCTGCTAAGGACGTTATCTCAAAACTGCGTGACAACCTGGGATGTGGCCATGATCATCTTGACCCTTTCATAGAAGTTTGGAAATGAAGCGACTTGTCCAGGGTCACACAATAGCTGAGTTGGGATTCTGACCCAGGCCCTCTCGCCAGATGATGCTGTGTTCTCCTTGGCCTCTATCCACTGAGATGGAACCAGCAGGTGACACACAGTGTCATTCATTTCCCCCTTTTGTATTAAATACAAATACAAAAATAAGGTGGTGATGCCACAAAAAACCATGAAACACCTGTGTAATATTGTCTCCCTAGCTCGACTGCATATTTCCTGATGACAAAGCCGCATCTTATGTCTATACCACATACAGAATACTGTTATCCTGAGCCAGGAACCCCTGGAAGATACAAAACTTCATGGCATCCCATTTGATTAAGGCAATCCTTATCATTCACATATATGTATATGCATGAATATACATGTATTCATATATGTGTATATATTCATTCATTTGTATATTATTTATGTGTATTTATATGTAAGATTATATATACAAGTGAATTTATATATGTATGGATGGATATAAAATATTCATTGCATTATGTATTGTATAACATATGTATGAGTGAACATAGCATATATAATAGAAACATACATGTGGCCTGTGCTTATGGGTAAAGGCCCGGGGTTGGACCCTGGCCGTTTCCAGAGGGCCTTCAGAATACCTCCCTGTGGCTGTCTGAGCCATTGGGCCAGAGGCCAGTGCACAGGAAGGTTTGAGCACGCTTCCTGTGGAAGAGGCTCTGATAACCCCCGATCCGTGATTGGGGTGGGGTGAACCGGCTCTCGGGGTTATGGTTTCTCCAAGTCTCTGGCCCATGAAAGGAGAATGCTTTGCTTTCTTTCCCTCCCAGATTTTGGGGTGTGTGGTAGTGTTAGTGGTGGAGGAATGGGGACCCTTGACCACCGCACACGATGCACAGGGCTGAGAGATGGGGAAGCAGTCATGTATGGCATTAGGAGCTGGGCCTTTGGGCAAGGCCCTCAGCTCTGAGTTACACAGCTAGCGGGTGGCAGAGCCAGGACCCAAAGCCTCTGCTTTGCCAGCTGCCAAACGGGGATCATAGAAGCACCTGTTACTCACATAGGGCTGCTCGAAGGATTGGATGAAATAAGACGTGTAAACCGCTTTGTCGTACCAGACATGTCATCATGGGACGTTTTCAATATGTTGTAGCCACGAGCTGGGCTTCCTCCTCTGCCGTGTGGCCCCTGTCCCCCCTCTCACCTCCTGGGCGCAAGCAAGCCTGCTGGAAAACAGACCACATCCCCAGCTGCCTCGTCCAATGTCAGGGTGGCCATGGGCACTGAGTCTCATGCAGAGCCTGAGAAAGGGGCAGCCCCAGTGAGGTCACCGGAGCCCCAGCACCGCCCCCACCTCCTGTGTCGCTGTTGAGAGATCAGAAGCCCACCTCCAGAGATCAGGCAGGAGAGAAGTGCTAAGTTTCTACTAGGAAGCAAGCTCTTGCCGGTCAGGGCAACAATTCCTCCATTCTCGGTGCTTGCACATAGTAGGCGCTCCCACGGCCCTGCAAACGGCCAGCCTCATAGAAGATCTCTCTGTCATCTCGTGGGCTGCTTACCTGCTGGCAGTGACATACGGGACCTACTCTCCTTGTGGCCGCCCCAGACATTGGTTGTCTGCTCCCGAGGCTCCCTTCTTCCGGCCCGCCGGCCCTGCAGTCTGTCACCGACAGGACGGCCAACCTCAGAGCCGGGTGACCTTTCAAAGACACCAGGATTTGTTTAATTTTCAGAATGCACCTCTCTCCATCCTTCTTATCAGAGGCAGCTAGGCCCCAGCTGGGGAGGCCGTTTGGCATCTTTCCCTGGATTTTGAAATGGATGGGCCGGGAGCTTCTCGAGTGGAGTCCTTTCTTCTCGATGGAGAGGAATGGAGGGAAAGACAAGACAATGATGGGGTGGGGTGGGGTGGAGGAGAGTTACCCAGAGAAAAGAGGAAAGAGTCGAACACGCTTTTAATTATAATTTTCATGACATTTCTTGATTACTGCAATTTTTATCTTAAAAAGGTCTTCCATGAACATAATTGCAGCTTATGTTTGCTGAGTCCTTATCACGTGCCAAGCATTGTCTCAGCTCTTCCTTACGGCAGCACCTTGATGTCCCGTTAGCTGCATCGAGGAATCTGAGGCACAGCCAGAGAAGTCATCGCCCAAAGCCACACCGCGTGTGGAGGGTCCAGGTTCGAATCCAGCTCTGTGGACTCCGAAGTCTGTGCGGGAGGCAGTCCTTGGTCTGAGTAAAGCTCACAGTAGCCTCAGGGAGAAATCATCCTCCCCATTTTATGTGATTCTGAGAATTTCAGTTTAAGTCACGGCCAGCAAATGTGCACAGGAGGAATAATAACTTGATAATAACCAATACTCAACAGTGTCTGGCACGTGGGGGTCAAAGCTCCTTACCATTGATGAATTTCTGTACTCCCAACAGCCCCACGGAATGCTATTTCATGGTACTATTATTGCCATTTTACAGGGGAGAAGAGTAAGGCTCAAGGATATGAAGTGTCCACAAACAGCTGGCGAGCAGTGGAAACAGGTTCAAATCACAGCCATGTGACCCCACAGCCCACCACGTTTGTTTTAGTTTTAATTTTTGGGGGGAAGATTAGCCCTGAGCTAACTGTTGCCAATCCTCCTCTTTTTGCTGAGGAAGACTAGCCCTGAGCTAACATCCACGCCCATCTTCCTCTACTTTATACGTGGGATGCCTACCACAGCATGGCGTGCCAAGTGGTGCCATGTCCACACCCGAGATCTGAACCGGCGAACCCCAGGTCCCATAGCGGAATGTGCACGCTTAACCTCTGCGCCACCGGGCTGGCCCCAACCACTACGTTCTTGACCACCATGCCATCCATCCTACTTCCTTTGCAGACCATGGTCAGCTGGACCCCAACATCCAGGTCTTTCTCCAGCGGGGTCACCGGGTACTTGTAGACGAACAAGTCTGGATGCTCAGTGGTCGCTGATTCAATGGCACCACACGCCAACTTGCTTCCTTCCTTTTCCCTTGTGCTCTGCCCAGTCCAGACAGCCCACGCATTCCCCTAGAAACGGGAGGGGTATTTGGAGCCAGTGCAAGCTGGTTCAAGTGAAAAACATCCCTTAACTAGGGAACAACTGTAGCAGGCTACCACCACTGAAGCCGGGAAGGGAGGAAGAGAGATCTTCTGGAAGGGAAGCTACAAGGAGACTCTTGGGAATTACGGGCATGTGCCTGTTTTGATGGAGGGCGATTTGCCAAGAGAAGCCAAGCCTGAGAGCTTGGCACCTGGGCTCCCTCCAGGGCAGGAGGTGAGGATAGTGTTGGGTCCTGCTCAGTTGGAAGTTACGGGAAAGCCCTTCCATGCCTCGTGCTGATAACTCCAACCCTCGGAGAACAGATGAGCAGAAGTGTGTTCCTTCTGGAGTCAAGCTACCTTAGTCCAAAGATGTCCAGGACGCTGAACCTAGGGGATCCCATAGGAGCTTAAAAACACAAATGCACGAAACCAAGACAGATGCCACATTTCACTCCAGTTGATTACGTTTTCACTTTCTCAACTTAATTGTTCCACCTGTTTTCTCCTTATTTCATGCCATAATTCTTTTACTGTCTTAGCTCGTGCCTTATGTCTGTTTCTAAGCTTCATCTTTCCCTTTCATGGGAGATTTTTGGTTTTAGGGGTCTTGTTGACTAAAATTGCAAGCAGGAAAAAGGTTTAGCACAGACAACGTCCCAGGGATGCAGCCCCGAAGAAGGTGGACCCAGTCTCCCCGTTCTGCCTCTCGCCCACACCCACGGAGGGTTATCGGGCAAGTGTCAATCACCACGGTGGGAAGTTCCAGCCCGGGAACGTAGGCGGCTTTGAGAGCACAGAGCTGGGGGTCTTAACCCAGCCAAGAGAGCTGTTTTACACTAATTCTGTTATTTTAACCTCTTCTACTTTTATCCTTCTCTTTAATTGGGTTTGTTTTATCCTTTGTTTGGAATGTTATCCATTTAGAATTTTATTCTTGCTTGATGGACTAGCAGCCAGGGAATGCAGATATGAGTGACTGCTGGCAAAGACAGTGCACACTGTAATCAAGGTGGTCCTTTCTCTGCCCCTCCCAGAAACCCTTAGGAACTCCCGCAAACACGCACACGCACATGCTCTCTCTCCCTCCAAAATACTGGCTGTGGGATCTCCGAGTTACGAAGAATAAAAATTCCCCAACATTTGCACCCTAACCGCTAGAACGAGATTGCTTTCTCAAACATGGTTTTAGGTTTTTTTTGAAGTGGTGGCGATGCGATACTCATTTCAAAGGTCCTTATAAAAACGTCTGCTATTTGCACACTTTCCCCATGCCACGATCTTGTCTAACCTTCACCACGGGCCCAGCAGCAACGCGCTATTATTTCCATTTTCAGATGGAGGAAAGTGAGGCTCAGCGAGGCTGAGAAACTTGCCCAAGGCCACGTGGCCAGCTGTTAATGAAGGTGGCACTGGAATCGTACAGTCCGATTCTAAAGCGTGGGCTCTTCCCAGCCCCTGGATGGCCTCCCCCCCTCCCTCAGCATGGGACTAGCCTTGCAACGGTCTGGAATTGTCGAAGGCCCCAAACCGCAGCACCATAGCTTTTAGACCTGAGTCCGGCTCCTACAAGGCGAGTCATTCTCTACCGGAGGAAAACGCCAGTGTGCCAAGCACTCCAGGGGGTAAAGGGGACACTCCAGCTGGGGAACTGTGACCCTCGAGTAGCGACTGTTCACTGAGTGCGAGGTGGAAAGGAGACCTGGAGGCGCCCCTTCCCGTCAGCGTGACCCGGGTGAGCCTCAGTTTGCCCATCCACGAAATGGGGATCTACTGAGTCCTTCCAAAGAGAATCAGTGTGAGGATGAAACAAAGGCCATGACACGGGCGTAAGAGAGGGACGTCAGAAGGGTGACGCACGCTGGAAAGTGGGAACCAGTCACTTCCGGGTGGGCAAGCATCGGCAGAGCCGCGGGTCAGTAGGAGTCCTCGTGAACTGTTGGTGGGGGTGTCCAGACCACTGGGAAAGCCAGGACGGCCTCTTTCACTGAATCAAGGTGAGGATCTCTCTGCTCCGTGGCCCAGCAATTCCACTGCTGGCACAAAGGAGGCACGTCCAAGGACGCCCATAGTAGCACGGTTCGTCCTCGTTGCAGACTAGAAACCACCAAATACCCAAAGCAGAATGGAGAAACCGGGGTCTATGCATATAATACTGTAAAAATCGAAGTAGAAGAATCATACCAAGAGTTACGGTTGATTCTGAAGCAGGAAAGGGTCACCATGTAGCCAAAACTCAAAGCCCAGCCTAGCAAGAGTGTGGTGACCATGACAGATCAGGAGGCTACAGGGCAGACTTCGTGCTACCAAGCACTTCCTCAAACCAAACCATAGAACTGAAGTGTCGAGGATTTGGAGGTCACTGAGGTAAAATCCATACCAGGGGTGTGACTCCCTTTGTTGGTGTTTCCAGTAAGCAGTGCCTCAATCCAGCCTCTCTCCTTGGACGCCACCAACCGGCTGCTTCTTGCCACGAACCCAGGCAGCCCACGTGAGATTGGGTACAGAGCAAGTCTGACTTTGCACCAGCTCTGATGGCGAAGACCCCTCTGGGGACCTCCTACCCACGCCCACTCTCAGTTCTGCCTCCCCGGAGCCATTTGAGGAATTCTGGAGGAATTTCCAAGATGGCGGTCTTTGAATATGTCATGAGATTTTACCGCGGTTCCGTTCCCTTGCTCCATCCCAAAGGGGGAAGGCAGCGTAGCATAGTGGTTATGAGTCCTGCATCTGGAACCAAATGGCTCAGGTTCAAACGTGACCCGCAGGTGAGCGGTGCCATTTTGAGCAAATTATTAACCTTACAAAGTAGTTACTCCCCTCTCTCCTGCACAGATGAGGCAGCACGTTTAGAGAGGTTGGCATGGAGGGAGGTTCACGTTAGGGGATGCAATTTATTTAGCACAATGACTGGCATAGACCCAATATGTGGGTTTTTACCACAGAGGCTCCCAAATTTTGCTGCACGTCAGAATCACCTGGTAGATTTAAAAAAAGTCTCGGTGTCCAGGTCACATCTCCCACAAATCAATGTCTGGGGAACGGGGGCCAAGCATGAGTACCTGTAGAAATCCCAGTGTGCAGCAGAGTTTGGGAACCATTGACTATTATTATAATTTCCTGAAGCCAGATCTCAGGGGTCTCGAGTTTCCCCCCGACTCGGGGAGCACAGCCACCTGCTTGCCTAGACGCCCATCCTCCTCATTAGCTTGGGCTTCAAATCTTTTCTGCTGAGCTGTGCAGGATGAACTCAGCTGCTCCAATGGGCTTCCTGGCAAACCAACAAAGACACACCACCGGCCTCCCCACCGCAGTCAATGGCACCGCCGACGCCCAGTGCTCACAAGCTTGGGAAGCTGCCTCGACCTTTCCCTCTGCTGTATTCAGTCAAATCCAGTGGAATTCCTTTGACACCGCCTCATCGCTGTCAGTCAAGGAGGTGAGAAAAGCAGCCATTCTCATTCAAGTCACCACCATCACCCTCTCATATGGGCAACTCTAGGAACCTACCCGCCTTCCTGGCTTCCACTCTGGTCCCCATCCCCAGGCACTAGCCACATGAGTCTTTCCAATGCACCTCTCACTTTACATCCTCAAGGGCTTCCCGCTATCATCTGAATAGAGACCAAACTCCTCATCCTGTCCTATAAGCTCTGCTACCAGCTCTTCCAATCTCATGCTACTCCCACCCCTTGAACTTCCAGGCTCTCATGGTACTGGCTTTTAATTCGACTGCTTCAGCCCCAGGACCTTTGCACATGCTGCTCCAGGCCACTTTGACCCACAAACTGCCTTCTCTGAAGACTCCAGGTAGTTTATGGACCTCCATTAGTTACTCCTTGGGGTTCCTTACTTCTTGTGCCGTTTTCCCCATTAACAGATGATAGAAGTGTACACAGCACTCAAAAGCTGCTGTTAAACGCTTTCAGTATTAACTCATTTAATCCCATGATGTGGACCTATTATCCTATTTTTTATGGGAGGAAACTGGGGCACAGAGAGGGTGAGTAGCTTTCTTAGACTCACACAGCTAGGGAATTGCAGAGCTCGGACTTGAACCTGGGCAGTCTGGTCCCAGAGCCTGAGGTCTCGGCACGATCTTGGCCCGATTGAGAGAGCGCATTTACAGCATGCCGTCTCTGGATTATCACTGCACTCGCGCCTCGATGCCCAGAGCCCTGCATGCAGAAAGCACTTAAAGGTCTTTGAATGAATAAACCCCAAATGAGGAAGGGACAGCAGAAACCCATCCTTCCCCCTACTCCTGGGTTGGCTCAAACCTGAAAATGGACAAGTTGCATCAGAGGTGGCCCCAGGTCTAGGTACCTGGGTATCTATGCAGCCTGCCCCTCCCCGGAGCCAGGCCTCTCCCTGTTCCGAAGGAACCGTCCAACCTTCCCCAGCCCCCTTCCCAGCCTCCTGCTCGGGGTCTCGGAACAGAACAACCCGCCAATTCATCAGGGGACGTCAGCCTCGCCGAGAGCTTTGGGGTATAAATCAAAGCACGAGGAAGAAAGGTTTAAGAAAAAAAAAAGAGGTAGTGGGGAGAGAAAAATCAGGGAAGGGGGCGGGGAGAAAGAGCGATGGAACCAGGATGGGGGGGCGGAGGAGATCAAAGGCAAACACTCAGCAGAGATAACGGAATTATTTATTTTTCCTGCTCTCAGTCTCTGGGCCTTTGAGGCCTCCACGCTGATGTATTTGGACGTCTCGGGGCCGTCTGTTACCGGAGGCCACTCCAGCCCCCCGAAGGCACGTCGGTTCCATCAGCAGCAGCCCCCGCCCCGCGGCTGCCCATGGAGCCGTTTGAAGTGGGTCCCGGTGGTGTTTACTCGCCTTCGTGTAAGAAACGCGTGCACAGCTGCCCTGGGTGGGGGGCGGGCGAGAAGGGGGTCCCCTCATCAGTCACGAGCCTGTTTATTTGGGAACTAGAGCGGCCCTTTCTCCAGTTATTACTCAATGTCCTCTTCAGACCAAGCCACCCTCACTCCAGCAGGTGGGGCAGGAATAACAAACGCACTGCCCGCTGCCAGACGCACCCATCTCGCCCGGGCCCCGTGGTGCACTTGGCTTTCAGAGAAGACTTGGAGACGAAGGGTTGGGGGGGGGATGCTCGCTGGTCCCAAGAGGGCTGGTCAGGAGCACAGACCAGGAGCCAGAAGGCCAGGCCTCAACATCTAGTTCTGCCTCTTACTATGTGCAACTCAGACAAGTGAACTCAATCCTCGAAACAACGCCCCCTTCCCGTATCGCAGATGGGGAAATCGAGGCCCAGAGAAGCTACACATGCAAAGACCTTAGAAGAGTGCTCGACACCTAGTAAGTCCAATATAAACGTTAGTTGTTCCAATACGACCAGTTGGCACGGGGCTGGGATTAACACGGTCCACCTTCCTAAGACATCAGCTCTCGCCACCCGCTGTTTAACGGACTGGTGGAAAGCTGAAGCCATTGTTTATCGTTGGTAATCATAGGACAGTAGACTGGCCGAGGAGTCCTGGGCTAACAGGTCAGTCGTCTGAAGGGATAGTGTTGAGGTTGATGGATCGTGTGGCTGCAGAACACAAAATGATCACGTTCAGAGACAAAAACCATCTTGCGCCAAGTCACCATCAAACCAGCGAGGCACGATATTCAACGGGGCGCGCGGCGGACACTGGAGTCTGACTGCCTGGGCTCAGAAGTTGGATTCGGAGCCTGCCCCTTACTACGTGATCTGTGAGGCACAGAGACCCCAGCTCTGTTCCCTTATTAGTAAGAGCAGGACAACAGTCCTTCCGTGAGGATTTAATGGGGTTTTCTTTAGCCAACCACAACCTACGGTGCCAAGCGCTGTTCTCAGTGCTTCATAAAATATCACTTATTTAATCCTCACAATGAGCCAGTGAGATGGGTACTATTATCCCCATTTTACAGATGAACAAACTGAGGCAGAAAGGTGAATAAGTTTGTGGAGAGTGACATTGCCAGGGATGCACAAGAGGGGCATACTCAGAGGTTGGACACAAATTTTTCACGTTCATGTCTTCAAAGGCAGTTCCTAATTGCGATGGGGGGCTGCTCAGTGCTATAGCCCCAGGGCGGGCACTTCGGCAGGCAAACAAGCAAGCAAGGGGAGACGGTTCTGCCAGAAGTGACGCAGGAGAGCGCGAGGTGGGCACTGGAGATGGGGAGGTGGGAGGTGGGATCGCCAGTCTCAGTGAGAGGGGGTGACCCAGTCTGTCCACTCGTGTCTCCTGCAGAGGCAGGGACCGAGGTCCTGCTGGAGGGGCTGCGTGCTGGCCAGATCCTGCCAGTCGGTCCTTGGGTACCAACGGGAGCCCAGAGAAAGCGGGGCTCTCCTTGGAATGCGCAGGTGGGCCCAGGCCCCCCTCAGGAAAGAAGGTCTGATGCCAGCTTCTTGTCTCAGAAGAAGCAGAGAAAGTGGTCCAGCAGACCCCAGCGACTCTGCAGCCCTCCTGGGGGTGGGGCGAGGGGTTGCTGGAATTTCTGGTCCAAGCGGCTGATGCTGGAGGCTGCTTCACGCCATTCTGGTTGGCTCCACGAGCCCTGCCACCCACACCAGGACAATAGGACCAGCTGGCATGAAGTCAGCTGAGTTTAACATGGTTTAGTCAGTCAATTGTGTTATTTAAGAAAAGAGCGTGTCTTCACTCTCCCCCACCATTAAGGGTATTCCAGAAAGCACAGAAGCAAATGCTTCTCAAATTCTCTCCTCACACCCTACATCCCAGCCTTGGAATAATCCCACAGAACGGAGCAGGGCCAGAGATGGCCAGCAGGCCCTTGGGATTGGGGACAGAGAGGTGGTCCTCAGCATCTTGCCTCCCCACTTCCTGCTGCCCTCCGACAGACGGGCTGGCTGGTGCCGAGAAGGAAACTAGACAGAGGCAGCTCTCTAAGAAGCTGGCTTTGGAACGTGTAGACAAAGACCCCCTGGACCCCCGGCTCAAAAGCTCACAGGCAGAGGGGAAGGCTGGTGCCGGCGAGGTGCTGGCTGGGCCAAGAGGCGCAGTCTGGTTTTGATTAAGGAGCCATTATTTACTCACGGCAGGGACAATGCTCAGGAAGGCAGATGTCACGTGGCCCTGGGGCTGGTGTGGCTGCCGTCAGCCCCAAAACCCAGAGAGTCATGATGCACTTACGTTCCCTGCACTTTGTTTGATGGTCCTGACACGGCTGGAAGACCTCATTAGGTTCCTGTGATGCTCCTATTGAAACAGACACACTAACTGATCCCAAGGTTTCCTTTTCCTATCAGGAAATGCTGACCTTTAGCCTCAATACCTATGGACTTTTACCAAGGACAAAACTGGGACCCAAAACAGAGGTTCCAGACTTTTCTCAGGTTTGGGTTTACTGTTGCTATGTAATTTCTGGCTGGAGTCTCAAAATTAAGTCGTTGAGAGTTAGGTCTTTTTTCTCCCCGTTTCCTAGCTCAACCAGTATGTGGTTCAAGATTCTTCCACTTGGGAGATTAACGGTGGGTGTCAGGAAATGGTAGTTGTCAGGGTGTATCAGGTCTTAAGAATGAATGCTTTAATTTCAAGCACACTTCTTCCCCCAGCACTGTGAGAATCATCATTCACGTTTTACAGATTAGAAAACGGAGGTTCACGGAAGCATGAGCAGGTTTTCTCCAGATTCTTGCAGCCAGGATGTGGTAGAAATGGGATGCAGAATGAAGGTTTGTTGGCCCCCAGGATGCATGCTCTCGAGTGCTCTGTAAGGATATAAACTCCATGAGGACAGGGCCCTCGCCTGTCTTCTGCACTGTAGGACAGTGCCTGGCACAGTAGAACTCAGACACGGGATCTCAGGCTGCCATCCTGAAGCTCGGTGAGGCGGAGCCAGTTCTCAATTTCTTCATTATTAAAATGGAAACAGTGAGACATCTTTACTGTTGACCACTAGGGGGCGCTGTGAAGAACACAGGTGACATGTGGGGTCCTGGGTCCACCAGTTTTTCATAATTCAAGGTACATTCAGAATGAGCTGAAAGGAACCTCAAAGATGCGCCAGCTTTGGTGGCACCTTTTCATGGAGGAGTGGCCATCAGGACAGCCGTGTCTCGGGTCCTTGGCCTCATGCTGGGCTCAACGCTTGTGTCTGCAGGTAGCTGAAGGCCCTAGGGGTGTAGGACTGGCCACCAGGCAGAGGTAGGTACCTTCGCTTCCCATCGTGCTTCCGAGCAGCTGAAGAGCTTGCCTCCTCTCCAGCTGCGGTTCCCAAACATACGAAGGCCGGAACCAACAAGGGTTCATGTATGCTCTTGTCCTTGATCAGAGAAGGTATAAGTGTCTGACTTTAACGTCTAGGAAAAACCTAGCACAAAACTTGTATTAGTTTTTAAAATAAGCATCATTTTGGAATAGTTTTAGGTCTACAGAAATGTTAAGCAAGTACAGAGAACTCCCTACGCTCTTCCCCTGACGTCTTACGTTACTGTGGTCCACCTGCCAGAACTAACACTCCGGGACGTCACTCCCCACTCACTCCAGGCTCCATTCAGATTTCAGCAGTGTTTCCACTACTGTCCCAGGATCCAGTCGGGGGACCGCACTGCATTTAGAAGAGTATTAATGTTTTATGAAATATAGGACTATAGTATATATATCCTAACTCAGCCAAATCACACAAAAACAGAAAAAGATCCTCTGCCTCCTGTCTTCCTGCCCCAATGCCATTATTAAGTTTGGTCTGTAGCCTTCCAGACCTGTGCCATCCAATATGGTACCCACTAGCCAATGACGCAATGTCACCTAAACGGAATTAGCATTCAATCGCTCGGTCCCACCAGGCACATTTCAGGTGCCCATTCGTATGCGTTACTAGCGGCCACAGGACTGGGCAGCAAGGCATAGAACGTTTCCATTGTTACATAATGTTCCATTGAACAGCACTGTTCTGGATCTTCGTCTGTGTTTCCACACAAATATACTTAAATACATGCCTCTAAGTTTTACTTAAGCCGTAGAGACTAACGTGTATCACAGAGCACTGTCACATGATATGTTTTGGAGCTCATCCCCCACTGGTACACATTAATCTGCCTCATTCACTTTGGCTACTACAGAGTGGCCCATAGTGTGGATTACCATTATATAAGTTATCCCCTCCTGCTGGGCACTTAGGTTGTTCCCAATTTCCTATTACAGTTAAGGCTGCAAGAAAGATCCTCATCCCTTCTGAGTGCTTCCTTTGTTGTTAGTGCTGTCAAGTCGATTCTGACTCCTAGTGACCCTGTGGACGGCAGAGCAGTCTTTCTGTGCCATCCTCTCACCTTCGGGCGCTGTATCTGACAATGCTCCACTGGTGTTCATAGGGTCTTCATGGCCAATTTTTTCAGAGGTGGGTGGCCAGGTCCTTCTTCCTAGTCTGTCCTGGTCTGGAAGTTCTGCTGAAACCTCTCCACCGTGGGTGACCCTGCAAGTATTTGAAATCCCAGGGGCGTAGCTTTCAGGATCACATCAACATGCAGCCGCCACAGTATGACAACTGCCAGAGGTGGGGGTGCGGTTCCCTGACCGGGAAAGGAACTCGGGCCATGGCAGTAAGAATGCCGAATCTTAACCACTGGGCCACCAGGGCTGGCTGAGGGCTCCCTAAATGGACTTAATTCAGGGTGGAGTGACAGAGGCCAGTAGGAGAAATGCTCCCCCTGAAAGGCTCTTTTTGTCCCACCAGAATGTGCTTTAGGCAGCGAGCGAGCTCAGTGAGACCGACGTAGGAGAGGAGCCCGGCAGTGCCGCATGTGGGCAGGGTGCTGGGGTCTGCTCTGAGGTCAGGTGTGTCTTAGGACACTTTTGAGAGGTGTGAGTCAGAGATACCATCTGGCCACTCACAGACAAGACAACGTGATGGCCAGACTAGGAAATTGCATCCGACCAGTATCTGTGGGTCTGAATCGTGTGATTTGATTAGCAGATGCCAATTGCACAGTAAGAAATACCAGCAACTGGTTCTAAAAAAGCAGTTACGTGGCAGCAGTGTGCCATTGAATCCATAACAACCCCATTAGGTGGGTTCTATTATCGCCATTTTACACGTGGAGAAACTGAGGTACTGTTTCTGAAAATAATTCCACCCGGCAAGTTGCAGAGCTGGGATATAAACCCAGCATAGAGCCCAGGGCCCCGACACAGGCTGGCAGCTGCGCCCCCAACGTGGGCAGGCACGCAGAGTGCACAGGAAGTTCCCTGGATACCCTCCACCCAGCCTCCCCTAACGTTAACATCTTATGGCACATTTATCAAAACTAAGAAATTAGCACTGGTATGTCACTATTCACTCCAGACTGGCATATTTCAGCCGTGTTTCTCCTCCGGTCCTCGTTACTGCCGCCCACAGAAGGCCGCACTCATTTCTGTGGGTATTAGTTCCCTGAGCCTCCATCCCCTCCTTCATAAAAGGGAGTTGTGTTCTCCAGCCAGGCCTGTCCAAGGCCAGACAGTGAACTGACCGGTTCAAGGCAGGTGGCACTTGAGTTTGTATTCTCATTTGCTAATGTAATAGGGTGCTCAGAATTGAGGGTCGCGGGAATGAGGCTAGGCCTCCTGATAGAGTGAGATTAGAGTGGGCCTCGAGGAATGGGTGGGATTTGAGGATGGGACGAGGGAGTCACTGGCTCTGAGCAGAGACTTTGTCTGTGCCCAGGTCTCAACCCTGCCTCCTCCAGGCAGCACGATTTTAGGCACACAGAAACCTAATACTCAATGACTGAGAAATCCTGGGCCTGGACATTTTGGACCCTCAGAGCTCAGTGCTTCTGATCAAATTCAGCCGGCAGTTTATCCACATGGCTCAGGTGAGGGGTCTGCAAACCCTCTGGAAGCACCTTGGCTGTTGCCAGCTGCATAGCAGGCGTGGGAGGGCACCTCCACAGCCAACACATGGGGACTCTAAACCCATATGGATCTGCGGAGATAGCCACAGGCCAGGGGGACCACCTGTGAAACTTCCCTCCCAGGCATCCACGAGGTGGTTTGTCATGGTGGAAGGGTATTTCATTGTGGGTTTAATTCCACCCCTCATTCATCACAGAAGGCTCTAACGACGGGCTCTGGCAGGAGATGGCCCACAGGAAATGGGGTAGGGTCACGTTAGAATCCCCCAGGATGCTTTGAAGCATCCAGAGGCCTGGGCTCCACTCCAGACCCAGAAAAACCACAGTCCCTGGGAATGGAGCTCCGGCCTCTGGAGTTTTGCAATCTCCCAAATGATGGATCAAAGCCAGTTTGAGCCACCATCCCAAACGTATTTCCCAAAATTTTATGGGTATCTTTTCAAGGAGTAGTTTGTGAAGACAGGTGTCCCTCGAGATACCTTGGGAGTGATGTGCAAATTGGGCCTCTTTCCAGTGTTATTCCTGTAGCATCCCCATCAAGCCCCTCACCTTTCCTCCCACAGAGGAGGCCCTACCGGAGGCCAACAGCTCGCTCTTCTCACTATATTGATGGAAAACTGCACCCCACCTATCGAACACACAGTGAGGATTAAATGATGACATTTTGCGAAAGTTACATCAAGATTTCACTCTGCGAAAGCTCCCCCACCCAAATTAAGCTTTTGTCAAGTGTACAGTATGACTAGAGATGTGCGTAATCACTTCGCCTTCTGTTCGGAACACTTACGCCCTGAGCAAAACCGTCAAGGCTGTGCGCACAGGTGTCCAGTGTGTAAACCACGTTTCCATATGAAGGCAGCGCGTACATTTGTGTTCTAATAGTGTCATCAAGACACCAAGTACATGGGTTTTCTGAATTTTAAAGTCCCCGACCTTTAGTTTGTGTTATATTTGGTTATTAAATCAAGGACTCACACTAGCTCACCCCCTCCCCAAAGTAATACAATTTAAAAAATCAATTAGTCAAATCCCCTTTTCATTCCTACTCCCACATCTGCTACCCAGAAAAATTCACTACTGATACTTTGGTGTATTATCTCTGTAGTGTAGTGGTTCTTGGGGCGATTTTGCTCTGGGGACATCTGGCAATGCCTGGAGATACACCTGGAGGGTGCCGCTGGCATCACTGGGTAGGAGTCAGGGATGCGGCCAAACATCCTACAATGCACAGGTCCGCCCCCTTCCCCACAAAGAATTATCCAGCCCCAAATATCACCAGTGTTGAGACCAACAAGCCTTGTTCTAGCTATATTCTGTGCATATATACATATATACATGGGTGTGCATATTGTAACTGCTCTGAATTTTGCTATTTTGCACTTAATATTGAGGACATCTGTATATTGTTCTGTTGTGTACGTGTACCATAGAGCATCTAGAAAAAACTGGAAACAATCTAACGCCTGTTACCTATATCTTTGCACATTTGTCTGATGAATTCTCCATTCACATTGTCTGAGCTATCACAGATGTGGCTCTTGTATTGAAGGGAGATGACTCTGGGACACCAGTAACAGACTGCCAGCTCAGGTTGGCAGAACTGTACCGCGTGGTTGTGTCAGTGCATGCATGCACATCCACCAAGAGTCTTGTGAATCATTTAGCCACTGGGGGCCTTGGAGGGACCTTCTCTCAAAAAGCCAGACCCGTGCTGAGAGCTCCTGGTAGAGGGTCGCTCTCCAGCCCTAAGCCTGGAAGCACGCGTGAGTCATGGCTTTGAAATCCACCTCCGATGCCAGCTGAAAGCAGCGGCTTTGCATAATCAAGTTGACAGATGAAGCTGGGTCTGCCCTGCCAGGGACAGGCTCATCCATATCCTGGGTTAAAAGAAATATTGCTTTTTTAAAGAGGAAAGAAACATATTTAAGAGATAAAGGAGGGAAAAAAAGAGACGAGTTTTCTGGTCATTAATTATAATAAAACACAGGGGGAAAAATTCACTTTAAAGGCATGCTAAAGCCCCATAATCTTCAAAGAGATAGCGGCGGCTTGGCTGCCCGGGAAGGAGACCGCCATTTCCAACCCAGTGCAGCCGGCTAAGGTGAGGGCCACGGTGGCGGGAGGAGCCCGCTGGGCTGGGAAGAAGTCATGTTGCTGCCTAGCCCGGGCCAGCTCTTGCTCAGATCAAACCAGGTGCAGTGGAAAGGTGCTGGTTTCCAATCTACCCCAGGACCCTAATGCCCAGATGTCCCCCTGCCCCGCCCCACTGCTCTCTTGGGGTCTCACACTCTTGCTGCCTGTTGGGACCCTGCATCCTCAGGGCAGAGCTCGGGTTTAGCTCCCTCCGATCGTTGCCATGCGAGAATGCAGGTCCAGAGTTGCCCGACTTCGAACACATGAAGCCCCAACTCTAGGTTTTTGTGTCCAGTTTCCCACAAGCCAAATGACGAGCCTGCAGCTGAATTGAGGCCGCTGGAGCCAATTGGCCAACTGTGGAGGTACTGAAAGCCCCTGACCCCCTTGAGAGGTGACATCAAATAACGCCAGGGTATCAATGGCTGGATATGGCTTTATTTTTCCAACGAACTCCTGGCTTGATTGCCTAACCCATGTCATTGAAGAACCCGCGAGTTTTATCCAGCCAGGGGGTGGAGGAGGGGGCGCTGGATGAGGGCAGGACTTTGAAAGTGGGGAGAATTAGGTGTTTCAACACGACCCAGTTTTCTCATGGGCCTTACACCAGGAAAAGCCATACTTCTCAGGACAATATGACTTAAATGGACTACTTTTTGGGAACTCAATCTAGAGAGGCTTTGCAAGCTTTTCAGTGTCAAAAAAAATACCCTCCACTTACCCCTCTCTCCCCATCCCCTGAATTAAGAAACCTGGGAGCACTCTGGAAGGGTGGGAATACGCCCTCCTCCCAGCATTTAGCTGCTCCCTGCTCTGCTAAGCAGGACCTATTCCTAAGGCGCATGTTTTAAGCTGCAGGTCATAACCCCTTAGAGGCCTGAAAATTACTGATTTGTGGTGGGCTTTAAAAAAAAAAAAAGAGCGAAAGAATAGGAAGTCAGAGTTTGTTACATGGTCATGCATCACCTAATGATGAGGATACGTTCTGAAAAATGCATCGTCACGTGATTTCGCGGTTGTGATCATAGAGTGACTTACGCAAACCTAGATGGTATAGCTTACTACACACCTAGGCCATACGGTACGCATCTTAGGGGACCACCATAGTATATGCGGTTCGTAGTTGACCAAAACATTATTATGCAGTGCATGATGTCTGTAGTAAGGGCAGGTATTGCTTCCAGATACTTCTGTTATATTCGCATACATACATGGGTATGCTGGGCTGGGATCAGTGGCGTCCTGGAGCTGGCTCCTGCTGACCTGTGAGCTCATTTTGCACATCTCTTCTCCATCCTACATTCAGCAACTTCAATGAGAATTGGAAATTGGTCATGGGAGAATTTACACCGTGGAAATTGGCAAACATACAAGTCAAGCCTCTCCCCCGCAGAGCTCGCTGTTCACATGTAATTGGTGGTATGTTGGTGAGCGCTGAGGATGCGTGTCAACCTCTTCAACCCATAGTACGAAAGTCGCGTGTTGCAGGTTGAGTTGCCTGGGATTCATGTGCAGGCAAGTTTCCTGGGGAGAACCCTCGGGAATAACACCTGTAGGAAGTGGGGAGGGTGGATCGGGCTTTTCCTGGGAGAAACTGACAGCACCCGGGGAAATGTTTCAGTCCAGAAAGAGGAGATCTGGGTGGCGCACTGTGGCATCTACTATTTTAGACTCTAGCTAAGGGAAAGTGGAGACGAGGTGCTGAGACCACAGTACCCACTCAGCTGAGTCCTAGAGGCAGTAGCAATAATATGCCCTTATCTTTTTAAGCCACTGAGTTTGGGAGTAAGTCTTACACAGCAAGATCTAACTGATGCAATCTGAGATTATGCTGGCTGGAACCACACTGAGTAGAATGCAAATATCTAGTGGAACCTCTGTGGCTCATATTTGACCCCTCTCAGAGAAAGGATGGACTTGATTCTGAAGGCAATGGCCAGCCATCGAAGGCTCTTGATCAAGAGATTGTCCCCTTAAGCACTACCTGTCTGGAATCAGAGACTATTCTAATCAAGGTTCTTTTGGCTGCTAGAAACAGGTCCACTCAAGCCAGCTCAGGTTTAAGAAGTAGAGGGAGGAGTAGTTATTATTTGAAGGGTGCAGATCTCACAAAATCTGTGGATAGGCAATGAAACGTCTGGGCCTGCTAGAAGTCAGGAGACCGTCAGCAACAGAGGCTACTTCCCTTCTCCCTGTGCCCACAGGGCCTCCCTTCTGCACCCTTGTCTTTCTCCTTGAATGAGAGAACAGAAGGTGCCAGTCTTCAAATATTTGAATACCTTCTGTGTGCAAGGCCAGGCCTGCTTTGCTGGTCTTTACCTGTTTGCCTTTCCATCAGTTTCTTGCCCTTCCCCTCGGCTCAGCTCTGCATATAAAGACCCCTGCAGACTGTTTCCTAGGCCCTTGCCAGCTGGCATTGGTTTGGGTTCATTGGACAGGAGCATAGGACAGAAAGAGAACCAGGCCATTTCTCCCCCTTCCTCTCTTCCTCAGGTGTCTCATCCTTAGTTCCAGGTCCTGTTGCCAGCTCCAACCCTCTCTTGTCACCAACTACTGCTGGGGAAACCCAAAGCCTTTCCAGATTCAACCCAATGGTGCCAACCAAAGCAAGAGGTAACGCCTCCTCCTCCTTTTGCCCTCCATCCTTTGTGGAGGCAGCTTCCAGCTGTTGCTCATCTCTGGGTCGTCTGACGTAACCTGTTTGCTCTAGCAACACTTTCAGGGCTTTGAAATGGATTCTCTACGTTAAATCTCATTGAATCTGCTGGCATTTTCGCCTTGGACCTTACTGATGGAGCCACCATAGTGGACCATACAGGTGCATACTGTGCAAATCCAGGGCGCCTTTCACAGTGTCCCCTGTGAGCTCTGCAGTGCAGCAGTTCTGCCCCAGGTATGGGTCTAGGGGCCGGATATAGCAGTGAACACAAGGAAATCCCAGTCCGCATGGAGCTCATCTTCCGAGCTCACATTCCCCATATCGGGGGAGACAGGCAAGCTAAACAAGTACAATTTCAGTTGTTCACAAGTGCTATGAAGAAAAATAAAGCAGGAATGTGGGTGGAGCTGGGGAAGGTAGGGTGGCAATGTAAAATATGCTAGAAAATCTCTCCCGGGTAAGGACCTGAAGCAAGTAGGCAGTAAACCACTCCAATATCTGGGGCAAACATCTCTGTAGATGGAGCAGCAGTTACGAAGGTTCTGCTGTTGGAATCAATAAATAACCCAACCTCTCTCGTCTTACGTTCTGATCTCCTGCTTCTGCCTCCACTGGATGCCAGAAAGGCAAAATGTAGACCAGCTGTCACAGGCAGGAAGTGAAACAGGTCTGGTCCACGTAGGACACGGAGATGCTGAAATGAGACTGACGCCCATTAGTCTTACAGCAGGACCTAGCGACTTGTGTGTCTCACTTGGAGAAAACCAATTCTCCCTCCCACAGATGCAGAGGGGGCAGCCATGGAGGTGCACCTGTCAGATCTCTTCAAAAAAGAGCTTTTCATTCAGCTGCAGGAATGTGAAAGATAAAGGATTGGTCTCAGCTTTTGAGCTTAGATGGCGCTCTTCCCGGGCAGCCCCCTGGCAATGACTGAGCATGGCAGGGGTACTAGGATCTGGGCCGGACTCTTCTAGCAGCCAGGCAGTCTTTGTTCTTGAGCTCCCCATTGGGTTAACTGATCTTTGTCAGATCTGCTTCACAGATAGGCTGAGGCTTTCCCCACCTAAATCTACTTCCTATCCCCCTTATCTTCCCCAGACATTAGCAGTGGTGTGCTGGAAAACGGTGAACAACTGGCTCTCTGACTTATAGCCTTAGCCAATTTCTATGGTGTAAATACTTCCACGCCAACCAACTTCAACCTACCCATCTGGCATCACTGACCTCAGAGTTGGGAAGTGATGCCCGCTCCAGCGTGTCACTGGCAATTGCCCTAAATAAACCTCTTTCCCTTTTAAGGCCATCTCTGCACCCACTTTCTAAAAGACCAAACTAACAGATCTGAGAATTCTAGCTTACAAATTCTCTTCCCACATTCCATCCATCAGCACGTCATGAACTCTCTCAAACATATCCTGAACCTGCCCACTTCCTTTCTACTCACTGTTCTAGAGAGACCAGAAGGAAGGAGACCAGTTGGCTTCACCCACTTCATCCACGGTGATTGAGTAATGTTTTAAAACCTCATATCTTAACATTTCTACTAGTTTCCCATTGGCCTGAGAACAAGAACTAGACTCCCAAGACCTACAAAGTCCTACATAACCCAGCCTTCTCTGTCCTTTCCCAAGGCATCTCCTGCCATCGTCCGCCCGCCATATTTGGCCTGCCTGCAGTTTGACCCCACTCTCAGTTGCCTCTTAGCTCCCTTCTCTTTGTTCCCTTAACCTGGAATTCTCTTCCCTTCTGTTGGCTCAGCTGGCCTCCTGTTCTTCAGCTCTCTAGTCATCAGCTGTGGGAGCTGACGTCTGATCTTTTCTTATTGCCTGAGTATCTATGGATGCCAAGTAGGGCAATGTGATGAACAATGACTACATGCTACTGTTGGGTTAGGAAAATTATGGCTGTTTCTTGAAGACAAGAGATCTCATCCATGTTCTTTAGGTCGATTTCCTCAGTACCTAGAACAATGCTGGAACATAGTAGTTGCTTCAATATTTATAAGCTGAATAAATGAAGGCTGCTAAACAGGTCCAAGCACAAGCTGGTGCATGGCTAGCTGGAGCCCTACGGAAGCCCTCATCCATTCAAGTTTCCAAATGTAGCACACGTGTCCTGCATCCACTTGGCCCACCCAGAAGTACCCCAGTATCTTCAGTGGACGGCTCCTGACACATGGCCTTCATGCTATGGCCCTCCACCTCAAAGGCATCTGCACCTCTCTGCCCGTGGACTTCTCTGGCCACAGGAGCATGCTCTAATCATACAATCCAGAAGTGCTGAGAAGTTACACCCAGAGTGACCCTCACCGCCAATGAGGCAGGGCTTGGTGGTTTGATACCCCCAACTACCCCCCTCAACAGAAAACAATCCTGAGGTTTGTTCTAAGGAGTCTCTCGAGAGGTTCCCAGTAGGAGAAACCCTAGTTGCTCAGGGTAATTACCTTATTAACAGCCCTTTAATTGGGAGGTCATCCCAGACACCATAATGGAGTGGGGAGATGTGACAGAAGGAGGGAAAGCTAACTTGTACCCAAATTCGTGTCTTCGTTTGGGATCCCTCAGAGAGACCCTGAGCCAGGAAGTCAGCTAAGCTGGTCCCAGCATGAGCTGGTACACGTGGAACCCAATACGAAGCCTGGTCAATTCAAGTCTCCAGTGACACTTGGTCCCGGGATTGGTCATCACTGGGCAGAGCAGCTGTTGGTGGCGTGGACCAACCATGTCCCCCGCAGCAAAAGCAGGTGTGTTCAGGAGCTCTGGAGCGTGGAAGACCACCTTGATCCACTTAGCGCTGGCATTCTGGGCCGGAGATTGCAGGACCCACCCCCAGCCCACACGTGGAACCCTTCAGAGGCGAGCCTGGTCCCCATAGATTTATAGGTTGCAATCTCCTGCCTTGATCCTGGGCCATTCACTTCCCGCGCCCTCCCCCAACTCTGCATTCTCTACCTGCCCTCAAGTTATTGGGGCCTGGTGTGAATTTAGGGACAATAAAACCATCAAAGCGCTTGGTTCTGAGAAAAATCAGTTGGGGAGTTTGCAATAAAGGCACATCCTGCCCAGGAAGGTGTGAGACTTCAAGGCAAGCTGATGCGAGACCTCTGAAAGGGCCTTCTCCCGGGAGCCTGGCAGGGTCCATGCGTGGGATGGCTTAAGGTGCCCTCAGGCCTGGAGACAGGCAGGTGGACCTCATCAGCTGCAGCGCAGGTCCCTGTCTCTCCAGGGCTCTGGGAGAAGGTCGCTCTGTTCTCCCCGGGACATCCACTCCAGTCGTTGCTGCACTGGGATGCATTGGGACGTTGCATGCTTTCTAAAGAAGCTCCTCCACCAAGACCCTTCCACATGACGTCATCTTATGTTTCACCAGCTGGCCCTCGCTCCTCTCCAGGCTCTTCACTTACTCGGGCAAAGTCCTTGGATACAGCCAAACGTGTGTGCTGCTCACAGGGCTCGGGGATGCTGAAAACAAAGTAGGTGCCCCAAGTCACCGCCCTGGGGAAGCTTCCTTCTCTCAGCGGGGAGAGAACGGCCCCTTCCTCTCCTAGTCTGCTCTTAGGGAGTGATGAGAAGCAGAGCAGCGTGAGGGATGGAGTGGAGTGGGCACAGCAGGTGCTGCTGTTTGAGAGAGTCATCAGCTCAAATGTCACCTCCTCTGGGAGGTTTCCCAGAACCTGAATGCCAAGAGGAAGGGAGCCATGTGGGGACCTAGGGGAACCACGTTCCCAGGGCAGGGGCTTGAAACAGGTACATGCTGAGTATGACCAAGGAGAGCAATGGGACTCGTGTCTGCTTTCTTTCTCCCTGCTCCCCACACTCTACCTGCGATGTTTCCTTTGTCTAGATACCCCCTTCTCCCGGTACCTTTCACTCAGCCAAGTCCTATTCGTGGAACCTTTAGAACTTAGCTCAGATGCCACCTCTTCCCGGAAGCCCTCCCCGCCCGCCTGCTCCCCCCACCCCCACCGCCGCAGCTCCATGTATTTCCTTGAGCTGCACCACCCAGAAGCCCCTTCATAGATGGCCTCAGCTGCAGAGAGCTGCCTAGCCCAAGGTCATGTCTTTCCCTGTGGCGCCCATAGCCAGTGACATACCTGTGCAGAGGTGTAAAGGCCTGGCCAGGCCATCTCAGGACACCTCTGAAGGGTCATTCTAGCTCCAGGGCTCCCCATGGGGTTGGCCAAGGGTGCAGTGGGCAACACTGCAGCTCAGTTTCTCCCACCTTCCACCCAAGCCGGGTGTGCTTGAGGCCCAGGGTGGAAGGAAATTTCTCTCCTTGGCGTGTCTCTGCCACTTGGCTTTGAGGGCAGCTCTGGTGTGTGGGGAGAGCAATGGATTCAGGACCAGGATTTGAATCCCTAGTCCTTCCAGGTTGTGTAGACCTGGGCAAGCTCCTTATCCCCATTTTACAGCAGAGAAAACTATGGCTTAGAAGCTAAGCACTTCCTGCCCATCCCCTAGCTGTCATGAGGAGTAAGTGCTTCTGACTTTGTGAAGCACACGCAGTCTTCTCAGCAACCCTAAATCTGGAACTGAGGCTGAGCGGAAGGCGGTGCCTCCTCCCGGCGATGTGAAATTCGCATGGAGGGAGAACCTCTTTCGCGTCTTGTACATCCTAGGAATCCTCACTCAAGAGGCCTAATAAGTACTCTCCATGTGCTGAATGTGGGATAGACTGACTGTTTCGAGGAAGCTCATGAAGACAGTCAATAATCAAACCAGTAGCATGGTAAACTACCAAGGTTTAGGGTCAGGCAGATCTGGGCTTGAAGATTAGTTGTCTCCCTTCTAGCCTTGTGGCCTCAGGCATGCGACTTCTGTGAACCTTTATCCATCTATAAAATGAGGTATTCTTTCCCTAGACATCACAGTTGGGATCTCAGAGCTGGAATGCTCTTTATATCATATATATTTTGCTCAGACTGAGTGCCTTAAACAGCCATCGTTGATTTTGCCCATCAATCTGCGTGGACATGCGTGGGGGTGGGCAGACAGCTCCATGTGGCATCTGTTGGGGCAACTTGACTGAGCGTCTTAGAAGTGGCTCTTCCTCCCTACTCAAATGCCTGGAGAGTTGGTGCTGGCTGTTGGTTCCTTTCCAGGTGGGCCTCTCCTCGGGGACACTTGGGCTTCCTTACGGCATGGTTGTAGTTTCCAAGAAGGAGTGCCTGGTGGAAGCTAGATTGCCTTTTATGATCTAGTCTTGGAAAACGGGGTCGTTTCTGCTGTGTTTTATCAGCCAAGGCTGTCACAAAGGCGGGTCTGAGTTCCAGGGCCAAGGATGTGGATCCCATCTCTTGATCGGATTTGGCAAAAACGGATGAGAGAGAGTGTGGTGATCACTTTTGGAAAATAACCTGCCACTCTGCTGATGTCCTGAGTGCAGGTCAGCTGCCTGCCTCAAACATCCGCCTCTTTGCCTGGCACTTTCCCTGTCCTGGTTAGCTTTGGACTGAGCTGGCACTCTGCGCCAGCCTGGAAGCACTGGGCGTTTGTCACTCGAGGGCAACTTCAACCGCAGGCACCTGTGTTAGCTCCTTCCCGTCTTCTCGCTCATGCTTTTAGGGTCTTCAACAAAGCAGACGCTTGGAGACATTGAATTTATTAAATACATAGCTCCAGATCCTTTGACTTTTGGCTTTTAGAAGAGCTTTAAATGGGGATGCAGCGAAAGGAGGTTTGAGTAGGCAGTTAAGGCACCCCTCGGATCCTGCCTGCCATTAGGATCTCAGATATTTATGAAACAGGTACAGGTACCACGTATTCTACAAGCGTCAGGTTAAATTGGGTGCGTTATCAGGATGCATCAGCCAGATTCTCCAAAGCACTTGAATTCTTGGAAGGGGAAGTGGGGGCGGGCGGGCCAGTCTCCATGGAGCAGCCCTGGAGGTGCATTGCTTGCAGCCCCTTCAAGAAAGAACTGATTGTTTAGTCGTAGGACAGCTCATAGCTGTGGCGTCTTGGGGGGTCCATCACAGCATTCAGCTGTCACCATGGGCTTCCCAGGCAACCCCAGCTAACGGTTGAGTAGAGCGGGGTGCTAAGGCCCCGCCATTTCCGCCCAGTGTGACACTGCTCTAATGGACTGTCTGCTCTAGAGCCCCCGGCGGGCTTGCTGAGACCTTCTCAGGTCTGCATCACAATCAGATTCTCCCTTCCTGCTTCTGCTTCCTCTCCTTTATGGCGTCACCCACCCTCCCTATAAGCTGCTCTCACTCCCAACTTCCGGGTCTTCCAGGAAACAGTTACTAACACAAACCGATCCACTCTCCAAGGAGACAAGCAGAGTGCTGGGGGCACAGCACACAAGTCTGTGTGCACGCATTTCCAGTACAACACCAACAACAGCCTTATGCCCAGTCTTAGCTCTAGTCTCCCGTTCAGCCCAGCCTCCCTCCATCAGTGTCACGCCTCATTCAACTCCCACGTCAGGGCAGCCTGCTCAGGTGGCCACACTTCCCCAGGGAGGTTCCACCCCAGCTCCTCCCAAGGGATCTTTAAAACATAATTGCTGACCCAGGATGTGTTGGTGCTGACTTTATCGCGAAGCTAAATCCCAGCATTCTTCCTTCAACTCGAGAGCCAAGACTAACATAAACACCCCACTCCCCATTCGTTACCCTAATGCCATCAGCAATCTGACCAGGCCTGACCCCGTGTGGGGCCTCCTGATTTACGGCCTTACTAACAGACGCCTGGCTCAGTTCTCAGCCTCCGCATCTGGGTGCCTGGGAGGAAGGTGGTTTCAGAGAAATGACAGCCTCCCCTCCTCAGCTGGGGGACCACGGAGTTCTTCAGGGAAGAGATTTAGAAGTTGGGGGAGTTTGCCAAGTAGATGGGCAAGGACAGAAGCCAAGCTACTTATTTAGGGCAGGAACCGACATTCTCCTCTGCAGCCCCTCATTTCTGCCCTAAGTCAGCTATGCTGGGAAGAGGGAAAAGCGGCTGGAAAACCTGGGGCAGTGGCATGAGGAGCAGGCATGTGAGGTCTGACTCCCTCTCCACGATCGTGATGAGTCCTGGATCCTATTCGAGCAAGAGGAGGATAATAGGATTGTGGGCAGGACTCCCACCAAGTCAGAATATTTACATAGCCACATTTTTTTCTTTACCATAAATTTTTTATCACATATGTACAGAAAAGTGCACAAATCATAAGTATAGAGCTCGAAGAATTTTCAGAGCGAATGCACTCGTGTCCAGTTGTAATTACGCACATCATCCTTACCTGTGGAGATTGGTGTTCCTTTTAAAGATCTTTCTTCCTACATGCAGAAAATCGCACCTGGTTCATTTGACTTATTTTATAGGTTTTTCACTGCCTGATGGGAGATGAGCTGAGCATAAGGACCCAGAGCGGATTACAGCCCGGGGCCATTTGGAATGAGGCTTATTGGACATTCTAGTCAGCAATTCTGCCATCTTCTCACTGTCCTCCCTTCCCTTTTCATCTCAACCCCGTCACACATGCTGTTTGATACCACGTAAATGCTCTTAACTATGGATCTAGATAAATCCAGGTTTGAATCCCACCTCACTGCCTCTTTCTTGAGAGCGCTAAGCCCATTTTAAAATTCAGAAAACTGAGTTTCATAGTTGCATCTACCTGAGTTAATTTCCACAGTGCAGGACACCAAGCCAGATGACCACGTGGCCAGCCTGGGTGGCCTGCTGTCTTGGGGTTTGCTGTGAGATTTGGGTGAAAGTTATTTGCAAGGGGTCTCAGGATTCACCAAATAGGGAAGCAAGGAAGTGGGAGCAGGAAGGCAAGAAAGCATGTGAGGCCTTTGGATCAAGCCCGGTCCCAGAGGGCAGCTGGCTCAATTCTACAGGCCAGTTCTGGAGATTGCATCAATCACCATTGAAGTCAGCTTCATGGTGGCAAGGAAGCTGGAGTATTTATACCCCTGCAGCCAGTCCTGGGTTAAGGCATTTCTAGTTTCCCACGCATGCACACAAAGTAGACTGAGGTCTGTCTGTCAGTGGTAAGACACAGGTGCTGGCTGGTAGGAAAGTGCTTCAGGAGCCAGTGGGTGTGAAAATGGCCAAGAGACCCCAGGGGATGTCGACAGCACCGAAATCTGCCTCACCCAGACTAGACCATGCTACAGGGATTGCGAGCATTTCCAAGATGCTAGATAATTCCTGTTACAGTTCATGAAGAGGCCGCTCCAGGGTTGAGAGTCCAGGTCCTCACATCCTCGCCAGCCTTTTGAGCCATGGATGAGTTTCACCCTCTTGCATATGGCTTTCATTGCACAGAGAACCACAGCCAAAGAACTACGTTCCGATGAAAATTAAGAACCAGGAATATTCTCACTGCAAAACTTACTACGCACTTAACATTTTCACTCTCCATTGTTGGCAGGGATGACAGGTGTGGAATTGACGGCAATGGCAGCAGCAAGAGCAGCATCAATGAGAACCTGAGAGAAGCATGAATGGCAGAGTGAGGATCCCTATGACGGCAGCAATAGTGGCAAGATCAGAAAGGACAGCTGTACTGGGAGCATCATGGAGAGAGTCTCCTAGGAATAGGTCAGGCAGGAGAACCACAACAAACATTGAAAAGGCTCCAAATATGAAGGAGCCACCCCAGGGCAGAGGGCCCCAGTGGTGGACAGGACCGTACACATCATTCTAGGTACCAGAAACTGTCAATCCTCATTAAAGTGGAACATAGGCCGAGAGGTAGGCTGATGGTCGGATACGAGTGGGTGTGCTGATTTGCTTTGCCTCTATAGTCCACTGCGAACATTCTCCACCCTGTTCCACGCTCTCAGAGGATCAGCTGTTTGTAGTCACCCGGAAGGTAGAGGGCAAAAGGACCGGTTGATGTAATCCATGACAGTTACCCTCAGGTGACAGGACAGAGGTGGGGGTATTTAGTCTTCTTCCTCCAGCCAGTGGCTGCATCCCTTTGGCACATCAGCTTCCTTGGCTACAGCCCACGATCAGGACCCATGAGCACTGGTTATGTCCTCTGCCCTTTCAGTTCTGCGAGAGGGAGTGCTGTAATGAATTCCTGGGATTCTAGCAGAGGAATGCCATCTTTCGTTGGCTCCCTCAGCCCTGCCCACACCTGTGAGTAGTCATCCAACATAGATTCCATCTTCAGTGAGGACCCTAAAGGGGAGAAAGCGTATCTAGATTCCAGGATTCAACGCATATAGTATGCAGGCTGGTAAGAGAAGGGCACAACATGAGCCGACCCCTGCGACAGCTAGTCAGCTCGTAGGCCAGCAGACTTCCTGATGAAGGACAGGACATCACTGCAAGAAGTGACTGGAACTCAGAGGACCCTTCTTTCAGATTAACCAGGATGAAAGCTTTGGTACACAGGAACACCATTCAGAAATCTGGGATACCCTAAGGAGACAGACAATTCCATCCATTAGAGAAGTGCAGGGACCCCTTTAAGGAGGGATTTATCCTCTTTAGGAGGTGGTAGTCTCAGGGAAGAGCTGACCCTCTGGTGAGGAGTTCCCATGCACGCCCCTTTGCAAAGGCTAGTTGATCTCTTTGATCCCAGTGATCCACTGAGAAGAGCTCTGGGCAGAAAGCCAGAGGAGCACTTGACTTAGAGCAGAGTATTTCCAGGCCCACTTTTGACCATTCCTGGGCCCCACAGGACAGGAGGAGAGTCCCTAGGTTCTGCAGAGGAGCCTGACATCATTTCTGAAGTCGAAGGTACCCCTAGCAAGGCTCCACTCCGGGGAACTTGGTTTTGTGGTCTCAGGAATATTCCAGCAGAGCTTGCTCCACTGCACTGAATGGAGGGTTGGCCAGAGTCTGAAGTCCTTGTACCCTCTACCTCCTCGCATTAGAACACAGAAATCAAAGCCTATCATCCTTAAAGTGAGGACTGTCTATCCCTCCACTTGTGGAGAATTCTACCATCCCTATAAGAATTCTTGAGACCACGGAATTCCAAATGGTGCTGACCACTCAACGTTTCATTGTCTAAATCCATTCTCCTCGGCGACAGCCAAGAAATTGCCAGTGAGGAACACATTCTACCTGACACTAAAGAGGCCCGAGTCAGTGCCAGATCCTTAAACTGCAAAGTGAGTGCAGGTTGAAAGGGATGTTTCTGCTCTTGTCATTATCACTCACTTGCAAGGGTACACAAGGTACCCTCGTCCATCTATACATACAACTATAAGCAAATCATACAGCTATAAGCAAAGGGAGGCTAAAATGGATACCCTCTGAGCTGCATTCTATCGCTATGTCTATGGCTTCAGATGGTTGGTCATATTTATCCACTTTTGGGTTCCTTGGCTTCAGGCATGGTTGACTCTTGGTCACGGGCTGTTCCGTCTGTTCCTCCAACAGTTAATTCTCATTCTCCTTCACCCACCTGCACGGCAATAGTGAGTATGCACTCCATTCTACCTCCTATGAAGCCCCTAGTTTTACTTTGAAATATGTATTATTTGCGTTTCCTATAACATTACAGTATTTTCATTGAAGAATAGAAGGAAGTCAATTCATAAATGACTTGATGGCACATTTACTGTACACACATACCCAGTAAGAAGCTCATTAAATGTTAATTAGGGAAATGGTATTTGAAATGCTTATTTTGTTCCAAAGTCCTTGGTAGATTATCACAGACTTTAAAGGGTTTTAATGATATATGGGGAAATTGGCTGGGGTTTTGGCTTGGCTGGGAATGTGTTGTTTTTCAATTTAAAATATTGGATGATAGTTCTGGTTAGGAGCCTGCATGCCAACGCTTTCAGAAATTGGTTAGAATTGGACGATGTGCCTGTAAATTTAAACACACTTGACACATATAGAAACCACATTGAAGTAATTTTACATACCATCACCTTTCTCTTCATCATAGGCTTTGCCCCTAACTGTGGATCAGAAGAGGATCATTCAAGCCTGAGAAACCTCCTTGGTCCGAGGGCTGTTGAAGTGAGGATCGTTTTGTTAGCTGTTCTCTTGGGTGCTCAGTGAGAAAAGTCTGACTTCTTGAAGGCCGGTGAACAGAACCCATGTACATAGTCTCTAGGATTTGACGCTGCTGCCTGGGGGTGGAGGGGACTTTCCTGGGTAACGTCAGAACTAGGTGCCCATGGGAAGGGTAACCCTCCCAGTGAAGAACCAAGCCGGGATGCTAGGAACTCAGTTCTCTTGGCACCTAGGAGCCATTCCTGTTTCCTAGACATTAACTAGAGTCCTGTACAATGCTTCCTTTCCTTTGTGGGTTCAGTGAGCTTGGCGGGCTTCTGTTTGTGCATGAAGCAGCTGGGGCAAGAATTTCCAGGTCCACTCTGGAAATTCTGGGACACAGACCTACATCTAAGAGAACATGGGTAGCAGTGAAGAGAGCAGATTCTAAAGATATTGAGCAGAACCGGGTTTAAAGAGGAGCAATTTGCTCTCTCTGGGATCTAGAGCTCAGGACTAGAGGCTTTAGTACTTGGAGGAGTGAGTTCCCATCTCTAAAGGTAAGAAGGAGTGTGAGAAGTATATTGACATGTCTGTCCTTGCAGAGATATTCACAGCCAAGGATCCCGGACCTAAACAAATCAGAGTCTCCATGGCTATAATTTGGAGGCTGAGAACTGTCACTTTCACATTTCTTTGAGCCAGTTGTCCAAGGAAACTCAAAGGGCACTTCTCGGAAAAACGGTATGACTCCCTTATTTCTTTATAGAAAGGTCTCAAGAGCCAAATGTGTGAACTGAGCCCTTGGTCTGACTAGGATCTCCACCAGGAGTACCCATGGAAGGGCACCAAGTGGTGGTCTGCGTACTCATAGGACTTGCATATAAGCAGATACAGAGGCAATATTCATATGAAAGCGCCAATGTAGAGAATCTCCTTCCATAATCACGTCTTCACAGGTTTATAGTCTTCGATTCTCAGATCCATTGTTCAGCCTGTTCCCAACAAGAGGAGCAAAATGTCTCTTGACCCTCCATCACACCATGGAACCAACTCGCTGAGTTACTAAGTGATGATTCCAGTCTAACTTCATGCTCACTGACTGGCTCCACCCACCCTTACCTGATCCATTCGGGCTCTGCTATCCACATAATGCTTTGCTAGAACTCGAGAGCTCTGCCGAGATATTTTATGCCACTTCACGTTGTGTGGCCGAGTCCTTTTGCCCCTTCCCCACAGCGTGACTTCATAGCTGAGTTGACACCTCTCTAGAGAAGGAGTTTTGGAGGAATTTCCTTGACAACTTAGGCCGCAAAGTTAAATACCAACCACAATTCTCGGACCCTGGCAACTGCTACAATGGGGTCCTGTGGGATTTCATATGTAGAATCCAGAATCTCAATGGATCGGTCAATGCTCCCAGAAGACAAGTTTCACAATGGACAGATTTTCTCAGCAACACCAAGACTCCAAGGATGCAGACAAGGGAAATTGCCCAATCCAGAGAGGGAGGTGTACAGAAGAGAGTTGACACAGCAGGCCTGAGACAGCTCTCCTGAGAAGGGCCAGCTCGCGAGGCCGACCACCGGCTGCCGTTTGGGAACTTGGAGTTTGGGAGAATGCCTCCCATTCCCTGATTGGGCACAGTGAGCCATTCTTAACTGTTTGTGCAAACACTGCGGTGTATCCTGAACACATGTTTTTCTTTGGGAAGTCTGGAATTTGGGTATGTGCTAAGCAGAAGGTAGCTATGTGAGCAGACCCCAATAAAAATCCTAGGCACTGAGTCTCTAAAGAGCTTCCCTGGTGGAACTCATCTCACCCTTGTTGTCACAACTTATTGACAGGGGAATTAGGCCCATCCTGCCTGACTCCACTGCGAGAGGACGTTCGGAAGCTTGTACCTCGTTTCCTCCAGACTTTGACCTATGCGCCTTTTCTCTTTGCCGATTATGCTCTGTATCCTTTTGTTGTTGTAAATAGCCACGAGTACAACTATATGCAGAGTCACATGAGCATCCTAGTAAGTCACTGCAACCGGGTGTGGTCCTGGGGACTCCCAACAGAAAGGTACCTGATTTTGACCCAGAAAAAGGGGAATGTTTCAATCTTCAAGGACCACATGAGTTTGGACAAGTGTATATGATGTGAAGACACCAGTGTCCATTTCCAAAATGAAGTGAGATTTGCTACTATTACTTTTTTTAAGGGCAAGCATGTTTCCCCCATACTCCCTTCGTCCAAGATGCTTGCCAGCACATCCTTGCCAACGCTGGATTTGACCACAACGACAGTAATGTGTCTCAAGTTTTCCTTATGTGAAAACATGCATTTCCCTATTTGCCAGTGTTGGCTGTCCATTTGCACTCTTTTGAAAATCCCTTGTCCGTATCATTTGCACATTTCTCTTCTCTCATGCTCTTAATACCATTAGGATGCCCCAAAATGTACAATTTGCCCCTCCTTTATGCTCATTGTGTAGAAGGTGAGGTGCTTAACCAGCACTGAAGGCTACCAGGTTATTTAATACAACATTCTTGTAGACAAACACTAGTTCTCTGCCCGTCATTAGCTGCTCTGACCTTAGAGGTTCAACTTGTTGCAAAAATTCTTTAGTGATGGACTGGCTTGGAAACATGTGATGAGGGGCAAATAAGTGTATCCCAACTCTCCAAATTTGAGAGTAAGAATTCTAAGTCACTGTTAGTCAGAATTGCCCCTAGCATGACATTACCACTAGTTATATGCATTAAGTACATGTACAATTGTCTTCTTAGGGTTTCCCTCTGACAGGGAAGCTCAAAGCTTTTACGTTGAAATGTGTTGGTGTTATTTCCATTTACTATAACATTATTTACAGTATTTTTATTGCAGTATAGAAGTCAATTCATAACTGACTTGGTCTTTTGCACCATTGTTTACTGCATACCCACTGAGTAGCTCATTAAGTGTTAATTAACTAGGGAGTGACATAGGGGAAAGATCAAGGCATGGAAGTCTTATGAATTGGCTAAGGTCAAAGTTACCAATTGGGTTACATTATCTAGGAGATAAAACCTTTAGAAAAAAGCTCAAATAGAGGGCAACATTTTGCTCTGGTTTTTCTGCCTAGGGTGGCATACTGAATGACAGTCCTGCCTATTGCAATGGTCACACTCAAAGATCTAGTGTAGATCTTCAAGTTCACCCAGTTTTCAAGTGAATTGTGTTGGGTTTGAGGCCAAAGACCCCAAGTGCTTTAGAATCTGAGTCTTTCCTTCTTTCTCACACCACCTCAGATCATGAGGTCAGTTGACCGTCCCATTAGCCAGAGTCATGCCAAAGAATTTCACCATTCCCAGATGGCACCTCGTAGCATCAATCCCCAGAGAGTGGGCAAGACAGGCAAATGCCCATCTAGTGGGCAGTTCAGTTCCAGACCTGGGCTAGACAGCACAACCTCAAGACTGTAAATGGCTGAGCAGAAACTAAGATCCACACCTTTATCATCCATCGTAATTCCCTTTATATGAGGCTGGAGACCAATCGCATCGAGTGGTCATCAAGCCTAGGGCTGAAGACTGACACCAATGCAAGTGAAGCAGGCATGACTTTGGGAAACCTTGAGCAAATCGCTGGCTAGTGTCTGAGTCTTTGAGTGGCATTGTTTTGCTTTGCGAGTTCTTTGTACAGTTTTGATACCAGTCCTTTATCAGACATAATTGGCAAGTGTTCTCCCCCAGAACGTGGCTTTTCATTCTTGTTGTCTTTCAAAGAACAGTTCTTAATTTTGATGACGTGCAATCTTGTTTTATGAATTACGTGTCTGATCACTTACCTAAGAAATCTTTACCTCACATGTGGTGATGGATTGTAATTAGTCTTTGGGTGGTGAACATGATGTAACCTATACAGGAAATGAAATATGATGTACACCTGAAATTTATATAATGTTATAAACCAACGTTACTGCAATAAAAAAAGTCTTTGCCTCATCCAAGATCAAAGATGTCTGATGTTTTCTAGAAGTTCTATGGTTTGATACTTAGGTCTCTGATCCATTTGGAGTTAATTTTTATATATAAAGTATAGATCAAGGTTCTTTTGCGTGTGGGCATTCAATTGTTCCAGCAACACTTGTTGAAAAGACTATCCTTCTCTATTGAGTTAGCTTCGCTCCCTTGTTTAAAAACAATTCTCTTGACCTCCATTGTGTGTCTATTTCTAGACTCTGTCCCATTGATCTATTTCTTTTTCTTGAAGCCAATACTAGACTTCTTTGACTATACTAGATTTATAGTTAGGTATATAAACATTTAGAATTGTTACGTCTTCTCAATAAATTAATCTTTTATCATTATGGAAGGATTTTCTTTACACCTGGTAATATTTCTTGCTCTGAAATCTGCTTTGATACAGCCACTCCAGGATAATAAACTGGGGGAGGGCGGGTTGTAGGGGTCACTTTATTTCCCCTCTTAGGGATCACAGTCTGTACTCTTGATAACAAGTGTCTGAAAATTCTTGCTTTATCCAGCTTTTGTTTCAGGTGGGAGGATAAATCTGGCCTCTCTTACTCCATTGTTGCCAGGAGAAGTTTAAATGTGTCTTTTAACTTAGGAATATTTTCTGAAAAATCCTTCATGGAGGTCGCCCCCAGTCATTAAGAATATTTCTAGTCTGCTAACTATAGTCATTAAGCTGTACCTTAGATCTCAAAAATGTATTCATCCTGTGTAACTGAAACTTTGTTCTTTCACCAACTTCTTACCAACGTTAATTCTTTCTACTGCCACTTCTGTGTTACATAGTTGCTTGGATAAATACAAAGTGGCCAGATGAGGATTCTGGTGTGGATTTGTCACATAACTCTTCGACTCCCAGATTGTCAAGGATAAAATTAAGAACTCCCTGGAGTTGTGTAGGTCTCGGAGACAGTTCAGATCTCCAAGGTGGGCTCATAGACACAGCTTTGCATTAACATGGTCTTTGGTGCTTTTAGTTCAAGCATCAAACTGTCAGACAACACTAGGTCCCACAGATCCAAGACCTGTGCCACCAGAAGGACTCCTGTCATCAGTGGCCCCTCAATCCGGTGTCTACATACTGTTTCCCCAGGTTCTTGGGGAAAGAACCCAGACCTCCAAAAAAGTCCTGATGATACCCAGCTCAAAACCTCAGACTCCCTACTCCCTTGGCCTAGAAGCTCTTACTGCCTGAGCAAACACTATCAGCTGTGGCTTGGAACTCTATCAAAAAGGGAAAAAAGTGACTTAAGGAGAGCGGTTAGTAAAAGGGGGGCTGTCATCTTACTTTCTCTAATAGTTGAGCACTAAATGTTTGTTTTCCCTGCTTTAAACCTTAAGTCTTAAATAAGGTCAGTGGCATAGAACACTCAGTCAACAAATAGAGTTGCTACAATATTACTTTAGATCATAACACTGGTCGGAAGCTCCTGGTGGCTTTGCCTCAAGAGGTCATTCTAGTCTTTTCAGACATTGTGTGTGTTGAAACGGCTTCTACTGAGATCTCTGCTGGCTGATCATGAGTTCTGATAAGAGAAACACCTTTTCCTCAAGGGAAACAGCTATATGGAAACAGTATCACGCAAGAGACTTATGAGAAATGAAGTCTCACCAGCAATGTCAGCCGCAAGTGTCCACTGCTTTCAGGTTTAAGAAAATTTAGAATTTCAGTGAAGTCGATAGATGCCATGGAATTGAGAAGCGGAGCAAAAGCTAATGGCAAACTCGAGTCTGTGGACACAGTAACCAGGATCAGAGCTCGGAGGCAATTTGGGAGAAGGCTCTAGATCCATCTGAGGAAACATCTGAGTTCAAGTTAGGAGTCCCAGTGGCTCACCCACAGAGAACGTATCAAGACCTGCCTTCGAATCTGCGAGCTTGTCACTAACGCTGCTGTCATTCCTGTACATTCTGAACAAACGTTTTTTGAATGAGTTCTTAACAGTGCCCCCAAATGGTGACAACCTGAATTTCTAGTCGAGTGTGGGAATGACACTACCCGACACAGGCAGTATTAGAGAGCCTCAACAAGGCTCACTGAGACCTTGGGCTGAGGGATCTACAGCTACATATGGGCACTGGGAAGTGACAATGCCATATTTCACATGGTCCTACCGAGAGTGAAATATTTTTCATTCAAAGAGTTTTCTTGGAAGATACCATTATGTGCTAGAGAATAGAGCTGGAGTTCTATAAGGAGTCGTATCCACCCACAGCCTGGCCCTGTTCACACAGGTGCTCAGTCTCGGGACCTCAGACATTTACTCCTGGAGAGGCAAAGACCCTCTTCAGTTCCAGACTCGGGATACAGAGACTAACCATAAGACTTTCCAATCCCAGTAAACTCTCACCCCTCAGAGGACATATCATGAATTACACACACCAAAGGTCCAGGCAATCATTTTATCTAACACTGAACCTCGGGCTGAAAACAATGCTTGTATGGCTGATGCAACCTCGAGAAATCTCCATGCTGGTCACGAAAGCCATTATATTGGACCACATTCCATTCAATTGGTTCAGGATGATTGAGTCATTCACAAGATAGCACGTTAAGAAGTCATTCAAGGAGACGGAAGATTTCCATAAAAGGGAGAAACTACATGACTAGCAAGACTCATCTTGGTAAGATCGTTACAAAAAATTTTAATAAGTTCAGTTCCTGGCCAGAAGACAGCATCAATATTGTAAAGACAAGAATACATGCCAACATCCTTCCCCAAGTGCTCAGATGGTACCTATGGCTTCCCGCTTATTCCAGGCTGGCTCCTGGGTTTGCCTGTTCTGCCCACCTCTGCTGTGCTCCTCCACTTTAAGTAGGATGGCTAGTAAGTCTAAGGCTAACGGCAAATCACAATTTAAGCAGAGTTGAGGATTAAAGCTCACATGGTAATTTGGAGAAGAGTCTCAGAACCATGCGTGTTGGATGAGAAGCCCAGTGGCCACAAAGAGCATCCATAGTGATCCAACATGGCTCTTTAGTAAGCAGACACTGACTCTGGGATTAAAAACAACTTCACAGAGTGATTCAGAGGAAGATTTTCTAGCCCTGGGCTAACAAAACCACATTTTCTGAATGAATACTCAAGAGTTGAGGTTGGCTATGTGTCCAAAAATGATTGAGCCTGAACAAGTCAAGGGACCTGCATTTGAGAGCTAATTTAAGGCATGAACTGTTGGTCTCCAACAACGAGAAAAATCAAACCACTTTCCAGGGGAGTTGGATCCACAGAGCTACCACGAAGTGAGTTTAGCATGTTAAGCTTAGAACTTGGGTCTGTCAAGGTGTACATCCTCAACCTCATGGGGCTATTAAAAGCCTAAGATGACCAAGCCAGGCAAGATGCCCAACAGATGGTCACCACGATGCTGGAGACCATGGGGCAGCTGGGTACTGTCTGTGCTGAATAGGCACTGTGTGTGAATAGAGTAGGACCTTTGGCATACAGGGTACTAGATTAGCATCTCCACAAACTCATGGAGCTGCCAGGAGGCCAGCAGTGTGTGCACAGCTTCATGAATTTGGACCACTACAGCTGTGGTCCTGGGGCACGGAGGCAGCATCTCACTCAGTATAGGGGCCTCTCGGCCAACCTGGATGGCTAGGCCACTATGCACCATAGTGCTGGAGGCTGCAGGGCACCTGGCTGCCTCTTGGCACTATGTCTACCAGGCACAGTTAGCTGCAGATCCTTAGGATGCAGATATTTGCAAACTCATAGGGCTGTTTGGAATGCAGTAGGCACCAAGGATGAAACCCTTGTCCCTGACTCTGGGCTTCATGCTGGGAATGCCACTGAGGGACAATGCCCTTCAGGCAATGATGTAACCAAAAAGGAGAAGACCTGGTCCCTTCCTTCTGCTGGTGAAGGCCACGCTCTGGCTTGAGCCCTGCCTCACTACCTGCTCTGAGCACAGGAATAAATCAACCTGGGCCACGATCTGAGATGAGCTCTCCCTTGAAGTACCGAGGCAAAGGCAAGAAAATAGAATGACTCCAAGAGAGCAGTTGAAATCTAATGCTTTCCTCTAGATGGCTGATTTTTTAAATAAATGCATATTTGTATTTTGACTTTTTAGGAAAATCAGACTTCAAGCTCACAGCTTGTTTTCTGAACTCACAAGGAGTTAGTTATTCTTGCAGACGGTCACTTCTTGTGCACCAGTGAATACGTGACAATTGTCTCAGGAGCTGGAGCAGATTTGGGTTTGGCAAGAAGTTGCTTGGTGGAATTTGATTCAATAGGTCACAACTTGGCCTTCAGAGAAGTTGTCAGTATGTTGATGAACAAGGACTTCTGGAGGGCTCGCAGTCCCCCTGGGAAAGACACCACGATCACATGTTGTCTCCTTATACCACTTAGACTAGGGTTTCAGAAGATGCCATGAAGGCCAGGGGATCAAGAAAAGAAACAGACAATTGGGCAAACTGTAGGTCAATACAACCAGATCAGGGTCAAAATTCTAAGGCTCTAGGTCCACTAAATAAGCTCATAGATCTGCATTGAGGGGAACAGATGCCCAAAGCTCCCCAAATAAAACAATGAACCAACACGACTTTTGAATAAGAAGGAATTTAACCCTAGATCCTTTGAACTTCCATTTAACACCTATCCCAGAGTAGCTACGAATAGCCATAAAACATTACCTTTTTGGAAGGAGGCCACTTTGACCTATTTGGAAAGTAGGAGTCATTTCAAGGTGTTTTTACCCATGTCCAACCCTAGAATCGTCCTGTACACTTGAGTTAAATTAGTGTTTGTAGGCTAAGTTTTGGGGCAATTACGAACATTGTAGGCAGAAACCAGAACCACAAGGTCATCACCTCCTCCTGCCTACGCCTCTCCAGTTTACATTTGTTATAATTCTTTGACTACGTGAGGCAGCCAACAAGGCCATTTTAGGTAATTCTTGATCCTGGAGTAGGACGAACCAGTCCATATTGCTCAAGAAGTTGCCCCCACAACATCGGGAAACCAGGCTGGTCATGACACATGCACGCAGAATGTCTGGTTCGCATGCAGAATGTTTTAAAGGACTTTTATATAACTCTTATAGGAAAAATATGACCACTTCCTTGAGTAGTATGTTTTCTGTAACAGTATGTTATATTCTTAATCAACTCACTAATACAAGCTACCTGTGGCTATTGGATTAAGTTTCCAGCTTTCAACAACTAGAGTCTACAGCTGTATTCCTGTGCGCTATGGGTAGCTAAAACATTACCTGGGGATCTAGTAACCAAGGAGTGTGAGTTGGGGTGGCCCATCACCATCTCTCCCAGCCCCACATACTTAGGTTTTGCTAGGCTGGAGGTCTTGGTTCCGGGATGGGGATAGGAGATCCTTCCACCATGATACGTAGTAAGGGTATTTGACTTCCGATTCATGGTGACCAGGTAGCAATGACTGGGCTCCTCCTGCCGGTAGACTAGCAGACAGAAACAGGAATTCTACCTGCAGGGGCAACTGAAGCGTGTTATGAGGCATGCGAGTTATTGCTACATAATGAGGGCATGGAAGAGGGTTATCTGGAATTTGTGGATGTCACTGGGTACCAGCAGCAGCAACTCAGTCTGACGAAGGCAAGACAATCTGATTCCTCAAAGATGAAGGCCTAGGTCACTCCACCATGCAAGTACCGGCAAAAGGCGAGTGGGGTGAATATCAATCAGTCTCGCCTCCAGCAGCAGAGACAGCAGCTGGTTGCTTTCACTAGCTTTCTGATTTATACCTTTCTCAGTGATGAAGCCCCTTCTGTCACTGTAACTCAAAGTGGAAGCTGATCACAATGTGGAATGTGAGAAGGTGAGCAGTCCAAGGGGTGGACTGTAGCAGACTTTTCAGGGGACCTCTGTTGCGTTCCCCTTGGCTCACGCTCTGTCAGTGGACGTTGGAACTATTAATTACAGCTGACCTGAAATCAGTGTGCTGATTCTCTCTTTCCCTCAAAGGTGTGAGAAGTGCTCAGTCAGTGCACAGGGCAGCCTAGAAACTTGGAGTTAAGATGCCTGGAAAATCTTAAGCTAATAGATGACTGCCCAAGCCTCCTGTCCTCAGAGGGTCAATCTGAGGTAGATTCTACATCATGACAGAGCAACCCCTCAGCATGTGCCCCAGTTGCCCACAGTTTTAACCATCCCACTGTTACATTTTCACTTTTCCTTTTTCGTTCCCTGTCACTTTCTTCACCCTTGCTCTTGGCTCCTTGGAATCAGATTTCAAACAAACCACCTGCCCGAGTCCTTACTTTCAGAGGAATACAAGTTACGGCAGAGGAGGAGGAGAAAGGGTGGTCAAAGACTTTCCAGACATTTCCTCACACTATAGGTAATTTAAAAAACGTGGATATGGATACCACATTCCCAGTACATAAATGATTAGAAGAAACCACATCACTGGAGTTATCATAGCGCCACATATGAAAACACTGGAGCTGCCCATCACTAACCCTGTTCCCTTCTTCAAGGGGAGATCCGACTTCCTGAGGCCAGCAAGCGATCCGGAGGTATGGAGATGACCAAGGTGGAGGTCCTCTCTGAAAACCGAAACAGTCCTTTGGTCCCACCACCTCAATGGGCCTGAGAAATACACCTGAAGTTTTATCTTTCTCAAGAGATTCCTTCAATTCCTTCCAAGTATAGGATAGTTCAGAACATGGAGGATACAGAGGTTATGATATATTCATCAAGTCTGAAGTCCAACAGCCTCGTAAGATGGAAGGGGCTTGGGTTGCACATCTGCTAGGAAGCAAGGAAGGACTTGTGCTGAGCTGCAGAATGCATCCAGTGACTGAGTGAGGTGGGAGTAGAGAGCTCCGTCATCTTGGTCTGATGTAGCATACCCTGACAATTCTTGCTCCAGGGCTCCCTGGCAGGTTGGCCAAGGCTTTGTCAGGCCTGTATTGCAGTTTGACTCCTCCCTTATCCCAGTCCTGCTTCTTCTCCCTTTTCTCAAGGGTTGATCTCTAATCACGTGATGGTACCGCCCATCAGAAATCTTGGCTTCTCCTTTACAAACTTGCCCTGAACGGCAGCAAGTAGCCCAAGGGCATGGAGATGATTCCGCTGTGGGGTTCCTCCCGAAAACAAGTGCTCTTGGACTCATCAGCTTCTTAAGTACCTGGAATTTGGCTTTGCTTTCCCAGTTTTTCAGGTTCCTGCAAAGGCTGAGACTGCTCTGCACATGGAGACTCCACAGGGTCGGCTGGAAGCCCCAACCAAGGCCCCACTCTCCAATCGCCCCTCAGAAGACAGCCAGGAAGGGAAAACCCGGGCATTGCCACAAGTCCTGATTGCTTGCCTGCTATGGACACTGGCCTAAGCCTAGCTGTGCCTTGGGTTTTGAGGAGAGGGTCCCTCGTTTGACGTAAAACCAGCAGGGTCACCAGTGGTGGACAGGTTTCAGCGGAGCTTCCAGACTAAGAGACTAGAAGGGAGGACTTGGCCACCACTTCCAAAAAGATCGGCCATGGAAACCCTGTGAAGAGGAATGGAGCAATGTCTGATACAGCGCCAGAAGGTGAGAGGATGGCGCCAAGAGACCGGGCAGGGCTCCGCTCTGCTGACCACAGGGTCGGTAAGAGTCAGAATTGACTCAACAGCACTCACAAAAAATATCTTTTGGGTAATTTCAGTTTCACGGGATGATGTTTAACCTTACGTGAGGGAGTTATTCTAGCATGTGTGCATTTTCTCTGCCACAATTGTCTCGTGAATCCATTGGTACTCATGCAGGCATTAACCAGTATGAATTCAAAGTTATTCTAGGACACCCAAGAGACCAGAGCATATCGTGCCACGTGGCTTCAGCACAGGCCCCAGAGACCTTTTCCTTCCTGGATCTACTTCATGGAACAAGCACAAGGAAACAAGAGTTTGACAATGATTAAGACTTCCTATTTATGGTTGAAAAGCTCACAGCACCCACAGAGCTAAGTTCTCTGTGGAAACTCATAGGATGACTGTCTTTGGTTTGCCTAGACTTCCCTAATCAGATTGCACAAGTGGGCACACATGCACACACACTCGTGTTGCACCCACATCCTTCACACAAGTCACTCGGTAGAAAACAGGGGCCCCTAATCAGAAGGGGAGAAGATCTCTTAAACCCAAGGGGATACCAGCCAAGGTTCCTCTCAGGAGCCATGTGTTGACCCTGATTCTTCATGTTCTGAATAAATTCAAGAGTCGATGCAAGCAAGAATTCACCAACAAAGCCTGCAGTCCTTGAAAGTCAAGCCACACTTCTTTGCATAGTTCTCTTTCTGTCTGGTTTTGAACTTGTAGCAATGGAAACGCCCTTTATATGGAAGATTCAAAGGTAAGGGATGGTAGAAAGCCTTGAAGGAGACTCAGGGGTCTCTAGATTCAGGCACCATACTGCTCCACAGTAGTCCCTCCTTATCCGTTGGGATAAGAGTCTCCTTATCCAAGACCCTCAGCAGATGCCTGAAACCGCGGATAGTACTGAACCCTATATATGCTGCATTTTTTCCTATGTATCCATATGATGAAGTTTAGTTTATAAATTAGTAAGAGATTAACTGAAATAGAACAAATATACTGCAATAAAAGTTACTGTAGATCTTAGCATCCCCAGCATACAATTTCTCTTTCCTTAAGTCAAGAACTTTGAACTTTTCACTTAGAGGAAGCATTTTATGGCTTCTCTCTGGCTTATCCAAATTGTCAGCATCACTTCTCTTGTGCTTGGGGGCCATCATGAAGTAAAATAAGGGTTACTGGAACACAAGCACTGTGATACTGTGACAGTTGATCTGATAACCAAGAAGGCTAAGTGACTAATGGGCGGGGAGCGTATGCAGCGTGGAGATGCTGGATAAAGGGATGATTCAGTCCTAGGTGGATTTCGTCATGTTACTGAGAATGGCATGCAGTTTAACACTTATGGATTATTACTGGAGTTTTCCATAGATTTTTGGACCCTGGTTGATCACGTGTAACTAAAACCATGCAAAGTGACACCGTGGATCAGGGAGACTACCGTACTCCTTTCCAACACATAAACTAGTCTAGCTGAGTTACTAAGGGTCTCATCTATTTAGTCTTGCCTCGATTGTCTATCAAGTTGGGGCGCCACCAATGCCATGAGAAGTTTTCACCAATAACTTGAACTCACGAGGTCGTGCCTATGTTGCTCAGATATGACCATAAAGGTATTCCTTTTTAGATTGCTGAGAAGTTATTCAAAGTCTTCAAGCCTCAGTTTCAATGTTTTGGCTCTACTATGTTGAAAACCCAAGAATCACAGTAAAACATTTCCATTCTACTTTGGTTTCTGAGACTGTGATGAACAGAACAGACTTACAGCCACCAGAAGATGTCTCAATATGAAGCTTTCCTTGCTATCTTAAGGATTTCCATTAACTAAAGGGATCATTCCAGTGGGGAAAAGGAATGGGCCCTGGAGGCGGTCAAACTCGGGCACGAATTCTGGTTCCTCCACATGTATCAGGGGACATTCTTACAGGTTCTAAGCCCTAGCCTCAATTCCTAATACTGAAAATGGAATTTTTTCATGCCAGCCATCTTACAGCTTGGGGAAAAGCATGAGAGCCATCTAGAACAAACCTATAGTAAGTGTCTAATACATCTATGGATAGAACAGAAGAATTCTAAGATTTTGCTGGAATTGAGAACATAACTGGATTTTGGATGTTAGTCTACGTCCAGTGACAGCATGAACAGGATTACGTCTAGTCTTTCAAAACAGCTTCAGTATTGTGAAGACCAGATAACTTAGTCCACATCGTCATTACCTACCAAAAGGGATTGTTTTCCTTGGGAGCAGCAGTACCAGCCTGGAGCCCAGGTTAATTTGGGCCAATTCTGAGGTACGTGGCCTTGTCCAATTCCTGCCTCAATTGGGAACTGCAGGTAGGGTCAGATTGGCTCTGCGTGTTAACACTCATCGTGAATGTCCTGATGTCAAATGCCAGAAAGTCATCAAGGGGAAAGAAGAGGTTGCCCTGAAAGCAGAATTTACCTGCCACCTCAAGAAAACCTGTGTATTTTGGAGCCCAGCTATTTGGCAAACCCTCTTCTGAAACTAGTTGAGGCCCCAACTTCTTGTCAAGTCTTACCTACAAGAGACTGAGACGGGCAGAAGTCTCTAGTGCATGGTCTTTGGATAGCCCACGAATGTTCTCATCTGGAGGGCTGAGCTACCGGATAAGGTTAATTCCCACAAGTCTGAGAGTTCCAATGCCAGGCAAGTCCCTGGTCCCCAGTAGCTTCCGAAAGACCCTTAGACAACATCCTCATTCAAGGCCCCACATGACCAACAGACTTCCCATCCACTTGGACAGAAATTTCCTTCCTTACAAGTACAGTCTTTCATGATTCAAGAATAGTTTCCAGAACTATTATAATTGAGTGACTGGTGGGTCCATAGTTATTCTTCTCGGCTTTCTTAAATATGGTATGAAATATTTAGACAGAAAAGCCTAAAAGGCAAAAATCTAGAGACGATGGCACAGAACAGGTTGAGTTGCTTCAGAATGGATCCTATATTCCAACTTTGGCCAGAAGTTACTGGTTACTTTGCCCCAAAAGTTCACATCATACACCCCTGAGAGGTTTCTAGTATCGATAGAAACAGTAAATGGAAACATTGCGTAGTCTCAACTTAAACACTCATCTCCCCCAAAGCGATCCCTCCATGTCAACAGAGATGGACAAGAATGAGTCACATTCAGAGAGCGCCTTAAAGGAAAGCAGTGCAGCAACCCTTCTGGAAAGGCTTAGAACAACAGAGGCTTAATGACAGCCCTTCCTCCTTTTACGTTTCTGGAGTTGAGGTGAGCCCTTCTGTTCAAAGGCCTTGAAGACATGGCCTTTTAGAAAAGGAGAAAAATTAGCAAAATCGTATTACCCCATTCTGAGTTTAACTCAAATATTTTGATCAAAACGGTATGTGTTACATGATACAGGCCTTCCTGGAGACAGATGGTTGACTTAACCTAAAACTTGATTATCAGGTAACTAGAGCAATCCAGCATCAAGAGGGATAGATTGCTCTGGAAGAGGTTCCCCACATGCGATCCCCCACCCTCAGGCTAAGAGGACAGAGTATCATACTCTTTGTGCTCAAAACCCATGTTTAATGATAAGATCCTATAAAGGGGAGACAAAAGAAGGAACCAAGCACAAACATCCCAAAGGACACTCAGGTGAGGCTATGGCAAGATTCTCAGTTGCCACTGTTGAGTCAAATCCTGGCCTGTTCAGAGTTGGCCCCAATGATTGATCGGCCCTTATCCTGTCTCCAGTCCTCGGCACTACAGACTTGGGAAAAATCAACAACCTTACCTTTTCTGGGTTCTGGTTTGAGCTGCCACCCCCCACCTCCACAGTCCATGACTGGGGGTAAAGAGTGTCAAATAAACAGAAACCTCAATAAATTGGAGTTGGGGGCCAAAAGGGAGAGCTTTCACCCCCAACATAAAGTCCAACAGGAAAACGACTTCTTGAGCCACAAGCTCAGCCAATGAGAGCCTGTCACAACTCAGCCAGTAGAAAGCCACTACACCTGGAGCTCTGTTTACAGTGGTCCTCTCAACTTCCCGTTATGGAAGAGTTTCTCCTCCCTTGCTGCCGTGGGACTTGCATGTGGCTCACCATGGGTTGCAGACCTCGAGCAGAAATTCTCTGCTGATCCTGAGTAAACCCATTTTTACTGGAGAAATAACTGGTTGTCTACTTCCTTAAGGTCAAGAAGAAGCACTCGGAAGGAAAAATGAAAAAATACTTGAGTACTCTGGAAGTATAGATCAGAGGACATTTTGAACAGAGGAACATGTTAAGAGACAATATGAGCACAATCATAAATGCAGAACGTGGGACGGTCTGTAGGACACTCAACCATCTTTCTCAAAAGTGTATGGTGATTATTCACTGCTAAAAAGAAACGAACTCTCAAGCCATGAAAAGCCATGGAGGAAACTTAGTAATATGCTTTTAAGTGAAAGAAGCCAGTCTGAAGAGGCTATACACTAGATTATCCCAATTGTATGACGTTCTGGAAAGGGCAAAATTATGGAGATTGTAAAAATATCAGTGGTTGCCAGGAGTTAGGGGAAAAGGGGTGAACAGGTAGAACACAGAAAATTTGTATGGCAGTGAGAATACCCTGTATGATACTATATCATTCTGCCTAGTTTTGGGTATGTCTAAAGTTTTCTGTAACAAAAAAATCTTTCCAGGCCATCCAAAAGGCCAGAGCGTGTTGTATCCCACGTAGGTTCAGGGACTCTAGGAAAGGTGAAAATATTTCTGGAGGCTGTGTCTGTTTCATTGCTTAGTTCAAGGAAAGATGAATTCGAGTTACAGAATTTGAAAGTTCCACGCTACCTGAAATTTCACCTTAGCCAGATCTGAGTCCTTTTCTTGTTTTCCCTTTTTGCTAATAGGGCTCTTGCACGTGACCATGAATCGGCATTTGTATCAGGGAAGTTTAGGCAAACCAAGGACAGCCACTTTATGGGCCTTCCCCATCAGGCCCATTGCTGACACAATTGACTCAGTGGACCCCACTTGAATGGAAACGTTGTCCCCTGACCACACCACCTCCGTGTGGCTCCGACACTGAACATACGGAGAAAGACAAATCCGTAGGCAGTGAGTGTGTCGTCTTTAGTGATGAGGACAGCGTGGACGCGGGAGCTCCACTGCACAGCCAGAAGCAAAGCTCTGTCATGCCAGTTCTCAAAGCTGGTGACCATGAAGTAGACAACTGGCCCCTTCCTACCAATTGGTGGAAATTTGGCACTGGCCGTGAACCTCGCTTGTCTGCCCTGGGCGCAGGCGTAAGTCCAGTGCGCTTTTTGCACACAGGCACTGGATGGAAAAGGCACATTTGAGGTAGAACAAAGGTGCAGTAAGAAAGCTGCCTTTCTGCTGTCACCACGTCTTCCCTTCCAGGTTGCTCCTTTCATTACTTTTTGGAGAAATGAAGTATTGAAGAAACCTATTGAGTGCTTCTAATTTCACTGCAAGATATCCACCCTCATATCGGGAGGTCAGTCCAGCTCATTCTCAGGAAGACAGCTGTCATTTTCTCATTATGCTTTGGCCTGTGAACCAGAAAGGCATTAAATAACTGTGATCACCAGTTTTGCCAAAGACAGGATGGGACGCCGTGGGGCTCATGCAAGCTGTTCCGCGGAACCTTCCTGCTCGTCATCCTCCATCACCAGCAAAAGCGGCCATTCCAGAATTTCACCGCTTCCTTCTTCCACAGGGTCATCACCTCATTCATCTCCAGGAATCCAGAGTTGGTACATCAAGGTAGTATGGCTTAGAAGACACTCAAGCTAACAGGATAAGAAGTCCTCCATCTCCCTCCCGGTAGCATTACGATCCTCATTCATGTCAAGTTTCTGTAACCCCTAAATCTCCAAGGCCAACTAGCCTGCCTCCTCCTACCTGATGAGCCATCTAATTCAAGAGCTATGCCATCTGCTATTTGAGAGCCAATGGTTAGAAATAGATTTAGTGGTGACAGTGCATATCCTTTGGTAACGTCCCCAAAAGGATGCCCTCATAGCGACAGATATGCCAGAAACAGTCACGTTCAGAGAGCCTTGTGAAAATTAATACAAAGAAAACTCCTTTAAAAGGGAGTTAGAAGACAAGAGAGAACTCTCATGCACGAGACACTCAAAGCACACTACAGACCAACAGGAAGACACATACGTTGCGTCTCAGACAGGAAGTGATACTAAATACGCTGGCGGAAGGAGGAAATGCCTCCTTGGCCAGCAACAGCCCAGCCAGTGAGAAGCCACTGGCTTTGAACTCCCAGTCTCCTCCAATGGACCCTTCCTTTACGACAGCCCCTCCCAACTTCATAAAAGAACTTTTCTCCTTTGTTTTCCCCGGAATTGCTGGGGTTTGCCGTGGACCCCAGGTCCCAAATTACAGTTTTTGCTGTTCCAAATTAACCCGTTTGCTTATAAAATAACTGGTTGTTTCACGTGAACAGCGTTAATGGTGAGCAGTTCAACAATGCCGCTCTAGAAAAGCTTAGAACAGCAGCAAGAGTCTCCACTCTTGTCCAGACTCTTCCCTTGGAGACCTCGCCTTCAAGCAAAGGTGCAAGACCATAGTCAGGAGTCGAGAGTTTCTCACGTTTGGAGTAGTGGCCCCAAAAAGACAAGTCCAAGTCATAACCCCCAGAACACGGCGAAGGTGACGTGTACACCAGCCAGTGGCCGTGAGGCCTACAGTTTCAGACCGTGGTTTATTTAAAAGGTAGGCTGGTCATGGAGTGATTGATCTCCAGAAGACAGCACAAGGTGAAAAGTGTGTACAGAATGGTATACACCCAAAGAAACGAAGGAGGGAAATAGAATCAATATCTGTGTGTATCTGCTTATATTAATAAAAGACCTAGAAGTGTAAACCAAAAATTTAAGTGGGGGCTCCCTGTAGGAGAAAGGAGGGAAGAGAATGGAGGAGAATATCTCGTTCGAAGCTTTGACTTCGGAAATGTGCGAGTTTTTCCTTCTCCAATGTTTTGTTCGTAAAAAATCTCAAATACAAAGTTTAAAGACTTACAGTGAACACCCATATACCCACCACCCAGATTCAGCCATTAACATTGTTTTGTCCATCCATCTAGTCACCCCTCAATCCATCTTATTCTTCTTGCAATTACACGTCCCTCTGATTATTTCAGCATGCATACTATTAACTAGAATTCAATATGTTCAATATTTTTACAGTTTGCACTTCGGTAGTGTTAAAAGAAGTAACAGGCCCAATGTGGAGTCACGTACCCCCAGGACAGCAAATCAAGACTTAATTGCCTTTCAGCCCCTCCCAGGAATGTGACCTTAGACCAGTCTGGAAATTCCTGATGGACAGTAGCGAGGGGTCTGCCTGATCAGACCCCTGCTGCCCTCCCCCCACCCCACAAAAAAAGGTGACCTTGCCTGAAACAATCCTCTTTTGCTGATAATTTTCTTGTCCCACCCAGTTTCTGCCTACAAATACCTTCCATTTTATACATCTCCTCAGGGTAACGTTCTGTTAGATGGGATGCTACCCAATTCATGAATCATTGAATGAAGCCAATTAGATCTTCAAATTGACTTGGTTGTATTTGTGTTAATAGTTAATTTGTATATAATGAAATGTACCATGATAAAACAAATTAAAAAATATAAAACTAATCCCTATGTAGTGAAAGTAAAACAAATGAATGTGGATGTATAGCTACTCGGTGGCATAATCATACAGAAAGGAACTTCCAAATGACTTTAAAACATAGTTACCTGTTGTACATGCCTAGTGGGATGTACCCTTAGGACCCTCCCCTTCCCACCAGAAATGTTAGTGTTTTCAGTCCTATACTGGTGGTGATTTTGGTACTGTTGTTCTGGGACAGGTGTGTGTGGTATCGGGTAAAGAACATGAGTCCTTCTGCGGAAAAATAGCAGTGGCCTCATTTCCTCCACCCCACTCTGACTTGAGAAATCACTAAATCAAAGTGTCTCTGTTACGTGATGAATGTCTCCTTGGAGATACAACTTGTTGGGCTTGTCTGAAACTTGATTATCAGGTACCCAAACCTATCCAGCCTTAAGAGAGAGCAAGAAGATTTTTCTTGCCCCCAAAAGGGCCCACTTCCAGCAAGGCCCACTTTTCCCCCCGTTTCTGGAAAACTAGCCAGCCTGTAGTTTAGCCTGTATCTCCAATGAAACGATCAGTCTCCCAGTTGCCCTTCACCATGACCTCTATCATGTTAGAGTGCCCTTTGGCCTCAACTTTTCCATACTCTGCCTATGAAGTCAGTTCCTTTGGGAGAGATTTGGAGCTCTGTGTTCTATGGCTTTCTCTCCCGAGAACAAAATCTGAGCCATGGCTCTGGTGCTAGGGTGGGGATGATGGCGAGCTTCTCCGATACCCCTACTGTAGGAGCAGAGTGCTTGGTGAATGGAGGGCAGCAACCCCAGGTCTCCTTGGCTTGCCTCTCAGCATGAAACCCCTGCCCTCTGAACTCCAGTATTCTCAGTGGTACCAAACCCAAGGTAGAGAGCCTCTACCCCACCAGTGCGGGAAGAAGGGGATCCCCACATCTCAGCCACCCTCATACAGAAATTATCCTCAGCAACGTGGTCCCTGGAGCAGGATGAGAAATGCTGGCATCCTGTACCTCCCTGGAAGAAAGCCCTCCAACTGGGAGGGCTTTGGGGAGCCCCGTGTTCTTAGCTGTCCCCTGCTGGAGCGGAGTTTCCCTCCCACAGAGATAAGGGGGGAAAGGGAGCACGCAGGTCTTGGTTCAAAACCCATAAACTCTGCAGCCCTTACTAACTAAGATTTTCTTGATTAAAATGTTTATTCATTTGCTGTATGAGCCTCGGGCCATTTCTGGAGTCTTTAAATGGTCATTAACGTTTTCACCAGTTTCATCAGGGACTGGGTCCACCTTGGAGCTCCTCATGTTGAGGTGCTGGAAGCAGAACTCTGCATATCTGTTTTTAAGGATGCATACAAACTGATGTTTGCTTCAAAACCATCAGGATGGGGAGTAGATGGATTGTAGAGGAGAAGGCTTATCCTGAGATAATTTTTGGATATGGATGTGAGGGTTAGAGCTACTGTTCTAATTCTGCATTGTTTCTGAAGTTTTCTATAACAGTTTTTAAGAAGAAAAACAAGGACCCTTTTCTTGGCCACTCAAAACACCAGCACATGTTGTATCTTATATAGCTTTGCATAAGCCCCTCCAAAATATTTTTTTCCCATAGTCCTTGAACCTGTCCTTTTCACTGGTTAGTTCAAAGACAATTAGTGGCAACTATCAATTTCCTTTCTAAGGAAAAGATTCTCTTGGACAGAACTATGAATGCATGTTTTACATTGTCGTGTTTCGCTTTTTGATGACAGGGAAGTTTCTATTCCATCACGAAGTTCTTGCTCATCACAGGTCTGAATTTACACCAGGAAAGTTGAGGCAAACCAAGGACAGTCACTTCATGAACCTTCACCATCAGGCCCATCTATGACACAGATGACCCGGTGGCAATGACAAGGTGTCCTCTAACCAACAGGAGGGAACCTCCAGCTCAGGATGGAGCTGACACCAGCAAGGGGCCTGCCCACCATGGCCGGGTGGCCCACACCAAGTCCACACACTCGTGGTAGATTCTGGAGTCAAGGTAAGGAAGAAAGACTTCACCAGGGAACAATGGTGCCCACAGTGATGGCGAAGGAAACTCAGACTGAAGTCCTGCACTCCCTCCAAGACAGACTTCCTTATTCACGCCCCCAGTTGCCAGTCACTCTCACCTGAGGACCATTCAGAATTTATCAGAGAAGGAAACTGATGGGGACCTCTGGGAGACTGGGCAGGTTAGCCCATTGGCTTTCTTCCCTCTGGGCTGTGGGGTCTGAGGTTCAGTTTCCAATGTTGGTTGTCTCAAGTAGAAGCCAATTCTGCCCCTCCGAGCCCCAGCCTCTTGTGCCCAGATGCCATGTGCGGTTCCTTGCCAACCTCTATATTCAAGACACGGCTTCGAGGCTCTCTAAACAAGATGGTCAGGAGTTAAGCAGAGAGAACATGAATGAAGGGAGCTAAAGAGGAAAAAGCAAGAAATTTTATTTGAGGTGTAAGAAGTCACTAGATCACAAATCATGATTCCCGCTAATCTAGTGCAGCTTTGATTTGCCCGAGAAAGCTCATTGTTGGCCCTTCCAGTGAGGTCTCCCAGGCTTCTCCATGGAGACTTTTTTTCCTCTCAGAGTGAGAAGCCAGAAAAGCATACAATAGTAGCAGCATAAACAACTTTTCCAAGATCAAACCTAGATTATAGATGTCGTTCCTACCACCTGAAATCAACTCTTGTCAATAAGAGGTCCCTCTCAAATATTGCATCTCCAAGAGTCCCCTCCCCAGGGACCAAAAGAAAAAAAAGCCACCTGGCTAGCCAAAAGCAACTGAGTTTTTTATGGAATAAAATTTAAAAACTCGTATGTGCCACAACTCTCAGAACCTGTACTTCTGGAGGTCAACTCCAAACGCAAAAGATGACACAAAGCTGGTGACCTTGGAGGTCTGACCAGACTCACAGAAAAGGGAGCCAGAGTTCTTTCAATGGGGTCAGAAAGCTCTGCATTTGTAGACTGGAGATGTTCCCAAGGCTTTCTTCCCTCCCAAACTTAGAGCTATCCCTCTACATGGAATTCCTGATGAGCCCATTGGCCTCCTGTTTGATTGCTTGTCTGAACTGACATTCTTTTGGTTGAGTGCACCTGGGGTTTGAGCACCCAAGAAACTGGGGTTTCCCAGGATGAGCATTAAGGGCAGTGAAGGAGGGGGCAGTTCCAGCCCAGGGAGAACAGCAGTACCAATTTCACCGAAGTAAAGCGCCAGAGTTGTTCTCAGCTCTGTCCCAAGTACCCCCAAGGAGCGGGTTCTCTGTCTTCAGGAAAAAGGCCCAATGGCCCAGGGAAACCAGCAGACCCCAAAACTCTTCTCACCTAAATGCCTAACAAGCATTTGTCTGTAACATCTCCTTGGGGGCAGAGGCAGATAGAGATCTGATTTCTGGCCTGATGCTGATCAACTCATCCAGACCAATGAGGTTTTAAGACTAGGAAGTGGGGAATCATGAGGGAAGAAGAACTGACTCAGTTATGCCACCCGCTGGTTCTGAATCTAAGCCAGAGCTCACATGGCCTTGTACTCAAGGAGAACCAGAACATGTTCAGGGGGAAGTTCTAAGACACTACTGAGAAGTCGAGTTGGGTGGCTGAGATGTGTTTTTGCCAATTCAAAGCCAGGTCCTGCCTGAACGAGTGCCAGCTTAGAGCGCCACATCAAAGGTCCGATTGCCTACTTTTCCCAATGACTTTTCCAGGTCTGGACCCACCCAGTAGCCACCAGAGGGCTTGACTGGGATTCGAAAGTCAGGGCCTTGGTGACCATCCCTTTAGGATGGACGCTCATTGTCACTCTGGTGAGGTCACCACCTCACCTGATCATATAGGGCAATGCTTGGGCTGGAACAAAAGGCCAGACAAAGCTGACAGAGCCTGATTAAGGCTGGCCAAATCCCCCTGTCATCCAAGAAGACGGCAGGAGAATAACCATTTTACTCGATGCCTTCATCTTGATATAATCCCCAAGAACACATTAGCGTCTGACCAGGAACTCAGTTTACAGTGGGAAATCATGCAAAGCAATCATGGCTCACTGGCTGTTGGCACCAAAGCTCTCTCAGGAAGTGAGAGAAACTATCGATTCTGGAGAGACCTGGCAGAATGAGCTTTCACTGCTTGTTAAGAATTTGTATTTAAGTGACTAGATAATTCTATACTTACTGCAATTCTGTGTAATTTTGTTTATTGAAAAGGTATGTGGCCCAGAGCATTGAACCCATCCGGCACCCATGTTCATTTCCAAGTATTCCCCCCTAAAAGGCTAGTTACAAATGTGAGGCAGGGAAAATGAGGTGAGCATGGAATATGTTGTGCCCTAAAGCAATGAAATGCACAAAGATTACAGGGTCATATAAAATACACAGTGCCAGTTTGAAGAGGCTCCTATTGTCCAAATATAGGATAATTTAGATGATAATCATGGAAATGAATAACTACATTGATTATAGTGCTTTTCAGAAGTCGGGGAAGGAAAACTCTTGACAGAATGGTTAATAAACGTAGTCTGAATAATAGAAAATTGCCAGGTTACAAGCCCCATGAATGTGTGTGAAATGAATTGAGTGAAATAAATGGAAAGCCATTTCCAAGGATCTCGAACATTCGTCCCACACATTAGCCACCAAGTGGGGAGAGGAACCTTTGCAGTAGCAAGATGTTCAGCTTCCCCAAGTAAGAAACCTCAGCATCCCCGAAGGTGGGCCAACCCTGGCATGTGCCTCTAGACACAAATGTAAGAAATACCTACCACCTCCATGGGATCCTTGCCGATAAGTATTCAGCTGAACCTGATCAGGAAGAACCAGGAGCATTTAAGAAACCAGGTTGTCTTGCAGATTATCCAACATTCTGGACTAGCCCATCATGAAAGTTTGAAAAACAAACGGTGGGTGGGCCTGGTGTAGATCTCCTGAGGTCCTAATCATCTAGACTATGATAGAAATGCTCGGAGCTAACCAAGGGGAAGACTCCACCTGAAGTCAGACACTGCCCCCTGTCCACAACATCTCTACATGGACCTGAACATTAGAACATCTGGACAAAGCAACCCTCTAATGACCAAGAGGGTTTTGGATTTGTGGGCTCTATGGGGCAGTTGGGTCACACCTGCTAAGGCTCCACCATCCACTGACTCTCAGGGCCAAGAAGTGACAAAACCAGACCCCTCTGGCCAATTGGCTAAAACCTGGCACTGTCCACAAGCCCTGCCCATGTGCTCCATGTTCAAGGATAAGCCCAAGTGGACCTTGATCTTGAAGAGATAGGCATATTCCTTTGAGGTGAAGCTGCAAAAAATAGCATCCCTTCTGCCACCAATGATTTACCTTCCAGGCTCCTCACATTATTTTAGAGGATAGGCTTCCGTAGTATTTATTGAAGTGTTTTAAATTCCACTGCAAGATTTCCAACCTCATCAGGAAGCCACTTCATCCAGAGCCCATTAATACGTCAGCTACACTTTTCTCACTCTGCTTCGGCAGGATAACCACAAAGGCATTAAGTAGTCATTAAGATCACACACTTTTCCAAGTACCTGGGAGGGGAGTCACTGCATCTGATCAAGTCTGGACTTTGAGACGTTCATCATCCTCCATCACTGGGAGGAGTGGACATTCCAGCGTTTCTTTGCCTGTGTCTTCCATCCCCTAATTGGTCTCCAGGAATCCCCAGTTGGTATAAGTAGTAGTTCTACCTTGTGCCCAGTATCCTAATTCCTGGAGATCCCTTACTAGGGAGTCCTGATGACAAGCCGCACAGGGATTTTTATGGAGATGCTCCTGGGTCTGTAACTTGATCCCCCACAATGCAAAGATCTGGTAGTGACTGTGCCAACATTCATAGCCTTCAGAAAGCAATATCCTATCTCATTGGAGATGAGTAAGAAGCAGTCACTCAGGAAGAACCCCAATGTGGAGCAGTTCAGTGACGTCTCTGGAAGGGCTTAAGACAACAATGAAGTCTCTGATGGTTGCTTCCTTATTCTGAGTTGATGGGGACCCTCACTCTTAAGGCCACCCAGACATTGCCTTTAAGCAAAGGAGCAAGGTCAGAAACCCTACAGGAGAGACCCCAGAGGCTCTAAATACTGCTTCTGGGTTTTTGACTCAAGAAGTCTCTGGATCAAGATGGTGTATGTTATGTGGTAGATGCCCCCCAGGAGTCATGGCTCGGGGAGGGTCTCACCTGAAACTTGATCATCAGAGACCCAGGCAGTTTACCAAGGGGGATTGATCCTTCTCTTCTGGTTTGCCCTCGTGCAGTCTCCTTACCCTGAAACTCAAAGGCCAGTGAGTTGCGCGTCTAGTATTTGAAAAATCAGATTAGCGAGAAGCCTCCTGTATTCAGGGAGGAACTAGGGAAAGGAAATGGGACAGATCGCCAAAAGAGCGCTCTGGTGATGTTACAGCCAAGTTCACAGCCACTGTTGAGGAGCTAAGTCAAAGCCTGTCTGTTCAAAGACAGTCCCCCAGGACTGATGCCTTCCTATCCTTATACCAGTCCTCAGCCCCACACGTGGACTGCAGGCCTTCTCTGGGTTCCAAGCTTAGGATGCCCCCATAATTACTCCTGTTCCAAGGTCTGCGTAGACAAGAGAATCTCAAATGGAAAAATTAAAGAAACCAAAAGGATACCTTCCCATTCTGGAAGATAGTGAAGACAGAACTTTTTAACAGAGAAACATGTGAACAGAAGATCATGGGGATGCTATGGGGATTTGGGGTAGCTGTAGGCTGTTCTCATCCTTTAAAGAAACATAGCAAGAGGAGGAGATTAAAGAGGAAGCTATACTTGTGATATGTCAACACTTGTGATATATTAACCAACCACAAGGTGTGGACAATATTTGGATCCTGATTTAAGTCTAAGAAAATTAGACACTTATGAGAATTTGAAGTTTGACCACATACAGGGTTATTTGATATGAAGGAATTCAGGTTTTTTTGGTATGATCAAGATGCTGCCATCATGGTCTTCAAGTTTAAGAGATGTGCGTATATACTGCAACAATCGAGGTCTGATGTTTGCTTCAAAATACAAGGATGGGAGTGACAATTGTTGGACATGTGTCATGCTCACTTTGGGGTAAGAGCTACTGTTCTCTCTAGTTCTGTTTATTTCTGAAGTTTTCTATAACAGTTTTTAAAAAGCAAAACCAAGGACCTTTCCAGGCTACCCAAAAGACCAGCACATGTTGTGTCCCACATGATTTTGTGAAGCTCCCAGAAATATTTCACTTTATGGTCCCGGACATATGGTATACACATAATTCGAGGAGAGGAGAATCTTTCGGGTGTCGTAAAAGTTACACATTAACATTCTACATGAAGATATCCCCTTAGAACTCTGACTGCTTTTTGCTTTATTCTTTTTGCTCAAAGTGTCCATTGAGTCAATTGGAGACTTACACTCACGACAACAAGTCTAAATTCATATCAAGTAGGCTGAGACAAAGCAAAGACAACCACTTCATCAATACTCAGCATCAGGTCCATCTCTAATGCAAATGACACAGCGGCAATGACAAGGTGTCTCCTATCCAACAGGAGAGGGAATCTACAACTCAGGAGGGAGCTGACACCAGCAAGGGGCCTGCCCAACACGGCCAGGAGGCCCACGTGAAGTCCACACACTCTAGGGAGAGTCCAGACTCAAAGTCAAGGAGAGGAAGGAAGACTTCCCCAAGTAACAACGGCGCCTACAGCGACTCCAAAGGAAAGGCAGATTGAAGTCCTGCACTCCCTCCAAGACAGACTTCCATATTCGTGCCCCCCGTTGCCAAAGTCATTCTTTCAAAGAGAAGGAGATGGATGGGGACTCTGGGGGACTGGGCAGGTTAGCCAGCACCAGCTGCCTCCTACTCTGGGCTGTGGGGTCTGAGGTTCAGTTTCCAATGTTGGTTGTCTCAGGCAGATGCCAACTCTGCCCTTCCGAGCCCCAGCCTCTCGCACTCAGATGTCACGTGTGGTTCCTTGACAACTTCTACATTCAAGATATGGCTTCCATTTTCTCCAACAAGATGATCAGGAGTTAAACAAGGGGAAAAAAATTGAGAGGAGTTAAAGAGTTGAAGTAGATATGATCTTATCAGTTCTCACATTTCAGAGATTTGGACCGAGGCTCACAAATCACGATTCTGACTACCATGGTTTGGCTTTGAATCAGCCATAAAAAGCTGATCGTTTCCCTTTTCCATGAGGTCCTATCAAGTTTCTCCATGGAGACAGGAGAGCTGGAGAATGAAGGAGAAGGCAGAGCAGCATGGAACAGTAGGAAAAATATTTCCAAGACAAAACCTAGAATGAGGAATAGTGTACACCCCATCTATAAAATGTCAGGCTGTTCCTCTGGAGGAGCTGAGTGTAGTGGCTGAGACTTCAGAGACCAGAGGCCACCCTCGCCAAGTCAAAAACCCATCACCGCAACTGTGCACACCTGTCCTTCAGGGGCTCTAACTCCAAACACAGAAAAAGCCACAGGGTTGCTCGCGACCTTGGAAATCTGACCTACCAGATACAGAAGGGAGAGGAGAGCCAGAGTTCTCTGTTGAATGCAGTTAGGAAACTTCACCCTTGGGAGCTTTGGGATGCACCCTGGCTTCCCCTCCCCCCAGTTTAAAGTTAAGGTTAAACTCCATGAACTCCCAATGGTCGCAGAGACCCCCTATTCAATTGCTTGTCTGGAATCAGAATCCTGGTTGTTTAGGTGCAGTGGGGCTTGGATTCACAAGAAGCTGATATCTTCAAGGATGAGCATGGAGGAGAGCTAAAGAGGGGGCCGTTCAAGCCCAGCGAGGACAGATCTATACCAGCCACACAGGAACAAAGCCTAGAGGTGTTCTCAGCTCTATCCCAAGTCCTCCCGGAGAGCAGGTTCTCCTCATGTTCGGGAGAAAAAGCCCGATTGCCTACGAAAACCAGCAGACCCAGAGAAAGTCATCATACCTGCCTGAATAACAGGCATTATGTCTAAAGTCTTCTCTATAAACCTCGAGACACATTCAAGAAGGGGTCTGTGTTCTAAGCCCTGGGGTTGATATGAGCTCACGCAGACCAATGAAGCTTTAAGATTAGAACATGCAGAATGATGAAGGACGTCTGCCTGGAGCAGTTACATGTCCACATAGCTCTGAGCATAAGTCAGTCAAAGGACATTCTGATTTACATTTGGCTCCTGCCCCATCTGGCCTTGATACCAAGGAGAGTCATAACACACTTCTGGGGAGAATTTCTACACAGCTTACTGAGATTTGCTATCACTGTGAAATGTTCTTGCCTATTTGAAACTTGGTTCTACCCCTGCAAGTGCCTGGTCTGAGAAGGATGTCATGGTCTCAGATTGGGGAAAGACAAATTTAGCTGGAATATGAGAGTCAATTCTGCAGTGTGCATACTTTCAAGATGGACGTTCACTGCAACTCTTCAGCTTGGTCATCAGCCTACCTAACACAGGTTCAACTAAAGCTCGGAACTGATGGCCCAACAACGCCAAGACACCTTGAGTAAGAGTGGCTTGACTATGGGAAATCCTGATCAAATCCTTGCTTTATGCAAGGAGGCAGCGGGGAGAGTAATCTCATTACCAGATGTCTTCTATCTTGGTCGCCATAAGTCCGTAAGTCATTTAATGGGTGCTGTCTCTTGGCCAGGAACTGAATTTACTAGGGCAAAAAACTGGAGTAAAATGACAGCCAGACTCTCGTCATTGACCAACAGCACCTACACTTCCCCAGGAAACACCAGAAACAGTTGTTTATGAAGAGAAGAGGCAGAGAAAATTCTTCTGGGTTGAGTTATCCCCCATTGTTAGTCATCTTAAAGATGTAACCAGATAGGCGTTGCTATCGTTACCACAGTTCCACGTACTCTGTGGTTTATTGAAAAAGAACAGATCCTGTGGTGTACCCAGCACCCACATAAGGATTTCCAAATATTCCCCACTAAAAGGAACCAAAGCCACTTAGATAAAAGGCCAGTTATGGGTATGGAGCAGGGAAAGTCCAAGAGGAGCATAGAATATATTGTGTCCTAAAGCAAGGAAGTACACAGAGAATATTGGGTAGTGGGGCTCCCACTGGAAAATGAGGATCATCTGTACAGAAATAGAAGTGGATTACCAATGTGAGTCTACAGCGATGTTCAAAAGGGAAGAAGGAAAGACCTTACAGAAGATCGCTGGTTAATAAGAGAACACTCAACGGTAGAATTAGGAGTGTTACCACCCAACATAGTTGCTTCAGGGAAGCATCAACTGATGTTAAAGAAATTGGGTGAAATAGTAGGTCAACTGTATTTAAGGGTCTCAAAGATTCATCCCATGGATTAGTCACAAAATGAAAGAAGTTCCCTTACAATGGACAGACGTTTATCTCAACCAAGCGATCGACCTCTGCCTCGTCAACAGTAACCCCCTGGCATTTCCCTCCAGATAAGAAGCCATAAGAAGTACCCACCGTCTATACGGGATTCTCACCAAGAAGTAGTTGACCGGAACCTGATTAAGAGGAGCCAGGGACCTGGATGTGTCCAGGTTCATTGTCTTCCAAATGGTTGTATGTTCTGGATTAGTCTCTATCCTGAGAATTGTAGGAGGGGCTGGCATAGGTCTTCTAAGGCCCTGCCATCCAGACACGATAGAAATGCTTGGAGGTGACCAAAGTGATATCCTGCTTGAAAGAAAATGCTGTCCCCTGTCCATACCACGTCCACGTGGATCTGACAATTGGAGCATATGGAGAAAGGCTGACCCACAGCTGGTGTAGTTCCCATAGTGACTAGGATTCTAGGAAGGTTCTGGATATGGGGACTCTGCAGGGTAGCTGGGGCATGACTTTGCTATCCAGTTGCCTCTCAGATGAGAAAAATCAAGAAGGGGGAGCCTCGAGTCTTCCTGCCACCTGCAGGGTGGCCAGGATGCTCTCTGCTCCCACCAACTGTACTCTGTGCACAGAAGCCAGCCCAGCTGTGACTTGGGCTGAGGAGGAGATATTCCCTCAAAATAAGAGGGCAGAAGCATGAAGCAGAGCAGAGGCTGCTCCCGCTGGGCATTGTGTCTCTCACTCAGAGCAACTTTTGATTTTCCATCACCAAAATACACCATATTCAAGGCAATTTTAGCTCCCACTCTGATTTCTGAAGTTTTCTACTGTTCACGATCTCAGCAGGTGGTATTATGCCTCATTTCTCACACTTTCCCCCACCAGGGCATCTTGCTATATGTATCATTGAGTATAGGCAATGGTCTTGTCTAGACCAGATCAGGATGAAAAAGGTGGGTATTTAAGAAACTAGCAGGTATCTTGGCATGATCCCACTGTGTGTTCCTCCAAGATGGGCCAGCTGAGCCCCTGCAGGGGCAGAAGCAGAGGCAGAGGAGACCATGGCAGTAGCCATAGCCCTGGTGGCTTAACGAGCCAGTTCTGAGGCCTGTAATAGAGCACCCGTAGCAAGACCCTCAGGACATTCCTACTAGGACAGCAGTGAAAGAAGCCACAGAAGGCAAGCCATACGGGAGCAGCACTGAGCAGAGCATCTTAGGTCCGAGATAGGCTAGAGAAACACAGAAAGCTCTGAAGACTGCTCCAAATACACAGGAGCCGCCACAGCGCTGAGGAAGCCCATGGCAGAGTGGCCACCTCACCTCTACACACAAACTTTCCTGGCCATGAGCACTGGACTGAACAATGGGCATCCAGGACCGAATGACCCTGAATGGGTATCTACCCAAGATAGTGACCTCCAACTAAATGGGTCTAAGAGTCAGTCAAATCCTATGAAAGTCTGGCCAGCGCATAAGCCAGACAGCACCCCGAAGACGAATGAACAGCAACAACATGGAAGAGATCAAAGAAAGGGCCCTCGGTGGTCCCAGTCCTGGTTCTCTTTAAAGGGACCTGGAGGCGGCTTTGGGGCAGCAGACCACTGTCACTGAGGACACCAGGCCTCTGAAGAGACAAGCCCTCCACTTTAAGGAAATGGCAGTGGCCATCAAGGAGATTTCTTGGCCAGTCTGGGCACCACGTGTGAATAGATGACCTCAGTGTGAGGAATGTGGATACAAGCTCCACGAACACTAGGGCTGCTACGAAAGCAAAGGGGGAGGCCACTCAGGCACGGCTACTCCAGCACTGTGACCACAGCCGCTCACACACCTATCATGGCCCAGCCTTCTCCTGCATGAGGATCCAGGGTAGATGACCTTTGCAGACTGTGTCGCCCATGCAGAACTGCCACAACCAGGGTGGCTAGTATTTCAAATGCAAACGAGATGATCCCGGGGTGTGCCCCACCCAATGGCCCCACGCCTGGCCTTCTATTTGCCCCACACTATTTCTGCTCTGCCCTACTGGCTGTCTCTACCTCTGCCACAGCTGGTAGGGGTGCCAGGCAGACAACAAGACTTTGTAGACCAAACTTTTTCCCCTGCTATAGTCTCAGTTTGGGGCAATGCCATTGAGATTAGCTCTTCTTGGAGCTGCACAAGTGAGCGCCAGCCTGGGACTGGCCATGATGCCACATCTCCCAAGCTCCAACCCCCAACCCATAGGGTGTTTAATAAAGTAACTTAAGCCATTGGAAATGCCTCCTGACACTGCCAGAACAGTTGCAGTCACTACAAAGGCAGTTGGCTATTCACAGCCTAGTTCAGCCAGCCCAAGTGTCTGTGCTCAGGGAAACCCCAGAAGTTTAGAAACAGAGGGAGATTTTCAGTTCCTGACCTGAATTAGAAAGACCCTAACTACTAGCAGAGCTGGGAGTGGATCGTCAGTGTGTGTACTTTTACGATTTATACTTAGTCTGATTTTTTTTGGCTTGGTCCACAGCCTCACCCAGTTTTTGGCAAATGACCAGAAAAATCTTATGTAGAGCCTGGGGTGCTTCTCAAATCCAGCCTGGTGAAAGCATTAGGTCATACGGGACCCTGGGTCGTATTGTACTTCCTTTCTTGGTTCAGGACTGGATAGATAATTTCTTACCGTTTTTAGAAAAAGACAGTATTCAACACCGACTCTGAGTTGTAATCCTCATCTTGGTAGCATGTCCATTTGGCCAGGAAACTGCCCAACAGAATCTGTTTATTCTTCAGGGATATTCTGGCGAAGATTTTGGCATCTGCCTCAAACATGCTCCCTTTTAAGCTTCATTACAAGAAGCAACTAGATTACAACTTGCTGCAAACTCCAGTCTCACACAAGCTTTGCTTGCTAAAAAAGGGGGAAAAGTGGTTTGATCCAATCATTCACAACACGGGAGTCTGAATGAGGAAGAGGTCCCGACTCTGGGAAACCTAAGCTTGCCAAGATGCTGTGACATGCTACTTGGATCCTCCTTAGACCCTTTATTTTGACAACCTCACTTGCTAGCAAACAGCCCTCAGCAGTCAGCTCCCTGGGAGACTGTCTTAGCTGAAGAACTACCTTCTCCCATCTTATGCCCATTTTCCAACACAGTCCCAACCAGTGACTAATCGACGCAGGATAGAGAGGTCCAATGCTCTCGCCCCTACTCAGGCTGGCTTGGAAGAGTCTTCCATCTTTGGATCTCTGCTCCATTGGCCAAGGCTTCCATCAAGAGGGCTTCACAGTTCAACTTCTCTGCCTGCCCAGTCCTGCTTCCTTCTTAGTTTCCACAGGTGTTCATCCCAAGAACACTTTGGACAGCAAGACAGCAGGTCAGAGGGAAGAAGGTATCAGGGCCTCCATTTGAGAAGGTCTCCGAGATGAAAGCAGCAGTGGTTCAGCAAGAGTCAGGATCCAGAGCACCAGAGCCCAGTGTCTCGGTGCCTCTTGTGAGATGCTTCTTTCAGGAAGTACCAGGCAGCCGCCTGGGGACCCCTTGGAAAACTGGAGCTGCGATATGTCCAGGAAGTTCAAAGCAGATCAGATCTTCACACAGCTGTAGCAGTGGGGCAAACTGGGCAGCCTCAAAATGCAACATAGCCCTCATGCATTCACTCTGAATTGCTTTCCCGCTCCAGTCAGCAGGGCTACTTCCAGAAGCTTGTGTCCTCATATCTCAAAGGCAGCTACCAACGATGGACAGCAACCTGCTGAGATACGGGTGATGGCAGCCTTCTGCAGGTGCGCTAACATATCTACATGGCTGTCACCCACTTGTACCAGAGCATTTGAACATGCCCCACCTCCCGAAGGAATTGGGAAGAAGTGGCAACAACCTTGCCAAGTGGCTCCTGGGACATTAAGCTCTGCTTGATGATGTGCCAGGCACCATGAGGCATCTAGACCTGAAAGCCCACAGGTCGAAGAGTGCCCACCTCACTGTCCTGCCTGCTTTCTGTTGCTGCCCCCACCTCAGGCTCCTTGTCTTCTGAGGTCATCTCTATGTGGGGCAGACACGCAGGAGCATCTTAATTTTGGCGGGGGGTGGGGGGGTGGCGGGGGGAGAAAGGACACATGTCACCTGAATTCTGGATGTTTGCCCCTTGCAAGTTATACTGATCGAGTATCAAGGCAACACTATTTTAGTCCCTCCTGTGCTCCCAGCTTTCATAGTTGATGGGCCATGAGTTTTCCCAAAGACCCCCAGCTGCATGAAGTACCCTATTCCTGCTGAACGCATCGAGCAGGTGGATGGATGCAGATAAGCTCATCTCCAAGCGGAATGTGTCCATGGCCATGCCAAGATGCCCGAGGTATCTTGGGCCAATGCGCAGTTGAGCACATCTCTCTGCCCTCCCTTTCAAAGTCGGTAGAATGGGTTCAGTGGGGAAAGGGAACTCAGCTAGGAGCCACGGTGGGTAGAGCTTTAAACATCAGCCAATTAGGAAATTTTCTTTCCCAACTCGGGTCTCAAGGCACTGGGACTCAATTCAACAGGCGTTAGGGAAATGTTCAGTGTTATGTACCGTGTCGTTCCAAGGCGCCAGGGATCGGACGGCAGTCTCAGCACAGTCATCCTTCTGGGCTTCTGTTTACACCATTTCCTTTCGCTTTGCCTCAGCATTTTACACCTTCTCTGGGCAAGGTGAACTTGGAGCGTAGCTCCCTCCTTTATGGCTGTGTAGTGAAACGAAAAAGCACCGACTTCGACGTCACCACCCTTGGATGGAAATCCAGCATCTACTAGAAATATTTTGAAGAGAAAGGCATTTTGCTCCATTTTTTATAATGGGGAAAATGGATCTGCAAGGTCACCAACGTTAATTACATCTCTGACTGAGTGAAGATGGAGCCAAGTCCAGGGCACCAAGTCCAGGACCTGGCCAGCCAGGAGAAAGCAGCTGATCTTCACCATGTGCATCAAGGTTTGCAGCATATTCTAGGTTATAAGAACAGGAGCTCGTTTCTCCCCATTGTCTATTGGGAGTTTCAGAAATTAAGAAGGAGATTAGGGAAGCAGATTTGGATTCTCTTAGCTGCCTTTTTTGGGAGGGGAGGGACCCAGGTCACCTGAATGCTGAACGTTTGTCCCTTGGGAGTTACACTGATCACCTATCAAGGCACGACTAATTCAGTCCTCAGAAACAGCGAGGTCCTCATTTATCTTTCATTTCCCTGTCAGCACCAGGATGGTCAAGGACACTCCGCTGATACCATGTCCCTCCAGTAGGAGCAGCAGCTCAGGTGGCCAGCTGCCTAGCAGGAGGTTCTTTAGAGATGGGAGAGATGGTGAAATCCAGCTTATTTTAGAGACTTTCCTCCCCCAATGGAGCCACACACCACCAAATCACCCCTTTCGACAATCAAACCTCCCAAAACCAGCGATAGTTTTATGTTTTTCTTCCTAGTGCTATGTAATTGCTCTGCAGAAGATAGTAATGAAGAGAATCCTTCGAGAAACTTGTGTCACCAACCCGTCCCCAAACCCAGGGGCTATTCCACTGACGCTTTATCGAGTTTGCAACCACGAACACCAGTAAAGACCACTGAGTCCCTAGCATACGGAATCGACTCCGTATTTGTTTGTGTCATCGATTTTTGGGGAAAATAGGATTCGGAGAAAACTCACTGCTGGCTTCAACCAAGATTAGAATAAGTCGTGCAAAGTTATGAAAAGCTTTTTTTTTTAAGGGAAACTTATCAGGTTGGGATGGATGCCTTTTAATCTACTTGGGTCCTCCAACTAGGAGGGCCCAGTGCGTTTGAACTTGAGTGGCTCTGGGACTGACCTTCCTTTTGGGGAGACAGAGACCAAGGCCACCAGCACCTAGCTAGCACCCTGGCTGTAGGAGACCATCTGACAGGAAGAGTTGGCCTCCATACGAGGAAGTATTTCCCTCATTCCTCACCCACCGGATTTGCAGGTGGCGGAGGCCAACAGAAGCCTAGAATTTGCTGAGTAAGGAAGCAGAGAGCCACCCCTCTTGGCGACTTGGCAGAGAACAGGGAAGGATGGATGGAGAATGATCGAGGCAGGGGACACGCAAATGGAGACTCTTCAGCACATTGCCAACCTTTGGATTCTTTGACTCCGCGGTGGACAAGAGAATCTCTTTGGCCTCAAAGACTTGGTCCTTGAGTGAGGTGAGGTGGGGGAAACATGAACACTGTTCATGGGATCTGCTTTATCCCCGGGCACATTTTTCTTAAATTTCATCCTCTAAATGGAAGGGGGGCTCTGCCTCTAAGTCAAGGGCTCCCTGAGTAGTAAGACGTTTCAGCTGCCAGTTGGCATTTCTAGGTCATGAAAGAAGAGACGCAGAGCACCAGTCCCGCCCCGTTGCCCCTCCGGCAGAGAAAGAGCCGAGAACCCCAAGGTTCTAGGAAATGGCAGCCACAAAAAGGACCAAGGGGGTCCCTTAATGAAGAGGTCTACTCATGCCTCTTGCTGACCAGGAGCGGACACTTGGAACTGCAGGGGGACAAGAAATAAATTTCTGTGATAACATACAAAAGAGCTTGTGATTTGTATATTTATATATTTTGGGAGAGAAATAAGTCCACAGATGGATCTGGAAATCAAGCTTCAAAAAACAAATAGAAATTTAGAGTAAATGAGTAAAAAACCAGTCAACTCATTTTCCAAGAGCAGAAGATTCCGGAGAGGACATTCTCGTGGACTGAATGCACCAGCCCCGCCATCGGGGCAGCTACAGTCAGGACAAAACAAGCCCATGATAAACTTTAATTTTTGCATTATCTAAGAATAAAGCATTAGGAAACAAGGAGAGAATTAGCTTGGGCTTCCTCCACCCAAAACACGTAGGTTGGGAGAATGAAGAGTAAGAAATGACTAGAAGGCCAGATGCCACTCATTAGGGGACACCCAATGTTTCAATAGCCCTGGGTACCCATGGTGGGGAAGGATGTTCGAGATGAAAGGGCAAGGAGAGGCTCCAGGCAAGGATTCCATAACTCCCATCAGCATCTGCTCCTCAGGTCTTCGGCCCCGAGAGGAGGTTTGAAATCTTCAAGAGACAACCTGTCTCCTCAGATCAACCTCAGAGGGAACGCTCCTGAGCTCTGTACCTCCTCCGGGTCTGATTGCTTTGGCATTTGAGTTTAATCCCTCCTTTCTGAGCTGATACAAAACAAACACCATGCTCCCCTCCCTTAGAGATGGACATCCCATCCGTGCCCCCCTAGCAGCAGGGAAACAGACTTTTGCTCCCCTGGGTCAGGAAGGAGACACTCCAGAGTTGTCCTACTCTGAGCCCCTGGCCTCCCCTCCTTCCTTAAGCCAGAGGCTGGAGCCACTGTCAGCTCTCATTAGAGGAGCTCAGTGTCCCTGCTTCCATTCTTACGATGGCAGAGATGGGGTAATCACCCCCACAGGGAGGCAGGGTGGGGGTGGCCTCTCCAGACTGAGTATTCAGGCTCATTAAGGCCAGATCCAGGAGATGCAACTTGTCCCCCAGCCCTGAGCAATTATGACCAGCTTTGTTCAGGTCCCTCATCATGGCCCGGAAACTAATTGATCCTGAGCCTGGAGGCTCCATCTTGGTGAATGCAGAGGCACCATAGGCACAAAAAAGATAAGCTGTAGAGGAAAACAGTCAGTCTTGGAGTCTTCCCAAAGTCTTTTCTCTTAAAATATGTCATTTGGGGCACACTCCATTCAGGGGGTAGCCCTGGTCGACTCAATTGCAACAGGCTTGGAAAAGGGTTGAGCATACAGTTTGGTCATTTAGCTTATAAGACATTCATTCAAGACCACAGACATTAAGTTATAAAGTAAGGTTAGCTGAGAGTAAGCTGGAGTGTAAAGGGCAGGGTCCCAGGAGCACAGTGGCCAGCAACGGGTCCCAGAAAAGGCGAAGAAACAAATATTCATTCTCCCAGAGCAGAAGATTCCAGAGAGGAGATTCCCAATAAACCAAGTGCAGTAGCCCCACCAGCTGGGCAGCTATAATCAAGTCAAAACAAGTTCATGACAAACCTTAATTTTTCCACTATCCAAGAAGTATGTGCCAGGGCCTCTTATCTTCCAATTGTCTTCGGGTCATGCTAGGCCTTGATATCTTGGGGGGTTGGGGAGAGTGAGATACAAGTTCCATAAAACATTCCAATGGGATTACATATGGCCCCCAAATGAAGTCTGCAGGACTCTCTACAAATGGTTATTTCCCACTCAAGTAAATTCAGCCACAGGAGAATCTAAGTAAGTGAGGTTCAGAGAAAAGCACAATGCTGGAGGCTAGAGCAGATTCGACTCAAGAAACCAAAAGGAGGCAGGCTGAAGGGGTTTGGGTCTTCCAGGGAGGCTGGTTTAGTTGGCATCATTACTCTAGCCCCAGGGCCAAGTCAGAAGAGGACCAGTCCACAGCAACAGACGACGTTTCTGTTCCTGCCCCTACCTGGTTCTTGACCCAAGGAGCCTCGGGCCTCACAAGATGTGAGGTCCCAACAGATGGCTGTGTATCATGAAGATTCATCTTGGACAAGCTTGAATAACCAAACGCAAAGGGAGCAGTTGTTCTCACCTGTAGGCAGTTTTCTACCTCCTCGTACACCAAGATGTACTCTAGATGAATTCAAAAGGAAAGACCAGACTAGCAAAGTGGCCAGAGGAAGGACTTAAGAGCCAAGGGCACCCCCAGATTGAACCGAGTCAACCTACAAGTACTGGCTTTGAGCTTGGGCTGACTTTCCATTGGGTGGCCCGCACTCCTCCCCTGGTCTAGAGAGGAGTCCCAGGTTGCCTTACCAGTCAGGAGTCACATCCCCTTGGGCACAGGGGCTGGTTCACGCCATCCAGGCCTAAAGTCATCAGCCATCAACACTTGGTATTCCCCAGCCAGGGTGAAGTTCAGAATGGTTGCTGGGAATTCTGTCCGTGTTCTCTTGCCCTCTGAGCGGTACAGTGAGGGGAAAGCTTGAGGAAGGAGGGGGGAGAGTAAAAAGTTCTGATGAAGCCATGCCTGAAGTGCCCCCATCCACATGCCTGTGGGTGCACACACACGCTGCCCAGGGCTAACAGGCACAGGTTTCCTCCTCTGGATTCTCAACTCCAGATTTTTCCATAAAACCTACAGACACTTCCCATCTTCCCCTCTCCTACCATTTATCAACATGTAGCTGATCTCTCTGCTAAGCTAAGTGAATTCTACATTTTACGTGGAAACTTCTGGAACTGATGGTTCAAGAAGTCTGCAGTGAGGTGGAGGAATAACCCCTCCTGAGGTGCGATGTGGCAAATTCTGATCTAATTTGCAAGACAGAAGGGAGAGTAACTACAGACAACCCAGACACGTGCTCACTTCATTTCACCTGCACGGGTAGGTTTCATACCACTCGCGATGGCAATGCCTTATGGGGCCGGGCTGTCCCCCGGCAAAGCACCTCCACATCTTACAAACAGAAATTTAATACTCAGTTTACTACATGCCGCACGCTTCTAAGCGCTCTGTTTTACTTCAAAGTGCTTTGAGGATTAAACGAGTTGTGCAGTTTCCTCAGGGGTAAATGAGATAAAAATAGCACAAGTTATGTTTAACACACCCAAGCTTCAAAGTCACAGCAAATCAGTGATCCATAAGTGCTGATGTACGTGAGATACGAGCATTCATATGCAAAGGGAGTGTTTACCGCTGAACAGTAAGAAAACCATTTAACAGTATCTGCTTATTTCTTTTATATTAAACATGTTTAGATATTTCTTAAAGCAAGAAGATTCTGATTTACCTATTGAGGACAACCATTCAGGTTCTTGATCAACGAGGACACCTCCTTATTTGAAGTGGTGGGGGTAGTTCCCATGCAGCTTCTTTCAAGGAGAAATAGAGCTAACACTCTACACGCAGATCCCTGTGGTGGGCAGGGCTGCCCGGTGGGCGGGGCTCCCAGTAACCCTCCTCAGTTCAGCCTTATGGCAACCCATTCTCTCTCCCCAGTCACCTGAGACCTTCGAGTTAGCAACTTAAGCAGCATTTTCCATCATTGGGGTCGTAAATAGGACACGAACAGCTATCTAAATAAAACAGGATCTTCTACAAAATGGATGGATGTTTGTCAAACTTCTAAAGTACATCTTCCTGCCCAGCCAGGGAAATGGATCAGGTGGTTTTATAGATTTTTCCCTGCGTTTCACGATACTGATCTCTGTTGTATCAAAATTCCTTGGGGGCTAGTGAGGCAGTTGCTTTCAAACTCATTGGGCAGCCATAATGCAGTTCTGTCTTGTTTTACAGGTCAAGAAAGTTCTAGAGAAAGCAGCCCCACCCTCACTTTACTCAGCTCAGAAACTGAGTCTGAAGGCAGAACAGCCTTCCAGGGCTTCCTCACTCTCTGGAATCATCATTTGCACCTTGCAACCCCAGCAGCGCCCTACAGTCTGTACGCTGTATGAACTGCGCCTTGCTGGACCCAAGTTCATTATCAGCAATATCTGCTGTATACAGTTGTTGAAAATGGATCCTGCAGATGTGGGACAGCTGTTTATACTTAGCAGTTAAGTGTCCCTGTGATGCTGGCAGTCTCTGACAAAGGCATTGTTCTTTGCAAGGCATCCATATCTCAAAGACTTCCTAAATCAGGTCCAGATGTCTACACCCAACTCACATTTCTGTGTGAAGACCCTTCCTTCTGGAGAAGTTACATTTTTCGCTAAGGTATATGTAATAGAATGTGCAAGCCAGCATGCACAACTCTGAAAGAAGGAATTCAAACAGGAGATGGGTGCTAGGAACTAAAGAAATGCTCCCGTTATGGAGTCAGTCCTCACGAGCCTATGAAGTTGATAGCAAGCCCATTTCACAGATGGGCAAATTTATCTAGGTTACTTCCCTAAGGACACAGACAATAGCACTGGCTTTAGAACTCCAAACCCATTGACCAAAGACTTCTTGGTAACCCTAAATATCAGTTCTTGCCTTTTCCCAGTAACGGAACTTCCCATTTTTCGTTGGGTCGGCCCAGAATAGGACCAGTTTTTCTTGCAGCTAAATTTGGCCAGGTCACTAAAGTTCAAGCAAATATAATGTAGGTGGAATTGGCGAGTTCAAGTTCCAAGCCACGTTCAAGTAACAACACACCTCCTTACTCATCCCTTTTACCTTCCTACTGGCTGGAATCCAGACAGTGATTAGGGCTCCACAGCCATCTTGAGAAATGAGGTGACTTTGGGAATGTATGCCTTGCAGAAGAGAGTCACAAGACCCAAGGAGCCTGGGTCCCCACGTGATGGAGTATCACGCCAGCCCTAGATGGACTGCCTCTCGATTTTAACAGGAGAAAGACTCCAGTAAACCCACTAGTCTTTTAGGTTTATCAATTATTAGACAAGCCTAATAAAACGTAACATACATACCACGTCACTCTCCAATGCACTGACAAAGACAAGAACGCCTGGTCAGTAGAGATCCTCTATGCCCCTTGACACAACCACCTCCCACTGATGCTGGGTGGAGAGCTATCAAACAGGAGATTAAGAATGGGATCTTAGCACCAGTTCTGGGTACACAGGATTTGGAAGCAGAAAAGTTTAGCTACCAGATTTTCAGATTTTAGTATGGCTTGACAGCTCTCTCTAGTTGCATAAGAGCAGACACCAACTCCTGAGTTTTTACATATTTGAGAAGCTGGGTGGGGTCTTGGCAGTGCTCAAAGTGCTCAAAAACTAGAGCTATTGTGTCAAGCACACATATTATCTTACCTCAACTCTAAAAAGGCCCATGAGGGTGTTCCTGTCAGATGAACCTGGGGCTGAGAGCTGTCACCTTGCCTAGGGGCCCCCAGCTCATAGGGGAGCCGGCTGTCAACTACATGACTCCTAACCCATGCTTTTAGCTGAGCCTCAGGCTGTACCTGGCTCAACCCCAGCTCACCCACCCAGTTACCCACCAGTTGGTAAGTTCTTTCCTTCTATGTGTCCGAGTCTTACGTGGGGACAAAAGTCTGGGGTGTACTATCTCTGAAGCCCTTTTGTCAGGGGAAAGAGGGTGTTAAAGAGAGTCTCAGGTTTCTTGGCTGTAGGATCTCACTCAAGAGAACAAAGGAGAGCGGAGTGCTGCTTTGTGAGGAACAGGGCCAAGTCAGGCATCAAGGTCCTGGGACTTCCCCTTCCCCAAGTCTTCCTGGTTTGGACCTCTGTGGACAAACTAGAAGAGGCACATAGCTCGGAGGGTCAAGGCTGAGTGAGATAACACACTTGAGAGCACTCAGCTTGGTATTTGTCAAAGTCAGCCTTTCTCCAGAGTCAATGTCGGACCATCACTCCTCCATCAGAACTTAGACCAACTCATGTCTGACACCTTAGTTGCTAATATTCAGCCTCCCGCCCCGGAAACACATGCACACCCTCCTGTTATGTCAGGCATTTGAACCACCAGCGTTGATGGATCCTACTTCTCCTCTATCTCTAGGGGTTCTCAGGAGGAGGAAGGGGCATCGCGAATCCCAAATGCCAAAGGCAAAAGCAGCTACACAAGCTTTTAGGTGATGTATGCCAAGATGGGTTTGTGCCCTGCACATGCATCCTTGTTTTGTCTTTGTAACAGTTTCATAGGAGACTGAAGTTTCAAGCTGTTAAGACCTCATCTAAGGTCACAGAAAGAGTCCAACAGATTTAGGTCGACTTAAGAACAAAGAACTTCACAGAAGGACTCAACTCTAAGAGGCTTTAGAACCCTCAGCAATAGGGCAATGGAAGTGTCGTTCTTGGTGACCAGAAGAGTCCCAGATCTAGCGTTCTGCCCTTCGGCCCAAATGCCTACTCAGATTAGTCCCCAACAGACCTCAGGGGGAAATTACAAGCAAGTGTTCAATTTCTCCTTCCGCAGCAGCTTGGGGCTGGGAAATGGTTTCTCCCCTGCAGCCTTTCCACACTCACAGCTGTGGCTCCTCTCACTGTCAGTGCGTTGCCAACAGGTTGGAAATGAATGCGTTTCCTGCGGATGGCTGTCAGGGAGGACACACGTGCGCTCTCCTCCTTACACTCAGGCGCTTGTTTCCCCGGGCTCAGTGAACCTGGGAGAATGCAGTTGCAGGGCTGAGGCACTAGGCATCGTCCGCCATCTGTCTGTCAAGGGTTTCTGATGATGATGAAAGGCGAAGTGAGGGGGGTGGAAAATGGAAGTCTGGTTGACCTCTGCTGAGCCCCTCTGCTTCATAAGCCAAGGCGGGAAGTGCTGAGACCCTGGACACAAGCAGGGGAAGGGAGGACAGAACCATCTGATCTGTAGCTATCCCTCCACCCCGAGGCGTGCGGAGAGCTGGGATAATGGCACATCTCTTGGCTGTGACTCCCAGCCTGTCCAAGCTTGCATCTCCTTGACTGCTCCTTCCACTCCTGCATGGGTTGAGTGTTGCAGGGTGTAGAGGAAAGGGGGAAGACAGCTCATCCCAGAGTCCACTCTTTTGTCCAGTGATGCTTCCAAAGGCTTAAGCCATTTGAAGTGACCCAGCCAACTTCCATTAGGCTCAGATAGACAGTAGGTCTCTCTTCTCAAATGCTTCAGTTTTCCAGGTCCAAATCCTAATGTTGGCGCAAGTCTTGCTTAGACATTGCTTGTTTCAGGACTTTTGCTGACATCCTGCTATTGAGTTTGGGACCCCTTTCTCAGAGCTCCTACAGCATTCTGCTCTTGGCCCCAAAGCATTTGTCAGCCTACAATACATTGATCTGTCTCCCCAGTGGATTGAACTTTCTGGTGGTAAGAACATAGTGACTGGTTAATTAACCGCTTATGTGACTACTGGTGTCCTAGAAACCGTGTGAAGGCTCTCATTTCGTCCTGGCAGTCATGAGACGTAGGTTATTATTTGACTTACAGATGAAACAGACCCAGAAGTTAATAAGTTACCCAAAGCATACACACAGAGCGGGACTGGATGTGGCCCTGATACCGTGTACCTGAGGGTTACCGTAACTGTTCAATAAGAACGTGATTACCCTTCAACCTTGTTCCCAACACAGATGAGAAGTAATTTGCTGTTTTCTTGTTTAACCCTGAGGGGTGACTCAAGGGTCATGAGGATTTATGAGCCTGTTTTACAGAAGAAAAAGAATGCCTTTAAGGAAGTTACGACCACCAGACAACCCGCCCTCAGATGCTGTTGACGCCCAGCAGTCTGGTGGCCCAGGGGCTTATCTGGAGTGAAAGAAACATGGTCTCTGTTTCTCCAAAACTCCTCCCAAGCCCCTTCGCTCTATGAAAACCCCCTTTTTCTTGTTAAGGTGCATTTGAGAGAACCTCTCCTCCAGCCTTCTCGTTTTGGCCAATTTGAATAAGCCTTTCTCCATCTCTAAACTCCAGTGCCTCAGTGACAGGTTTATTGCACATTGGGCTCATGAATTTGAGATCAAAAGATTCGTATCAGCCCTAGATCATAAGTTCCACACATTAACACTGTTTATGGGGGAACTTAGCACCATAAAATCATGGAAAGGTGAATAACCCAACAGCTAAAAGACTGTCCCATGGAAAATTCCTTTTAATGATATTAGGAACACAAGAATTTTTCCAACCCTTACTTCCACCTATAATAATTTTTGTAGTGAAAGGTACCATTCTCCAAAATCCTAAAGGAATCGTCCTGAGGGCAGGCTTCCTGAGAGCATGGACGAGACAACTTACAAAATGTGGTCTGTATTCCTATTTTCAGGGACACATTTAGGGTCAAATCAAAGTGCACCCATGTATCTGTTTCCACAATGTTACCTACCCCCCAACACTTGTTTGTCCAGCAGAGTTGTATTTCATGCTGAAGCATGAGGCTTAGATAAAACCAGTCTGGAAAACTCAGTCACATGAATAGACTTAAGACAGCTTCAACTTTTTAGTGAGCAAACAAGAGTATTTTTGGGTAGTAAATTTGTAGCTAGTAAACATGAGTTTTCTTCTGCCTCAAGAAAGTAAATCTGAGTCCTCATGGCTCTGCTGACATCACTCATGGGAGCTATATTTAGTTTGGGGCCAGATTCCTGGACGCTAAATCTTGGATTTCTTCAAATAAGTGACCAAGAAAGAAAGAGAAGCTGTCTCATTGACCTTCCTAGTTTTCCTTCATTTTGCTTCCCTAAGTACAGTCTCCACCCCTCCGAGTCCTATGTCAGGCCCCAGGATGACAACCTCTGTGGACTGGCTTCCTCGGGCTCCTGGCCCTCTGCTTATTTTAGCAGCAAATCAAAGGCCTCAGAAGGAGATAAGCAGAAGGGGAACAAAATCTGGAAGTTATTCTCCAGATTCGCTTTTCTAGGCCTCAGTTTTAAGAGTAGCCAGTTTTCTCTCAGTCCCCAGCTCCCGCAGGGCGACAGTTCTCCTATAATTACATTGCTGCAGTCGACCCTCAGGGGTGCCAGCAGCTCCTTGCTGGTGTTCTGCGAGTGCTTTACCATCCCGTGTTCTCTTAACTCTGCTCACACCTCTGCACGATGAAATCCTGTGGTCTGCTGTCTTCAATTAAATCCTCTGTAGGTAACTGCTGCTTCTTGCCAGGATCTGGAATGGTACCACCCACTCGAGACCAGCTACATTATTTACCGGACCTGGGGCAAAAGGAAAACATGGAACAAGAGACCCTGAATAGCCAAAGGAATCCTGAGAAAAAGAGAACAAAGCTGGAGGCATCATAACCCCCGACTTCAAAATATACTGCAAAGCTACAGTAATCAAGACAGCATGGTACTGGTACAGACACCAGATCAATGGAACAGAATTGAAAGCCCAGAAATAAAACCACACATCTATGGACAGCTCATCTTTGACAAAGGAGCTGAGGGCCTACAATGGAGAAGAGAAAGTCTCTTCAACAAACGGTGCTGGGAAAACTGGACAGCCGCATGCAAGAGAATGAAAGCAGACCATCAACTTACACCATACCCGAAAATTAACTAAAAATGGATTAAAGACTTCATACAACTCCTAGAGGAAAATATAGGCAGTACAGTGACATTGGTCTTAGCAGCATCTTTTCGAATACCATGTCTACTCAGTCAAGGGAAACAGAAAAAAGATAGCAAATGGGACTACCTCAGACTAAAGAGCTTCTGCAAGGCAAAGGAAACCGTGAACAAAGTGAAAAGACACCCGACCAACTAGGAGAAAATATTTGCAAATCATTACCCGACGAGGGGCTAGTCTCAAAAATATAAGAACTCACAACTCAACAAAAAAACCCGATCAAAAAATGGGCAGAGGACATGAACAGAGATTTTTCCAAAGAAGATATACAAACGGCCAACAGGCACATGAAGATGTCCAACATTGCTAGTCGTTAGGGAAATGCAAATCAAAATGACAATGAGATATCACCTTAACACCTATCAGAATGACTGTAATTAACAAGATGAGAAATAAGTATTGGAGAGGATGTGGAGAAAAGGGAACCTTCATGTACTGCTGGCAGGAATGCAAACTGGTATAGCCACTATGGAAACCAGTATGGAGATGCCTCAAAAAAGTGAAACTAGAAATACCCTATGATCCAGCTACCCCACCACTGGGTATTTATCCAAAGAATTTGAAATCAATTCAAAGAGACTTGTGCACCCCTATGTTCACCGCAGCATTATTCACAACAGCCAAGATGTGGAAGCAACCCAAGTGCCCTCGTATGGATGAATGGATCAAGAAGATGCAGTAAATATACATAACGGAATACTACTCAGCCATAAAAAAGACAGAATCGTGCCATTTGCAACAACATGGATAGAGCTTGAGGATATTATTATGTTAAGCAAAATAACCCAGACAGAAAGACACTGTATGATGTCATTCATAGGTGGAAGATAAACACATGAATAAAGAAACAGATTAGTGGTTACCAGAGGGGAAGCGGGATGGGGGGTGGACGAAAGGGGTAAAGGGACACACATGTATGGTGATGGATAAGAGTTAGACTACTAGTGGTGAGCACGATGCAGTCTGTACAGAAACTGACGTGTACACCTGAAATTATAGTGTTATAAACCATTATGACCTCAATTGAAGAAAAGGTGAAAATATATTTCAAGCCTGCCAACATCAAAGCATTTAAACAAGCCAGGCTCTAAGCATTTGGCCCTTTGAGACTCCTCAGGTGGCACACTCGTGAAGCTGGTCCTGCATCTGCTTAAACGCGAGGGTTTTTCGCTACCAGGTCAAGGCCACGCAGGGCTACATGAGGGGGGACAGTTACGGGCTTCACCGTGGCTTCTTGGCAAGATCCTTCACGGATATGCAGTTGTGACACGTTGCCTAAGAAAGGCGACAACCAGAGGCTGCCATTTGCCCAGGTGCAACAGCAAATAAAGACCGGTAGTGGTTGTCCTCACTCAAGATGGGATGGAAATGCAGATTCTGCCATGCGCTCCTGCTGCAAAAGCAAGAATTCTCAGATTTGCTGGAGATGAAGACTGTGGTAGTAACAGCTGACAACAATCCAGGATGTGAGCTCTGGCTCTGTATTGGCACTATTCTATGCTGAGCGTTTTACATGCATTCCAAGTTCACCTCAATTTTCGCATCTGTAAAATGGGGCTACCCATTTAAACTGAGGCAGAGAGAGAGGAAGTGGTACGCCCAAGTTCCTATAGGCAGCATAAATGAAGCATGACCTTGGAGCAGCTCCCCCAAATAAGAGTGTGTATTTCACAGCAACTACGTGCCCGTTTCTGAGCTAAGCAATTCATACGCTGCTAATTTTCACAGCTCAGATGATAGTATTGTGGCAGCTTTGAACCTGTGACTCAAGTCCACATCCACTGGAAGCTTAATTGACTAATGGCCCCAGCTGCCGAGGGGCCACCGCTGCATTTGCACCAAGGCCATTCTCCCCGCCACTGCCTGGGTGACGCAAGGATTCTTAGGTAAGCCCTTTCTGGAGACTCACAGGATACCTCTGACAGGTGACTATGGCTCAAGGACTCCTCCCTGGCCATGCCAAACTTTCTTAGGCTGCCCAGTTTAGTCGACTTCTTCCTTCCCCTCTTCACTCAAGAGTCAGACTTGCATCAACCTCTGAGGCTCCCCCAGCTCCCTCCACCTTTTCCCTGAGGCATCTCCCTTAACAAGTCTCCTTGCTAATTTTGCCCTAGCATCTACTTAGAAGATCCAGATTACAAGAATTTTTGTCCTTTTTAGGAAGTAGAGAAAGGCTCAGAGAGGTTAGGTATTTGCCCAAGTTCACACAGCAATGCAATAGGTTGAACCTAGAGTTTCAGACCCTAGAGCCTATGGTCTTATTCACTCTAATCAAAGCGGTTCCAATTTGGCCACAAACCATGATGTCCAAACAAAGTTCCTCGCTATGACTGACAAGATTGCCCAATCTTCTGGGCATTGGGAAGCTAGCGAGTCAACTTCTAGAACTTAGGGCTTCCTTATTCTTTACCAAGAGTGATAACCCAAAGGGATATCCTACAAAGGTTACCCTCCTCCACTTCTGCTTTCTCAGGTATGTTCTGATAAACTGGGCTGCTCAATGAGGCATATCCTTTATTTTTAAGAATCTACTGGTGGCCTTCATCAGCACTCATTTACTCTCATTCCATTACGAAACCATGAAGTTAGTGCATGAAGAAAGTTACACGCGGCCCAGCCTCCTGCCTCCAGTAGACCTTTCACGGCCATAGATGCAACTGTGGATCTTTAAGCCAACTTGCGACTGAAATTTGGACCCACCATGCTAAGTCTTTTTAGTTCAAACTCTTAAGTCTCAAGTTTTTCCTGTTGCGTTCAAGAGTAAGAGCCAAAAGAAGGCATTGCATCTTTCATTGCACATCAAGAAGTCACAGCCCGAATGACCATCATTTAACCAGTCCCATATTGATGGAAAGTCCAAGAAAGAGTCCACTTCGAAGCAAACAAGATATACCTATGCATCTATGCAGAATAATCGCCAGATAGAATTAAGTGAATAAACCGAAGTGCAGCTGGAATTTTCAGCTTGCTCCTATTTATACTTAGGAAGGGATCTTTCTGTACATGAGATGTGGGGATAATTTCTCTCTCAGCAGTCTAGGCTGAGAGGGCAGTTTTGTTACGTAACAATGCTTTTGGAATTTTATCATGCGTGTGTATCAATTATGACAGCGTTAAGGAATTATACTTAATCCTTTTCTAATAAATACTAGGAGGTATCAGGACAGTTCAACCTCCAAGTATTGCCCAGTATGTAATTGCTGAGTGTCTAACAACAGCCAGTCTGCCAAAACCATCACCTGCCTGACCCCGAAAGAGCCCTTCGCTCGTGCTTTCGGATGCATGTGTTTACGTGGGCCTGACGGGGTTTCCAACCGGCTATGGGCCCTGCTCTGGGTCTAAACATTGCGTTCATTTGCCATCTCACACTTGCAGCTGTTTCCAAGGGCTTAGGACCCTCACCTCTGGACCTTCTCACACCCTGCTCGATGTGCTCCGATCCCCACGGCAGGCCCCGGCTGTCATGCCTCATTACTTAAATATATTATCATGGCCTGGCCTCGGCCAGTATGGTGGGATTAAAGCAATAAAACTATATGGACAAGTGGCCAGCGCTAGGACTGTTCTTACCCAGAACTGCTGTGGGTAATGGCACACAGCTGCAGCGCCAGGCACTGGGCCTCCCACCCCCTCTTCCTCTCCGCACAGCCCCTGCCCCCGTCAGCTGCTTCCGCCCTCCACCGGCTTGGTGTTGGATTGGTCCAGCGCTGAGCGGGCTCAGCAACTAAGCCCCTCAACATGGAAGCCTGTTGCCTAGCAACCCAAACTTGTGCTTCTCAGACTCCCAAAGGTCCTAGGGAGGGCTCACCTACTTTTATGACAATAGCTACCACTCATACAGGCAGCATCCTAGCTTCTCTGCACTCATACTTGTTTCTTCCTAACAGCGCTGCAGTGGGAGATCAGCCTGACTTCGAGAGGGGTAGGCGGAAGTAAGGCCTTGCTCAAAGGTCATGACTTTCACACCCCCTCAGATAGCTAGCAAAGGCCAAGCTAAGATTTAAACACTTGTTCACCTCAAGCCCATGCTCTTAGCAATTCCTCCAGCCACTCCCTACTCTTAAAACCAGGGCTTCAACAACGCACTGATGTGACGTCAGTTTCACGCGTTCTTGCATCAGCTGACATCGAGCTCTCGGCATCTGCAGATCTGTCGTGCCACCTTAGGCATGAACGTTATAGAAATGCTTCAATTCTGCTTTTAATATGTAGTCAGTTGCTGTGCTAGTAGGAGCAATACTGGCTCTTTTTCTTAATTTTGTGGGATGCCGAGACTCTGGAGAATCATTTAGGAAAAGCACAGTGGCTTTTTTGGCTAAAGCTTCCATTGATTATAGCTGATGATGAGCAATGGTGTGATTAGGATGGTTGATCACCCTGTGTATGATTTGAGAGAAGGGAAGAAGAGGTCAAGATAAAGATGGGGGAAAGAATGTTTCCAGGGCAGGCATTTTCTGATAGGTTGGTCCATTGCTGGTCATATACGTCATAGGTCAAGATAAGTCACCTACGAGGGAAACTCGAGCTTACGGAATCAACAGCATGCCTGTACGTCCCAGGCCCTTCACACTCTCGAATCAGTCTCCTTTAGTCACCATCAAAAGCCCAGGACCTCAGATGAACACCATACGTGGCCATGAATGGGCCCCGGATGGGGCAGTTTAGTGAATGAAGTATACCTGGTACCTGGATAAGAAGTCAGACCCTTCCTAAACATCCCTCAGTTACGGCACAACCACGGCTACAGCATCTAAGAACAAATAGGCCTATGACCTACGATAGTTAACTTGATTTATAATATGGAGTTTGTGACGTTTACTATGCATGGTCGGTTTCCCGATTTTGATCATCGTGTTGTGGCATAAGAGATTGTACCCATTCTTAGGAAATGCACATGAGGCCATTTATAGTGGGCACAAGGGCTCCAATTTAATGGCTCATAAAAAGACAACTTTCTAGAGAGTATAAAGCAAATGAGGCATAATGTAAACAATCTGAGAGTCAGGGTAAAGTTATGTTACAGCTTTTCTGTATATTGACACATACCAAAACAAAACTGCAAAAAAAAACCAAAATGAAGCTGTATATTCGTTGTGCAGTGGAATTCCATTTTGTGCTTTATGCTAATAACACTAGAAAACCATTTTGCAACTCCAGATTTTAGCAGTCGTTGTCTCAAGAATGAGGATTCCCCAGACCAACTTTCCATGTTGTGAATTGCTGAACTACCTGGAATTTAAGTTGTATAAATAGGAAGAAGGTTTTTGTTTTAAAAGGAAGCATATGCCTAACCCCACCCTAAGATTCCGGGCATGAACTCAGGGCTCAGGCCTGGCGTCACCGCCTTAAACTCTGCCTTGTGGTTCAAGTCCTGTGCTGGAGAAACTTAAGGATTGCCTGGAGGGTGACGTTTCATCCACTTTCCTAAGTTTTGGACATGGCCACTTGCTCACTCCAGACCAGTGGGATACATACTAGAATATTATTTCAGTTCCCAGGAGGACGTTCTTTTCGGAAGTTCTTAGTCTTGACTTGTAGTAAGAAAAGTATCAACTTACAGGAACTTAACTCATAGCACACACAAGGGAGGCAGCATTAAGTAAGAGCGTGGGCTTGGAATCCGGCAGACCTGGAATTGAGTTAATTCTGCCATTTCCTCACTGAGAGCTCCTAGGAACACCTAAGCTTGAGTTGGTTTCCTCCACTGTAAAATGGAGGTGTTAAAACCTACCTCACATCTTGTGGATTAAATAAAGTGAAATGAAGACACTGGTTCAAGGCCAACCATGTAGCAATGGTGCCCATTACCAAGATTGGTATATCTTATGGGTCTCAGCTCTTGGCATCAGAACAGTCTTGTTCTTTCTGAGCAGGCTTGCATTTGACTTACAGGTAGCATTAGTCTCCATAGACTATACAGTGCTTTTAGCCAAGAGGAAGCTTGGAACCGAGTTTGTAGCTCTTGAAGATGTCTACGGGACCATTTGTGTATGTCCAACTTACTGACTTTGGTTTCTTATCGTTTTTACATTTACTCCACACTTATTTTGAATGTTTTTCAAGGAGAGCAAGAGAGGCAAACACTTCCAACACATCAATACACAGCACGAAGAACCAGTTGGCCATCTCCCACTCTTCATCATCCCCAGGATCCCTGCAGGTTTGGTCAATGGTGTCAGCTGGATGTGCATCTCCCATCGCTTTCTCTAACTCCATAAGTCATAGAAAGGTGTCTGAGTTTGGCTTTATAAGAAAGATCCTGAGTGTTTGGAAACCCAATGCTCAGCAGACAGAGGTTTTGAAAAAATTAGAAGAGTGTGTCCAGCCTGTACAGAGTTGACACTATCAAACTAAGTTTAGGGGCATGTGGGTGGACAGAATCCAGCCACAAGTCCACAGATAGACGCAAACCCATCATGCATGACTCCAAATGAGTGATTTAGCTTCTGAGCATGTTTCTCAGCTATAAAAGCATCACTAACACCCCCCACTCCAGCCTAAGGTTCTCATGAATCTCAAAGGAGATGAAAACATTAAGAGCTAGGACAGAGTTCAGTCTGTCCCAAGAACTACACCAGCACACCCTTGGGTATGTGTCTCAGCAAGCTTCCCGTGGCGGACACAAGTGGAAAAAGGTTGGGAAATGCTGGTCTACCCAACTACACAGAAATTTAGCATGAGAAAACTGAAGCTGGAAAAACATCTCAGACACGGATGTGCAACACTGCAGAAAATAGTCCATTGTGAGAAATAGAAACCATATTGTTGGAATTGTTTTAAACGAGCAACTTAGAGAACATTGTAGAGGCTTACACTGGACCCTGGGGGACGGGAGAAGCTGATCGGGTTACTTAAGCCCCAACTCTTATTCTGCTTTAACAAACTCACAGCAGAGCTAAGCTTTAAGTAGAGTTGTGTGTTCAAACCAATGGCCTTATCGGCGAAAAAGTGAGGTCACGTTAAGGCTTCCCCACCCATCACTGGGGCTTATAGCCAACCACCAGGGGAATGTATTAAGATCAGTTCAAAGTGTGGACCAAACTCTTGAGCTAAATTGAGTTGGAGCATGAAGGTGGGGCTGGGGGAGGGTGGTCAATGCTTTAGTCCTCAGCCTAAAATCTGGATCCTCAGCAAGGTTCCCCATTGGCAAGACCTTCCTATTTGAGGAGCTGTGAGCTTCAGAGAAGCTCACTGACCTAGTGACTCACCTCCAGGTGTGTCTGCTTATCTACACCCCACTGCTGCCGCCACGACTACCATCATGTATTTTTCCAGCCTCCTCCTGTTGGCTCTCCTACCTACCTTCTCCACTTCAGCCACACGGGCCTCCTTCCAGTTCTGCTTATTCTAAGACACTCTTCATCATTTGCTGGTTAAGCCCGCCCATCCCTCCATTTCCAGCTTAAGCGTACCTCCCCATAGTTCTATGAATTTGTACACAGGTCAGCTCTCCTGCTTATGGGCCTCAGTGTGACATGCCTGTCCTTCATCGAGTTGTAGTTATAGCTTGGGATTTGTCTGATGGGCATTTCCCACTAGTATGTATGTACCGAGAAGGCAAGTATCTGTGACCCACTGAGGCTGGCAGTTGATGCTCAAAATTAAGTGATTGTCATAGGAAACTCAAAACAAGTTCTAGTCTCAACTCTGCCACTATTTTTTTTTAAGCCAGGAAAATCCCTGTAGGGCGGTAGAGTTGAGTGTCTTTGTATACACAAAACTGTGTGGTTCCAGGTAGGTTTCTGATGTCTAGGCTTCAATTTCTTAACTAGAGAGTCTCTGATAAGTCAACAAGCAGTTTTATGGTATTAGACCAGGGAATCGGGAATAACCAAATGTTGACATGTGCGCTACCCGTTCTCGCAAGGACCCAAAGGAAGTTAGGTGTCCCAGACAGATAAGGCAGAGAAAGACAAGACAGGCCATTAGTCAAAAGCTTCAGTACACAAATCCAATAGTGAGTTGGAGCACTGAAGGGCATTTTCCTTAAACGAGCTTCAGACCATAGCAGCTCCTGATCCTATCCCGAATCTGCGATCTTGCCCCTATTTTGAGAGTAAAGAATGAGCTAATAGAAAACTGCTCATGCTGGGAAAGATGGACCCTGAGATCTTTCTAGGGAGGCTTAACATCCCACAAAGCTTTGTCCACCAGGGAGGAAGGCCTGGGATCCTGGAAGTGGACTGACTAGGAGGAAGGAGGTTGTGCGAGTTGAGTAGAAGAACTGAGAGCAAGCCTGCCCTTAGAAAGAAGACCAACACTGACAGAAAGTAAGGCTTCAAAGAGTGGAATGATTATGGGGACCAAGGGGTAACAATCAAAGGAAATAAAGGAGTTGTGTTTGTGGAAAACTTCAGGAGCTGGTTCATCTGACCTGAGCTAGCCCCCGGGCCCTGGTTGTCCCAGTTGTAGGATTCAGAGTGTTCAACAAGAAGGTTGCTTGGGGCCATACCTAGCTTGGACTCTATACATTGTGAAAATATTTCCATTTTGACAGTAAACATACTTTGCCTTGCAAAGAAAAGCCCTTCACATTCCAGCACAAACACATTCTTTCTCCTCCTAAGAGCTAACTAGCTGGCTCATGATTCATGATCAGGATGCTTCACTAATCTTTATGGTTCCAGGATAGCACGTTGGATTTAAGTGTCACGTCTCCATCTCCTCCAATCTTAGTTTTCCTCAGTCCCTGTCTTGTGACCTTGCTTCTTCTAAAGAGTCGTGGTCAGTTATTTTGTAGAATGTCCCTCAATAGGGGCTTGTCTGATGTTCATGAAGTTAGGCATTTTGGGGGAAAGACTACAAAAGTGATGTTATATCCTTCTCAGTGCATCATATCAGGAGACACATGACATCCATAGGTGTTGCTGGTGATATTAACCATGAGTACTCGGTTAGAGTGGAGTCTTCCTGGATTCTCTACTCTAAGTTCCCCTTTTGTAATTAAGTATTTGGAAGGAAATGCTTTGATACTATGCTAGTGTTCTGTTTCTGCTTAAGTTTTTGCTCATTTGTTATCCGTGTGTTAGAGGGGACACCAGGCCAACTCTCTGGGACAGGCAGCGTTCAAGAACCCAGAGACCCAAGTTAGGGAAATTTCTCAGAGTCCTTAACAGCCCCCTTCAGTGTTAAGTTCAAGAAAAAGCTAACTGAAGAGTCGAAAGAAGGGTAGAGCTCCTGCAGACCCTTGACCTCGTTTCCCCTTAACATCTAACATAACCATCAGGGCTAAGAAGTCAGCCTCCATACAATATTAAGCTACAAGATTAAGTATACTCTTGAATTGGTTATAAGACACCAGTTAACTACCAAAATAGATGCAAATAAGGCTATAAGAAATTTCTGCTTTAGTGACCTAAGCCTCCAGGTATTAACTGCTGACACAACCCTGCAGAATCATCTTTAGGCCCCTTCTGCTTCCTTCAAGGCTAGAGATAGAAAAATACTGGTTTTCAGGAGACACCGCTGTCAAGCCTCTTAATGTCCTAGTAAGATTCCAGAATGAACCTTGAGTCAAAACACTTTAAATTACAAGATCAGCTCCTGGAAACACATGAGCCAAAAAGAGGAATGTCTTTGCAGATGAAGAAAATTGCTCGAGTCTAGTTGGATGAGGTGGGTACCAGAGCATAGGGGAATGGATTTGCATCCACTGGGAGAGGATTTCAGTGCACACGGGAACTCACGTACCCTGTTCAATGTTTTATCAGTGACTTAAAGACATAGGCCTAGTTAATGATGCTACAGTTAAAGAATATTTACAATTGTAGTCTCATTCTAGTCTGTTGATCTGGTTCCACTAAGATTAAATTAGGAAAAGGTTTTTGATGGTTTAAGTGCAAGAGAATTAAAACCCTTAACTTCAATGGAAGTCAACCACATTGCCACCAGCAAAGTTCAAATTTCAGCTTTAACATAACTATAACTTCCAGAACGTTAGTGTTTCCTTTGAGATTGCCCAATAGAAGTGGCGTCCCATGCAATATTTGGAACATATTTACACCAGAAGGCATTTGTTTATCTGAAGCTGAAGCTTCATTGGGAATTCTGAACTTTTGCTAAATCTAGCAACTCTAGTATCGAGACCACACCTGAAGAGTCAATGTTCAGGTGTGGGTGTTGTTTTAAGACCGATTTTGAAGGATTGTTCAACTCGGTAGCTCTTCCCCAGAGCACAGGGGAAGTATGGCCGATATGGAGAGGGATGGAAGTGGTCCAAGAGCCAGCTTAATGCAAGGCTCCTCTGGTGGGCTGTTTGGGCTCTAGAGCCCCCCCATTGGGCTGCCAAAGACTTTGGCAGGTAGACATCATGGTCCGATGGTTCCCTCTGTCCAGTCTTGCTTCCCTCGCTTTTCCCTTCAGAGGGGTGACTCCCCAGTAAAGTTTTTTGCACTTCTAACTCCATCTCAGCCTTTGTTTTCTGGAAAACACAACCAACACTGGAAGTAAACCATGGTTTTAGAGGTCAAAACTAGGACGAGCCAACAGAAGTCACAGACAGACCTCCTGATGGGAACTGCTGTCTTAGGAGACACTGATACCTCAAAGGAAGTGAACCGGCACAGGTTAGCCACTGGAACTTCCAGGTAAACATAGCAGATTGCACATTTCTCTTTTCCTTCCCCAAATCCCAAAGGAATTAAAAGGTATTACTCCATAAGACAAATCAGTGGAGAATTAAAAATTCCTGGAAGAAAAGGAGATGGAGAGGCATACCTGCCTTCAAGGAGTGAAAAATGCCAAAAGTAACGTCTGCAAAGAGACATATACAAGAAGGACTGGTCCACCCGCTAGGGCCTGCAGCGCACGCTCCTGGGAAAGTGGGTGTGAGGGGAGGCAGAATGGCTGGGTCTATGATTCCAGCAGCAATATACTCAGTTCCTGTAGCCCCCACCCCCAACACAGACCCACACCCACTCAAGATTAAGTCTATTTTCTAGGTGGAGTTTTGACCAGATGCTACAACTCAAGACACACTGAGGAGCTAGATGCAGAAGCAAGAAGATCAACTTTAAACTGAGGGACCCCCATGCTCTCCCTGCTACCAAAACTTTCATCCAGGTCATGCTCCAGTCTCCACTGTCTAACTAGTCTGCTTCCTTGATCTAACCCGTCAACTCTTCACTCTGGTTGACTGCATAGACACTGCCTATGGGAATTAGAGGTAGCTTGTAAATAGGAGAAGAACAGCCTTTAAACCTGGATTTGAATCTCACTTTCTTCCCCTTACTCGCTGACTGACTTTGTAAGTTTGTCAAGTGTGGATCCACCATCTCCTCATGGGACTGAGGCAGATTAGCTGTAGGATGAGCACCTGGAGATCCAGTCGCACGTTCAGCGAACCACCATCTTTTCAAACAAGTACTTAGATGCATAGTGCAAAGGTTGCCAACTGGAGCAGCTAAGATGCTTTTTATTTCACCCTCATGTCTGTCCTATAGTCAGTGTCAGATCTAGAGTCATTGATTTAAACACACAAGACTTCAGAACACTCATCGAATTTCAGCACATAATGCATTGAGAGAGGGCCAAAGGTAATAATCTTCAGTTTGGTTAAGATGTTTGGTTAAGATGTGCTCATCCAAACATATCTTGCAAGGAATGCTGTTTGGTTAAGGCACCACAGCTACCTTTGTCGCTGGGGTGCACATCACTGTTACATTGAGAGGAAGTCGATATGAAGCCAGGAAATCCACCTGGGGTTAAAATTGTGGCTAATCCATGGTCAGATCACTGCCCGTTGCCTATTTTAGCACCAAATGCCTCCAATTTTGAACATCCATAGTAAGTTGGTGATTAAAGGTGTTTCTTTTTCAAAGATAAGTAACACCAACGGTGTACTTTCCAGCAGAAGCAAAGGCAGCAGGTTTGGACTTCCAAAGAGGGCCCCTCTTGGTATCTTTCATAAGCCCCTCAAGCTATCTTTGCCTTCAGGTTTCTTCCCTTAATGCCTTTGTCTTGGTCTTTCCAAAGGTGTCCGGTAAAGCACACACATATTCTAAGTCTGGGTCAATAATCACAATTCCTTGTAACGGTCGAGTCAAAGCTGATCTTCAGCCCTTCGTATCTTACTAGATCCTAAATACACACACGATGTTTGGAAAATACCTCTCTAAAATAGGATCAAGAACGGCTACGGAAGAAGTTGTTTAAAGTCGTACAGAGGCAGGAATAGTGTTCAGGCTTAAATCTTCTTAGCCCAACACATTTGTGAAAAGGTAAAGAACAGCATCTTATCACCATAGAAACACAGAACCTGGTACATGGTTGGTGCTTTAGTGTTGAATAGACCAATAGCGCTAGATGCCAAGCGTCTGTCTGGCACCCGAGATTGGTCTGGAACTTCTTTTCTGGGCATGACATAACTGCTACCCCACAGCAGGGACCCTATGGGAGGTCTTTCAGATTAGATTGACATCTTGTTTTCTGGTCTTCACCAGCTGTCCTGAAGCCGTCCATCTGCTGCCCTGCCTCTGCTTCTGTTATCGGCCTTGGGCTGGGGGCTGACATTAAAAGGGCTCTGATAAAGCTCCCTAAGTGGCAGCAAGCTGTAAACATTCCCACTGATGCCATTTGATTAACCCGCTGAGAAAATGCCTCAAGAAGGTCCTGGCTTGTCACCGAGCGACAGGCAAGGGTGCCACACGGAGCTGTTGAAAAGCAAGTTGGTCGGGGCCACCACCGTGGAGTTATATAAAGCACTTGGCTCCAAGACAGAGGTCTCTGCAGCATCGCATGTGCGAACTACCAGGGTGGCTGTGGGCTTACGGTTTGACGGACATATGCAGTGGGGATGCATTCATAGCCCAGATAAGTTAATGACCTATTAGTGGCGAGCAGGGAGAGAGATAAAGCCCTTGTGCAAAGTCCTGCCCCACATTCCAAAGCTACAAACAATTTCGTTTAACACCCTGGTTATGTTCCATCCAAGTAGCCTCCCTGTTAGTAGGTTGCAGATTCTAAATGCCCATCTATTGAAAGGGGGACAGGATGGGCTGGAGATGGAACAGAACTCGCCGTTTACTGACCTCCTACAGTTCAGGTGATGGTTCAGGATTCCAACTCCTCCAGGGTAGGAATTGTCTAGAATATTCAAGCAAATTCAGGTTTTCCTCCTCTAAACAAAATAATGCTCAAACATATCTTGCAAAGAATGCCGTTTGGAAATGAATTTGGCCTATTTACATACATGTGATTTAGGAACTTCAGTAATTGGCTCAGGATGCAGCGAGAGGCAGGGCAGAAGGGACTGTGTTGGGACAATTAACTGAAGTTTAAAAAGCTTGCCAACAGGATGACAGGCTCAGGGTCTGAGCGTTCCAGATACCTTATCAAGGATTCCACCTCCCTGGACAGTGGCCCAGTTCCAGTCTGCCTTTGGCTCCAGTGAGAAGGGTACTGTATGCAGTGGGGTATATATTGTCCTTTTTGGAAGGCCATTTGGCAACAGCTAGTAAGAATTACGTATAGCACACTCTTCAAACCAGGATTCTATCCCATAGCAATGCAAGCACTGGTTCACAGGACATTCATGCAGCAATATTTATTCCGCATCATTTAAGGGTCAAAACCCAAAGACGCAGGAGGAACTCCCCCTAGTTTGGGGATGGGTGAGTTAGCTATGAGCTGTTATGCTCTGAGACTGAGCCAGAGTCTGTTGACTTAGCTGATTGTGAAAAACCTATTGAATTAGAAAAGCCACCCGACTATATGTTCTGAGAAACCTGCTTTAAATAGGACAAGTAGATTAAAAGCAACGGGAGGGAGAAAGACCATGCTGACACGTTAGAAGAAAGCTGGAGTAGCTGTATTTTAAGTTCAGATCAAGTTAGGGATAGAGAGGAGCTTTACACAATGAAGGGGTCAACTCTCCAAGATGACAATCCTTCATGTGTATGCTTCACGTTTTGATGCTCTATGCAAACAGTGATTTCTGGTTTCTTGTAGTTCTATTATAGTTGAAGACTTCAAGGCCCCTCTGTTGGCGATCAGAGCCAGCAGGCAAGAGTCAGCAGAGACAGCTGAACGAAACAGCACCAATCAACTGGATCTAGTGACCATTTATAGAACAATTCAACACTTCCAAGCTCACATGGAACATTCACCTAGAAAGACCACATTCTAGACCGTGGAAAAGCCAAGTCCAGAGAAGGTGACAGATCCTGTTGATGACTGCGTGTGCGTAGTTGGTTGTATATGTCGTGAACACGGAAACAAGTCTGCCTACATTTCTCTAGTATATGCCCTCAAAGGGTTAGACCTAAGACTGTACATCCGTCGAAGCATCTGTTAGATGTTCCACTTTAGGTACTTGAAGTCAGGAGTCAGATGAGAACAAGGCCAAGCCATCGCCTCCCGAGTTTGAGGAACGGGGGCAGGCCGATCTTCCCAGTTAGACTATAGCCCTGCTCCCGAGTCATTCACGCAATCTTTAGTCAGATACTAGAGAGACAAAGTAGCCCTAAGTAGCTTTTCCCAGACCACACACACTGCCCTTTTACAAGATATTTCACAGATATTAGTCACCCTGCCTACTCACAGCCCCTGGGACTGAAGCTACCCAGACCCCAGCTACTTGGGGCCAGGAGGCTATGCTTTTATACCATGTGACTGCTCTCCATGGCCCAGCTGATTGGACAGAGGCAGCCACCTGACCCTGGAGCAGCTTGCCTATTGGCTGGCTGCCGACTCCCAAGAACCTGGGATAAAGGAGGGGCCCACTTAGAGGCCTCCTTGGAAATAAAACAAGCCCATTAGCAAGGATAGATGCTAAAAGGTTGTTTCATTACAGAATTAAGGTCAGAAGAGACTTGAATAAAGCCTAGAAAGCTCCAAGAAGCCAGGCCTTCAAGCTGCTTTGTTTTGTCGTTCAACCCCACCTCTGCTTTAATGCATGATCTCTTCTACCTGGGGTTTCTTGAGGGAGCCCCCGAGGGGAAGGGCGCATCTCTGTGCTCATGCCCCCAGTGTTGACAGCTGGCCTCAGTCCTCCTCCAACCATTTAAGTCAGCAGGCCTTTACTTCCCTGAGAAGCTACACATAAGCCACCAAGGACGGGGGCCTGGCAGCTCCTAAAACGCCACCGTGGCAGGAGAATAGGATACAAAGCTGCCTTCCACTCCTTTGACCAGGACGTAGTAAAACACGATGCACATTGAAACGAGAAAGGATCAGGATAGAAGATGAAGCTCACATGTAATTGATGGGCAGACAAGTTGTATTTCTGCAGTGATTTCAAAGTCCACACTGGGAAGAAATTTGAGCACCTCCTGGAAGTCTCCCCCTCATCCTGACACTCCTGTTTACTGGCTATATGATGAGTATGTGATAATTCATAACTCAGAACTTCTGATCCTTACTTCTTCATCTTTAAAATGGGCACATAGTAAACACTCTCAGGCTGAGATAGGGAATTCATAGGAAGTACCTCACAGGCCTCGAGACATCCGAGTGCTTAGGATATGAACTTCCATAGAACCCTGGGCTGTTTATAAACTACCACATCGTCTTATCCAGCGTGCCCTTGAAGGCTCTAACCCCCATGCATCAGCAGCATCCTATCTGCGTCAGCATGCCCCACGTGACCACTACAGGGCCCTACCTGTGATGGCGCAAGCGTATACTAGTCAGGTATCTGCCTCAGAGCACGGAGGTGTCCTCGACCCACTTAAGTCTAGAGACAACCAACTGAAGGATGTCAACAAGAAGTCAACGTACAGACACAGTCAGAAAGTAAGTAAATGGGGCACACACAGCGAGTTAAGACCCAGATCCTTGAGGTTGTCTCTCAAAGCCTGTGCCCAAAGGAAGTACTGTGCACCTCATTAACGCCCCACTGAGTCCATCCCATGGGCCAGACACATTCATGCACATAATGACACTAAGTCGTACAACTCTTCCCACTTCCCAGGTGGGGAAATAAAGCCTAATACTCTGGCCAGTGCCAGGAGCCAAGGAATGTCAAAAGGTTGCCCACTCATGGCACACCTCCATCCTGCAGATTGTCAGAGACCTGAATTAAGTTGCCAACACTTAAAATTGGAGCGCACAAAAATCCAGTTTCTGGTTTCTTGGAAAAAAAGGTAGGATGGGCTGGCAACATGGGGTCTGGACTCCTGCGTGGCCTCAGAGTAGACTAGAGCTGGGCTCTCTGAACAGGACCAGTTTACTCCTGGCCAAGCCCCATCTCGTGCATTTCCCTTAGCTGTCTGAGCCCTGTGACCACCCTTGGGTTTGAGACCCCTGAAATAAAGCTGTGAGTGTATAGCGTGCTTTAAGGCCCCAGGAAGTTGTGTGGTATCAAAGAACTGACTTGAAAAGCAATGCAGCTCCACATTGCAAGTGAGACGTTGATGGGCAAGCAGCTAGAAGAATGACCTTTCTACGGGCAGCAGGATATTCTGCCAAGTCAATACAGTGTCATTTCGATTTGATGCTTCAAAGACAACCAGGTAGGCAAATCCGTTTTGGCCCCAATGAGATGGAGTCTTAAAGATTTGAGGTATGTAGCAATAGAAAGTCAGTCTTTACCTATAGTATTAGGCCATATGTGAAGTCCATCTTTAGAAAAATCTTTCATATATTCAACTTATGCATACCTCTTAAAGATAGTTTTTGTAACTAGAGCGTCTCGATCTTCCAGGCTACACATTTACTTCCATCCAAGTAGCTAAGTGTAGATCTTAGTGATTAGATGATGCTGTAGCGAGAAGTTGTGCCCCAAGCCACACACACTCTTTTGGGCAATGACCTCCAACACTCGCCAATGTGAGGCCACACCCTAGGAGCAGTTATGAGGTTCGAGTCAGGTTTGCTTCCTTTGTGAGCACCAATTAAGGCTATTTCAGGTGAGGGTCCCCCAAATAGCACTTTTGAAATTAACACCTTGCATGACTTTAGGGCTTAAGATTTCCCCCGAGGAGAGAGAATTAGGGAGGAATACACCCTCATGTTCACTTCATTCAACGTCTGATACCTGCTCTGTTCTAGTCATCAGTCCACATGAGGTTTGGTGAACAGCCGAAATCCCCATTCCCACAGATTCCAGCCTAGTTAGAGGTTGTCGTGTATACAAATAAGATCGTTAAGTCAATGGGATGCGTGCGACTTCCCTATTCGAACCGGGGTTTAGATAACCAGCTGGTGTCACCCACCCTAACGCTAGCTCAGTCTTCACCTCTGGCTACAAGGGACTATAGTTTGTTTCACGAAGTTCAGGGAGAGGAGAGTTTTAGTGCATGATGGCCATTAGTGCCTTTGCCCTGGAAGGGTAAGTTTCAAACGGTGTTCAGAGGATTGCCCTTGATCACTCCCAACAAACACGCCTCCCCAGTCTCCTCTCTCTCAGAGAGTGGCAGCTTTTAGTCTCCACACGTCACTCCCATGAAATAGGTTTTTTTTTTTTTTTTTTTTTAAGAATAAGACAAGGGATGCTATCAAAACACAAGTACTCCCCCCATCAAAGCCCACACGCGACTGAGCTGGAAGTCAGCCTTACCCACCTTGAAGGTGAGCGTTCTACCACACGAGGCCTGCAGCCCTGCGTGGACGACACCCCACCCAACTCCAGGTCAGGAGCCCTTCGAAACCCATCTCAAAGGGCGACAGACTCAGGGTCACCAGATAAAGGGCACAGTGGGCTTGTCTGCCAGCCTCTATTTCCCACAGGAAGGAAGGAAGGAGATGTTGAGGACGATTCCATTCACAGCACCAAGGCCCTGCCTGCAAGGGAAAGGCGATCCTCGCTCCAGGGATGGGGACGAGAGAATTCTCTAAGAAACTCCTGCTTCACCACGCCACGTTGGACGAGGACCAGAGGTAAGGGGTGCTAGAATCTTCCAGGTGTGAGAACCACATCACGCCTATAAGACCGACTGTTCCTCATTCAGGTTAAGGATCTATACATGCCTGCCACCAGGTGCTGCAGGGAGGTGCACGTTGAGGCTGCGTGTGGCGCTTCCCCTCTTTTTCTGCTTCTCCAAAAGCCAAGCAACTGTTGACGATGAACTCCACCTCAGGCCAATCCAAATCGTAAATAAAGGCGAGCTTTCAGGACCCACCTATTTTGGCTTGTTGAGCAGTACCCTTTGGGTTTTGTGAGCAAAGCCACCTCCCAGCAAGGTGATTTGTTATTTGCTAGATCCCTTCATCCAAGTTGCTTCTGCGCCATCTTTTCCCTCCGTCCTGGGGCTGGGACTCTGGGGTGAACTTCCTTTTCACAGTTTGAAAACTGTTCCATTTCCGCTCCAGCTGGACTCAGCAGTGGAGCGGAGACAGGGAGGGGGTGGGGCCAGCCGCCAGAGAGACTCAGGTTAGCCTGGAGTCTGAGATGGGGCTGACAGGTCAGGGAAGGGCCTGATTTATTCTCCTACCCATCGTGCCGGCCATCTGTCCTCATTAACTTGCACGGGTTTATGGTCTTTTAATCTTTTCCACATATACGCCCTATATGAACATTCCATGTTGTTTTTTTTTTTTATAGTCCGTGTACTTTCATGTTCAGCTTGCCCCTGAGTTATGACCCAGGACACATACTGTAGTACTTGCTGGAGTACTTCCTCTAATGAGCAAACGTGAGTTATTCTCTCCAAACGTCAAGTGGCGTCAGGAGCTAAAGCAAGCATTAACCCAACGGGCGTTGCTGGGGCCATATGGAACCTTTGCCCCAGAATCTGAGAGCCTGTGTCTAGAAACGGCTCAGAAAACCCAAAGCCAATCCTGCTTATTTCAGATCAGAAACCCAGTAGGGTAGCCTCCTTCCACCCCAGCTAAAAAACCCTCCAGAGTATCAGTTAAACCCACTTTTTCTCCTCTGATTGGCAAGTCGGCAAGGGGTGGGGGGCACACCGCCCTAACAAGACCCCACTTTCCTTAAGTCTGGTTATTTACTGATTACCACCCTATTTCTCCATTCTCTTAATGAGGGTTTCTAGTGAACCTCTGTAAGTACAAAGATATGGACACTTTGCCCAGGATCTGAGGACAAGTTTCTAGTTAAATCTTAAATTAGGTCAGAAGTCATCCTGTTACGTCACCGAGTTTCTCTTAAATAGGGGGAGTTGTGCTTTCTTGTTCCTAGATGGTCAGCTTCAAGTTTAGGAAGCTACTGGGATGAAAGTCACTTGAACGCAATGTGGCCCTTAAGACATGGTCTGCTGTCAGCCACATCTGATTGGCAGAAAGACCCAAATGGGACATGAGTTAACTCTGCATTCCCATGACATGCCAGGGGCTTAACCTGTGATTTGTAGGTTGGGTGAGCGAGCCCTTCCCAAGTTAGTCCAGAGGACCCTGGCTCCCCTGTTAACCCAGAGGAAATTTGTGGTTACTAAGTCTGAAGGATGCTGGTTTACACAGCATTAAACATTCCTTTGCAGGACTTATCAGAGCTTTTAATACACTGACATGGATGTGAACCCCCAAGAGAGGGCTACAACAGGCAGTAGTCCCTCAAACTCATTTGGCATCGGAAACCTTCATGCTGCAGAGCAACTCATGGTCCTAGGAGTCCACACCCTCCTCTGAAAGAGGAATTGTTTTGCAGATCAAGAATAGAAGATAGGCAAGGTTAAGTAGCTTACCCAAGATCACGGCAGCGTCAGACCCAGGTCAGACACCAAGCACGAGATTCCCCTATGTTCTTTATCCTTTTTCCTGCTTCATTTTTCCTTCATAGGCTGTATCACTACTTGACTTCCTCTGCCTGCATGGAATGTTCTAGATGGCTAGACTCTCCTCCACTGACTCTTCAGCACCTACGAGGGTCTCCAGAGTATAAGCAGGCATGCAGTTATCTGAGCGGATTACTGTTAACATGCCCAGGCTTCGATTCAAGGAGATTTGGACATTTTTGTACTCTGCTCCAAAACAACATTGTTTTATCAAGAACAGTCTCTCACATCTCAAAGGCTTGGAGAAAAGTTAGGCTTCGGTAAGTTTCACGTTGATTTCATACCAACCCTAGTTCTTTGGTAGGTTTCCACCTCAGAGTTTGCAGTCCCAGATTGAGATGCAGACCTGGATCTGAGCACAGCGTCCAGAGCATCTTGAACAGATTCTGTGGAAGCAGAGACCGGAGCATGCGGTGCCCAAAGGACCAGGCTTGGTCACTCCTCTTGGTAACAGCTTTCAGGATCTCTGGAGGCCTGGAGAGAATGTGGGGTGTGCCTTGAGGCTCTTATCTCACAAGCATCTAACACGGTCACCACCTACGGGGACATGGTGGCCTTCAGAGTGTCAGAGAAGAGCAGTGCCTTCTAAGGCTGAACCACCAATACACAGACAATGTTACAAGGGAGAAGACAGAGGCCCATGGAAGAAATTGAGCCTTAATTATTCAGCCTTGAGGGAGAAAGATCAGCCCTTCTTAGAAGGCTGTCGACCTGGCAGACAACCTTGCCACCCATGATGCATGATCTCCCACAGCCTGAAGGTTTACATTCCCTTCAGAGGTTAAGCCACTGAGGCTAAGACAGCTGCTGGTAAAATCCAGCCTGGAACTCGTGTCTGAGGGTCAGGCTGAGTCCCCCCCACCCCCAAAGCCAAATTGCTCTGGAGGGTAGGAAAACCTCTCATCAGAAGATGTACAGGTTAGACTTTCCCAGAACTTGGATCCACAAACCTGAGACCACCTTGCGTCTGCCCCAAGCTTTCCACTCCCCTGCCTCTTATCCACGTTGAACTTGGGTAAGATTAGGAGCTTACACAGCCTGGCCCCCTTTTGCTCCCACCAGAGGTTTTCAGAGGGAAACTGAACATGCAGCCCCGGGCTGACCCAGTGGAGCCCCTACGCCAGGGAATGCCGCCTGGGTAGAGAACTGAGGACCGAGACTCGTTCCAAGCCATACTCTTGCCTTCTTAGGAAATGCCGAATACTAGTCTGCAGTTCTGCTTGGAGCTGCCCTCGACTGCTGTGTTGAGAAGACGTCCACATCCGTGCAGAAGCTCACTGTGGACCAAGTGCTGTGGTGCATTAGCAACGGTCCAGGGAGGAATGGCGGCAGGTGCACTGTGTGCAGATGGTTTCACTCCATCTTACAGAGGAAAAGTAGGGCTCAGGACGGAATTAGGGTTGATTTCCCCGCCTTTGACATCACACTGCCCCAGCCTCCAAACTAATCCTCCAAGAACGTGAAGGGGAAAGAGTGGGCAGCACCTAGCAGTTTTTGTTTTGTTTTTTTTTTTTTTTGAAGGGCAGTAACCACCTGGGAGTGAGTCCTGATGAGGATAGAAGGAAGTAAGGTCTTGGCTGCTGGCTTTCCTGACACTTGACTATGCCAGTGAACACAAGGCTAGCACGACTACTCCCTCTGACCCAAAGGGGGCAGCACCCACCCAACATAGGGATTGTCACAAGAAAAGTACTAAAGACATTTCATAAAGGAAAACCCTTTGCTCACTCCCTCACAAGCGCGTTTAAGTTGAATTGCTCTCAGGCCCACATTCTGCAAGTGGACACGTGTAAGAGGTTGGGTCCATCATTGCTCGTAGTTCCAGTTGGGGATAATGACAGTAATAGCAGTGCCCGTTTCCTAAGTGGGACTTCTACAAGTGCTTTGGATGTCATAGCAAGCCGGGAGGATACAGTTTTTAAATAAGATCAAGTTGGGATGTGTCGTTAGTGTTCCTTTCCTATCTTGGCTTGAAGGCTGCATCTGCGGAAAGACACGATTAAATCCCGCAGAAGGTTCTTAGTTCCTGAGTATTCAAGACTCAGGTCCCAGGAGCTCCGACATCTATGCTCTAGTCTGTCATAGGTGCCGAGTACAGTGAGGGAGATAAGATTCCTGTCCTCGAGTCTAGCAAAGGATCAGAAGCCACAGGGGTGATAGGCTGTCCCCTAAGACGGCCCCCAAGATTCCCCCCATATGCTCATGCCCCTTGAGTGTGGGTGGAACACGTGCTGAGATCTCACTCCTGGGATTGTTACATTATGTGGCAAGAGGACGATTATCCTGGGTGGGCCTCACCCTACTTGAGCCCGTCAGGTTTGAGTCTAGAAGTCAGAAGCAGTCAGAAACTCAAAGCACAAGAAAGATTCACAACACTATCGCCAGCTTGCAGATGGAGGGGGCCACACGGCAAGGGATGCAAGAGGCCTCTCGGAGCTGAGTGGCCACAAGCTGACAGCCAGCATGGAGATGACAGCCTTATGCTGCAAGGAACCGACTAACAAGAATGAGCCTGGAGGCCGAGTTGCCCTTGACGCCACATGAGAACACAGCCCAGCGGATACTTTGACTTCAGCCTTGGGGTATGTGAGCAGAGAACCCAGCCACGCTGTGCCTGGTCAATACCTGCAGAACTATAAGCTACTAAAGTCTATTTTAAGCTGCCAGATTTGTGCTACCCAGCAATAGAGCACGGGTACAGGCTCCATGTGCAGCCACAGTTGTCATAAGGGCTGTAGAGCAGCACAGACACACAAGCCTAACAGGAGAACCACACAGGTGGCTGCGGGGATTTGGGGCGTCCCCTTTCAAGTAAGACCCTGGGGATGGTATCTACGACTCAGTCTCCACCATTCTCTACTGGAGACAGTCAAGCCCCCGGGGGCTTCAGATAATGCTTGACGAGGCTCACTAGGCCAGAGCTGGAGGTGGGTCAGTTCACTCAGCTAAGGTTAGGGTGGCTCAGTTAGCCAACATCGGAGCATAATATCCATTTCTCTCGTCACCCGTCTGTTAATTGAGACCTAAGTCACTCGGACTGTGTGGTGGGCCTCTCGGGAGAAACATTTATAGTTGACGTCTCCCCAGTCGGAGCCATACTCACCCCACCCAATGCTAGTTCCATTAAACACAAATCTGAGCCTCTGTCTAAGTCTGGTCTCCTGAGAAGAGGACTGTTTCATAGGGCAACCCAGAATAACCACCCAATATTTGGGGATCTATGTTTGAGTACCTACTATACGTCAGGACCTTTAGGCTGGTTTGCTTTTAGGAAACAGTGTGATCTGAGGATGGGGAAAGACCTTCAGATGAATTCATCTGATGTGTTAAGCTTCACCTTACATCTCATCCTTGCTGCCTCTTAGACTTGGAAGTTCCTCTTGTGAGCAGGCAAGACAAGTAGACCTCGCAAGCCCAACATTAGGGCAAGAAATACCTTCGAGAAAAGGCCAGCCAAAACCACCTGCGTAGAAGTCTCCAGCAAGCCAAGGCCTCCTGATTGATATTCTAGGGCTACCTTTAGCCTAAAAACTCTAAGTCCAGCTGAGCCTGCTAAAGATGTCTAATGCAGACGTTTAACCCAAACTAGTACAGTGAATGCAGTTGACCTCAGGAGTTCATGTTAACCAGGAGCATTCCTTCCATCCCACAGTGAAGCTGATGCATGCTCTTGCCTCACCTGAAGATTCAACTACCTCTGAGTTTCTCTCCCCTCCACCCCAGAAACACCAGGATTTTAGGCCTGCCCTCCTTGCTTCCAGTGTGTTCCTGTGCTAACTGCTGGGAAGAATAAACCCAAGGGGCCACCTTCCAGCCCTCAGCCCACTTGGAAAGACAAAACCACAACGCGTAATCCACCCTCAAGTCTATTCCAGTGTGATTCAGGAAGGGGAGCTGTCCAACCCCCTGCCCTCCTCTCCAGCTCACGTCATGTGCCATCCCTTGCATCAGGCTTGGCTCTCTGGCCCCCAGGTCTGTGCACAGGCCCTTCTGCTTAGAAGTTTCCAAACTTATGACTTCCTGGGACTTAAGAGAAAGTGTAGTGAGAGATCCCACAGTAGACTATATAGAAAGGTCTCCCCAAAGAGGAGATCCATTGTTGCCTGAAATCTGTTTATCCATCTAAGCATGCCTTATCCCAATTAGATCAGGCCAGACTCTTTGCCAGCAACCAGCATATGACATGTGCTCAATAAGTTCTGAAAGGAGATGAAGGAAGGTGCCACTTTATCGACATCTACAGTGAGATGCTAGAGCAAGACTCAGATGAAGGGCCGGAAGTTGAGGCTCACAAAGAAAGTTGGATTCGTCTTGACTGGTCCCGCATGTTGCCTTTGCTGAAACCCAGGTGCACGTGCTTCTGTCCGTCTACTGGAGAGTCAATTCCTAGACCACACTTCACATTGTACTGACAGTTGCCCCATCCTCCCCCTGGTTCTCAGTCAATGCCATGCCAGAACTCCGCGTCGGGGCATGCATTATTTATCTCCAATGGGAGCAGAGTTACTCAAGGCATCAATGAATCAATTGATGCAGATGTTTCATCAGGGCCCTCCTTGCAGGCAATAGGTCGAGAGCAGATTCAACAAAGGGGAGGGAGCAGGGAGGACCTGAAGAGCAGAGCAGCCAGTGCTAAGCCAAGTCAGGATCTGGGCTGCAAGCTTAGCTCAGACCTGAAACAAGTTTTTCCGCAGATAGGCCTGCGTTCCTCATCTATACAAAGGGGCAGTCTGGCTAAGTGGTCCAAGGTCCCTTCCAGCACTCATCTTTAACTATGAGAGAGACTTGAAGTTTCCAGGGACTGTTTCGCAGGAACAGCTAGAAGTGTCCAAAAGCAGTTGAAACTAGTTAGTTTAACTAGCTCAGGCGCCTTCAGAAGTTGAGTTTTGGAAAAGCCATTATTTTTACAACACAAATGACTCACACACCCAGAGGCAAGCGAGTCTGGATCACGCTTTCCATGATCAGCATGGCTTCTTAGACGTTTCTGCCCAGGGTAAGGGTTGATCTCATTTTTAGAATGTTATAAAAAGTAATCCGTGCTCATAAAAGATGGTTTGGAAAGTAGAGAAAAGTAGGGGAAACGTAGAAAGCCTCCTAGGTCTTTCCTTCTAAGGGCTCGATCGGTCGTGTGTCTTAGAATCAGTTTGATGCATCTTTGATTTGCTTCCGTGAGTTGAACCGTAGCCTTGACTACACGCTTAGTGGCCATTTGGGTTCAGTTGTGCCATTACAAGTCTGTTCATGGGACCCTCCAGGACTCGGGGGTCACGTCCTGGTTGTTGGCACCACTTATTTCAACTTTTTGCTGGTGATGCTGTTGCTCACTCCCATGGACCACTACGCTATTGGAACCTCATGCTCCCTTTGGGACCCTAGTGCCCAGTTCCTCCTGTCTCCTGCAGGAGACGTCACTTCTTGATGTCCCCGACTTGTATCAGAACTAGTTAGATGAGAACAGTCATGGTCTCAGCCATACTAGCATCTCAAACTTCCCACAGCCTGCTCTCAATACCACATATGGGCTGTCCTACCCTGGGCCTCCCCATCTCAGTTAATGCTGCTACCATGTGCTTAGCCCACACGACTGGAAGTTACAGCCTTGACTGCTTTCTCCCCTTCATACCCAACATCCAGTCCTTTAGCAAATCCTATTACCAGTTCTCAATCCCCATTTTCATCCTGCCATCCTCACTGCCACCACTTTAACCAGGTTCCTCCCATCTCTTACCTGGATAACCGGAATCTTCCTAACTGATAACCCCTACTTCTTGCTGCTGGTAATCCGTTTCAGACAGCTGCCAGTGATTAACACAAACACTCACAAGCTTCGATTGCTGATGCCTTCGCATCCTCCTTGGGATAAATCTCCATTTCATCATTAACAAGGTCCCACAGAATCTAGCTCCTGTCGATCTGTGTCCCCATCTAACCACTGCCACTACCCCACCTGCTCATTTTGTATTTCAGCCGCATTCTTTCTGTCTCAAACCCATTCCTACCTCAGAACATTTACACTGGCTGTTCCTTCCACTTGGGGTGTGTGCAATTTTTGTACAGACTCCGTTAGTTCAGGCACGTGCTCAGATGTCACTTCTCACAGGCCTTCCCTGACTCCTGAACCCCAAGTTGCCAGTGAGCGCCATACTGAATTCAGGCACAGGGCATGAGTTATATCAGATGGTTGGAGCATTACTGTACTGGGGCATGAAGTTCTCCAAGCTTGTTTTCAGTGCTTTATCCCAGGAGGACTAGAAAGCCTCAGGCATGTGACAGCCTTATAGCCGAGGGATGGATCCTTCTGGAGTCTTTCAAAAGAAACTACAACCTAGGCAGACAGCGTGTGTCAGAGCAGACACTTTTCCTGATAGAAGCCCCTAGATGCATTTTTTATTGGCTTGGATCTCCGAGACTTGCTTAGATCAAAGCACTTTTAAGATCTAAGTTAGAGCAAGAACAGTTGGGTTTAGAAATCAGCCCCTGGGACAGGTCCACTGTCCCTCTAGCCCAATCTTGGGTCTAGTAGGGACTTCAAGGAAGTATTCAGTCTCTCCTGGACGACCACCATGATGCCAATGCAAGTTCTGATTACTAAGCCACCCACGCTCCAACTTCCTACAAGTTTCCTTCATCCATGACTGAGATTCTCTCCCCAGAGCCCCCAATTGCCACACAGCGATAGGCAAAAGCCTTCAGGGCTGTGACAGTGTCACAAAGCTGGCCCACCTGATACATCTGGCTGTTTACATAAGGCCACGGAGGGCAATCAAAGCCATTAGTTGATGGGAACCCAACATTCTGGAGTTGTACTAGTTATAAGGTGTTGGGCACAAGGTCACAGCCATGGGAACTGGGTGAAACAAGACGTTGGACTGAAGTCAAAGGTTCCTTAGGGGAGGAAGAGGGGGCACTGGGGTTGGGAGGAGAAGAGGGTAACTGAGTAGGCAGGGGTGTGTAGGAGAAACAGCCCGATTCCCACAGCAGAATCTCTTGGGGCACAATGAGTGACTCATGAGAAACCACTCCTTGTTTCACGTATGAAGATGGTCGAGGCATGATGAATGCTCAGATCAAGATGTTGGTAGTCACAGCTACCATCTACCCAGGTATTAACAGATGTGTGGAATTCAGAAGGACGCCAAGGAGATAGTTCTGATGACTCCAACAAGCTGAGCTAAACTAAGTTCAGACTTTGCAGTTGTAGGTTATGGGACCCGGGGCAAGTGGTTTCATCCCCCAAAGTATTTCTCATTTAAAGAGGATGATGACAGTCCCTAGTAATGGGGTAATAATGATCCACTGAGAATGCCATCCCAATGGGGCACATCTAGGTTTTGTGGAGATTAAGTTTCTAAGACAAACAAGACTAAATTTGGACTACAGAGCCCAGTTTCAGCTTCAACTTCATGATAAACTTGTTAATTCAGAGGCAGGTCAGTACTTAGTACATACTAATCGCTCATCACGTGGGAGCTGTTGTTACCAGCAGTCTGATCAGGAAAGAATCATCCTAGAGCTGTGAAGTGACTTGCTATGCTACCACCGATAAACACAAGTAGTGGGGCTGACACCCAATGGGTCCTGTGAACCCCCAGTTCACATCCATGTGGATCATTGATCAGAGGATGTAGGTGATGGTCGAAGGGACCCCAGGCCACACATCTGTCCTCACATCTGCTTCAGCACCCGAGTCAGTCTTGGTTTCCAAAGTTAGAGGCCCTTTAAGGGGGAAGACAGGATTATCGAAGGGCAACTCTTGGTCGAGAGTTGAGTATAAGTTGATTCAGTTATAGGAGCCACGCATTCATGGGGACCATCTGACTTCCTATATATGTAATTGTTCTCTCGAAGGAGGTTCCCCCATAACTGCCCCCCAGTCACACATCATAGCTTCACTCTCATCTACGTGAGACTTCAGCTCCATCTCATTCTAAGTAATCCGTGGTTCTGGGTTTGTGAGACAGACCACCCACTTAGCCCAGTTACTCTTTTCACACCAAGCCGTGTCATCTGTTAGCAATAAGCCTTGGTCATCCGTGGGTCCTGTGTCTACCCAGTCTGGTCAGTGTGGCCAGGGTCATGAGACACACCATAAGGTTCCCAGCCCTTAAGTTAGGGCTGGGTAACGATTGCACAGCTAGAAGTCCCACTAGGGCCAAAATATACCAGGGCCTCGGCTCAATGAGTTGGAGCCCTAGGAAGCGGTGTAGGCCAATAGCATGTCATTTGAGGGATCATAGACTATGAACGTGGACCCTCCTGAGGGCCACGCAGAAGAGACAAAGGTTTGGATTTGCTTTATAACCCGTTCTAGTTGTGGGAAGGACAAAGGTAACTGGGCGCCAAGATCCACGAACACCTCCCCCTACCCTCATGGGTCAGTGACCACCAGCCTTAGGCCTGAAGCTTAACATCCTCAGGGCGCTATTTAGAAGATGTCATACCAGTCAAGTGCCAGCCGTTGTATACAGATTACTCCAGCTAACAGGGCCATCCCTGCTCTTAAGGAACTCACAGTCCAGTGGGGGAGAAGGAATGGTGTTAGGGACAGGAGGCGAGTGAGCACACGTAGCAGACCTGGTGATCCCAGTGCTTACCCTTTAGCCTGTGCAAGTTCCAGCTGCGGCCAAGATGGCCGGTTCTAGGCAGGGACAGCATGTTGCCTCAAAGCACAGCTTTGCTTTCTGCCCAAAGGCGCATCCCTCATCACAGATGCAAGTATGTACCTTACACGTGTAGCCGAGTCCAAGACCAGATTCAAGCCTCACCCAGTGGAGGATGGGAACCAAGGAATGTCCCTGCCTTCCTTATCTTGGGTGGACAGTTCTACGAGGCATTTTTACGCTTTTCAGGTGGCCCCAGTGGCTCACCTTTGTTTCCTTTATAACCTCCCTCTTATGTCTTCCAATATCACCTCCCTCAATAAGCTACCTGCCTGTCCTAAGACCTTGTCTCAGACTCTACTTTCAAGCGAGCCCAAATTAGAACAGTTCAATGGGATACTTGCAATTCAAAGATGACAAGCCTGACCAGAACCAGTCTCAGTCAAGGGAAGTATGACTTCATGTTGTAGGAACACTTCCCATAGCTTAGGAGGTTACAGGTGGCCTCCCATATATGGAGGCTTTCTAACCGGTAAGGAGGGGCAGCTTCACGTGCTGTGAAGGAGACAGCACAGTCCAGATTAATAGGCTGCCTTCTCCTGTAGGAAGGAGAAAGCTTAGAGCTCCGAGGGCATTGGGATTGGGGAGAAAAGCCTAAGATGTGGGCAGTCACATGCCTGCCGTGTCAGACAGCTCTGGGGGTTCGTTAGGAGAGACTCAACTCAGCCCACGGGAATAAACATATTCCCCTGACAATCATCCAGTGACATCGCAAGCAATCTCTTTAGATAACCCCAAGCAGCTCTTACTCTGCAAGCCTTCCCTCACTCAGGATCAGCTTACTTTCATAGAAAACCCAAGTCCCCAGACCATACCCACCTACCTTTGCCTCAGCTTTGTCTCTGGTAAAATAAGGGCTAGGACTTCCTTTAGGAGACTCACTCACATTTGATGAGGTTGAGAACCTCAGCAGAAGCCCAGAGGCCCACCACACACGAGCGCCTCCCAGCCGTCCAGCCTCTGCTGCAGCCCTGGTGGGAGAGGCACGCCTTCCTTCTCCTAAACCCCAACCCAGCCAGGCCTTGTGGGCCCAGCTCAGCCCCACATACCCTTCAAAGCTCGTGCTAAGGGCTTTTCCCCTGACCACCCCCCTTCTTACATCTCACATTCTGGCACTGCAGCAAAGGCAGCCATAAGCCCCCTTTAAGGGGCACAGTTGGAGGAAAGTGTGTGTTCGTTGCTGGGAGATAGACAAGGAAGGCGTGATAGGTGCTCACTAGGCATACCCGCCTAGCAGGTAGAAACGAGCAGCTGGATGAACACCCAGAGTAGTTAAGTCCTATAAACCCAGCAGGGTGGGCAAATTCTGGATGAGATCCAAGTGGAGGCTGTGATGTTACACCACGCCCATTATCTACAACACAAGTCACCACTGTGCGTCCTTGCAAGGATCCGATTCAAAGAATGTCAATATTATAGAAGGCTTAGCTATGGAGGACAGGTAGAGAAAGGGAGAAAGGCAGGAGGACATGAGAAAAGGGGTCCGATGATGCTGAAGATGAACTCACTCTACCTAAAGGTTTTTTTTTTTTTTTTTTTTTTTAAGTCAGTCATCAAACTTCCTTACTTCGCTTGTGAAGCTTTCGCTGTAGCGCCAATGTAATGCTCCCGAACAGCAGCTGGGATCTTAAGCATCGGGTAAGCCTCACACTTGATGTAAGTCAGGCAGGAGAACCTACAGGGCGAGAGGTACGGCTGTATGGCCAGGTGCCCAGACTTAGCTACTCGCTGCACGCGGGGCTTGAGAAAAAGCTATGCAAGAGGATGGCCCCATGGGGCAGGAATGCCGGTCCCTCTCGGGGAGGGCCAAAGGAAAGGGGCTGGTCTGAGAAGTGAGGCCCCACTTTGCCCAAGCTGCCTTGATCTCCACGTGATCCACAGGGATTCTCGGGGAGAAAGTGCTCCTGAGGACTGAGCCATGGGGGCCCTCCTTCCTCCCTTCCCATCACACCAGGAGCAGAGTTCAGGGAAGATGCAGAGGAAACGGTCCCAGGCCAACCTGCCGATGCTGCATGACTGGGAGCTCTCCGCTTGCACGGGCCCGGAAGGGAGTGAAGCAGCGACCTTTCCCCTGGAGCCTCAATCCTTCAGAAAGCGTTTTCCCCAAATTAGCTTTGTGTCAGCTTTTTCTGACCCCTACCTTGTTCTAGTAGAAAGATTTGATCATTCGATCAGTGTATCCATTTGGTAGGCATAACCCCATGACTAGTACTATGCCCCCAGTTTAATAATGGGAAAACAGAAGCACAGAGAGGTTAAGTAACCTGCCCAAGGTCCACAGGACACAGCAGGGCTGAGATTCCAGCTCAGGCAGCCCGACCTCAGTGCCTTGGCACTTACTCCCTGCACGGCACAGACTCAGAATTCAGTGGGGTTTCAGACGTGCTCCCAGCACACTCCCAGCCCCACTGTTTCCCAGGCCAGAGCTGACTTGCTTCAGTCGTAAGAGTAACTTGGAGGAAATTGAGAAATGCCTACGAAAGCGGAGCTCCTACTGGATGCTCTTCTCCTGCCAAGGAAAAGACCCAGGTAGCTTAACCCACGCCAAGAGCTGCTCACAGCTATCAGAAATTGAGTTGCAATTAGCATGCTCATCCATCTCCTTCCGCGCCGCGGAAGGCGGACTCTCAGTCCTTGCAAGGTCGTACAGCAGCCCGCAGAGAGCCCTGGACGGCTGGGACTGGGGAAGCCCCATCTCACGGGAGAAGATAGGTTGGAAGAGTGGTGGTGGGAGGGTGCCTGCGGGTTCGCTGAGCATACCACCTGTTAGCTAGGCAGCCCAGCTAACAGGGACCAAGTCTTATCATCCCAACCCCCTCCACTATACCTGGCATGCCCCACAGGGAGCCCACGGGCAGATCAGGGCTTGGGGGTCCCACCTGTGGGTTAGAACCTTCTCAAGAGACCTCAGAGGGAGAAGGGTAGCTTCTTGATTCTTGAAAGCTTCAAGGAAGAGTCGGAACAAGCTGTTGCTAGTGGAGTGGGCTCTTAGGCAGACAGCTCCCTTCCTTTTCCCTTACAAGTCCCTTCTTCAGCCCCCCAAGGTAGCCCCGAGGTGGAAGGCAAGGCTTACGGTGGACCCAGAGCCTGAAGAGGCTTCCATACAGGCAGACAGACCCCCCCCCCAACCCAGCTCCGAGGCCCCAGGATTCCCAACGCCCTTTTTGCTTCTGACTCGAAGCAATTTCACTGCCGCTCTTTCTGTCTCCCCCAGGTCAGGAAACGCTGAGACCCTTTCTGAGTTTGCCTGAAATCTAGAACACCTCAAGAGATAGAAAGTCTAACCCAGTGCCCCCCATCCCCCCAAAAAACCCATAAGGAATCCTTAGTTTAGAACAAACAAAGGCGGCATCTTCCAGACCCCCCCCCCCGCGAAGGACGGCAAGGCAGAAGCTCAGGAGAAAAGGCTGGAGTGGGAAGGGCTGGTGGTCCTTTTGTCTCTCCCCTCTGTGCTGTCGTGGCTGCCCATTGGCTGGCTGCTTTCCCCCCAAATCCCTTTCACCTGGGCCCAAGGAGCGGCTCCTGGGGGCGGGGTGTTTAAGTCCAGGTGCTGCTCATAAGGAGAGCGACCACAGCTCCCAGCTTGGGCCTGCTATCTTGGTGTGATTACTAACAGTGCCACCTTCCACTGTCAATCGTGTCCCCGTTTCGACAATAGGGATCCTACTTAGAAAAGGAAGATGTGTATTCTTCTATACCCAACCTGAGCCTGCAGGAAGTCTCTCCCACCAGGAGGTCAGCATCGCGGACAAAACTGTTTGCAGGCGGAGAAAGACGTGTTAGGAGAGCATGCTTGGGGTTTTGGCCGCTCCTGAGAACAAGCCACGGCTGTGGACTCAGCTGCCCCAACCCTGGTCCGCCCCTGTCTCGCATGACCATCCCTCAGCTTCTTCCCTGCCACCCTCCATCACTCCCCAGCAGCCTGAAGGCTAGTCAGTTCTTTTAACTTAGGATGCTCTCGATAGATGGGTGTGGGGCTTTCATCTATGGCTTTATTTAAATCCTTCTTAACTGTTGGTACTTGAATCTCCACTACCCTCGGTCCAAATTCCGGCTCTGCCACTGACTAGCTGTGGAGTCTGGGAGAGTTAATTCACCTTTTCTTGTCTCAGTTTCCCCATGGAAAGTGAGAGTAATCCACATAGCCTAAGGATGTTGTGAGTATTAAATGAGTCAGTATCTGTAAGTCTTTAGGACAGCACATGAAATATAATAAGTGCTACAAAAGTGTCTATTAGTTAAAAAGAAGAGGACAGAGAAGAGAAACAGAGCTGATATTTCAGTTCTGTCTATGAGCTGGCTTATTACATGCTTTAATTCGCTTCCAGCATACACTTCGGAGAAATTACCGTTACCCACATCCCCGCTTTACAGGAAATAAAAATGTAGAGGTTAAGGGCTGTGCACAAGATCACCTAACAACAAAGCGGCTGGTCTGGGTTTGACCTTGGGTCTAGCGGGTTCCAAATCCCATCCTCCTTTGACTACACCACTGAGCATGCATTTGCTTATGCTCAACTTAAAACTCTCAAGTTGAGAGTACATCTCCCAGTTCCGGCCCACAGGAATTTGCTGAAGTCCGGCTTTCCCTATTTATAACCCCCATGATTGCACACGCTTTGATCGCAAAGGCCCCTTTGGCCCTCCTATTTCTGGACTGAAGAGGCGACGGGACAGAGTTCATGAGCCTTCTGCGTATGCACCTTTTCTTGAGTTCGTTCCAGACCTTTTCAGAAGTACGTAGGCAGAAATCATAGAGTGACCATTTGATCGCTCTTACTGTTAATAATTAAACAAATTCATCTAGGCTTGAGAAAATTTAAAGCTTAGTTGGATACACAATAATTATGACAAGGGAGTCACTTCAATGTCAGCCCCGTGATGGCAGGGGCTTGGGTCCAACTCCTTCACTGCTGTGTCCTTGGTGCCTAGAATAGCGCCTGGCACATAGTAGGTCATCAGGAAACACTTCTGCAGTGGCAATGAGTGCATGACTGAATGAAGGAGCAGAGAAGGAAGGAAACAGTGGAGTAGAATGAATGAGAACAGAAGCTTTGACGTCAGACAGATGCAGACTGAAACCCCAGCTCCCTCCTGGTTTGCCCAAGACCATCCCAGGGTTAGCCCGGAAAATCCTGCATCCCAGGAGAACCCTCAGTCTGGATGAAACAGGACAATTGATTACTCTACCCATTAATCACCAGACGCATGACCTTGCGCAAGTCCCTTGACTTTTTGGGGCCTTCTCCCCAGCTATAAATGGGATGACAGTATTATGTAACTCACAGTGTTACTATGTGGGTTAAATGAGATAATATGTACTGAGTGCTTACCACGGTGCTTAGCCCACAGGAAGTACTAGTTAGCAGTAGCTCTCACAATTTATGACTTTCATTGACTTCTGGGTCTTGAAAATGCACCCTGCTTCCTGATCTATGCTCCTGACCCTGCTTAAACGAGGATCCTTGGTGTTTTGGGGGGGGTGGGGGGGGCAGGGGCCAGGGGGGGATGGGGAGCCCAAAGGAGACGAAAGCACGGTGCCTCCAGGACATTTTCCCCTGCAGAGAAGAGGTCCCACCCCGCCTCCCCCAGCTGCTTTTTTAGCAATCATATCTGGCCGCTCCGTGCTGATTTCCAACAGATGTTCCTCTAACGAACCACACCGTAATCTCAGGGCCTTAATATAGTGCCGGGGTGTGATAAGTTCGAAATGGCTGTCATCATTGCTGCGAGGATGGTCTGGCCATTGTTTGAGACTGTCTTCCTCTGATTGTTATGTGAAGGGGAATTTATTTTCTTCCATCACCTCTTCGCCCCGTACACCCGCCCCCACCACTCTGGGCCCCAGCTCCTGCCCAAATTAAGAGTCTGCGTCAGAACCTTCTAGAAAGTGCTCAGTGCACCATGATGAGGGGGATGACAGAGGGAAAAGATTGGGAGGGAGTAGAGGTTCCACAGAGGCCTGAAATCAATACTTGCAGCTACAAACGTGCAGATTCGCTGACTCGCAGGCGAGGAGCAGGCTCCTGGGGGACCCGAGGCAGGTGTTCCCCGAGCAGGAGGGATCGAGGCTGGGCAGGAAGGCACTGGTGTGACGCAGCTGGAGGCCCAGCAGGGAGCGTCCATTTACATCGCAGGTCTTTCCAGACCAGAGGGAGAAGCCAGGGATGGGGAGAGGCTTCCAGCCCCTGTCTGGTCATATCTCATTCGTCTGGATGATCTCAGAGCCCCAGCTTGGTCAGTTCCACCAGCCTTCCAGAGGGTTCTAAGTGCCCGCACTGGGCCAGGCACCCGTAAGTTAAATAAAATCCAGAGCCAGCCCTGAGGGCATCACAATGAACAGCTCATCAACTGAGGACCAGAGCCTCCGCCCTCTCCTCTGGCCGCGTCTGTTTGACATTCAGGATTGCGTCAACTCGCAGCAAGAGGCTGGATGCTCTTTCTCAGAATACATGATTTTTGCCAATAATAATAATGATAAATCAATAAACAGCAGCCAGCATTTCTGAATTCTTACCAAGGCTCAGGCACTGGGCTGAATGTTTCATGGACATTATCCATTTAATTCTCACAACAGCCTCATGAGGTAGATGCTTTCATCCTCACTTTATAGGTAACAAAGGCCCAGAGGTGTTAAGTCACTTGACCGAGGCCACACAGCCAGTGAGTGGCCAAGGCAAGATTTGAACTTGGAGCAATCTGACTCCAAAACCTAATTTTCACCACTCTACTGAAACATACATCCAAATTCTGGCTATTCAAAATTTCCAGTTGCTAAGATACCAGAGAGAAAAAAAAATGTAATCAATTTTCTTATAATATACTTAAAGAAAATGTATTTAGCTCCATACTTAACCAAAGTATAAGGCTGGGTTTTTCATCATGTAATCAGAGCAACATAGAGAATTCGAAGAATCTATTGCATAGAGATTTCTCATTTTATAGGAATTAACCTGTGATCCTTGGTCTTTCTCCTTACAATGGGCTCTTCAATCCTCGATATTCACCGGGGGGAAATTTAATCTGTACAGAATTCACACCATATAGCAACCATGCCTTAAAAAAAGTTTTTAAAATTATTCCTGTGTGGAAATATCATTGCTATCCGCAATATTGGAGAAAGATGGGAGGGAAGTAAAAAACCAAATGCAGCAATAAGGAGAAAGAACATAAATAACCCTGACCTGTATCTTCGATGAATCAGTCCGGGGGTCTGTAATTTTTTCTGCAAAGCCCCAGGTAGTAAATACTTTAGGTTTGGCAAGCCGTGCAGTCTCTTTCGCCACTACTCAACTCTGCTGTTGTAGCGAGAAAGTAGCGCGGACAGTGGTAAATGGATTAGGGTGGCTGTGTGCCAATAAAACTTTATTTACAAAAACAGGCCAAATTAGTTGGTAACATACAGCTAGGAGGATTTACCTGGCAAGGGGTTGGTAAGCTTTTTCCAAACTTAAGTGTAACATCAAAATAAATAATCCTAATAAACAGCATTGATTGAAAGCTTTTTAAGTGCCAGGTTCTTTCTATGTGTTAAACTGTTGGACACTCACACAAACTTTATGATGTAGCTACTGTCATCGTCATCTCCAGCTCCAGAGCAGTGCCTGCTACCTAGGGGGGACTCGCTCCATCCTAGTTGAGTGAATAAATTCGCATTTTAGGGTGGAGGGAACCGAGGCTCAGGCTGTTTAGTTATTTGCCCCAAATTTATGCGTATATAATAAGCGTGCAATGAGAAGTGTCAGCCCCAAGGCAGAGCCAGAATTGGAAGTCGGGCAGTCTGGCTTCAGAACCTGCTGGTTGCTTTAAGCGGGGAGCTTTTTCCCGGAGACATGCTCCTCCCAGTAGGGCCCGAGTTACCAGCCCCAGCCTCGGGTTTACCAACTCTCCTTCTGCAAGGCTCCCCTCCTCCCTCGTTGGAGCACCGCGGCACTTAATTTGCCCTGTCTTTCTTGATTTCCGCTTCCTCCATGAATGACAGCACTATCTGAGCAGTCCGTCAGCCCTGGCACTTCAGAAGCCCCACCCTCAGGTGGTCCAGGAAAGCTTCCAGGGGGAGATGAGGAAGAGGAGGAAGCTGAGAAGCTGGGTGGATGGGAAGGACGGGACCTGGTGTAGTGAGAGGAGGCATCAGGCAGAGGACAAGCTTTCCAACTCCGGACTCAGCCAAAATTGGGTCAAACCCCGACTCTGTCACCTCCTAGCCTCCTAGCTATGGGACCTTGAACACATCGTTGAGCCCTCTAGGCCTGAGTTTCATTATCTATAAAATGGGGACAATCATAGTACCTACCACCCGGGTAGAATATAATGAGAGAATCCAAATACAGAACCCGGCACACAGAAAGGGCTCAATACATGTGTCGCACTATTTGTTTGCGAAGCCACACAGTGTGTTGCAGGAAAGCAAGTAGACTTTTGTGGCCAGATGTGGGGTTTGCGTTTGGGGGCAAGGGGCTAAGACGCTCAGAAGGCTTAACCTACAGACAACAGTGATTCTCAGATATGCAGATTCCCGAGGCCCCCAAATGTTCTATTCCGTAGAAATGGGCTGGGGCCCCGGAATCTGCAGTTTCAACAAGTGTCTGCTTGAGTCCGATGCATAAATAAGTCCGATACGCCCAGAGAAGCTAACATGAACATTAAGCTATGACCCCCGGCTTTGCCCAGGAAAATGGATGGGCACTGACTAGCTGTCATCAGAGAATGACAGGATAAACACCATTCTTGGATGACAAGTCTAGCAGAGCTGTGAATATGGATTAGCGGGGAGAGAGGATAACTCAGAGGTGCTTTTAATAGTCCAAGCGTGAATCACCAGTTATAATAGCTCCCTGTTAGGGGTCTCAGCTGTTGTGAGACAAGGCTCTGGGGACTTGAAGCCACGAGGACAGACAGGGGACCATGAAGCTCTTTCTTTCCACATTGCCTCTTCTCCATTCTTGAACAATTTTGATTGACGTGAATCACGACAACAGCGACCATTTATTAAGCATTCTCTGTGTGTCTGGACCCAAACTCTTCATGTACATCATCCTGTTTAATCCCCCCAGAAGCTCTGTAAGGTATGTTCCATCATCCTCCCAAGAGGCTCAGAGAGGGAAAGCCACCTGTTCAAAGTCACACAGACAGAAAGAGACAGAGGCCTGAGCCTAGTGCTGTCTGAACTCAAAGACGGTGAGTCTATCTTCCCAGAGATTTCCACCAATTCAGATCCTACTCATTCTTTAAGCTAAACTCTGCGATGATCCCTGAATTTTCCACTGATGTCTCCTTTTGCTCACGTGATCATCCGAGGGGCGTGTTCCTGCTTGCAGGAAGTGTCCCTCCACACAGTGACCCAGGCGCCCAGGCTCTTTCCATTGCATTGCTCTGCCTTCCCTTTGGGCCCCTTGTTTTTAATTCAAAGATCTCGCAGAAGAGGACTGAAGAAGGTAGCGGGGCCACACTTGCCTCTTGAAAGCCTTGGCCAAGAATAGTCATGCGTGTTTTCACTCACATTCCATTGGCTGAATGTCAGTCACATGCCACATGCATGCAAGGGAGGCTGGGAAATGTAGTCCAGGAGGAGAGCTACGGGAAGAAGAGGAAACGGATTTTTGGTGAATGGATAGGAAACTGTATCACTTGACATGTAGTGGATGCTCCAGAAATGATTTTTAATTACTGCCAGTAATAGTGGTAAAGTAACATAGTGTAGTGGTTAAGAATGAGATCTAGTTTCAAGTCTTGTCCCAGCTACGAACTAGTTTGGTAACCAGAGTGCCTTGTTAAATAAACGTGCAAATGGAAGCAACAGTGAGCCTGCCACGGGTCACGGGCTTTGCACAACTTCAATCTACACAGCTATCCTGTAAGATGGGCACCATCCCCCTGGATGTGCAGGTTAAGAAAAGCCAAACGTTTGGCTGAAACAGTTCCAAAATTTATCCTGAATCCGTCAACGTCTCTACCACCACTGCCACTTCTCTTGTCTAGGTGAGATCATCGCTCTTCATTCTGTTCCAGGCTCAGGGCCTTTGCACTTGCTGTTCCCTCTGCTAGAACATTCCACCACCCCTGGACCCTTGCATGGCTGGCTCTTTCTTATTGCTCAAGTCTTCATCTAAATGTCACTGTCTCAGTGACACCTTCACTGGCTACTCCTCTAAAGTAGGTTCTTCCTCTCCTATTTCTGCCTGTCTTATCTCCTTATTTTATTTTCCATATAGCAGTTATCACTCTTAAAATCATCCTGTTTGTTATTTGTCTTCTCATTCATCAATGTGTCCCTGAGGACAGAGACTTGTCTGTCTGATTCTCCACTGTGTTTCTACTTCTTGGCACACAGTAGGCACTCAATATTTATTCAGTGATTCACAATAAAACTTAGACTCAGAGTGGTTAAGCTACTTACCCAAGATCACACAGCTACGTGGACAAAGCTGGGATTTGAACCTATGTCTGTCTTGTTCCAAAGCCCATGTCCTCTGTCATTCCAAGTCAACTATGTGGTGTAATAGTGGGAGTTTCACAGGCAGCTGCAAGACTGACCCTGACTCTGCTGCCAAGCAGGGAGGTTGTAGCTCCTGGCTCATCCCAAAGACAGGTTGGGATGGCCTGCATCCTCAGAGGCCACGTGGCTTTTCTTTGTTACAGACACCTCTCCCTTGCCAGGAATAAAAAAGGGCCGAGAATCCTCAGCTTTTGAATGGCCTTGGCTTCTGGCCAGTACCAACAAGCGAGGAAGCAGAGGGCTCATGCTTTGAAACTGCAGTGGCTGGAGTCTGGGTCCTGGGATGCTGAGAGAGAGAGAGTCAAGGAGCTGTAAACTGCACAAAGCTCTGGAAAGCCCTGAGGAATGTTCTTTGACTTTGCTGGACCCAAGTTCCAACTGGCCCGATCAGTAGAGGAATCAAGGGACCAAGAGACATTGAGTGTCCATGGCCTTGAGGGGTCCAGGGCTCGGATGGGATTCATTGTCGTGCAAAGGGGGTCTGGGGAGCCCTGGGCCTCGGGCATGCTGAATTGCCCCCTAAGACATTCTCCACCCACACCTGCACCACTCTGTGCCTGCGAGGCTGACCCGCACGGACTGCACCTCCATGGGCCCCCACTTTCGGCTTCCAGCTGGGCTCAGCCAATGGGAGGCACCAGCAGGAGATCAGAGGGTGGGAGGAGAGAAAGGCTGGGGTATTTCTCCCTGTTCTGGTTCCCTCTCTACTGTTCTGGCCGCAGCTGCCTCTACCATGGCTATAGCTCCTGCTGGGCAGTCCTCTTCCTCAGCTACAGCTCCCACTGGGCTCTGGTTACCACTTCCTTTCCTTTCAATTTCCATCTAGATGTGGCAACAGCTTCTCCCCGGAGCTAGTCTCGGATGCCTCCATACCCACGGATGGCTTTATCAATCCTGCTCGTAGCTCTCTAAGCATCTCCTCCTTATACTTACTTCAATTAAGACTTTTGTGCATGTCATCTGTTTTCTGCTAGGACCCTGACCCATTTGTGGGCTACTCCAACATGAGGAGTGTGGAGCAGCTACCCAGGCCCCCACCTTAAGCAAAGCCATAAATTTCCCATGCCAGCCTCACCCTGCTGGCCCTCAGCTCCTTCCTTGCTCATCTGTATGGCCAGGTGGCTGGCTTCTGCAGTCTCCTCTATCAGCTGGCTTCCTACGAGCTCAGGCAATGGGAGGCCCTGTTGGGAGACCGGATAGCAGGAAGAAGGGTGATAAGGAGCAATGGGTGGTACCTATTTTAGGAAAGCAACATTTTAATGTTCCATTAGCATGCACACATCACATGGCCCTCACCAGCTGCAAGGGAGCCTGGGAAAGTGAGCACGTTTCACTTAACACATCGCCTGCACTGCTGCCCTTAACAACGTCAGGATTCTGTCAGTAAGGAAGAACTGGGAAAAGGATGTTGGAAACTAGAAGCGTCTGCCACAGTGGGTTCCAAGTCACAAGGCGTAAGCCAATAAGAACCGATAATTCACGCCCCAAAGAAAGAGTTGCGTGCCATGATGTTAAAAGTTCTCTTCTGATTCTGCAGTTCTCTGATTGCTCAGGCCCTATTCTCTCCATGCAGAGTGAACGAGACAGGAAGGTCCCACTGCCACAGAGCAGGAGGACAATTAAGGATACCAACAAAGACGCCATCACTGTGACGTGAGCCGTGAAGGGCCTTCCCAGGGGTGCGATGCAGTCACTTAGAGCTGTGCGATCGGAGACAACTCCCTCCTCTCTTTCAGGGCCTCAGGTGGCCCATCTCTAAAATGGGGGCGGTGCTATCTCTGAAGGTTCGTGTCCCCCTAAACCTCATATGTTGACATCTAATCCCCAATGTGATGGCGTCAGGAGGCGGGGCCTTTGGGAGGAGGTTAGGTCACGTGAGTGCAGCCCTCAGAGAATCGTCACTTGCCCAAGAGAACTCAGTCAATGTCAGATTCCCAAATGATGCTGTCGCCACTATTTTTCAGGTTCTCAGTTTCTGCCCGCCACCCTGCAAAGCATGTCGAATACATACAATCAGAAGGCGGTGCAGTGTGGTCGATCAGGTATCCGGCTTCCAATGCTACTTATCAGCTGTGTGACCTCAGGTATGTGACTGACCTCTCTGAGCCTCAGTTTTCCCGTGTGTAAAATGGGGACAATATAACACCTTCCTCAGAGGGTTGCCGGCTTTAAATGAGGTAGTCCAGGGAAAGCGCTTGGCATGGTGTCCAGCATACAGAAAGGCCTGCATGAGTGTTAACTATTTGATAATTGCATCTACTTGGGATTGGCATTGAGAACAGGTCTGTCTGACAGAAAGGCTAGGAAAAACATTCTGCTTGGTGACAGCTCAAATTCTTTCCGTGGCAGTTACCCCCTGATATGATGTGACCATCAGGGCACTTCACCTCTGTGCTGTTCTTTCGAAAAACCCATAAACTAATCGTGAAAAACCATCAGGCAAACGCCACTGGAAGGACATTCTGCAAAACAGCTGACCAGGGTGCTTCAGACTCTCGAGGTCAGGGAACAAGGACAGACAGAGAAGCTGTCCCAGACGGGAGGAGACGCAGGAGATATGATGACTGAAAGACACATGGGATCCTGGATTCGATCCTAAACAGAAGCAGGACATTAGTGCAAAAATGGGGCACAGCTGAATCAAGTGTGGAGTTTAGTTAGTATTAACCTGCCCATGTGGGGTTCTTAGTTTTGACAAATGTCAGATGTCTCATTTGATGATGACATGCGGGGAAACTGACAATGGGTCAGGGGTCTATGGAGACGCTCTGCTATCTTTGCAGCTTTTCTACAATTCTAAAATTACTCCCAAAATAAAAAGTTGGTTTAAAAATTGTTTTTGGAGGGGCTGGCCCGGTGGCACAGCTGTTAAGTTTGCACGTTCCACTTCTCGGCAGCCTGGGGTTCACCAGTTCGGATCCCGGGTATGGACGTGGCACTGCTTGGCACACCATGCTGTGGTAGGTGTCCCACGTATAAAGTAGAGGAAGATGGGCATGATGTTAGCTCAGGGCCAGGCTTCCTCAGCAAAAAGAGGAGGACTGGCAGTAGTTAGCTCAGGGCTAATCTTCCTCAAAAAAAAAAAAATTGTCTTTGGAGAGATTCTCAGAAGCGTTGAGTGCTTTTCACAGCCGTAAATTCACGGGATTAAGAGTGAGGAGAAAGGACAGGGAGATAAGATTGTGTCCCTCAGAAATGCAAAAATTATAATTAATTTAATACGTTATTGATTTTAAGGGTCAATTAAAAGTGCCAGGAAAACGTCAGTCTCCACGGCAAGGGAATTCATCCATTTGCCACACTTCAGGGAGCAGAGAAGCAACTGCCCACCCCTGTAGGGGACTCAAGTTCCCTCCTGACCTGAGTCAGGGTGCTGTCGGCGGGGGCCAGCCTGAGGCTTCTGTTCCGCAATGGCTGGGGGACGCACATACCTGGGGCCCCAGCCCACGTCCCTGAGGCTCACGATAGAAGAGAAGGCATTGCCAGCTCCATTCTACTTTTGCTGAAATTCAGCGCAGCCAGAGGCCACCCTTTCCAGGGGAGAAATCTCACTCCGGCTTAGAAAGCAGTGCCAACTATGCTCTTGAATAGCAACTCCAATATTGCAACTCAAATTCTGTCTTCTTTGTGGGCTGCGAAAGATGTTCAGTGGCAAGTGTGTGGATCTCAAAAGGTGCATCATTTGTTTAACCTCACTTCTGCCTTTTTCCTTCTCCTATTTCCAGTTTGCTACCTTCTCTTCATTTACTCTTTTATAATCTCTCACTGTATCACATGGAGAATTCTAGAATCTAAAGACTCAGACATCCTTCCATAGTGCTTGAACCAATTTACATCCTCACCAGGCATCTGGAAATTCTCATCAAAATCGCAAAGGCGTATAGCCTTGGACCCGGCAATTGTGTCAGCAGAAATTTATTGTGCAGATTTACTTGCACCCACACAAAATGATATGTGTCAGCGATTAGAAATAGCCCAAATGTCCATCAACGGGTGACTGGTAAATCCATAAATGGAATACTATGCTGGGATAAAAAAAAGAACTGGGAAGTTCTTTGTGTACTGACATGGGAAGATATCCAAGATAATGTAAGTGGAAAAAGCAGCATGCAGAAGAATGTGTGAAATTTACTACTTTTGTGTAAAAAGGGGGTAAATGAGAATTTATATGTGTAGTTACTCCCACATTCATAAGGAAACTTTGGAAGAATATCTAAGAAATTAAGAACAGAGGTGACTTATGGGGGATGGAGGTGGGAATTGGGCAGACAAAGGACAAGAACGAGAGGTAACTTTTTACTCTATATTTCAGGGATGTGAACTATACATTTTATCAAAAAACTAAATGCAAATGAAAGAGTGACAGAGAAAAGGAAAAGGAAAGGAGAAGGAGAGAGAGAGAACACACGAACCTTGATTCTTTTTAGCCAGGTAACCTTGCACAAGTTGCTTATTTATTTATTTTTTTGCAAGGACTGCAAGAAAATAGAATTGCCAGAAAACGTAAGCTTCCTAAAATATTTCTGGAACAAAGTAAGGGTGGAGAGAGAGAAGGAGAGATATGGAGAGGGAGAGAAGAAAAGCAAGAATCTTCCAAATGGTTTTCAATGAAATTAGAGTCATACAGCCACAGAAATCTAAAGTTGATTTTATTTTTAATTGGAAAAAAATTCTGAGTGACATAGCAAATCACAGTAGCAAGTGCTATTTTAAGGACATGGACTGAATTCTCTAATTTCACCTCCCTTTTACAGGTTTGCTATGATTTTTGGACAATGATGTACACCTCTGGTTAACGAAATTCTCCCCATCCGTGAGATGGGAAGAAAATTTTCCGAAAATGTTTTATTATAGGCAAGGATTTTTGCAGGGCTCCAGTTCAAATTCCAGTCATTTTCACACTGCAGTATAAACAATCAGATGGTTTTATTCCTCTGAAACACATAAGATCTTTAGAACTCTAGAAAAGCATAAAGGCATAAAGCCAAAATGAAATATAATCAGCTCTTTAATGCAGACAACTTTCAACATCGTAGTATATAGAATTCCGTAATCTTCCTATATTATCACCCATCAGAAAATTATAATGCAATTCTATTTTAAAACCTGTCTTTGTAATTTAACATCATGTCATTAAAATGTGTTGGTCATGAATTATTCTTCTGTAACATATTTTTAAATAACTGCTTTCTCTTCATCTTATAAAGGTATCATGACTTAGCCAACGCCTTACGTTAGACATTAGTTATTTTCCTTTGCCCCATTATAAATAACGCTGCCATGAACATCTTTCACATGCAAATTGTGCACACATCCTTGATAACTTCCTTAGCATAAATTCACAGCTGTCAAATTTCTTGGTCAAAAATGACAATTTTATGGTTCTTGCTGTAACAGAACAAATCAACTCTCAGGAAGCCTATACCAATTTAATTGCTTCACGGTGGACTTTCAAAAGAATCATTAGGGACCCTTGTTCTGCTCTGGTTCACCAAATGAGCAGAGATTTCATTTTCCCTAATTGGAAAAGATGTGGCTAGGAGCACAGCCTAACAATAGTCACTAAGAACCACTTTGATCTGCCCTATGGAATGTCAAAACAAGTTTGCCCCCTTCCCTCTGAAGGCACTTGGAATTCAGCCGTCCAATGAGCTGCCCTCTCTGTTCAGCCCTCGCTGACCCTCTGGACATTCAGGACTGTCCTGGGATGGCTTTGGAGCCAGAGCGCCTGGACTCCTAAGTCTGGTAGTGGCTTAGAGACTCCCTCCTGACACACATTCTATAGGTGCCAGCGGTCAGGCACTTAAAATAATAATACATTCAAATCAAGGCTTATTAATTGGGGAATGTCATATCTATTAGCCATATCGACATTTAAAAAAATTATCCATGTGATGCGCCTTTGGTTGGCCTCTGTCCCAGTCCGTTTGGGCTGCTATAACAAAATCCCACAGGCTGGGTGGCTTACAAACAACAGAACTGTATTTCTGACGGTTCTGGAGGCTGGAAGACAGCGATCAGGGTACCAGCATGGTCGAATGAGGGCCCTCGTCTGAGCCGCAGACTTCCTGTCGTATCCCTACACGGCGGAGGGGGCGAGGGAGCTCTCTGGGTCTCTTTCACAAGGACACTAATCCCACTCGTGAGGGCTCCACCCTCACGACTTGAGCGCCTCCCGGAGCCCCGTCTTCTAACACCATCACACTGGGCATTAAGATTTCGACGTATGAACTTGGTGGGGACACAAACATTCAGACCAGAGCAGCTTCCCTAGGAGTGGAGCTTGAGATGGAGATTTTTGTTCAAATGAGTTATTGAGGGAGAATTCTCTAGAGAAAATTCCAGTAAGGAGGTGGGAGAAGCAGGGTAGGGCAGGTTCGGAGGGCACAGGATGCTACGGTTCAGCTGATGTTAGTCTGAGCCTACTCCCACCAGTTACTTAGGAATGCGGACGGCATCACAGAGCCATCTCTGCCCTCTCGAGCCCAGGATGCTGGCCTTTTGTATCCTGTGTTAGTCACTTGAAGCTGCCTCCCCCAGTACAGCAAGCGGGGTTCATAGTTGGCAGGAGGGCAGTTCTCCAGGGAAGGGCGTAGTTAGGAGCTGCCAGCAGCTGGGAGATGGGAGCGCCAGCCCAGTAAAGAGCTCTACACCAGGCACCAACAGCATCCGCTACGTCACCCTTGAATAATCATCCTCATGAAACGCGGCAGCATTTCACGTAGACTCAAGTCCCCAGTGACATTAATAACAAATCTTGTTCCCTCCATCTCACCATAGAAGTAACCACTGTTCCATTATAACACGTCTTTCCAGATTGGTTTTGTTTTGTTTGTCTATGTGCATCCATAAATATCTAAAGAAAACAATAAACAATATTGTGTATATTCAGAAATTCCATCATACTGATTGTTATGGGTTGAATCGTATCCCCGAAAATTCCTACCTGGAAGTCCTAACCCCTAGCACCTATGAACGTGGCCTTATATAGAGACAGGGTCTTTAGAGAGAGAACCAAGTTAAAACAGGGTCATCAGGACTGGCGTCCTTTTAAAAAGGGGAAATTTGGAGACAGACACGCACACAGGGAGAACTGCCATGTGTAGATGAAGGCAGAGATGGGAGTGCCCTTTCTACATCCAAGAAAGGGCAAAGATTGCCAGCACCCATCAGAAGCTGGGAGAGGCAAGAGGCAGGCCTACCTCACAGCCCATAGAAGGAACCAACCCTGCCCACACCTTGAGCTCAGACTTCCAGCCTCCAGAACTGTGAGACAATACATTTCTGTTGCTTAAGTCACTCAGTTTATGGTCCTTTGTTAAAACAGCCCCAAGAAACTAATGCACCGATCATACCATTCTTCAACTAGCTTTTTTTCACTCAATGTATGTCTATGAGACCTGGACATGTTAGAATATGTAAATCCACTCAATTCTTTTTCACCACAACATAATATTCCACATCATAGATTTATTTTATTTTATTGAAGCATTCTTCTCTTGATGACTTTAAAGTTTAATAAAAGTCATTTGAAAATACCACTGATTACTCTGTTTCTCTTGTAATAGTCATCCATGTCCATTGCAAAGAAGTGAAAAAATAAAAAGCAAAAAGGGGAAAACACAAACCAGCTATTGTCTGAGATAGCCATTATTAATACTTTGTATTGGAATTCTTTTCCTAAACATCAATATGTATTTTTTATTTTAACTTACTATTTTGAAACTCACAACTAACAGTATATCAAGTAGAGATTTCTGTATTTACACATTTTTCATCAGCATCATTTTAACGACTTTATATTATTTCACTGTATTCATACACCACAATTATGTTTTAAATGTTTTGGTATTTTTACTTTCAATTATTTCAAACATACAAAAAAGCATAGATGGGGCCAGCCTCGTGGTGTAGTGGTTAAGTTTGGCATGCTCCACTTTGGTGGCCCAGGGTTTGCGAGTTTAGATCCCAGGCATAGACCTACACTCCTCGTCAGCCATGCTGTGGTGGCAACCCACACATAAAGTAGAGGAATACTGGTACAGATGTTAGCTCAGGGCTAATCTTCCTCAAGCAAAAAAAGAGGAAGATTGGCAACAGATGTTAGCTCAGGGCGAATCTTCTTCAGCAAAAAAAAAAAAAAAAAAAAAGAGAGAGCGAGATCAAACAGATATCTATGTACTTAGGGCAAACATTGAAAATATTAGCATCTTACATTTTATTACAGAAAGAGCTGAAATTTCTTTCCTCCTTCATCCCATCCCATTCTCCTCCCTTCTTCCCTCCCTAAAAGTCGTCACTATCCTAAAGCTAATGTACATCATCCTTTCCTGATAGTTTAATTTTTTCTACATAGGTATGTATAACTAACCCACGGTATTTTTTGTAGTATTTAAATATACAAAAGCAGTCTCCCCTATGTGTCTTCAACAACTTTTTTTTTCCTTGGTGTTTTTTCTTTTTTTTGAGGACGATTAGCCCTGAGCTAACATCTGCTGCCAATCCTCCTCTTTTTGCTGAGGAAGACTGGCCCTGAGCTAACATCCATGCCCATCTTCCTCTACTTTATATGTGGGACGCCTACCACACACAGCTTGCCAAGTGGTGCCATGTCCACACCTGGGATCCGAACCAGCGAACCCCGGGCCGCCTAAGCAGAACATGCACATTTAACTGCTGCGCCACTGGGCCAGCCCCATTTACTTGGTATTTTAAAAAACTGTATCTATGTTGATGTGTGCCCTGTCTGCCCATTCCCATCCCTTCCTCAGCCCCAGTCTCAGCCCCGGTCCGTGTTCCAGAAACCTCTACAGACTGCAATAACTTGTCATTTGCCTATGGGTTGATCTCGGCCCATAGGAGACAGCCTGCAGCAGACTGGAGCGGGAGGCCCATCAGCTTCATTGTGCAGCTACCCCGGACCAGCTTAGAGAGCCACGTGCTTGACTCCATGCTCTGCTGCTGTCTTGAAATTCTTAATTTCTCTTTTTCGATGCGCAATGATTTTTTTTATTAAAACCAGAGTTTTCATACAATGGAAACAATTTAAATCTCCAGCATTTGGCACAAAATTAATAAAATTATGGCATTTATAATGGGCTTTTAAAAACTGAGATACAATGGACGTAGAACATTGAATGATTTTTCTTGTGATGAGAACTTTTAAGATCTATTCTCTCAGCAACTTTCACATACGCAATATGGTATTATTTAACTATAGTCACCATGCTGTACGTAACAGCCCTAGGACATACATATTTATTTTATAATTGGAGGTTTGTACCTAAAATTCTTCATAATTTCTTTACAAGAAAACCTGCATTTTTATTTTGTCCTGGCTCCACAATTATCCAGGGGAGAGGACAGAAATGTTGGGGTATTTACCCCCCAACTTTTCTTCCATTCTTACTAAGGTTCTGGCCGAACTCTCCCCCAGTTACAGTGCTCTCTGTCCTGTAGAGCAGACATCTGGGCAGGACATGGCCTTCCCTTCTTGCAGGGCCCTTACATTTTTAGGGTGAATCTCCGTGGTCCCTTCCTTGGTCTTCAGCAAGTAGATGGCACCCACAGGGAGGAGAGGCTAAAACTGCTTAGCAGAAACAAACTCTCCTTACAAGCCTGCCATCTCCAACCCCCTTGCCCTCCTGTCTACCCAAGGGAAGAAAGCAGAGGGCCGTTGGGGGTCACGGTCTCATAAACCACGCAGGCAGAGACTGGAACTCAACTCTGCCATCTCACTTAGGAACATGTATATGTTTTGCATTTCTCGTTGAACACACCCCAGTTACCTATGTGATTGCATCGAGATGTGTTCCTTGTGAATGGTATATAATCACATTTTGTTTTATATATGTTCCAGTTACTACCGCATCCTAACAGACCACCTCAAACCTCAGAGGCTTAAAATAACAATAATCATCTGTTTTGGTGACAAATCTGTAATTTGGGCAGAGCTTGGTGGGGAAAGGTCGTCTCTGTGCCATGGGGCATCCACTGGGGCGGCTTGGCCTGGGGCTGGAAGAGGCACTTCCAAGATGGTCCACTTACAAGACTGGCAATTTGGTGCTGGCTATCGGCTGGGAGCTCAACTGGAGTTGTGGGCGAAACACCTCCGTGCGTCGTCTCCACGCGGCTGCTTGGGCTTCCACACAGCATGGCGGCTGGGATCCAAGAGTGTGTCCCAAGAAGACCGGCAGGAGCTGCATCACCTTTTCTGTCCTTGCCTCAGAAGTCACACAGGATTACTTCCAGTGTAGTCACAAGCCTGCTCAGATTCAAGGGCAGCAGACGTAGAGCCCACTGCTCGATGACGGGAAGAGTCATAAAGTCACATTGTGAAAAAAGCATGCGAAGCGGGATATGTTGCTGTGGCTGCATTTAGAAAACAGACTCTGCCACACTATTCAGCTTGACAATCCTTGTTTTTTAACGGGAGCATTTAATTGGACATGATAATTCATATGATATTTTAATGTGTACATTTGATATTATCACCGTTTGGATTTATGACTACAACTTCTATTTTACTTAATTCTATTTTATTCTTTTAGTTTAAACTGCAGTTTTTCTTTGCTTCTTTTCTGCCTTTTATTAAATCAACTACTTGTTATTTCTCCCTCAACCCCACCACCGTGTGGAAATTATACATTGTTTTACCCTCTTAGTAGTTAGCCCTTAAATTTCTAACAAGCACATTTGACTGAAAGGCTAGAGGTATCCACACTTGTACCTTCCTCCCCAACCATGCAAGAACCTTAAAACAGTCTAACCTTGTTTTTTCCCCATTCCAATGCTCTGATATTATTGTCTAGCATATTAATTGCATTTATTTTAACCGCCATTAGCCATTCTTATTTCTGCCTTTACAATCAATAATTCTTTATTTACCCATATATTTATCAAAATCTTTGCTCATTACTGTTTTTTGCATTTCACTCCTTCCTTTTGTTTGAAGAATACGCTTTAGTAATGCCTTGCAGGGGTGTTTGTGAATGATAAACTTCATCAGTTTTTGCCTGAAAATATATTTATCTTGCCTTCACAACTGATAGAGCTCAACTGGATTTATAACTTGAAGATGGTAATTATTTTTTCTCCCACTTTAAAGAAATTTGCTACTACCTTCTGGTGTTGACTGTTGCTGTTGAGAAGTCTGCTGCCAGTAGAAATTTTGTTCTTTGATTTGCAATTAAATTTGTATCAATACGTCAAGGCTTGGGAAAATAGGCAATATCTCCTCTTTTTTGCTGAGGAAGACTGGCCCTGAGCTAGTCTTGTGGAAGTAGTCTGCATTTTCTCACTGATTAAGATATTTTCTTTGTTTTCATTATGTGCCTAAGCATGGGATTACTATTATAAAGTTCAGTTTCTGAAGAGTCATATCTTTCCTCAGTTCTGGAAAATTTTAATACCCATGTATTTGATTATTTTCTCTTTCAAATTCTCTGTAATTTGTCTTTCTGGAAATTCTTTCTGTCATCTGTTAAGTATTCCCATTCCATTCTCCATAATTCTTAACTTTCTCTTTCCTATTTTCCATATTTTTGTCCCTGTGTGCTATATTCTTGGTTAATCCCTCAGTTCTAGTTTCCAGTCTACTAATTTTCTCCTTATCTGTGTATAACAGGCCTTATTACCCATCCACTGGATTTTTATTATTAATGAGTATATTTTATATGCCCCTTTTTCTATTTCTTTTTTAATTGTGTCCTCATATTGTGGTTTCTATTCATTCTTTAGTAATTTAAACAGAATTATAGTACTTTTCATGTATTATAATATCAAGATTCTACTTGTTTTGTCTGTCAACTCAATTTCATCGTGGTTCATTTCTTGTGTGTCTTGTAATTGTGTGTGTATGTTTGTGTGTGTGTGTGAGCTCATCTTCAATCGGGATTTCTTTTTCCTGTACCCACCCCCCTAGGCTTACAGACATGTCCCTACAAGACAGATTTGCATTTAATTTTTGCCTAATGCCCCTACAGTCTCTTCATGGGGAATTTCTGCACCTCATGATTGTGTGACTTTAGCTCCATTCCAACATGTGGTGCAAGCTAAGGGTTCTGATTTCTCACAAGAGTTTTTTTCATTCCACACAGAGAGCCAGGCAGATCACAAGCTCTCTTGCTGCTTTCCTGACAGGCTGAATTGTTCGCAAAGGATGGCTCCCTTGAGGGTCTCAGCTTCTAGCGAGTCATCTTACACCTAGATCTTCATCTTACATGGTCCCAAGACCGTATCACCTGTCCCCATGTGCATGTTAAAACCCCAGACTATTCTGACCTGTATTAAAGTCCAGCATCTCTCTTGGACCACCATGTGGCATCAGCTCGCATGTCTACCACTATGGCTTTGAGCTCTCTCATCATTTATGGCACCCAGGAAGGAGTGGCTGCATCTGTGCACCCCCATGCTTGGTTTAATGCTCCACTGTCACCCTCTTGATATTCTGAATAATTTTATCTTTGCATTTACCTTTTGTAAGTGAAGTCTCAGGGAACAAGTGTGTGAGTAGAGGAGATATGTGAAATATGTGTGTCTGCCATTCTTCAACGCGCTGTTTGTATATAGCATCCATGATGTCCCATGAGCACAGAATTCTGGTGGACCCACCATGCCTGCGAGTCCAAGGTTGGTGTACTATGACTACAACTGAGTAAGTGGGGGCACTGACAGCCCCCAAAGGTCATACTTTCCCTTTGAATCAGAAATTGCATCAAAAGCAGAAAGAAGGCAATGGCCTTCTAAGAAACACAGACAATGAAGGAACCCTATCAATCCTTCTCTACTCACATTATTTCCATGTATTAGCCAACCACTCATGGGGAAAGTAATGACGTAGAAGGAAAGAGAAAGATAGGGTAACCCATAGTTTCTTTTCCTTTCTGTCCTTCCCTACTCATCAGTAAGCTGAAGGAAGGGAGGGCTGGTAGAAAGTGCAAATGTCAGGAAGTGAAATAAACACAGTTGAGTTAATTTTGTGCAGCATTTCTACTCTTCTGATGAGAACAAACTACGCATACATGTATGAGCTACATTGTGCAATTTCATACATGAGATAAATGCCTTTCTATTTGTGTCTAAAATTGGCATTGCTCAACATAAAGAAGAATAGTAAAATTCAAACTCATGGTTTAAAATTTTATTTATTTTTACCTAGAACAATATTAAATAGCGAATAAAAAACACCATGACAAGTGAAGAAAGAAACCACAAAAGAAAGAAAAAGTCTTCATAATTTAGAAACTTTTAATGGTACTTTTATCCTGCTTTTTGAACAACAGCTCTGCATTTTCATTTTTCAATGGGCCCCACAAATTACGTAGCTATCCTTGAACCTGGGGATTTCCCTGAGTTTCCAATTCAGCTGTACATTTTATTAAAACGTTATTGTTGTTTCTCACTGAGAATTCTCTGTGTTCTTCTGGGCCCCGTCAGTGTTTGACTTTCCTTCTGCTCTGTTTCTGTCTCCAACACCAACCCTCCCCCCGATCTCCTCCTTGCTTGTCCAGGCTGCCAGGCTGAGGTCTGAAAACAGACCCCAGATGGAAAGTGGGCAGTAGCTCAGTCTAACTCATGTCCCCAGGAAATACAAGGGTGGGCCCCAGCTGAGGGCTCAATATTTCCGTTTCAGGAACAGTGGCCATCCCGTCCTGGGGCCTCTGGGGCCCCCTTCCTGCTTCCTGCCTCCCTTATCAGACCAGCTCCTTTCCTGTGCTAGCCCTGCACCCACAAATCCAAGCAATAATTGTGGGCAGTTGTAGGAGAGGGATATAGGGAACCCCAGGACTGTGCTGTGATAGGAGCGTGCTTGAAACTCAGTAGTAACTGGGTGCCCCATATGGTGAGGCAAGTGCCTTCCAAATAAGGACATGGAAAGCCCTGAAGGACCAAAGGGAGAAAGAACCACGCAAAAGTCACCCAGAGAAAATTAGGGACAGAGTGGTGCTTTTGTCCAGCCTCTGTTCCTTATCCCAGGGCTCTTTAACGAGACCCCAGATGGTCTCCAGACATACAAGGGCAGTTCCTAAGAACCGGGTCATGCCCTAGCTCCAGGGACCAATAACCCCTGCACCTGGAAAACCCATACACAGCCCCAAATTACACCATTTAATGAAGGAAGCAGGGGGAAGAGGGTCTTGCCCAGTTTCCCCTCTCCCGGCCTCCCTGTGGTTTCACGCAGTCCATCTCCACCCATCCTTAATATCCAGATCCTGTCTCTGGAATCCTGATTCTGGAACATTCTAGGACTTGGCCAGATTCTCATCCCTTGGACATGGAGAATAGTGCATTGGGAAGGCTGCTGAGAACTGAAGGACCCACCCTGAGGGGAAGCCCCCAGCTGCCCACACCCGGGTTCTCAGATTTCACCCCTTATGGCCTTAATTAAAACTATATACCATACCTGTCAGAGGCCCTGTGTCAGTGCTCAACACCTCCCGGACCTCCCAGGCCCCTACCTCTGTCTGCAGTCGATTTCTTCCTAGGCTGGGCAGGGTCTCGGAGGTCTATGGAGTTGGGCAAAGAACAAATACAAGTTTTATCATCAGACCAACTTGAGTCCAAATCCCAAATCTATGCTCTCGCTAGGTAAGTATTTGGAGTCGGGTGATTTCATCTCTCTGAGCCTCAGTTTTCTCATCTGTAAAATGGGGTCACAACATGACCTACCTCAAAGGCTTGTCAGGAAGATTGAGTAAGAAGTGTTTCCACCTGGACAAGCCTTATGACCAATGCCTGGCGTGGGGTGGGCATTTAACAAGCACGAGTGGAATGAATGAATGAACCAATAACTGTTGTGTGAAAGTCATCCCTAAAGCATTTCCTCTACCTTCCATCTCCTTGACCGCCTTCTTAATCCAAGCCAGAGAGACAGCAAAGCATAGGGCTTCAGCGTGTAGGATCTGGGACCAGGTCTGTCTTGGCCCTGCCGATTCCTAGGTGACTTTGAGACTCCATTTTCCACTCTTGAAATGGCTAGTAAGAAGGGCACCAAGCTCTTAGTTTGTTGGTGAGAATGACACAAGTTATCCTGGGTAAAACTCTTGGAACAGTTCATAGAGTCAACGGTCTTAATACCTGATGGCTGCCTTTATCACCTCCCATGTGGGATCCGGGGCACCTCACTGGTCTCCCCGTGTCTCCTCTTGCCACCTACCCCCATCCATTGTTTATACTACCGAAGTATTCATCTCTAAGTGCAGATCTGAACATGTCCCCTCCCTTCTCAACCCTCAATGGCTCCCATGGCTCTTGACTCCTTCGCATAGTCTACAAGGTTTGGCCACTTCAGACTTCTCCAGCCACAACCACAGCTGAGCCACTTTCATCCTTGTTTTCCAGCACCTGTCCTCCATCCCCAACTGGCTTCTGATCAGTTCCTTTAATATGCTGTGCTCCCTACTGCCGCAGGGTCTTTGCACATGCCATCCCTCTGCCTCCTCCCCTTGGCTTGTTAATTCCAGCTCGACCATTACTTCCCAGGGGCAACCTTCTACGACAACAGGGACTGGTTTAGGTTCCCTGTAACTTACACACACAGCGCCGTGTGCCTGTCCTTCACAGCACTGGCCATTTGTGTGGCTTTACATTGAATGGAGTGATTGGTGTCTGTCATCCTTCTGGATGATGAGCTTCATGAGAACAGGGACCATACCTGACACTGTTGCTGCTCCCCCTGCATTCCCTTACCACTTCGGTCAGGCAGGCCTTCCTTCCTACTGCCAGGCCCTGAATTGATTTATCTTTGGGTTTTTAGGATTTAGGGTTTCGGTTTAGGTATCTTAGGGTTTACTTTGTACTAAAGTCTATGTGTCTGCCCATGTGGAAGGCCAGAGTAGGGGGTAATGAGCCAGGAGCAGCCTCAACTAATGAACGGTGGCAGTTGGTGCGTGCACACCCAGCTCCCCAACCCCCTGGGGAGGATAACTCTGAGTACGTGTCCTACACCGGTTCCCAGCATTTCCCCGGTGGCACTGAGCTGCCTTTGCCCAAGTGGTAGCTGGCCTGATGGTATAATCTTGGTTGTCTGCCTTCCCTTCCTGGTCCCCCTTCTCCATTCCCCTATGCATATTTCTTTCACTTCCAACACAAATGACTTGTCCTCAAACCCTTTTCTCAAACCCTTCTTCTGGTACTTGATTTGTACTCAAACTTGGGTTTCTGGGGAAACCCAAACTAAGATATAATCATTTCCCCAGTACCTAGCATGGTGCCCATGCACAGTCAGCAGCCTGTAAAACTGTTTCTTGAGTGAATGACTGAATGAATAAATGAATGCATGCATATAAAGACAACTTTCAGTGATAACGGCTTCTTGGTCTCTGGCTGGTTGACAGAAGTCATTCAGGGCAACTTTCTACCCCTCTCTGGGCCTCAGTTTCTCCATCTATAAAATCACCAATGTTAGCTCTCACCAGGGGATAAATTTTGCTCTCCAGGGGATATCTGTGAATTTGGGAAGACATTTTTGGTTGTCATAACTGGAGGAGGGGACTGTGCTATTCGCACCTAGTGAGTGCAGGCCAGGGATGCTGCTAAACATCCCACAATGCACAGGGCGGCCCCCACAACAGAGAATGATCCAGCCCAAACGTCAATAGTCCTGAGTTTGAGAAGCCCTACTTCAACCTCTTTTCAGCTCTAAAAGTCTGTCATTCTAGTTTGAGATCAAAGTCCTCAGACGCAAAGGGGTGGAGTTTCCCGACCTCTTTCAGGAGCACAGCGACTGTGGCTTATCTGTTCGTAGGCGTACATTCTTCACATCTTATTATTTCTGAAATCAGGGTGTGTCTCACAAGCAATGGGGAATCATAGCGTCATTGGCAGAGGGCTTATTTTCCTGTCTTCAGCTCACAAAGGAACAGAGCATTTTATCTTAGAATTGACAGCGTGCCCCCTCTAGTCCCCCTCCTGGATTTATAGTCCATCGGAGACTAGAGAGTTCTGTGCTGCTCCAGGGACGTTTGAGACCGTCTCTAAGCTTTAAATAAGATTCTATTCTTTACCAGCCCATTTTCCCACTGGAAAGTGTTCTCTCAACATGTAAAATTAACAGCTTTTTTCTTTTTTGCTGTGAACTGAATCCTTGTTTTTGTCTCTCCTCACCCACAGCAAAGCTATGCTTGATTGATAACTTCAACACTCTCTCCTGAGACACTACCCTGTAGGTGTCCGCAAGCCTTCAACCCTCTGAGAAGCCACAGTCTGTCCCAACTTTAGCGAAACTCAGGCACTCGAGCAGGCCTCCCTGCAAAGCCAAGACTCCAAATGGTTGGTGTGGCCCTGGGGCCCCGCTCCTCTGAGCTGGGCTTGCTAAGGCTCTCCCACAGGGGCGACCCCACCAAACACCCTCATAATGGCGCAACCTAGGGTAGACCAGATGTCCATCCCATTCTCCCCACCGATCACTATAACTACTTCTCTTAAAGCTCATGGTCACCTGGGAGAACATCAAATTTGTCTTCCAGGTTCCAGAAAGGAGGCTTTTTGCATTCTTTATCCTTTATGATTGATTTCATGTCTCAATACCTCCATGCAACCCCCAGGTCAATTTACCTGCTTCTCTCTGTGTTCCCATCGCCCCGTGGATCTGCCTGGACCACAACGCTCATCACGATAAACCGTGATTGTCTCTTGACTTGCTCTCTCCCACTAGGACAATGTTCTCAAACCTGATCCCACATCACAGCCCCCCGGAGGGCTTTTGAAAACACACAGTGCTGGGCTTTTGCCCCCACAGGTTTCTGACTCCATAGCTCAGGATGGGGACAAGAATTTGCATTTCTCACAAGATCCCGGGGGGATGTGGATGCTGCTTGATTAGAGATCACACTTGGTGAACCTGACCTCATGCATGAGTTCCTTAAGGTCAGAGGTCTTTCTTCCTTAAAATTTCTAGCTTCCTAGCACATAGCAGGCAGTTGACTCATTTGCTAAATAAATTCAACCAGGTATTAATTAAATGCCACGTCTGTGCTAAGAAGGGCATTAAACTGTATTTAAAAAGAGACATAAAAGGAATGGCAGCAGGTGGTTAGTCTTCCAATCAAGCGTCTAATATAAGGACATCTCCCATTTTCTCCCCCTCAGAGTCTATCTTTGGCCCTTTACACACATTGTCTCTTTCAATCCATCCCTACCAAACCCAGTGGCATATGTTTTATTATCCCCGTTCTGCAGAAGAGTTGGCAAAGACTTGGAGAGTCTTTCACTTTCCACGTGAATTTTCTTACCCCGGGGGTTCTTGGGTATGACAGCAGGCATTTAATTAAAACCGTGTGTTAAGTAGAATAAATTTTCCTAGAGGTTCAATTTTACTGAAGGATTTGGGAAAGAGAGAAGCTGTTTTGACACACGCATATAAGTTCATTGGCAGGATTCTCTTTTTCCATATTGATCATATCAAAATAATTTTTATCACAGAACACAACACTTTCAGGGCAACTTGCCATTATGTTCTCAGAAGTTTCCTGGTGGTAAAATCCACTCTTCTCCAATCCTGGCTGTCCTTGAGTGAAGTCACTTCTCTCCAATGGGATTCAAAGGTATGTTGGTCTGAATTCCAAGCCTGTGCTTTTAGCCACTTCCTTTTTAAGTAAAAAGGGACAAGGCTGGTATAGGGCGGGTCAACCAGTGAAATGAGCCAAATTTTCTTTACAAAGATCCTGGGAGTCTTATGTATAGCAGACGAAGTTGGGGCTCTTTCAAACCCCCTTGGAAATGCATCTGGAGCAAGCATTGTTTACTTAACACCCATTGTCCCATCATCCTTGTTAACAGAATAGCAATTTTGTTTGGGACAACAATAATCCCATCCCAGTGGATGAACCATTCTCAGTGTAGGCAAATCATTGCTACCCCATTCTGGTGTGCCACATACTGTCTTTCACGGCCTCCCTTGCAACTGGGAATTACTATGTGATCCCTTTTGGGGAAGGATAAGAATATGTTTTCAGGCTTTTCAGGAATATTTTGCTCCTGTCCTATCTTTCCTGTTTGGGATACTAGTGTGATATCTGGAGCTGTGGCAGCCACCTTGAGTCTGAGAGAGGAAAAGCATGATGAATGAAAGCCAAGAGAATAAGAATGGCTAAGACTAGGACTTTAATGCTATTGTTAAGCTACTACCCCAGCCTTAGACTGCTTATGTCTGGTCTTATTTTAATTAACAATAAACATCCTTTTGGATTAAGCCACTACTTGTAGCCATAAGCATTCCTACCTGATAGATTATTCCAGGGTCCATCCTTCCAACACATGCAGGACTTTGTTCTCCTGCCTAGAAGGAGTGGAAGGGATTAAACTAATCCAACCCACGTGTTCATTTTCCTTCATAGCCCAAATTTTGATCATCTATGAGAAATCTAAATTTCAAACAATGAATTTCCTATGTTCCTTCATTCAGTAAATATCTGTTGCGTACCTTCTACATGCCGGACACCCCTCTGGGCATTGGGATATGGCAAGGAACAAAAGAGGCCAAGTCTCGCTTCTTCTTGACCTCACATTCGAGGGGTGGGAGACAGAAAACAAAACAAAACACAACCCAGAAATAGATCCTGTGGTGACTGGTGCTACGGAGAAGAGAGGAGGGAAAAGCAGGCTAGAGAGAGAGACAGACCACCTGAAGGACGAGAATTCCATCGGGTAGACGGAACTGCAAGTGCAAAGACCTGGCTTATGTGTTAGGTGCAGCAAGGAGATAGCCGTGGCTGTGAGTGATGGGGACGGTGATGGCAGATGGGTTCCCAGAGGCGGTGAGGACCTGTAGGCCGTGGTCAGAATTTCTCTGCAGACTTGGAAGCTGCATCCTCACAGCCTCCTCTGGTCCCTAGTTCCTCCTCCTGTGGGACTCCAGCTTTCATTTTCATCTCATCCCTGCCCCGTGTCTGTTTCCCTTGCTGCGTTCCATGCCAACCCCAGCACAGTGCCTTGCTCAAAAAAATACTTGTGGCACGTGTGAATGAACACCCTTGATTTATGCAAGACCAACCAATGCATAAAAACCCACTCTCTGTCCTGTGACCTCGGGCCAGTGACTCAACCTCTGCATGCCTCAGTTCCCTTAGCTGTAAAATGGGGATCCATGTTGTACTCTCCCTTAACGTTTTTGTAAGAATACAAGAAACATAATGATGAAGCCATAGGTCCCATTTGAAATGCGCACAACCCGATGAAGTGGGTCATCTTAGCACCCCCATTTTACAGACAAGGAAACTGAGGCACAGAGTGCTTAATCATTTGCCCCAGGTCCCACAGCTGCTGAGTAGTAGAGTCAGAATTTGAACTGCCAAGCTCTGGGGCGGCCTTCACAGCGATGACTACAGAGGCGATGCATATGAATAGAGAGCTTAGCCAACACTCAACAAATGGTAGCAGGGACCGTGTTTGAGGCTATCCTTGTTTGTTAACGCTATTATTACTGTTACTATTAGTATTGTGCCCAGCTGCTCCAGGTAACCCATGCTTCTTTAATAGGATGGGTGAAATAGATACCATATTGGAGCCCAGAACAAAGAAAACAGAGGGAATTGCGCCTGCCTTGTGAGACATCTGTATGCACCTCCTGAGGGCCCTGCGTGGCTTGGGAGGGGGAGCTGGGGGTGGAGAGAGGCAGCGGAGACACGCACCCTCGCCTCCACCCCCAACCTCACAAGCCAGGCAAACCGCACGCCCCCAGCTGAGGAATCACATAACCATGGCAGCTGTCCAGAGCAGAGGAGGCCGCACCTGTTTGCAATGTAATTTAGCTATTATCAGCCTTCGCATCCAGCTAAAATTCAAAGACTGAAGAACGAGGGACGACGGAGGGGGCGGTATGGGGGGGAGAGGAAGTTGGAGAGGTACGACGATCAAATGTCCTAAATGGCCTCCACTTTAATGCCTTATATAAAAATTTCCTCTAATGCATGTTACCATAAATAAGGGATAGTGGAACGAGCCTGGAGCAAGATGGTTTTCTAGCTGAACTCTCCCGGAGGGAATGTTTGGAGCCAGCCTGGTTATATCCTACCTCTCAAATTATCTCGTTGTAAAAAGTCTGGCTCCCAAGGCCTGCATTTACTGGGCTGAGGACAGCTACATCGTGTACTTCTCAGAGCAGCATTTAGGATTCACTGCTTAGCGGAGGATTGATTCCCTTCCAGACCCCATCTCTGCTTCCAGAGATGTTGGGGGACAGGCAGAGGGTCTCCTGAGCCCCAACATTCTCTCTATCCAGCCCACCCCCATCCAAATCCAAATCAACCTGTCAGGGCTGGCAGAGACCGACAGCATAATCCCCAATCCTGGCCACAAGGAACTAAGCCAGATATTGGGGTCGCTGGGGCACACCTTGACAGTTCTTAAGGGAAGGTTTGCAGGATGCACCTGGACAATTGGTCCTAGCTTCTCTTGAGGGAAAGATGGAAGAGGCAATTTATTGGTTGATAAGATTCAGATTCCACTGGTGGATTACCATGTGCCTGCTGAATACCCAAGAATTGCCCTGGGCTAGAATAGGCATGATGCTGGTGATGATGACGGTGGTGATGGAGGGGGAGAGAGCAGGGAGGAAGGAAGATTGTATTATTAGATTCTCACAATGACCCTAAGAGCCAGAGACTATTATCCCCATTGTACGGCTAGAAATAAGAACAGTGAGTAGTTTGCCTAAGATCACACTTTCATGGCTTTGATTTAATCTTCATGCCAATCTTGGGAGGTCAATATTATAATCACTATGTCTTGGCAAAGAAACAGAGGTGAAGAGAGGGTAAACGAGTTCAGCAGTTCCGAAATCACTGATCCAGTGCCTCCCATGTGCCAAGCACTGTTCTGGAAACTGCGGTCGTGTCCATGAACACAACGGACAAGATCTCGTGCGCTGTGGAGCATGAACTCTAACTAATGTTCATCCTGAAAGGACATAAACACAGAGCTCTTCTCCAGCAGTATCCAGACAGACTAATTTGGGAATGGGGCAATCAACAGGGTTAGAGGACAGCCTTAACAAGTGTCTTTGCAAGGACCGCCCTCCCACCCCCCAAAATCAGAGCCCGAGACAAAGGCTTGTAAACAGTTTATTTAGGACATGGTCCCAAGGAGCAGGAGCGAGGGATCAGGACAAGTGCACAGGGGGGAGAAGGGAGAACCAGCAGGACAGTGCGTCGTGGAGGTGGCCGCTGCTATGAATAAGCAGGGCCCAATCCACAGGGACTTCCCAAGGAGCCATATGGAATACTTCTCAGAATTGCCCCTTCAAGGGATAAAAGAAAGAAGCACTTAGCTATCAGTTCCCCCAGACAGTTGAGGGTTGCCCCGTGGGGCTTAACTTCCCCACCCTTCTGGGTGTGCACGTGTGAGTGGCCTGCCAGTGCTGTAGCCGTCCCATGCCATGCATGAGACAAGGCCCAGGGCAGAAAGTGAATGACATACAGCACAGGCTTGAAGCTTCCTGTGGCCACAAGAAGAATTAGAGGGGAGATAAAGAGGACATGTGGCCTTGTATACATGGTATCTGATAATCTTTGTATCAGTCAGGATGGGCTTGTTTTGGCTGCAGTAACAAACAAACCCACATTCCTGATACTTAGTGCTTGCAATGCATAATGTAATATAATCTTCAAAAATATCCTGCAAGTAGGTATTATTATTGACTTAACTGATGAGCGAACTCAAGCTTACAGAGCAGAACTAACTTGTCCAAAGTCACTCACCTAATTGGTGGTGGAAACCAGACGCAAACGCAGGGATGAATGACCTTAAAACCTGTGCTTTTAATAATGTGTTTGCCAGAACCTAGGCTAGCAAAGGAGGAGCTTCAGAGGTCACACATATTGACTTCAATTTTATTTTAAAACAATTTTTGACTATTTCTAAAACTAGAAGTTTAAAAGATGCACATTAAATATCCTGTATGTCAAGTTTTAACAAACAGAAGACAAGTAAATTGTGTCAGGTTGGCTCATTTTCTTGGGATCTGAGCATAAAACATTACCCGACATGGCTGTTTAAATGAAGAGAGTGGTAGTCGTTAGTAATTTGTCAAATACTTCCGCATTTCCAGCTTCCAGGGACGGTAGGATTACACCTGACCCCCTTCTGGTTGAGTGGGGCCCCGTGACTACTTCTGGCCAGTGAGTTATGATTTCCAGGCCAGAGCATTTAGCTGCCAATGAGAACCATCCAGCACTCCCCTTACGTCTGTCCTCCTGGGACCAGGACTAAAGGCAATGGAGAACAGAGTCCCCAGTTGACTTGCCATACACATGTATTATGAATAACAAATAAACATGTGTAGTTGTCAACCACTGAGATTTTGGGATTGTTCGTTACAGCAGCAAAATTTAACCTATCCTGATTGATTGGAGATTAATCCTGAGATTGCAAGGTATCACAGATTGGGTTTTCCAGAATCAGACAGTGAGACAGAATTTGGGGTGTGAGACGTTTATTAGGGATCAACCACCTGTGAAAAGCTGAGGAAGGGGGACTGGACAGAGGAAGGAGCTGAACTGTGTTCCTGGCCTGACAAAGCTTTGGCCAACCCAGGGAAATCTCTGGGGTGAGCATTGCCTGTCACAGAGTCCCACGTAGGAGCAAAATGGTTGGACCTTTACATCCAATCCTTGCCCCGTCGCTGGATGCAGGCTGCCCCAGGAAGGGCTGACGTTGGGTAAAGCAGCCCCCTTCACAGCCGAGGCAGACCCTGAAGGAGCTGGCAGCTGGAGGTCACCTGCTGCCAGGACTCCGCATGGCTGGGCAAAATGTTCTCCCTTGAGAAGGAAGTGGCACCACGTCTCCGTGTCTACCACGCAAGTTTTTCTTACTTGCAACCCTTACCTGTGTGAATCAGGATCCCGACTCTATCCAGCAGAGTTCTCAGTTGCAAGACCACAAGCCAATCCTGGATAATTTAAGCAGAAAAGAAGGTTATTAAATGAGCTAGAGAATCAGGTTGGTGACTAAGCAAGCAGGAATGAGGCCAAAAGTCAAGCCACAGAACCGGCCTGCTGGGGATGGTGGTGGCAGCACCAATTGGCATTGGGTGACAGTTATTGGCTGCCATTTTGGCCCTAGGCTCTTGATCTGGCAGTAACTGCTGCAGGGAGAGAGGGAGAAAGGGGAGACACGAGAATTCCACTGTCCTCCAACTTGCGTCTCCCGCTCTCACTCAAAGTACAGTTTGAGTGCACCTGATGGAAAATACCTAGGTCACCAGTCAGCATCCTGCTTGCAAGAGAAGCTGGGAGAGCAAGAACCTGACATTCAGTTTCCATAAAGGGAAGTGGTCTCTGCCTCCCCCGGGAGTCATCAAGTGGGGAGCTCCCTCGACACTGGAAGGAAATTCGGAGGCTGAGCAGCCAAAGGGAATGAAATAGTCCACTCTACCTGTGTGGAAAGAGAATGCAGTTCAGACGTAAATCGGGTGCTGGAACCCAGAGGTGGCTCTCACCATCCCTACCACGGTGTGATTTTTTTCTGCTAAGCTCCGAGGTTCTCTTCTGCAGCCAGCATTCCTCCGGGCTGTACTGAGGTAAGATCCAGACCTAGCAACAGGGGGACATGGATGCACCAGAGACAACTGCATGGACCACCCGAATTTTTTCTCCTGCAGCCCAAGGTATGGGCAGGGAAGCCCAGAGCCCCCCAGGAGGTGGGCTCACCACAGGGCATGGCCAGGAATTCCTGGGGCAGACTTGTGGCGTCTCCACCTACCTACTCATTTACTCCTCAAATACTTACTGAGTCCCTGCCACCTAACAGGCTCGGCTGAGACACCAGAAGTACCCCAACTTTGCCATCATGATGCTCCTAACCCAGGGGTTTTAAGTCACTGCTCGTTGTCACACCCCTTTCTGGCAGCGTGGAGAAACGGCTACGTGTCTCCACTTTGCCTTCAAAGTGCCTGAGTTCAAAACCCCAACTCTGCTCATTTCTAGACAGGGGACCACAGCCAAACTACTTCCCCTCTCCCAGCCTCTGTTTCCTCATATATAAAATGAGATGAGTGGTACTGCCTACCTCCTAGGGTTAGCATGAGGATTAACTGAGATAAAACAGAGCACAGGGCCTGGCACAGATTGTGTTCAATAAATATTAGTGATTGTTATCGTCATCAACTGGGAGAGGGAGGGGCGGGGGTTGTGGCACCCATGCTTGGCTTCCTGCTCCTCACCTCACAGCTCCTATTTCCCACACCCCGCTAGGGACATGTCTCCTTACTGTCACGCAGGGGCAATTACACTGAGAACTATGTTATAAAATAATAGCAAGACGAACAGTAATACTAGCAGCTATAATTACTGTGCACCTGCTAGATATCAGACCCTGTGCTAAGCTTTGCTCAAGGTCTTGCTAACCGAAAATATGGTCCTCAGACCAGCAGCATTGGCGTCCCCCAGGAGGTGCTTAGAAACACAGAGCCTCAGGTCCCACCCCAGACCTATCTGCTCGCCCCCAGAGATGGAAGTTTCCACAAACCTGAGCAATCTGGGAATTCAGGCCAAGTCGGCTTTGGCAGATGAGGGCAGCCTGCTTACAAAAAGATGCAGGAGGAAAAGCAGAGAGAGTCTGCACAGCAGTGAGAGAGAGCTCCCGGGAGGAGGGGCAGAGTAACAAATTACACGCTACGAGCGCCAGACCCTTCCGCAGAGAAGGAAAATGGAAGATGGGGATGGACCTGACATGGGCTACTGAACTACGAGAGGGAATTCAGTCCATCCTGCTGCAATTGGCCACTTGTGTTTTCAAGGAGCCTGCGTTTTCAAAAATAGAGTTACAAAACTAATTGCACTAGTGGCTCCAGAGTTGCAGACTCACAGATATATAATCGCTCTTGCTTCGAGGCCTTCTATGCTAAAGATGTTTTCCATAGTGACAAGCGTGTTATGTCACTGCAAAGCGAAAAGAAGACACTGCATGTGGCTCTCAGCTGCGAGAGGGCAGGCGTTCCAGGCTCTTTGGTTCAAGCTGCCTCTCCAGGACTTAAGACGGTGCCCAGTGCATAGCGGGTGCTCAAGAAATATTTGATTGAGAGAATGAATAAATGACTGGTCCAAACTCACAACAGCTGAGCTAACCATCGCTGAGAAGTGCTGTTTGCATGTAAGTCAGACTCAAATCAACGTGTTGCTGGACAATCAAAATAATTTACAGCAGCTGTTGCAACTGCTGATCGGGAACCAAAAAGGTCAGGCTCCCTCACTTAAAACACACACATGCACAGAGCTGTGTGTTACTATGCTGTACACACAATAGATTTTTTCTCTATCGGCAGTGCTAATTATTATGACTGCATTATCATAATAATAGCCGACCAAGTATCGGAAGTTGTGTTTTGTAGTTTACCGATGACTTCATATCCTAAACACTCACACAGTAGAAGAGACGCTGGTCGGGAAAATTGTTGGAGCTGAACCCTGAACCACCTCTTTCTCCCACGTGGAATAATCTGTCTGAAGCAGGACAAATCTTGCCGATCCCCAACTGGCTTCATTCGTCTTTAGAGATCAGAGAGACCTGTCCTTTGATAAAAGCCAGGCTGGCAGAGAGAGGGGGCTCTGCAGGACCTCATAGTGAAGCCTCATCTTGAGAACCGGGTTACCCTTTGAACCAGCCCTTCAACTTTGGGGAAGCACAGACAGTTGATGTCCTTTCCACCATCCTGTTTCTCTGCTGGCTCAAAGAGGGACATCCTGTCAGATCTAGACTAAAGTGAATGAACCTCCTAGTTTACCATTCTGTTTGCCAGTATTCTCTTGTTTACTATTGTGGATGGCAGCAGGGAAAAAAAGAAGAGAGAGAGGGAGGGAGGAAGGAAGGGAGGATGGACAGACTGATTTCAGATTCATTCACACTCTTTCCTTATTTAGCTCTGTATCTCAGAAAACTACATTTCCCAAGCTCCTTTGCCCTCTGGTAGGTTTGGCCAATGGGAGGTCTTAATGGGAAATTGGAGGGTGGGAGAAAAGAAGAATCCCCGGTATTTCCACCTCTCTGTCTGCTTCCTGTGGCATCTCCAGCTTCCTGGGACTGGGTCTGCCCTGTGGCTCCAGCTCCTATCAGACAACCTCCTCCTCCATCAACCCAGCTCCTACCAAGCAGCCCTCACTCTAGTTCCAGCTCATTCTAGATGGTTCTGACTTCTGGTAATACCACCTCTCCCTTCTGTTTCTCAGCCCAAGGGTCAGGAGCAGCTTCTTGATGTTGCTAGTCTCCGGGTAACATCACCATCTCTCATTTGGCTTCAATCAACTCCTCTGTCCACTGTGTAACCCATTCCCTGTGTTAAATTCCCTCTGCTCGAAAATCCTAGGAGGGTTTGCTTTGTTTCATTTTGTTTTCTTGGCTAGATTCTGACTGGTGTGGATGGTCTTATTACCCCAATTTTTTAAAAATTATGATCTAAATATATACATACATCACATCATTAAGTTATACACCTTAAACTAATACAACGTGATATGTCAATTATATCTCAATAAAACCAGGAAAAAATTATGTTGGAGACAAGGTCACTCTTTAACATTATTCTACCATCATCTCCCACTCCCCTGACTACCTCATCTTCTCCCCACAGTGCCTAAATTCTGAACCTCTTCCAGTTTCTCCTCAAATGGAACCTGTTCTCAACTAAACTTCATCCCATGAGCTAATTCTTACTAAGGTGTGAGCCACAAATGGCTTTCCTCTTTGCCTCTTCTAGGAATCTCTGCAATTGAACCGGGAACCATCTCTTGACACAAAGAAGTGAAGCTCTTGGGCCAACAGGAGAGAGAGAGAGCTGTAGGCAGAAGTTTTTTCTGATGCCTTTAGAGCACGTTTCAGGGGCAAAAGTCACCGCAGCCACTTCCAAATGACATCAGACTGCATTCTGGGACGTGGGAGCTGGCGGAGTGGTGAAAACACAATGGCTCGCAAACTTGAATGCACAGCAGAATCTGCTGGGCCCCGCCCGCAGAGTCTCTGACTCTGTAGGTCTGAGAAGGGGCCTGAGAATGTGAAGTTCAAGTGAGGCTGATTCTGCTGGCCTGGGGACCACACTCTGAGAAGCACTGGGTTAACATAATAACATGCACTTACTGAGAATTTGTTATACACCCAAAACTGTTTTAAACCCTTTTCAAATATTAAATCTTTTAATCCCCACAACTAAATGTGGAAACTGAGGTACAGAGAGGGTAAAAAAGGCTTCAAGTCACACAACTCGTACCTGGCAGAATCGGGATTTGAGTCGACTGGGGCTGGCTCCAAAGTCTGTGGGTGTAGCCATCGTGCTCCATGTGTATCTTGAAGTCCAGGCTGTAAGGAAATAGAGAGACGTGAGTTCTGGCTCTAGTTCCAGCTGTGTGATCCTGGGCAAGTTGCTTGACCTCTCTGTGCCTTGGTTGCCTCATCGGCAAAAGAGGGACCCTAATACTACCCACTGCAGAGTGTTATGACTAAGATTTCATGAGAGAATGAGGCAGAAGCATATTCTTCACTCCATAACCCCTGGGCGCATCTCTGAGTTCACCCCCAGCTGCAGGGCAATGTTTCCGGGCTTGGAACATCAATCCTCCTCTTTTCTCTCACCCTTCTGCTTCCCTGGACCACCTCTCACGTCATCCACCTACACCCATGTACCTATTTCAAGATTTGTGTGGGGGAAAACCGACGCTAAGATGAATGGCATCTATAAAGTGCATAAACTATTCGGCACAACGCCTAGCACGTCTAAATAATAACGATAACAATAATAATAGCAGCTCACAGAGAGTACTTCTGAAACAGCATTCCTGTTACACATTTTAACTTATTTAATACGCATTCAATAAATGTAGCTGCTATTATTTTAATCATGATTATTATTTACCGCTAATCTCCCCAGCCCCTCACATAGGTAATTTTTCCCTCGAGTCACTTTTCTCTCCTTTGCTCTATTTTTTGTCGTCCTTCTTGGCTACCTTCACGGCATCTATGGGTCTCAACGGATCTCCTCCATTCACACCTTCTGGTTTCTGGCTCGTCTCCCTCACTCAGGGCCTCAAGACGATTTTCCCGGGCCCTCTGCATTTTTGCCTTTTGCGCCCCTCCCTTCCACCATAATAATATCAACATTAAAAGTTGTTTTTCACGTTATTTCAAATACTTACACATTTTATTTCTCCTTCTGTGTAGGCAAAATTTAATCGACTTTCATGGACTCTACAATTTATTTTTTTCTGATATAGGGAGAAAAATTAAAACATTTCTATAACTCTCATTTTTTCTCCCCCCTCTGATCATAAGTGATTTAAAACATTACGGTGGTGCCTGGTGGGTAAGGGAACCTCCCTGGAAGGCACGCCCCACGAGGGCAAGAACCCCCACTGTCCTCTCTCCAGGTGACTCCCAGTGGCAGGCACGGTCCCCAGAGCTGGAATCGGAACCCCACCCTGAGATCCCCCGGCCGGACCGGGCTGCAGTGAAGCATCATGGGAGCCACTATGCAAACAAGGCCCCAGGCCCCGCCCCCGCCGGGCTGCTTTATGGAGGGCAAAGCCTTGGGCTAATTGTCACCCTGATCCTGTCCCTCGGGCCTGACCCCAGGCGTTGGAGAGCGAGACTCACGCCCGGGGCCTCCAGGGCGCGTGCTCTGGCCTGTCCTGGCAAGGACAGAGCTGCTGGACTGACCCTCGCCCTCCTTCTCCTCCCAGCCCTTGGCAGACCTGTTGAATGGGGCTTTCATTTCCCTGACCCCGGGGTCATCTGTTTTCAGAACGTGAAATATGGCCGCCTGGCGGAGGACAGAAGCCGGGAAGATAAGCGCCAGGGAGGAGCCTGCCGTCCAACAAGCCGTGACTAATGATGATGGGGGCGTGTTTGGCGGGGCAGAATTTATGTGGCTCCTGGTTACCTGGGGATTAACTCTTTGTGGGATCTTGTGGCCCAGCCCAGAGGGGCCTGGGTTTCACACACCCTGGGCTCTAGATCCCGGGCACCCAAGCACAGGTGTATACTTGGGGTATCGCAGGCATTCAATAGATATTTGTGGTAGGGAAGGAGGAAAGGAGGGAGGAGAGAAGAAAGGGAGGAAGGAAAAAAGATGAGCATCCATTCCATGTCCTTGAGCCTTCAGCATAATAAACTAGCTCACGTTTATCATATGCTTACCATGTGCCAGGCACTGATGCTAAACAAGTTGCACACATCGCCTCATTTAATCCTCGCAAATCTATGAAGCGCATACTATTATACAAGCCCATTTAACAGACAAAGAAACTGAGACTTGCGTATTACTGTATATGGCCATTTAGGGGGTGAGGGAGTCGAGCGCGGAGGGTTAAGTCACTTGCTAGGAGGCCTCAGGGCGTGGATGTGAGTGAGGCGTGGTCTTTCTGGCTTCCCCCCTTGAGGTCTCAGCTGCTGTGCCACACCGTCTCCTGGCGTAAGTCTGGCATGCTTCCTCTTACCGCATCAGTCAGGGTGGTTCTGTTTTTCTTTGTAACAAACAACCTCAAAACCCCAGAGGTGTACAACGACAAACATTAATTGTCACCCTTGTGGGTCTGCAGGTTGGCGGTGGCTTGGCTGGTCCAGGCTGGGCTCCAGGCTTCCTGTTGGGCTCAGGTTTGCGCTACATGCTTCATTCTAGGGGCCCAGGCTGAGGGGCAGCGGCTACTTGGGGCATGCTCGCTCACCGTGGAGCCTAAAAAGCGAAGCCGACGGCGCAGACCCAGCTAAAGCCTCTGCCCCGCCCACATCCCCTAGCATCCCATTGGCTAACACAAGTCACGTGGTCCAAGTCCAGGGGCAGGATGTTCCTCCCACCGCCCTGAAGGCAGGGGAAGTGTAGGGAAGTATAATTCCCTAATACTGAGGGAGTGAGGAGTGGAGAACAAGCAGTCTACATCCGTACCGAGTGTGGGGACGCAAGGAATACTGGGCGAAGTGGTAGGTGGAAAAAACACACAAAGCACGTGGTCTCCCTGCCTGCCTAACTTCCCAGGCTCTGTTCTCCTGTACCGACTTCCCTCCAGCTCACACCCGACAGAGACACTCACACGTGCGCACATGCCCAGCAAATACTTGTACGTCCTCTGGTCGGTTGACCACTGTAAAGGCATCCACGCCAGGGCGATTTTGCTCACCCTCCGCGGCTCCCAGGGGACATTTGGCAATGCCTGGAGACGTTTCTGGTCTGGATAAGGAGTGCTATTGTCATCCCGTGGGTAGAGGCCCTGGGTGCTCCGGAACCTCCTCTCATGCACAGGACAGCCCCTACAACGGAGAATTATCTACTCCCCAAATGTCACTGAAGCCGAGGTTGAGAAACGCTCATCTAGAAGAGCAACGAACCCAACCTGGCAGCTGGGAGCCTGTTTAAAATACAGATTCTGGGGACCCCAGTGCGGAAGTTTTGATTCAGAAGGGCTGGCGTGTGGCCTTGGGAATCTGCACTCCTGACTAGTGATTTAGGAAATTTTGGTTGACTAATCAGAGCTGGGAAACTGCTGCCTCAGGTCCTTGTTATGACCGCACAGGAGCCCAAAGCAGAGATGACTTTAAGATTCAAGCGGGATGGTCCTCCTTCGAGTGCTCCCTAACACTCCCCTGTCCAGAAATCCAGCCACTGTGCTTCCCAGCCCCTCAGGTCTCTGTGTTCGCCGGTGAATTCGGTCTCCCAACACCCAAGCCATCTACCGCTTCTCGGCTTCCTCCGCCTTTCACTTTTAAAACCAAGAGGAATTCGAGGAAAATGTAATCCATATGTCTCAGAATCATTTACACTTAAATCATGAAAGTCCTGCCATGGTTTTTAAGAGCTATTTGATGTCCAAAACACCTTATGAGGATTTTAGAAATAAGCTTTTTAAAGTCTCTCTTTACTTTCCGTTGGATTTCACTCTGGGTAAGTGAATTCAAATGATATGAAGCTAGGGGCCTGTCGGAAACCCCAAACCACGAACCTGAAGGAAATTCGACACTCCAACAAATCGGGTCTTCCACCGTCACCTAGAGCGCCCCTTGACGCGCGTCCGTTTCAAGCAATAAAATCGATCTTACTTTCCCAGCGACCACGGGTTCCAGTGGTCACTCACTTAGGTCTTTACACATCTTCCTTCTCATTTTGCGTCTCCGGCTTCCTCCGGTTCCATATTTAAACCATTTTGACTCGCTCTAAGTGGAGATCCAATTCCTTCTTCCAGTGGGTTTGTTATTTCTAAATAGCAGCTCAGCTCTGCTGCCAACATCACATTTCACTCTTCTCTCCACCCCTGGGGAGCCCCAGGTGGGAGGCCAGATTCTAGAAGCGATCATGTACTCGCTTACAGCGCAGGTGGGCCTGCCGGTTTGGAAAAGTGATTTGGCAAAATGTCGAGTGTAAGACACGCTTATCCACAACAATTCTGCCCTCACGGATATAGCCCGAGGAAACCATTCTAAGCATGGAGCAATACATATTCATATTCAGCACTATTTATAATAGAGACAAACGGAAAACAACCTAATGGAATAACAATAGCAAAATGATTCACTCAAGGATGGTTTCTCTGCTTAATGCCAACATTAACACTGATGGGTATCAGGGCTGTGCAACCACAGGAAAGGAGGAGAGAGCGGTCTTCGCGTGTCATGTGAAAGCAGATGAATTATAGATGCTTCAGGAAATTCTTAAGAATGTGTTGGAATTAACTGGACAAAAGGAAGAGGGAAAGATATTCCAGCCAGGCGGGACTACATCAGCAAAAGCAAAACTGGAAAACTGCAATTGATTCCGTGCTTTTGGGGCTCCAGTTCCAGTGGGGCGGAAGGCGTGCTGAGGTTGGAGAAGTGGCAGAGGGCAGAGAGTGGAGGTCTTGATGGTCACGTTGAGCAGCCCGGACTTCAGCCTGGAGGCAATGGGGAGCCATGGAAGGCGTTGGAGCAGGGAGGGGACACCGTCAAACCTGTACTTGTACAAGATGGCTGTGGGCAAAGCATGGCAGGTAGATTGAACAGCTAGAGAAGGCTGGGAGACACAGGTGAAGTCTTTTTAAGTGGGATCCACAAGAGATGCTGGACAACTTGATTGGTTAGGTTAGAATTCATTCATTCAACAATCATTTGTCGTGTTATCAGTGGGGGGAGGATTATGAGATATGTCTAGAAGGGGCTGTGGCAGACCCAGCAACAAACTGGACAGGGGGAGTGAGGAAGAGAAATGGAATGGCCCTGCACTTCTGGTTCAGACAGTTGGGTGGAGGCTGGGTATCATTCACTGAGCTAGAGGTAAAGAGCAGGGGACCAGGTTTGGGAGATAAACAGGGAGTCCAGTTTGGGGCCAGGTGGGCCAAGATGGAGATGGCCAGCCAGGAGATGGCCAGCCAGGAGATAGCTGTTCAAGTCTGCGCCCCTGGGGACAGGTGCCGGCTGGAGATACCGACGTGAGAGTTGGCAGCGTTCTCTGCGTGTTTGAAACCATGTGAGGGAAAGAGATCACCTGGGTGCGGGGGTCGTGTAGAGCACGCAGGACAAGGCAAGGACTCCCTAGGGGAAGTTTTATCAAAACTTCATTATAAAAAGTCAGTAGGTACGTAAAAAGGAGGGGGGCTTTCAAAGAGGAATGCTAAGCCGATGCTGGTTTACTAGCTTGGCGTGTGGCGAGATCTGTGCAGACCATGCAGTAGGGGAAAGAAAAGCAGAGGTGGAAAAGGGAAGGATTTGAATGAAAACATGATTAAGGGGAACATGGGGACACGGATGGGGCAGTGTCCACCGAAGACAGAAGGAGCGGGACAGGGAGTTATAGCAGAAGGGAGACCCAGAGACGTGAGAGGGGAAAAGGAGAGAGGGGGACTAGGGCTTTATGAATGAAGGAGTGAGATGATGGGAGAGAGAGGAGAGAAGCGTAAAGCAAGTGAGAGACCAGGACCCCGGAGCTCCGCGCCTCTCCTGCCGGGAGGGTGGCGAGTGGGGCACCAGGACCAGCCCGGCTTGCTGACCAGAACCTGACACAGCCCCAGGAGGAGGCTTCTCCATCCGCCTCCTGGCACCAGCATGGGGAGCTCAAGAGGAGCCCGGTGACCTCCAACCCCTGCAAGGGCTGCCGTGTGGGAACGCTGCGGGCTGACCCCAGGGGGACACAGAGTGGGCAGGATTGGGTTCTAGAGAAGGAAGAATTTTAAAAACTCCTAATGGTGCCATGGAAAGGACAGCTTCGCTAGGTAGTGAGCACCTCGTGCCTGGAGGAATTTAAGTTGATGCTGGGTGAGCACTGAGGAAAGGCTGCTGTACAGTAGACTCTTTAGCACCTGAGGGCACAAGCTACCCATTCTTTTCATCTTGCAGCATTGCGCTTAGTATGTAGAAAGCACTCGATAAATGTAAGCTATTATTATTATTTTCATTATCATTATTATTAAAGTTTTCAACCTAAAATGCCCAGCAGGGTCAGTAGATACCATAAATGGTGAGTGGTGGCGACTTCTTAATGTGGACAATGCATATCCCACCAGTCACTCCTGTCAGCAGTCCTGCAATGGCAGAAACATCCTGATTTTCCAAGAGAATCCAGAAATCCATATTCTAGGTGAAATTTTTAAATGTCGGTTCAAAGAACACTTCAACATTGTGCAGGCCAGCTCTGCCCATCGCCCCCATTTGTGACGGCTGAGCTAAGGTCTGTCCAGTCTGTACTTTTTCTACCTTCCAGCTGTGTGACCTCAGGTAAATTGCTTAATCTCTCTGAGCCTCAGTTCCCTTAGCCATGAAATGGAATACTCGCCCCACAGGCTTGTTATTCGGATTAAATTAGATAGCGCAGCCAGAGCCTCTGTGTGGTGTCGCACACACGGTAAGACTTACGAAGTGATAATTATTGTTACTGCTATTGATTTTTCCTGCGTTCGAGTCCTGCTTTCTGCGCCGGGCGGAGGGATGGCATGGCAAACGGCCCACCAACACCCCATGCGGAGCTCTGGTCTTTTCCCAGCGTGTTGCCCTGGGCTCTTGGCCGGCGGCTTCTTCCTATTACAGGCGTGCCGAGTGATTTCTGGCTTTGTGCGTACCGGGTGACAACTTTAACCTGGCTGCCGGCATTTAGGGAGGGGCGACCGCGTCCGCATGAACAAGGCTGCTTGGGAAGAGCTGAGGTCTGAAACCTAGGTCCCAAGAGGGTGAAGACAGGAGAAGAGAAGGGGGCCACGCTGGCTCAGTGGCTTCCGGGCTCCACATTAGCACAGCTCTGTTCCTGCTAATCCGTGGGGGTGGCGGGGGTGGGGGGTGGCGATTGTGTCTCTTACTTCTCTGACTCTCATGGACTTTGAGAAGGGGACCCTGACCGCATCCCAGCCTCTGCCCTCCCCCTAAGGTCTCTCCAGGAGAAGGCGGGGCCTCGAGAGGAAATGTTCCCCAAACAAAACACCTTCGAAGAGCCAAGAGCACCGTGTCCCAGTGTGGGACCCAGGAGAGTTTACCCCAAAGACCATCATTGCCCCGGTTGGACAAACAGGGAAATGGAGCTGAGAAAGTTCCAGTCGCTAGTCCAAGGGTACACAGCTGGAGAGGAGCGGAGCTGGCATTCAAATCCTGTCTCTAGGATTCCAGAACCGTGTTCCAAACCAGAAGCTTCTTGTTTCTACTTGGACTAGAATTATTTTCTTAATGCTTCTTCCTCCCCTCCTTGTCTCTTTCTCCTTTGTCTCCTTTTTCTTTTTCTTCTTCAATAAGGATGGCACATATGCATTATTTTCAGAGTCCCTAACCTGGGATTGGGAGGCCCATAAACCCCCTAAAGTTAGATGCAAAATTTTGTACGTAAGTGTGTGTTTTTCCCAAGAAGCCAGTTCCTAGCTTTTTTCAGATTCTCAAAGAAAGTCATAAATAGAAAAAAAAATTAGAACCTCTGCTGTGCAACTCCTCTCTGTCTGCCTGTCTCTGTTTCCCTCCCTCTCTCTCTCTCTCCCATCTCCATCTCTCTCTCTAACCTGGGACGGGCTGGCTTCACCGGACTCAGTGTGGCACTCTGAGAGGTGGGCTATGGGGAGGAAGGCCCTCCCTGGAGAGAGTCCTCTGTTCGGAGCTGCTGCTGCAGCGTAAGGGTTAAGGAGGGGAGGAGGCATCTTTCTCAGCTCTCCTGGCTGGCAGCCTGCCTCAGCAGCAGCGGGCGGGCGGCGTCCTCCACGTCCGCGGGGACAGCACCCCCTCCCCCGCTCCCTTGCCCCCATCTCATGCTTGGTCAATGTGAAGCCAAATCTCATTCTAAGTGAATCTCCAAAGCAGGGAACTCAGAGATGCAAGGTGAGCTGCAGAATACTCATTGTCATCCCTTGGCTTTTCTGCTGGGGAAACTGAGGCTCAGGGATGAAAGGGGCACATTCAGCACCTACGGGCAGTGGTGGCAGAGCCAGGTCAGACCCCAGCCTCCCGACCGTCATCTCAGAACGGGTTCCACCCTTATAAAGTCAGTCTCGCCCAGACTCACCCTGTCTACACTTTTATGAACCAGGAATGGGGGCAAATGTGCCAATCCACCGCCAATCCCGGCCAGAACCCAGAACACTTTAATGTTGTGAGCTGCTTTTAATGTATTCCTTTAAAAATCAAAAAGCCCCAAGGCTCTTTCTCCAGTGTCACCCACTGGATGGTCGGCAGGCTTTATCTGCCAGCACTTAAAAAAGAAAAAAAAAAAAAAGAAAGAAAGAAAGATATTGCCGCTGAAGAAGAATTCGAGGCCCCCGGAATCTTAACAAGGCAGTTCTGTTTCTTATCATCTTCAAAAAGCCTTTATGAAGGTCTGTGGGCTCATGTGGCCGGGCGAGCACTTTACAGAATCAGATCAATCAGCGGTCCGTCAGCAAACGTGTACGGTGCACCTACTGTGGGAAGCCGCGATGTGGGGGGTATCAGGGCACGGAGGCGTGACCCCTGACCTCACCTTAGGGGTGCCCAGGGTCTCTGCTGCCCGAGATGTGGCCTAATCCGAGTTTGGGTGGGACAGCCAGTGAGCTTTGAAAGGAGGCAGAAGAGGAAGCTGCCTCCTCTTGGAAGGACGAGGACAGATGCTAGATATTGGGGGCAATGAAAGCCCCGAGGCCCCCCAGGCATCTCTTCTGTGGGGGGATGAAGTTTGCATCCTCTCTGGCTCTGGGGCATCGTGGCCTAAGGTAGCCCCAGCACCCAGCAGAAGCCCGGCACTGGGAGATGTCTGCAAAGCAAAAGCACAGACCTTACTTGCCAAAAAGGAACCATCACCGTGAGACGCGGAGGCAACAGGTCATGCAAATTCAGCAAAGGGCCTGGGGTCAGCCCAGGCTGGTTCAAATCCCGCACCTATTATTATAATTATTACTGGTATTTTTAGAATTGTCGTTGATAGTTTTCTCTCTCGACTTCACTTCTCTCATGCGTCGCGGGAAGTTTTAGATGCTTCATTTGAGACCATCGAGGGGATTTCGGATATTTCATTCGTTTAGTCATTCAACAATTATTTTTGGAGCAGCTCCTGAATGCCAGGACCATCTGGGCACAGCCAAAAACTCAACAAGATCTTTGCCCTTCAAGGACTCTGAACCAGGGGCAGATGTGTCATTTCCAGTCCAAGGGCTTGGTAAAACCACCCAGGGTCTGCGGACGCGGACTCGGGCCCCTGTCGCCCCTGGGGTCCCTCCCCTGCTCCGGTGGGCACAACAGCTTTGGCTCTGCCAAGGTGCAGGGCCTGATGTCAGAGGCCATGAGCGAGTGGGTGTCACGTTACCCTCTTCGCGTGTTGCTCTGGCCCCTCCCTGGTCCCAGATGGCCCTGGTCTTCTTGGCGTTCCCCTGGGAAGGCAGCTCTGTGTGGGAAGAAGGCCCTGGGGGGCTGGGGTCAGTCAGGACACCTGGGTTTATGCCCCTCTCTGTCACTTCCTTACCTCAGGTAGACTCCTTGCTCTCCCTCCGTCTCAGGGACCGCATCTGTGAAACAGGGACACCTGCCTGATGGAAGATTCTTGTCCTTTCTGACAGCAAAACGCACCGACAACCACAGCCCTTCTCAGGTCTGGACAGACGATGCCAGTTTGGGGGGGTTGCTTTGTGACTCTTAAAAGTTTGTAATTAAACTCAGTGAATATGGAACTCAGGCTGGGAAATACTTCTTCTGTCTCCATCGGATCCTGGCTTAAAGAAAATGAAGAATTCGAAAGAGGGTAGCAAAAAGCAGTTTGGAAAAAACGTCTAATTTTTAAAGACAGGGGAAAGAATCTTGAAGTCAGTCAGACCTGGGGTTCAAATCTTATCTCTGCTACTTACTAGCTGTGTGTCTTTGGGCAAGTGACTTTACCTCTCTGTGCCTCAGTTTACTGATCTGCAAAGCAGAGATAATAATAACTTCCTCCTGGAATGATTGCAGTGTTTAGAGGCAATATTTGCAAATGGTCTAGGATGGTATCTGGTATACACAGACAGTAGATGAAAGCAATTGTTATTACTCAACAAATAGGAGCGATGCCTAGTTTAGCTCATATTAACTGTTGAAGGGTCCGTGTAATAATTTAGATTAGGTTCTGCTACATGAAACAGAAATCCCCAAGTAACAATAGCCTAGACAACATAAACGTGTATTTCTCTCTTGTGTAAAATAGACTCAGAGATAGTCAGTGCAAGGCTGGCCTGGCTGCTCTACTCCTGACATCCTAAAGAATCCAGGCTTCTCCCATCCCGATGTTCCACCCCTAGAGTGTGGCCTCATTCTCATGGCCCAGGATGGCTGCTGAAGCGCCAGCCAATGCACTGCAAATAGTGGTATAGAGAAAGGAGGAAGAAGGGGCTATTTCCTCCCTTGAGAGCGTTGCCAGATTTAGCAAATAAAACTACAGGATACCCGATTAAATTAAACACAGGTTAAATTTAAATTTTGGATAAACAAATAATTTTTGGCATAAGCAATTGGTGAAAGACATATATTTTTTAAATTCTTGTTTATTTGAAATTCAAATTTAACTGGGTGTCCTATGACCCAGTTTCTGTTTTATTTGGCAGCCTTATCCTTTAAGGACATTTCTCTAAAGTACCAGACAACACTTTTGCTTATATTTGTTAGTCAAAACCCACTCACGTGACCAATCCCTCTGCAAGGGAGCCTGGAAAATGTGGTGTTTATTCTGGATGACCACGTTCCTTGCTAAAAGTTAGCGTCTCTATTACGAAGGAAGAGAAAGAAAACAGATATTGGGGGTAGATGACATGCAATCTCTCCTATATTTCATTTGTAAACAAGGGATGACAATATTTAATGTGTTCAAGTCCAGGGTGCAAGGCCGGAGGAAAATAGTCAATCCAATTAAAATGTTGTAATAACTTGCATTTGCTCAATGATTTAGATTTTCAAAGCACAACCCACAAGGGCCACATAAGGCAGATTTTGTTCTCTCCGTTTCTCACCGGAGTAAAATGAGGCTCAGAGAAGTCGCCTGACTTGGGTCACATAGGACGGTAATGAGCTGATAGTCCAGGCGACAATCAGCACAGCCTTTGCTGAGCGTCATCTCTGTGCTGGCGTGGTGCGAGGCTGCAGGCCTATGGAGAACAGGGGATAGAGGCTATTTTGTGGTTTCTTTTCTCCTCAGCATCTTTTACTGCGTCTGGCACAGAGTAGGTGCCTATATTCATTTGCTATTGCTGCATAACAAATTACTACAAACTTAGAATCTTATAACAATACACGTTGATTGTTTCATGGTTTCCTTGGGCCAGGAGTCTGTGCACAGCTTAGCTGCGTCCTCTGCTCTGACCTCACAAGTCTGCTGTCAAGGTGTCGGCTGGGCTGCCTTCTCATCTGAAGGTTTGACTGGAGAAGAATCTGCTTCCGTGCTCCTTAAAGCTGTCAGGAGAATCCATTTCCTTGTGGTTGTATAACTCATGGCAGCTTGCTTCTTAAAGGCTGGTGGGAGAGAGAGTCTCTGAGCTCTGGGAAGGGATAGTCCCTTTGTTAAAGGTTTTCATCTGATTAAGTCAGGCCCACCCAGGATAATCTCTCTTCAATTAACTCAAAAGTCACCTAATTTAGCACCATAATCTGCAAAATCCCTTCATCTTTGCCGCATTCTATTGCCTGGAAGTAAGCCACAGGTTAAAACCACACTCAAGAGGAAGGCATTGTACAGGGCGTGAACACCAGGGCTCAGGCGTCATGGCGGCCACCCTTGGATCTGTCTGCCACAGTGCCAACAAGTACCTGTGGAATAAATAACTGAATGGCTTAATAAATGCTAAACACACAAATATGAACTGGATTATCATCTGGCTCCAAATATTGTGTTCTTTTTCTGCAATGTGCCACTCATCTCATCCTTGGAGGAACCTTCTAGCGTTGAGACCCTCAATTCTGCGCCCAAGGTCCAGTGCCTCCCGCCTAAGCCATGAGGCTCCTACGAGGCAGGGAACAAAGAACCCCAAACAAAGAAGCCACAAAGAGGCAGGAAGCCCATATATAATGCGGCAGCCTCGGTGTTGGAGGCCCTGTTGAAGTGCAGACAGCATGTTATGTTTGTAGACTCGTAATGGGGAACACATTTTTAATAAACATATGCAGCATCGGGGTGTCTGCTGGTAGCTATTCCCTCACACCCACACAGTAGGTATTGATTACTGACCTGAAGCCACGTCTCTTAGGAACTGTAAGTCATGTCCTTCCTGGCTTTTTCAAAACCATCCCCTGACGTGGTGTGGTTGTCAGCTCTCGCAATGCGAGGCTGAAAGATTTTTTCTATTTTGGAGGGGAGGGGCTGGAGTGTTGGCCCAAAAGAAAGCACGTGGAGTCAAGTGTGCTGATCCCCACAGACCTGACGGATTAATATTAATTACTAACACTGCCTCCACTTTAGCGTGCCAGGCGCTTTTCTAAGCACTTTACGTCCACAGAGTCATGTAAAGCTCTCATCAACACTGACATCAGCGCTGTCATCTTCCTTATTGTCTCTAAGAAGAAACAGAAGCATAGAAAAGGTCAGTACTCGCCCGGGACCACCTCCTCCCTCAGTGAAAGAACCAAGGTCCAAGCCCAGGCAGTCGAGAAGCTGTTCCGTGCCACCATCGTTGGCGGGCTGCCTGCTGTACTGGCCTGTCTGCATCCAAACCAGAAAAACGTGCCATAAAAACAAGATGCAGAATCAGCAAGACTGGCGTACTTCCGAGCTCCAACATTGACTAGATGTGTGACCTCGGATAGTCTACTTAACCTCTCTGTGCCTCAGTTTCCTTGTCTGTAAAAGAGGAATGAATAATTTCAACCTCACAGGGTTCTTATGAAGATCAAATAGCAGAGCACATAAAGGTATGAGGATTGTGTCTGTAACGTGGACCTTCCTTCCTTCCTACCTGCCTGCCTGCCTTCCTTCCTTCCCTCTATTCATCTACCCATCTATCCATCTACTCATCCACCCACCCATCCACCCACCCACCCATCCATCCACCCATCCACCCACCTACCCATCCATCCATCCACCCACCCACCCATCCACCCACCATCCACCCACCCATCCACCCATCCACCCATCCATCCACCCATCCTTCCACCAATCCATCCACTCACTCACCCATCCATCTACTCATCCACCCACCCACCCACCCATCCACCCATCCACCCACCCACCCATCCATCCTTCCATCCATCCATTCTCTCCTCTTCTCCACCTTTCTTCCTGTGTCTATGGTCCTAATCTTGATTTCCTATTTTGGACTCCCAGTTCTCCCCATGAACTTGAGGACAACTTTTCTGACATAGGTCCCTGCAGCCCCTAGGACATGGCTGACACTGTTCTCTCCGTCCTTAATCTGAACACCGTCGTTAGGAACCACCCAGCCCCAAATTCCAGGTTCTGCCTCCACTTCCAGGTTCTTGGCTGGGGCTTCCAGGGCTTCTGCTGATTCCCTCGCTCTCTTCTGGATTCTTCCGGATCTCCTGCAAACCTCTGGCCATTCCTTCCCCATGCCTTATGTGGGTTGTTTTTCTCTGGTTGTTTCTCGGCTGCTGATTTTCCTCAGGCGTCTCTCTTGGCCCTGCTCCCCTCTTTGTACTTGATGGATCTGGATGATTCCCGCTGCTCTCCTTGCCATCCGTGCTGGAAAGTTTCCATTTGCTCCTCCAGATCCGCTCTCCACCGTGTCCCCTCCCCAGCCTGCGCTCTGTGCTGGGAAGCTGGCCTGCATGGAAGGCACCACTGGGCTCCCTCCCTCTGGCCTCAGGCTGGGAGACACCGGCAGGAGACTGGAAGGTGGGGAGACAGGGAGCTTGGGGTGTCCATTCCCTGCTGGGCAGCGGGCTGGATGCACCCCTCTTCCTTGGCCTCAGCTCCCATCAGATCCTGGTAACCACTCTCCCCTTTGCCTCTTCAGGCCTCTGGATGGCACAATGGTCAGTTTGATGTGTCAGCTTGGCTAGGCTGGAGCACCCAGTTATTCAATCCCACACTAATCTAGGTGTTGTGGTATCTGTAGATGTGGTTGACAGCTACAATCACTTGGCTTTAAGTAAAGGAGATTCCCCTCCATAGGGAGGGTGGGCCTCACCCAATCAGTTGAAAGCCCTTAAGAGCAAGAACTGAGATTTCCCTGAAAAGAAGAAATTCTGCCTCAAGACTGCAGCATTAGCTCCTGCCCGAGAGTTTCCAGCCTGCCCTACAGATTTCAGACTTATCAGCCCCTACAATAATGTAAGATAATTCCTTGAAATTAAAAATTTAAAGATGTATATATATATATATGCACACACACATACATATATGTGCACATCTGGATGGATAGATGGATAGGTAGGTAGGTAGACAGGTAGATGTCTCCGACTGTTTCTGTTTCTCCGGAGCAGCCTGGCTGATTCAGGTGGTAAAGGCTCCCACTGTCGCTAGCCCCAGGGGCCTTCTCCAGCCCTTTGTGAGACGTCCTTCCCTGCTCATATTCTTTTTTTGTATGTGAGGAAGATTGGCCCTGAGCTAACATCTGTGCCAGTCTTCCTTTTATTGCTTGAGGAAGATTGGCCCTGAGCTAACATCTGTGCCAGTCTTCCTTTTTTTGCTTGAGGAAGATTGGCCCTGAGCTAACATCTGTGCCTGTCTTCCTCTATTTTGTGTGGGACGCCTCCTGATACTCCATCCATTTGTGGACATGGCCCAAGTCTGTGCTTCCAGCTCAGACCTCGCCTCTTCGGCCTTAAACCTGGTTGGCATCTCCCCTTGAACATCCTACAAGTGTCTAGAACTCCAAACATCCCACATGGAGCCTGTCACTTTCCTCTTGGTGCCCAGGCAGGACCCGGGACACCCCGTCTGCCATCCCCCGATTGACCACCACCCCTGTCCGTGCTCCCCACGGACCGAACACTGAATGCAGCCATTCATCTACCACGTATTTCCTGAGCACCTGCCGTGTGCCTGGCGCCACATTTGTGCTGGACATCTGGTGATGGACAAGGCCACTAAAGTCCCAGACTTTCGGGTCAGGGAGACAGGAAATCAACAATGAGTATGTCAGAGGGTGGCAAGGACTATAAGTAAAAAAAATACAGCAGGACGAGGGCATAGTTAGGTGTGGGGGGACTACCTTAGGAGGGGAAGGGTTCCAGGGAAGCATCTTTGAGGAGGGGTCATTTGACCAGAGCTCTGAAGGAGGAGAGGGAGGGAGGGGTGGGGGAGCCATGGTTCTGTCTAGGGGAAGAGCAGCTCCGGGTGGTGGGAACAGTACATGCAAAGGCCCCGAGGTAGGAATGAGTTTTGTGTGCTGGAGGAGGGTGAGAAGGGCTGTGTGTAGGAGTAAGAGAGGTCAGCGGAGGAACGGTGCATCCCCTCTCCTCTCCTGGCTGCAGCTGCCCAGCTCAAGTCCTCATTGTGTCTCTCGGATGCTGTGGCCACCTCCCAAGTGGCCTCTCTCTCCTCTGCCCGAGTCCATCCTCCAAGACCAGACTGATGGGTTGGGCCACATCACCACCTACTTTAAAACCTCCAGTGCCCTCAGGATCGGATCCAAACTCCACAGAGAAACTCAGAGGCCATCTTGATCCAGCCCCCTGGCCTCCCCTCCTGGCTCGATGGCCCCTGACGCTTCTCCCAGCCCCATTGCTCCTCTCAGCCCCAGGGAACACCCTCTGATCCCCTATGCTCACCACACTCTCTCTTGCCTTTAAGCCTTTGCCCATGCTGTTCCCCTTGTCTGGAATGCCTCTCCACTGGCTACCCCATGCTTCCTCCAAACCTCAGCTTGGACGTCACCTCCTCCAGGAAGCCTTCCATGACCCCAGACGTGGGTCAGAAACCCCCACTCTGGGTTTTCACGGCCCCCAGTGTTGCCCCATCAGAGCCCATTTGGGCCGGAGGGAGCATGTGTCATTTCTCAGAGGAGAGCGATGGTGCCAGTTATGCCTGAATTCCCAGCGCTGAGCAAGTGCTTGATCCTGCAGATGCTAGCACATATTGATAAAACGAAAGGGGTAAAGGGAACAGAGTGATGCACTGAGAGGGATGCAGAACAGATGAAGGCTCTGTCTTTGCCCCAACAATCCATCAGCACGTCTAGGGGATGAGTTTCGCACACACAAAACCACAGGATGCTTAAGGCTCAGCTGTGTGGGGTGACAGAAGTTCAGGGAAGGGACAGCTTGGGGAGGGCTGGCATTCAGCGTTTAATTTTAGGAGGCAAAGAAAGAGACAGCATAGGGGGGAGGGAGAGGAATTTGACTGGCCTCTCGAGGAATGAAAAGGATTTGCATGGATGCAGAGATGGAACACCTATGGCAGGTAGTTTGGGCAGAAAAATGGCACCATCAAAGGCAGGGGCGAGGCTGGGCAGAGGTCCTGTCCAGAGGATGGCTGTTGGAGAACAAGGGGAAATGCCTGCTGGGTCGCAAAGGGCAAGATGATGGACGCTTTAAGAAGTCAGAAGGAGCCACGGTTGGGAGGAAAATCTCTGGGGTCAGACCTGGCTTCAAGTCCTGCTTCCACCACTTGGGAACTACGTGACCTTGAACTAGTCACTTCACCCTTTTGGGTCTCAGTTTCCTCGTCTGTAAAATGGAGATCACGAAAATGAATCTTCAAGGCCCCTCGCTCTTGCAGGCTCCGTCAAGACGCTGGGAGGGGCCCTAGAGATGGCTTCACAGGGTCATATGGTTTTGTGAAAATGGCAATTTCGTATTTTGTGCTTAAAGACGGCCCCCTCATTGGATAAGCTTCGGGCCCCACAAAACCTGGACCTCCCCCCGCCCTTCCCAGACCACCTGTCTCCCTCTTAGGGTTTCCACGGCATGGAGTGCAATCCTGTGTCTGCAACCCTTAGCACAGTGCTTGGCGCAGAGTAGATGCTCTGTCACTGTTGGCCTTGGCAATAGTTGTCACCTCCATCATCATCGTGAGGACTTTGAAGACAAACAAGAGACATGGACTCCAGCTCACTTGGGGAGAAAAGGAATTCTTGGGAGAGTTTCTGGCAACACCTACATCATCAGGGAGGCGGGTGAGCCCGGCCCCAGGAAGGGTGGGACCTGGGCACTCAGAGGGGCCCGTCTCCCACCTCTGTGCTCCCCAGCATCATTCCCTTTTATGAGTTTACCTTTCCCCCTTCTGAAGAGGAGTGTTCCCGTCTTTGCAGATAAGACAAATAGGTCTGCCTTAAATATTTCTATTACTTAAAAGTTCATAAATCTATTGGTTTAAACCTGTCAGCACGATGGGAAAAGTCTGAGATGGAGCCACGCTTATCACCAGGCGAGGAATTTGCCCAAAGCCGGGGCAGGAGGCTGCGGGAAGGACACTGGCAGCACCCAGAAATGAAGGCCTCCTCGGCCACGTCCATGCCTCTTGCCCTCCCCAGAGACAGTTTGCAATCAGGCCCTAACGGCAGATGTCATTCGAGGCGTCTGTCCAGCGTACTGAGGGTTTCCCTCACCAACTGCAGCATCCCTTTGTCTGGCAACAGTTGATGTCAGGGACAGATGCTCCCCCAGCCTCCAAACCAGTCGTGTCTGGGCAATAAGAAGTCCTTTCTCTCGCCACGCCTTCCACACGGTGGTCAGAGAAGACTCGGACGTGAAGCGAAGGGGCCTGGGTTCCAGGTGATGACACCCTGGTCAATGTTTCTAGCAGCTACCTCTCTTGGGGGCGGGGAGCCCTGAGGTGTAGCATCTGCCGATTTCCGTGGTGTAAATACTCCCACCATGGCAGATGTCACTGAGCATAGGAAGAGATGCTGAGCCGCACCCACTCCATAGGGTTTCCACCGCTCAGCTTCAACGGGTGTAAATGACCTCAAGAATGTGGGACGTGATATGCTGTATTTATTTCCTTTATTTTTAACATAATTTATTGAATTGTAAGCTTCTATAATTTATTATTTTTTTTAATAATGGCTGTGTTTAACCACAGTTCACAGGGCCGGCCCAGTGACTGGCACAGATGTTAGCTCAGGGCCAGTCTTCCTCAGCAAAAAGAGGAGGATTGGTAGCAGATGTTAGCTCAGGGCTAATCTTCCTCAAAAAACAAAACAAAACAGAAAGAACTCCACAGTTCTCAAAAGTCCTGAAAATTTACCAGTTGGCTGTCACAAGTTGGTAGGAACCAGTCCAGCACAACTCTGGTTCCGGCCCCCTTCGGGATGCAGTTCTGAACACCAGCACTGCCATTTCCTGGCTATGTGACCTCGGGCAACTTATTTAGTTTGCCAAAAGAACCTTCTCTGAGCTAACACTCAGGGCTTACTCTGAGTCAGGTGCTCTTCAAGGACCTTGATTTGATTTTTGCAAGAACCCCATGACGTAGGCACCATTATTATCCCCTGTTTACATATGGGGAAACTGAGGCACGGAGAGGCCACGTGACTTGTCCAAGATCCCACAGCTGGTAAATGGCAGGGGTGGGATTTGAACCCCAGCCGTGTGGCGCCACTAGCTGTTCTAACCACTGCCCCACACTGCCTCTCAATGCTGCCGGGCAGAGCCTCAGTCCCTGCCTGTAAAATGCAGATGCTATCGTGGATCTCCTGGGGAGGCTGCGAGGATACACAGATTAAATGAGCTAACGCAAGGGACCGTTTAGCTCGCCACCTGGCACACGGGGAGCACACGTGAACGGCAGCCACTGCAGACTTGCTTGGGAAAGGGCAGCAGAAATCGCTTTTCGGCAGGCACCCCCGGGGGTGAGGGCAGCGGTCCTGTCGGAGCAGACAGGAAGGCTGTGAAGAGCCCGAGTGAATCATCAGCTGTCATTCTATTATTACCCAGGCTTCAGGCGCCCGAGCCCTTATCTATATTCCCTCAGCGAAAATATGCTCTCTCCCCACAGAGAAACCTCTGCACACAGCACTGGCGGATTCAGAAAATGAAGCCAAAGTTTGAGATTCCCCAAAGTTTCCAGATCCTGCCATCTGACCCACTGGGTGTCATGCGACGGCAGCCTGGCCTCTCCGCAGCCTTGCGGGGTCTGTCTTTCAGGACGGCTGATTCCTCCACTAGGAGCCGTCCCTCGCTGTGGGGGAAGAACAAGGCTGGGCGCAGGAAGCTTGAGGCTGTCTCCTGACTGTCCCTCTGGACTCGGGCTGGAAATTCTCCGTGTGCCCTCCGCCTGCCTTCACCCTGTCTGTGCTCTGAGGGGCTGAGCCCAAGTCCAGCTCCTTTGTCTTCAGCTTCCTGTTGGATTTTGCCAATGGAAGAGGGTGGGAGGAGAAACCGAGGTATTTATTCCCCTGGGTGCCTCCGGGCCAGCCCTACATGGGTTTGCCAGTGCCTGCAGTTCTCCACCAAAGGCTGCAGCTTCTTCCCAGCAGCATGCAAATCTCTATGTCACCTGCCCCATTGGGTCTGAAAACAGCTGTGGTCCCCTCAACCTGGACCTGGCCGGCCTGGGCGTTTTCCACCATCCCTATTAATTCCCTTAACTCAGCCCCCACCTTTGTAAATGCCCCTTCATTCAACTGTCTCTTGCTGCCTCTGAGCATGCACCTATTTCCTGCCCAGATATAAAATCCTTTTCTGAGCCTCAGTTTCCCCATCCATGAGCTGGGGTCTTCACCTTCCCAGTCCACCTGGCAGAGGTTGCCTCGAGGGCAAAGCAAAACCTAGGTGGGAAAATTCTCCGGGGAAAACCGAAGTTCAAATTGCCACCCAGGAGCCAGGCATTGGTGTTATTAATAAAAGCCAGATAGGTCTCCTCGATGTGCCCCTGCCTCCCTCCCTGGAATCGCCCTCCCCTCCCACGCCCCCTGACCTCCTCTGCACGTCTGCACCTTGACGGCCTCCTCCCTGGTTGGCTTCCCAGTAAAGCCATCTTCCCTTCCCCCGCTTGCCCTGCCCCGCCGCTTGGGCCGAGGGATGAAGCGCCCGGCTAATATAAGCGTGTTTACATTAAAATATAAGGACAATTACACGAGCCGATCTAATAGTCAGCTCTGTATATGTTACCGAGTACTTAGGGCTCTCTTTTGGAAAGCCATTATGCCCGTGTGACTCCCCTCAAAGCCTTTCTTGAGGATTTTGTTTTGACAGGAGGGCATTAAGGGGTTGAAACTGATAGCATAAGCACACCACTTACACACTTTGATCAAATCGGCCCATAATTCTCCGAGAGAAAGTCTTGTATATATTAGGAAGGAAATTAATTTTATGGCTGCTGTGGCTTTGCTGGTTAATGGCCCAGCAAGTCGGCCGGCCCCAGAAGGCGAGCAGCGGGAGATGGTCTCTCTGCTCTCCTCCCGGGCTCACGGTCCACAGTGAGGATGAGCCACGAGGGGAGGACCACCAGACAGGCACTAGCCAGCGGGAGCCCAGGATGCTGCAGGACACGGGGCACGGGTGGCTGCAACCTGTTCCTTCCGACTCGTCTCTCAGCAGGGCTATTGCAGCTGAAATGCGCATGGGGCGCTCATGGCATGATGGGGTTTGCTCCAAGTGCAGGGCACATCACAAGCTTTTGGCATCGGGAGGAATTCAAATACCACAATTTGGAGGACCCAGACAGTGATGTGGTGTCACACATTTATGTGCATTAGGAAACAAAGCTAGAGAGAAGAAAACAATTTAAATAATGGGAGTGACCTCTTTGAGTCTCCATTTCTTCATCTCATCAGCATCCCACTTAATGAGCATGTGCCCCAAAGTTGGCATAGGCACCAGATGGGAATGGGGTCTCCAGGGTCCTTCTTGATACAACACGCCCCCAGCCAGCCACTTCAAGAAAGAAATATCAAACTGCCCCTCCACCCAAGGGACAGTGGTGCGTAAAGGAGAATTCAGGAACGTGTGGTGTTTGCCTTTCTCATGGATTTTAGAACTTAACTTCCCCACAAAAGGTAATTCCTTATACTTTTTAAAAATCAGTTCAAGTAGATTTTTTTAAAAAAACCTATGAAAATCATCATTGACATCATCATCAGGTGGGGGCTGGGGAGTGTGCAGAGGAATGGGTGAAACAAGGTTATGTAAGGTGACAATTGTTGAAGCTCTGATAGGGACGTGGCGTACGTCATACTCTTTTGTCTACTATGTATACGTTGGAAAGTTTTCATGATAAAAATTAAAGAAAAAATTCAAGGCTGATTTTATAATGAATGACCTCATTTCCATGCTCGTGAGTTCTAGAATAGAGAGGGGAGAAAAGGATGGAGTAGATATTTTACGGCAGGAATTGAGCATACCTTCATAGTGTGTCGTATGTAAGAACATCATTTATTACAAGTGTTTGGGGTTTTTTCTTTTTTGTGTGTCTGGTGAGCAAAAGGACAAGAGGATTTCCTGGCACAGAGGGGCAATGGCAAGGCATGAATTTTGCAGTCAGGTGACCTGTGTTCACATCCCAGTCCTGACACTCTGTGACCTTAGGCAAGTGGCTTACCCTCTTTGAGTCCCAGTTTCTTTTTTTTCAGTCTGTTTCTTCTTCTGCAAAGTAGGGGTAATAATGACTTGACAGGATTCCATGAGAGCAACACAGGTCAAGTGTCTGGTGTAATTCAGGCGCCGTTGTCCACGTGCAAGCTTTTGCCACTCAGCAGGTAACCGTTTCCCAAGAACATGGCTCTGCGATCTCCTCTCGGAACCTGCCCTTCCCCCTACTTTCAGTCCACTTGGCTCAGGTGCTGTTAACTCCACTCCTAGCCACAGAAATGGGCATGGGACTCAGGATGACCAATCCCAGCCCCTTCCTGCTTTAGGGATTAAGTCACAGATGCCACGTCACTCTATTAGAGCCAAGGGGACACATGCATCATTGACTTCCACCGAGTTTTTAAATGAAAAAGTATGCTTTCATAATGTGTTGCAGGTGAGCACGTGAGCCTAGAGTTGCCATCTCAATATTTTGAGAAAGCCAAGACTGAGGGAGACTGAGCACACAAAGGGAGAGAGGGAAAGAGATCCAGCCCCTGGATCAAGCCATTCCTAAACCCATTGAATTTTTCAGCCACGCTAGCCAATCAATTGCTGTTGGGGCTTGCTCCAGTTTTAGGTTTCCTATCACTTGCAACAGAAAATTCTGTTACAATTACTCTTGCCGTTATTGTTATTATCATTTGTCAAAATAGCCTATTTTTGTAACTGTTATATAAAACTTCTATTTGAGATGGTGCCCTTTGGGATCTGCTGTTCTGAGATGATATGATCGCTCCGGCTTTGTAATTTGTAGTGTTTGTGGTGTCTCCTGTCATCAGTATCATTGCTACAGCACGGTGGGCATCAGGACTCTGGTCTGCACAGCCGAAGGGGGAGGGAGTAGAGACAGCGTCCTGCCAGGCAGAGTCCCCCCATGCCCAGGCCCCGGCAGGACCCCAAGGATCTGCCTGGTGAGGTCGTGAGCCTGGGGACCTCCCGCTCTTTGGAGCAGGCATGGGGATTATTTACATTTTGGAAGTTCAACAAGGCAACGAGAGGAGGAGCAAGTCCTTGACCAGTTTGTGCTACAAGGAACCGGAACCTCATCAGCCCACGTGCCAGGATCCGTTGCCACATAACAAATCATCCCAAAATTAACAGCGTAAAATGACAGTCATTTTATTAGGATCCCAGTTTCTACAGGTCAGAAATTCAGACAAGGCTCGGTGGGGAGGACCTATCTCCGCTCCCCAGTATCTGCAGCTTCAGCTTGGAAGAAAAATGGCCAGTGGTGACTTGAACAGCTGGAATCATCTAGAAGCTTCTTAATCATATGTCTAGTGCTTGGGCTGGGATCACTGGATTCTGGGGCTCAGCTGGGACGGTCAACTAGGCTGCCTCCATATGGCCTCTCCATGGAGCTTGGGCTTCTAGCCCAGACAGTCCAAGACGGAGTGCCCCAAGAGGAAACATCTAGAGAAGAAGCGATCCGAGGGAAGGTGGTGGAAGCTGTGTGATGTTTTCACACCCAGCCTCGCACATCAGGAAGCGTCACTTATGCCATATTCTGTTAGTGACAAGTGGGTCACTAAGGCCATCCAGATTGAAAGGGAAGGGAATGTGATTCCACCATTTTGCAGAAGAGCATGATGGACAAGAGACATTATCGCAGGCATCTCTGGAAAACACCATCTACCATGGCCCACAGGCACCCCACCATACCTAGGGTAGACATAATACCCAGTGTTTACTCAGAATTTATTTGGTCCAGCACTGTACTTAGCAGTTTATATGCCTGATCACCTTTCATTCTCACAACAACTCCATGAGGCAGCTACTATCTTTATGCTCCTATAACAATGGAGGAAACTGAGGCTCAGAGAGGGCAAGTGACTTGCCCAAAGTCACCCAGCTGGCAAGTGGAGGAGCTGAGACTTGAACCCAGGCCTGCATGAGTCTAGCTACACTTTCTGTGCCATGCTGTTTTGCCTACAACTTCCTTTTTCCTCTTCCACCCTGTCCTTTCTCTGCTTGTCCTTGAGAAATTCTTCTGCTTTTCAAGAAAGGTCCTGCTCTTTATTTTTGGCCAATTTCATCAAGATGCATAGAGGTTAAGAGCATCTTCTCTACTCTCATAGGGAAAGCAGGGACACTGCCCCATTTAAAAGATGGGAAAACTGTGGGGCTAGCCTGGTGGTGTAGTGGTTAAGTTCACACGGTCTGCTTCAGCAACCCAGGCTTCGCGGGTTTGGATCCCAAGTGTGGACCTAGCATTGCTCATCAGCCACGCTGTGGCAGCATCCCGCATAAAATAGAGGAAGATTGGAACAGATATTAGCTCAGTGACAGAGGAAGACTGGCACAGATGTTAGCTCAGCAACATGAGAAGATTGGCAAAATGAGAAGATTGGCAACAGATGTTAGCTCAGGGCCAGTCTTCCCCACCAAAGGAAAAAAAAAGTGAAAATCAAGGCCCAGAGAGGGAAAGTAACTTGCCAAAGTCACACTCAAGGTCCCTGGCTCAAATTACCAATCGGTTCATGGATTGCACATCCCCCTCAAACAAGACTTAGACTGGCCTCCCTGTGATCTGTGAGGGAAGGTCCCTGCTGCCCCCCTTTGCCTCCCCATGACTGGTCCTTCTCTTCCACCCCTTGTCCCAGTTGAGGATTTCCCTGTCTCCAGTCAGACTGCTCCCAGGGCTGTCAGGCGCGTAAATGATGGATTTCCCTGGCCCCTGTTTCTTCCCATCTCGACCCAGTCTCCCTCTCTTCTACCCCACACCAGCCCCGGCCTCCCCAGCTATCTCATCCCCTCCCCGGCGGGGGATTGTGGCACATTCAGAGAGTGTCCAGCCCTGAGAAGTGTTTACACTAGAGATTAGCATTTATCTCTATACTTTCAACCTCTCTCCCCATGCTCAGCACTGCCGTCTGCGTTGAGGAACGAGGGACGGCCCCCAGAGATGAGAGGCAGCCAGACCGGGCCATCTCACTGGAATCTGGGTCCACCAAACCCTCTTTCCCGCCATCTTTGGGGTCATTCCTCTTGTGCTCTTCTCAATCTCTGAAAATCCTGGGGTTTCTGCCTGAAGACCAGAGCGTCCCTAAGAACGTAAGTCTGGAAAGTGGGCTCTCACCAGACATCCAATCTGCTGGCGCCATGATCTTGGCCTTCCAGTCTCCAGAACTGTGAGAAATATATGCTTGTTGTTTATAAGCCACCCAGTTTATGATATTTTGTTATAGCAACCCAAACGGGCTAAGACATCATGGTGCATGGTGAACATCATCCACGAGCCAGGCACCACGCCAAAGGCATTTTCAGATGATGTCTTTACAGGCATCCTGATGGGATACTGTCCCTGTGGCCTTTGTATGGAAGAAAAGACTGAACCCAACCTCCCAGGGCAACCCACCGAGTTGGCTGCAGAGCTTGATTTTAGAGGCTGGGTCTCTCTCGCTCCTTACCTGCCCAGCCTGTGGTCAGCAGAGAGGAGCTGTGCTCTAGGCCAGGGGTTCCCAAAGTGCAGTCTGCAGAGCGGCGGCAGCAGCCTTGGGAATTTGCTAGAAACACACATTCTTGGGCTGCTCCCCATACCTGCTGCATCAGAAACTCTGGGACTGGAGTCCAGCCATCGGTGCCTTAACAAGGTCCGCGGGCGATTCTGCTGGTTGAGAGTTTGGGAACCCCTGATCCACTCGAGGCAGAACTCAAACTCCTGGAAATCGGTGACCCCAGTGAGAGCACAGCCTGTCCGTGCCATACCCTGGGCAGGCACGGACCCTCTGCAGACTTAAGGCACAAGAGAAGTAAATAGAAGATGGAGGGAGAAGAAGGAGAGAAGGCAGAAGAAGACAGGAAGGAGAAAGAGGTGAGAAGAAAAGGAGGCGGGGTGGAGGAGATATAACAGTATTTGCTCCAGAAAGATTCAGAGCTTTCCAGGAAGAGAATAAGTGTTTACTGAGCACCTACCCTGCACCAAGCACAGAGCTAGGGCCAGATACGAATCAGGGAAGCAGACGCAGGTGCTGCTGTAAAGGAGGTCTCAGTTAAGTGAGGGAGGAGGACCCCAAATTGGGCAATCATGGAGAAATGGGCAGAGGTCATCATGACCTTATGGATGGAGGCTGGACACAATGGAAATGACCAAGAAGAGATGACTGGTGAGGAAGATACATCCTCCCAACGGCAGCCCACCAGCTACTACAAGTGATGGTGGAGTGCGTATGACTTCAGCAACAAGACTTTTGAGAACAGAGTAAATGTTTTTCAATAACATAGATGATAAGGAAAGAGTTTAAACTGTTGGATGATACAAAGAAGACTGTTTTAAGTTACACTAATGATTACAATACCGTGTGCCAAATGCCCCATGGCTTAGCGCTTACCTAAGAAAAAGTGTGAGGAGGGAAGGGAGGCATCCACACATAGGGTGATTGCCTTCTCCTACCACAGGTACATGCAGAATGTCTATTCCCACCTTTAACAGCCCCTGAATTTTATCCTTAGGCTTGCTGTCCTTTGCCTTAATCAAGGGGGCTCAGCCCTTAAAGATGTAATTATTCTGGGAAGCCAAGAGAGCCACAAAAGTTTGTTCGTAGAAAAAATCTTTGGGTTTGGGTGGTGAGATGGGGTGGGGGTGGGGGGGTCTCTGAGTCATCTTAATTGGGGGAAAATATTTCACGTCCCTCCTTTTGATTTGAGGATGGAGAGGAGACCATGACTATAGCCCAGCAGAGGGTCTCACAGAGACCCAAGACCAACATCTACCCGCTGTGCTTCAGTGGAGGAAAAAGTGTCTAGGGCAGGCTGCCACCAGCACAGTCCACCCACTTTTCTCTCTGCTGTAGTCCCCCCATGTCCCAGGCTCTCAAGGTCTCCCATGGATTCAAAGGCCAGTGGGGAGAGGCTTGTGCCCTAATAACACAGCCGCTCCCCATCTGATAGGACCCAGCTGTCCAGAGGAGGAGAAGGCATTAGATAAGACAGTCAAACAAAGGTGGGGCTTTGTATATTTGATTTGTCTGACCCGATTCCCAGGTCCCACAAGGATGGGTTCAGAGCTGGGGGATGGGGTGAGGAAGGGCACATGGTTTCCATCTCTCTCCCTCAGGCTGTCCTAGTCTTTCCTGGACCCCTGGCCATCTCACTGGGGTCTCCCATCTAAGAGCCCTGCTTCTGCAAGATAACGGACCTGAGTCTGAATGCTGATCATGCCTCTGTGTGACACTGCACACGTTGAGTCACCTCTCTGAGACTCAGTTTCCTCAATATGAAAAATGGATCCAATAATGTCCGTCTTGGAGCATATGAGATCTTACAAGCAAGTATTGTGTCTGATCAGTTCTTCATCATCCTCCATGCTTCCTTGCCTTCTAGGGAGAGAAGTTGGGATATTTGGCTTCCTGGGTCGCTTTCAGTATCTCTGGGAGCCCAATTAAGCCAGGCTGACAATTCACTGATTGTTTCCTGCAGCCCCTTCCCTTGATTGCCCAGGAGGGGATCCAGGAGGTGGGGTTTGGCTTGACTCATGCAGGAGCGAAGACCATTGTCCAGGTCCTGGGGGCTGCCTCCCTCAAAGTCACCTGCTTCTGCCCAAGACTGGTAAAGCCACAAACAATAAAACAGCGTCAGTATGAGAGGGAGAAATCATGCAAGAAAAAAAACCACGAGTACATTTTGTCAGACCCGAAACTAGATGAAAGGAACACAGAAAATACAAAATATATTTTATTTTTAGGAAGTATATATATTTTGTGTAGTGTAATATACATTTTTGTTACAAAAAATTAATTCAAAATGGCTTTGCAGTGAGTCTTACTTTGACATTTAAAAATTGTTAGAAGGCTCGTAAACAGGCAAATGGTATTCAGAGCAAGTAGGTTTATCGTTTGTACCAAAGGAAGTTATCAGACACTGAACTTATAAAAGGACCAGAAACCTACGCACATTTGAACCCCAAAGTCGGATTCCCAGATACTTGAAAGTTATGCAAATTTCATAATAGTATTATAATCATTTATCTCTTTTAAAAAATCTTATTCACCATACTTATCAAATTTACTTAGCCCCTCTCCCCCCTCGAATGCCAAGCGTGTGGGGGCAGATTCCTCCTCTGTTTCACCTGCTTCCGTATTCCCAGCACCTTGGACAGTACCTGGCACAATGCAGTTACTCAATAAATACTTGCGGTATGAAAACTAAATCATCTGTTTATGAGCCCTGTTCCTTTAGCAATTATTTTACCGTCCTGTATTTCTGCTAACCCAGAGACTGAAGACGTATAGTGTAGCAGTTCAGCTTTGAGCCTCTGAAATCAGGGACCTACCACATGCCAGTCATGTGAGTTGAGCCTCAGGTTATTTAATCTTATTTTGCAAGCTGTCATCTCTTCTAAAGAGTATACCAGATATATATGAGCAATTTAAAGAGCAACGATAAAAGGAACACCAATGAAACAGAACACTAGCCATGCCTCAGAAGCCCCTGGTGCCCCTCCCCCATTGCATCGTTCTTCTTCCCCACCCCCACTGAGAAGTAACCTCTACCCTGAATTTTTTGGGGGGAGAGATTGTTATCTTGCCTTTATTTATTGTTTTATCACATATCTCTGTGTGATGTGATCACATATCGCTAAACAATATATTGTCTTCATTTTGCCTTTTTGCATGTGGAAATGTGCTGTTTGCATTCCTCCGTGAGTTGGGTTCTAGCCCAGCATGATGTCTTTGAGAGTCCTCCATTTTGAAGTATGCAGCTATAATTCATCCCTTTTTCACTGTTGAGCGGTGTTCCAGTATGGGGATATACCACACTTTATTTATCCATTTGATGGTGGACCTTTGGCTTGACTCCCAGTCACTGCCTTACAAACGATGCTACTATGAGCATTGTCATTTGTGTCCCCTGGAATATACCTGCAGGACTGTGTCTCAGGCATCCCCAGGCATGGAATTGCTGGTTCACAGGGTGTGTTTGTCACCCACCTCATGAGGTGAGGCTACACTGTTTACAAAGTGACTGTACTAATTTGTACTCTCTCCAACACTAGACGAGCATCCTTGTTGCTGCACATTCTCATCCACACTTGCAGTGAAAACTCTACCCATCCACAAATTGGGTGTGTTAACTCCTGTCTTATGACCTTCCTGTGACGATTCTGTGAGATAGCACACGTCAAGGCTCTAGCCCACAGATACTTCCCCAGGGGCAGCAGGGGAAGACTTGCCTGTCCAAATAATGTTGGCCTAAGCTGCATAGGTATAGGAGAATGTCACTAGAGGCAAATGGGGACGATGCACGCAGCAGGCGCTCAGTATACGTTGGTTGAATTAAAGAGGGAGGAGGATGGAATGGACAGAGAGGTTCTCACCTGGAGGACCCAGTGATGACTAACAGCTAACCGTTTCTAGCCCTTAAATTGGTCTAACCTTTATAAACATTGCCTCCACGATCCTCCCAGCAGCCCTGTGAGGCAGGTACCAAGATACTCATTGCGCAGATGAGGAACCAAGATGGAACTAAATGATACCCAGAACTCATCTGGGCCGGATAAGAGTTGGCTCAAGAAGCCTCACCCTAAAACGCTTTATACCACCTTTCTCCTGAAGGGAGACTTGCTTCTCAGACAAGGCGAAAGCGGAGATTTGCGAATTCAAAAAATCACGTTGGCTATCACCAGGAAAGGAATTATGTGACCCAGCGGTGAGACCCGTGAAGGTGGAAGGGATGGTTTTGCATCAGAGAGAGAGCGGTTAGTCTGGCAGTAGCCGTGGTTTCCGGGGAGGAGGGAAGTGAAGGAGTTAAACAGAGTCAGAGCAGATCTGCACCACGTTTAGGAGAATTCCCCTGTGTGTGATCAGAGTCCAGATTCAATAGCACAGGTGGTCCTGCCACTGCTCCACTCACTGAGTGTCCACCCGGGGGCGAGGGTGAGGTGGGTGATGTGTCAGTTGGTGTCCTTTTGGGAACCAATGGCAAACCCAGGGTTGGTTGAAGGGAGTTGAAATAAGGAACCGTTTGCAGAGGAGTGGGCAGGGTTGAGAGAAACAAGGTGGGGAGGTAGTGCCCCCCAGGACTACTAACAGTGGGGAGCAATTACTACCCCCAGTCTGAAGGGGCAGGAAGGGAGCAGTGTGACCTGAGGGCGGGGAACCCCTTGAAGGAGCTGAGGCTGTGGGTACAGGAAGGCAGCCACTGCCAAGCCATGGGCCATTGGAGGGAAGAGAAGCAGCAAATACCCTCTCCATTCTCACCCTCCAGTCTCCTGCTGACAACTCCCTCTGGGCGAATTTAACCAGACGACAGAGGTCAAGTGAGCCCAGCTTACTCAGACCATAGCCGTCAAACAACCTTTGGAGCACAGAGCAGGGTGGAGAAGAGTGAGGAGTCTGGATCTGGTGGGTAACCAAGGACCCCTCTGCCATGCCTCACCCTTTCCTTTCCCGTGAGCCCCTCCTCACGTGAGCCTCTCACCAACTGGAGGACGGCTCTAGCATTGAAAGATGTTTGTTGTGATACATCCTGGCCCCTAAGTTTGCCCAGCAGGTGGCTTCACCGATGCTCATACAAACAGCCATCGATTCTAATGTTGGGAAACAGAATCCATCTGTTCGGCCTGATCGGGAGAGAGTCTATTGGTCAACCAACGGGCACCTTCTGAGGAATTTCCATGAGCCATTCTGATTTTGGAAGCTCCCCACTGCATTAGCAGAGACTTCTCTACAGGCCCAATAAAGGGAGAAAGGGTGCCAATGACTAGAGATGGATTTGTAAAAGTCATTCTGGAATATTCCGAGACTCAACACATTCAATGACGCTTATTAATCCCAGCTGAGAAGGAGCCAACCTAATCCGCTCTGAGAAGGATCCAAAATGGCCCGTTCTCTTCCCCTCGGGGAAAACCTGTCCCTTGTCCAAGTTCCAACTTCCTTCCTGTAAAGCATGAAGTTGCAATGGAAACACTCGACCCTGTTTATTTTGCCTGTAAAACAGCCCTGGCCAGAGGAATGAACGTTGGATGAAAGGGTGTGTTCCAGAGGCAGCTGCTGTGTGATCTGGATCTGGGATCCCAAGAATGCAGAGGGGATGAGCCCTAGAGCAAATGCGTTCCGAGGTCTCACATGCCAGCCAGAAATGGGAATAAACCATCAATGGCTGCCGGGCTGGGGGATGAGCTTGCAGAACAGGTTGCCCATGAAGTAATTGTTGGAGGCGGCCTGTAGCTGACACACGTGATGCTTGGCATGACTGTAGTGCATCTTATTCTAAGGAAAATGGTACAGGAGCACTGTCTCTGTGGGAGCAGAGACCTGGGCTCTGCCACTTGCTATGGTGATGCCAGGACATCCGCAGATGCTGAGCGTGCTGTCTGCAGAGAACCTCCAGCTGTCAGCCCCTCCAGGGATCTCATCAGCTGCAGGGAACTGTGTGGCCCATGGTCATCCCCTTTGGGGATGGCCCACATCTAATGGCTGGTGGTGGTGGGAGTTCAAAGGCCCAGCCATTTTGGCCCAACTTGAGATGACTCTAAAGGGACATTTGAGTTCCAGAGCTTTCCGTGCAGTCAACCAAGGCTTTGAGGCTCAGTTACAGCTCGACCTTCCCCTCTGCCCACTCCTGCATCTTTCTCCTCCCTTCCACAAGTGTTGATCAAGAACACCCCTAATAAACCTCTTGCATGCCAAACTCTGTCTCAGAGCCTGCTTCCCAGGGGGCCTGACCACTGACATTGGCCAACTGTGTTGACCTTGGGCAGCTTAACCTCTTTACGCCTTGCTTCCTTTCTGTAAAATGGGGGAAAGAAGAGCGCTGACCTCATCAGCGAGTTATGAACATTAAGATAATATATAGAGTGTCCAGGGCAGTATTTAGCACACGGTAAGCACTCAATAATTGTTAACTATTATTGTTTTGATTAGTTTTCCACCCCTGACCACAATGTCATGTTAGGAGGGGTTCTGCTGAATGATAGCCATTTCCAGAAGTTCTCATTACATTTGGGCATTGCTCATATCTACTTGGGGCAGATATTTTCCAGGTGCTGTGGGTCCACTCCCCACCCTTCTCCATCCCTCTCTGGGCCTGGGAAGCGGACCCGTGCGAACTGCACCAGTGGGATCTCACTCTCCCCAGCTTCTGCTTGGCTTTAGCCCATGGGAGGCCCCAGCAGGAGGTAGGAAGGTAGGAGTAGAGTTAGGTTGTGGTATTTACTCTGGGATGTTGGATGTGACATCAACAGGAGGTCACTCCTTGAGAGGAGCAGGGACCCTCTCAAGGTAGCTGTCTCCGCATGAGTTTCTCCTTCAAGTTCCAATAACTGTTAATTCCTCTCATCCCTTTAAACCTAGGAACCTCCAACCCCAAATTAGCTATGACTATTCACAAAATGCTCCCTTGCCCTTACAGTAACCCGCATCCTGCCCGCATCTTTATAAGTAGGCTCCTTATTAAACTCCTTCAAATTACCCAATTTGTGTCATCTCATCATCTTTTCCTTCTGGGACCCTGACTGATGTATTATTTCTCATTCAACAAACTTTCCTGAGGCCCTATTGTAAGCCGAACGTGTGCTGGACGCCATCGTGAGCCTAAATCAACTCAGTCTTTGAATGTGATAGCAAAAATGGTCCCCAAACACCTGGGGCTCAAACAAGAAGAGCAGACTCACCTCCCGGGAAGTCTGGACCCGATAATTCATTTCATACTGAGATGCTAATGAGCCGCCCACATTCTGCTTCTTTCAAAGGCGTTTCAATCCCCACACTCTGCTAGAAAAACAGGGGTGATTCTGTTGTTGGCTCTCTCCACCAAGCACTGTGCAGAATTTAGAAGTTGAAACCCAGTCAACATAAATTGTAGCTCCAATTATTTTTATAGGGCCAGCTGTTCTTTCCCCATAAATGAGGACTGGGGAGGAAAAGGATAATGCTTGAGCCAAAGTTATTCATTTCTTCCTGGTGGAATGTTCGGCAGTGTAACCCCTGGGGTGGACAAGCATTTGGGGGCAGTACCACCTTCCCACACAATCCCACTGACTACTGCCCTTGACTGGTACCAGTGAGGACCCCAAAACAGCCAGGTAGAAGTGGCCAGAGACTCAGCAAGGCAAATCCTCAGGCTATTTGTCCTGGAGCATGACGCTTATTAATCCCAGCTGAGAAGGAGCCAACCTAATCCGCTCTGAGAAGGATCCAAAATGGCCCGTTCTCTTCCCCTCGGGGAAAACCTGTCCCTTGTCCAAGTTCCAACTTCCTTCCTGTAAAGCATGAAGTTGCAATGGAAACACTCGACCCTGTTTATTTTGCCTGTAAAACAGCCCTGGCCAGAGGAATGAACGTTGGATGAAAGGGTGTGTTCCAGAGGCAGCTGCTGTGTGATCTGGATCTGGGATCTGAGAATGTGGCTGTGGCTCCTCCGTGAAAGCTCATGGCACCGGGAGAGTTTGGGGTGTCCTTTGCCTTGCAAGTAATTCCCAAAGGCTCACCAGCCCACAGTCCCATTCCACCAGCCTCTTGCTACACCCACCTCAGAAAAAAACTCATCAAAATTGTTGGGACTGATGGTGGTTAGGACGGAGGTTCAGCCACTGAAGCAAAAGGCAAAGTAAATGGGGCTTAAACAAGATGTCAGCTTATTTCTCTCCTCTGTAATAGTCTGAGCGTGGGTGATGCAGGACTGTTAGGGCGGCTTCACAGAGTGAGACCCAGGCTCTTTGCGTTGGGTTTCTCTGCCATTCTCCACATGAGGCTTCCCCACCACATCTAAGAAGGCTGCTGCTCACTCAGCCAGGGGGAAGGAGGAGTGGGGAAGGAGAGGACACACCCCGGCTCTTTGATAGCACAACCAGGAAGTTGTACGTGTCACTCCTTCTCACATCCCATTGGCCAGAATTTAGTCACATGGCCATGAGCTGCAAGGGAGACTGGGAAATGTAGTCTTTATCTGGGTGGCTATGTCCCCAGCTGCAACTTGGGGTTCTGTAAATCTCTGCCAGTGGGACACTCTAATACAGTGGTTAAGAGTGTAGATTTTAAAGACGGGTAGTCCAAGGTTTGAATCCCAGCTCCCCAACTTTCTGGAGGCAGGAATATCCACATAACCTTTGTGGCCAGGAGAGAGAATATGGAGGAGGATGGGGAAGATGTTAGAGAGATGGGACGGAGCCTGGTCACAGAAGAGCACGGAGGCCTGTCCAAATAGTCCTGTGGGCACTGGGGAGCCATCAGATGTGTTTGAGCAGAAGAGGAAGAATACGATCAAGGCACGATTGGAAAAGGGTGGTTTTAATGGGACATATCTTGGCTTGGGTGTATTCCGTGAGAGAGCTTCATGACTCCTCTTGATAGCTATGTGGACAAGACCTTGATGAAAGCTCTTAGAGGCCCGGCCTGCCGTTAGCCATCTTTGAGGAGTCCATGGTCTACAACAGTGGTCAGCTTTCTTTGCAAAGAGTCAAATAGTCAACATTTTAAGCTTTGTATGCCAGACAGTTTTGGTTGCAACGAATGAAGGCAGCACTGCCATTGTAGTGTGACAGCAACCATAGACAATACACAAACAAATGAACACAGTCGTGTTCCAATAACACTTTATTTACAAAAGTAGGCAGTGGGCCACATTTGGTCCACAGGCTGTAGTTTGCCAATTCAGGTTATAGAGGATTCTTTAAATATCAGTCCACTCTGCTGTTAAATGAAAACTCTAGTCAATTCAGTGCTTGAGAATATGTCCCACTATCTTCTCTGCATAGACCACTGTGTTTTCCCCATAACCAGATGCAGACTCAAGGTTTGTGGGGCTTGAAGTTTATACTTTTCAGGAGGCCCATTTAAGGGAAATGAAATGAAATTATGAATGCACAATTAATTATGAAAGCAAATGCTTATTTAGCATGAGAAAAGAGATCACAAGTTTTCAAAAGTTGACAAATACTATAAAAGGCACAAAATCTATTAAAACAACACAACATTTTCATTAATGAACTGCCTGACACACTGTATAATATTTCCACTACATTTTGGGGTGGCTGCATACTCCATCTCTTCACATAAACTATCATTTTTATAAATATTGTTCAATCTCGACAATTCAGTCTTTCCTCTAGAAAGTTTTTTTTTCCACTCCCCACAGATTTCTGGGGCCAGGTGACACAGGACATGTTCATGCCACAACCTCGGTAGTAGGCACATTCCCAGGACTCACTAGGATGGCCTCGCAATAACCACACACAGAAGTAACCACAAACCACAGAAAAATATACCACTGAACCCAAACTAAACATATTAACAATTCAACTTCCCCTGAGATGTATCCCAAAAATGCCTGAGGCCACAAATGACATGAGGGAAAGTGTGATGGAGAGAAAGTTGGACTAAAAAGAGAAAAGGGTCTTAACCCTTCCTTTTGTGAATTTTGCAAAACTTATTTCCATGTGCATACCTTGCTGGGCCCTTCCTAGCAGGGGAAGGGGCTTATGGGAGAGAGGGGCTGTGACGTTCGGCATCCTAATAAACCTGCTTATGTGCCACAGTGCTTAGCATGTGTTATGTCCTCACTAAAGAATTGGCATAGCAGTCCAAGACTCCCAGACTCCTTTGCGACAGCTTTGTGCTCCACCCTGGAATAGCACATAGCTCCATAGTGCCTGTTTTCCCAAAGAAATTAAGTCTGAACAGCCCACCCTTTGTAACAAAATCAGGGTTATGCAAAGAAAATAATTCTGCTTTGGCTTTCTGGAGTCCCTATGGAAACTATATACGTGTCTATTTTTAAAGACAAAAATTAATAAGCAAAACAACTTCACTAAAGAGAATTTGAAACTTGTCCCAACAAAACCTTTGCCAGAGTTGTCAAACCCCACCCCACCCGAGGAGGAGGTTTCAAATTCCAGTTTAAATTTAGATGCTGTCTTTTGTGATGGGGCTTGAAAGTTGGAAATCCAAACCAAGTTCTCCCTCTCGGGTTAGAAAGCATCCACAGATTCCATTTCCTGACCTTCACAAACAGAGAAGATAAATTATTACTGAAAAGGTAACAAACCTAAAACCAGGGCACTTGCTGCAAAGAGGGGATCTCAGGTAACCGCAAGGAAAGAAGCTGTCTCAACTGTGGGTTCCAAAATCCCAGGAGGAACCAAACCTCAAGAAACGTTTGTCTGTGTCAGAAGCTTAGCTAGATTTGGATGAGAGGGAATGGTCATTTCTCTTGAATACGTTTTCTAAAAGTGCGACCTTTGAACTGCTGTCGGGACAGTGACCCAGCAGAGATTGGAGAAAGGAGCGTGAAATCTTTTATAGCTACATCCGTGATTGGACTGTGAAACTATAGGGAAAGTAGATATATTAGTTTAGATCTAGATGAAGCCACTTTAACAGAGAGACCTCTAAATATAGTGCCTAGAACATAATACAAATTTGTTTCTCCTGAAAGTAGAAATCTGTGTCCGTGGTCAAGGGCTCAGAGGCTCGTCAGTGTCAGGGACCCAGCTTCCTTCCATCTTGTGGCTCTGCCATCCTTAACGTGAGGCATCCATCTTGTGATCCAAAACGGCTGCCCCAGCTCCTGACATTAAGACTGCATTCCAACCTTCTTTCTGAGAAGGGTGAAGCAGGGAGGAAAGGGTATATCTCTTCCTTCCAAGGGTATTACCTTGAAAAGCACACGTCTTTTCTGTTTTGACTTACTTAGCTGCAAGCCTGGCTTGGGAATGTAATCTGCATTCTAATTAGCCAAGTGTCTAAAATTTGGAGGCTCTATTACTAAAGGAAGGGAAGCAGGTATTGAGAGATGTTTAACAGTCTCTGCCATGGTAGTCAAATGGGGCTAACTTATCCCAATAATTCAGATCTTGCTCTCCCCACTCTCCAGACATGCTCTTCTGATTTGTTTTTTTAATAAATTTTTGAGTGCCTGACACATCCCAGATGCTACTCCTGCAGTGAAGTCCCTGCTTTCACTGAATGTACATCCTAGTGGGTGGACTATTAAGATAAAAAATAAGTGAGTAAGGTTTCAAAGAGTGATGAGTGCTGTTAAAATCATGGAACAAGGCGTAGATGAGGGAGTGAGTATCACAGGCAGGATTTTAGACTGAGTGATCCTGGAAGCCTTCTCTGAGGAGGTGACATTTAAGTAGAGACCTGAATCATGTAAGAGAGCCAGCCGTGAGAAGATTTGGGAACAGAGGATTCTAGGAGAGGGAACAGCCAGAGTTACAGGACAGAAGTGGACGTCAACACAGCTTGATCAAGGAACAGAAAGAAGGCCGTGGAGGCTGCAGCATAGTGAGTATGAGAGATGAAGCTGAAGATCAGGAAGGATTAGATCACATAGGGCCTTGAAGGGCATAGTAAGGAGCTCTCTCTGACTCTGATCCTTGGAGCAGGGCCTGGCTAAGCTGACTCTGTAGAAGTTGCTGTGACTTTGAAGAGGAAAGAGCTAAGGTTCCTTGGGTTATGAATTCCTGATTGGGTTTCACCAACATGTTTGTCTACTTTGTGGAGTGTTCTATACCCTGAGACACCATTTCCACCCTTTCTCATCAGTCCTTTCCCATCAGAGCTCTCAGAAGGAATCAGGGCAGGTGGTGGTAACCCCCTTTGACAAATAAGCATGGCGTATCCCAGAGAGGTTAAGTTGCCAATCCAAGATCACACAGCTAACAAGGGGTAGAAGAAAGAAACTTGTCTTCAGTTTCAAAACAATCTGTGTCATATCCACTCCCAAAAGAAATAAGCTTGAGGAGAAAAAAACAAAATTAATGATGACTTCACTTAATATGTATACATTTTTCTTATATAAATATATATACATACAGACAGAGATGGATAGATAGATAGATAAACTGAATTAAACTGATAGATTGACAGACACAGGCGTGTTACGAAAGCTTCTGAGATTCCACTTTCCTGAGTGGACACAGACTGGCACACCACGGTTGCCAGCCCTGAGGTATTGTCCTCTGCCATCTTTTCAGTAGTTTACTTATTAAGCTCTCCTCAATTGCTTGTTTGAGTGTATCATGTCTTTCCTTCTGGAACCTAACTGATACAAAATGTCTGGGGGAAAAATCATACCAAAATATCACCTATGATTGTGCGGTAGTGAATATATGGGATATTCAGACACATGCATAATTAAGTGTGTATGTATAAAATATGTGTCACTGCCAATCATTTCAATGCTTGTGACAGAAACTGCTGTTTGTCTCCTGCTATCCGTTCTCCCCTTCTTCCTTTAGTAAGGGATCCCCCCAAATTTTAACTAGATATATGGTCATCCAGCTAAAGACTACATTTCCCAGACTCCCTTGCAGTTACTTGTGGTCACGTGACTAAGTTCAGACTGATGGGATGTGAATGGATAGAACAAGCCTGAGCACATTACACCATAGAGCTGCCATTTCAGCCCTGGATGGCTGATACTTGGATGGATCCAAGAGAGAAATAACCCATCTTATTTAAGTTACTATCGATTTGAGCCTTTGGATCAGCAATTGCACCTGTATCCTGATCAATCCAGATGTCAAACTAAGTCAGGATGTTTGCAGTGAGAAAGAGAAAGGGATGTTCTCAAAGCATCCGAGTGGAGAGTGGCGAACATGGGAAGAAGGAACATTACCTTCCATTTCTGTTTCTTCCATCTTGGGATTCTTGGGCTCAGATTTCCTTCCCTCTTGCACCTCCCTCTGTCCCTCTGTAAAATGCAGTCATCTTTCGGCTGTCAGGGTGGGCTTGGCAGAGCGGTCATCAATATGACTCAGGGCAGGCATTGAAGCCACGTGATGGGTTGTAATGGGTACCAGCAAGACACAACTTGTGCTCTGAAGTCAGACAACTTGTGTTCGAATCCTGGCTCAGTCACGTACTAGCTTTTAAAAGAGATTAGTGGGATCTGTTTGATCCTAATTGAAAAAATGGTTGGAGAGCCAAAGAAGAAAGTGCTTTCAAATTCTGAAAGAAAGTTAAATGACACAGATCTGTCTCGTGAGGGAAGATGCTGGGCTGTGTGAAGAGTCCTTAGGGGAGTGGTCAGAGCCATCAACACCTTCCCCACCATTCTATTTATTGACTTCCACCAGATTCAAGTGAGTAAGGAGGGATGGAATGACTCCAAGATTTGAATCAGCCCCAAAGTAAGTGCTGCCTTTTGTTAAAGGGGAAGCTTAGCTCCCTGGATGTGCTAAGGCAATGATTCAAAGCAGATATGTCTGGGAGATGGCCGGAGAGCGGAGAACGTTATCTCAGCTCGAGCTCTGGGGAGAGGAAACACAGAGGGAGTTTCTGCCTCTTGAGAAGCAAGAACATTTAGTGCTTTCTTGGCAGATACAGGGAAGGGTTAAACAGGAGGCGGCAACTGAGTCAGACTCATCGTGGAGCTCAGGGACCAGGGGAAAAGTATTGATTTCCTCTGAGCCACTTTGGACTGACCCATTAGTTCAGGCTCACTGAGAAGGTGGAAAATATGCAAGTTGCACTTGGCTGCATTTTTAATGCTCCCTTGCTAGGACCAGCCGATGTCTATGGATGGGGCAGGGATTCAGAGGGAGGACGCTGAGTGAGAAGGGGTCAGGGCACAAGTGGGCTTCTGGCAGATGCGTCTGTGACATCGCTCTCCCCAGCCCTGGTGACATAGTGGACGCTCCCTGAGTGCTGGTCAGCTCTTGAACTCAGCGCTGCTCAGGAAGGGAGAGGCTAACAATTCTTAGCCACCTTAAGAGCTCTGGCTTCAGGCTCTAGAACTCAACCTTGAATTTCTCATCTCTTACCCATAAAGCACATCTGGATTCACCACCTTTTAATCTGGCCCGATAGAGTTTTGCTCATGACCAAGGTTGTTAAGAGGCAAACATGCATTAGAATCCCATTTCTACCACTTGCCAGTAGTACGTCCTTGAGCAAATGACCCACACCCTTCTAGACTTTATTCTTCCTATCTCCAAGATGGATATAATTATAGAACAACCCTATTGTTTGGTTTGGCTTTTAAGATTAAATAATTTCACCTGTGAGAAGTGCTTGGCATAGCGCCTGGTCCACAGAAATGCTCAATGTACTTTTACAACATTATGATTGTTTTGTGTATTTTTTGCATTACAGGACAAGCAGATTTCAAAGGATCCAGTACAAAGTAGGGGGAGGAAATGGAGCTTTCTTTGAGTCAAATTTTTATGTTGCACCAGAATAAAATCAGTATTGATCTAAAGGAGATAGTGAGAGCTTAAGATGCATATTGTAACCCTGAGAGCAACTGCTAAGAAAATAACTCAAACAATTTAGTAAAAATATCAACAGCGGCATTAAAGTGGTATGCTAAAAAATATGCATTTAACACAAAAGAAGGTAATAACAGAGAAACCACCTCATTTTGTATGCCAGTCCTCAAAGGTCTTGGGTATCTTGTCGGACAACGGGTTGTTGTCCTTTAAGTGATCAGTTGAGACCAGTGGAGCACATGATCCAACCAGCTGTGGCCTGATTAAATCAGCTGCCCCGTCAGAAAGAAACCGCATGCTTCATTGCTCACTTCGACCAACTGTGGATGGTATTTTTCCAGAAGAAGAAATGAGTTCAGCATCAGAATACATCTGACGCGGTGGACAGACCAGGTGTTACAAAGGCAAAGTTTCAGTAAGGGACCATGACACAGTGTCAGGAAGAGAATGGGGACAGAAAATTGGGCCCCTCAAGGTTCAGTGAGGCAAAGAAAGTTACAGCTCCATCTGAGTGTCTGGGCCCCTTGATCCTTGAAATGGGAAGAGCCATCTGTCCAGAGGAAGGGAAGGCCAGGAAGACCCCCAGGGTCTGGAACTAAGGCTGGAATTACAATGCAACCTCAGGGACCAACCTGCAAGACAGGGAGGGTCTGTCTTGAGAGCCAGTTGGCCTGAGTGTTGCATTACCATTGCCCACCTCTGCCCACGCTGGCCCCAGGCAGCAGCCCTGCCCATAACTCCCATTGCTTGACAAACCACATTTTGTACCACATAATGCTAACCTCATGGCTTCTGCTAATTAGACCCAGTAGGAGCCCAGGCATGTGTCTGAGATCCTGCTATGTCTTAGGTGAGGTCACCTGAGTTAGTAGCCTGGGTCTTGGTGTAAAGCTTCTGAAGCCCTTTGCTTACCTCTCCCATATAGGTCTGCCCCTCTTGCCTCCCACCCTTTGTCCACGATGTTCCTTCTCCTTAGAAACACATTTCCGCCCCTCTATGTGGATGACCCCTCCACACACATTTATCCTTCAGGTCTCGAATGAAATGGAGGGCAATGACTCTAGCACCAGAAAGAACTGAGATCCACTCTAGTGTAGACTCTTGCCCTAGGACTTGGGTAATTATTTAACCTCACTCAGTCTCAGTTTATTAATCTGTGAAATGAGTATAATAAAATCAGTGTAGTCATATCTTGATGGGTTATTTTGAGAATTACATTTCAAAAATGTATAGAATTTGGCATGGTATGTGGAACAAAGAGATCTCAGTAAATTAGTTTTGAAAACATTGTCATACAATGATGATGATGAAGAATGGTGAAGATGATGATGATTGTGACCTGTCACCTCTTCTGGGAAGCCTTCCCCAGTTCTGGCAGAGATGTCCTCAGTGCTCCCATGGTCCCCTGAGCGTCCCCCTATCTTAACACTTATCATACTGCATTATCATTGCTTGTTGACTCATCTCTCTCCATCAGTAGACAAGAAATTCTTCCTAGGCAGCAAGTGTGTTCTATTCACCATTATAGCTCTGATGCCCAGCCTACGGTTGACACACGCTGGGTGCCAGTTGTCCACCCAAAGACTTAGCCTCCTGAAGCACTTCCATTGCCTCTCCCAAGGATTGTTAAGAACATGGGCTATGGAATTACATAGACCTGTGTGTACATCTAGGATCTACCACAGACAAGCTGTGTGATCTGGGTCAGCTTATTAACCTCACTGAGCTTCACTCCTCCCACCTATAAAATGGGAGTTCCTACCCTATGGGGTTGCTGCAAACATTAAGTGATAGGATGAATGTGAAATGGTCGGCCCATTCATTCATCAGATATTTACTGAGTACCAACTGTGTGAAAGGCAATCTTCTAGAAGCTGGGGCACAACCCAAGAGAAGTTGCTGCCCTCATGAGGGAAGGCAGACCACAAACAAAGAAAAATCCGGATGAATGCATGATAGGTTATAAGGAAACTATATGTGGGAAGGGAATAGAGTCGGGGATAGCACTCAATAAATATTTATCATTCTCATTAACATCTCAGCCTGAACACACCCTTCAGAGAAAACAGAGACACAGTCAAACCTTAGGACCCGGGAGAGTTTGGGTCCAGGCTCCTTTTCCATCCATGGGCTGAGGCTCGCTCTGGCTCCCAAACTCACGGAGCTGATTCTGCCGCCAAAGCCTGCCCCCTCCTCGGGGCGAAAGAGCAAAAACCCACTTTTCATGACACCTGTAGTAATCCTTGGTGGAATGTATCTGAAAAGATGCAGGAGAAATTCTTAAAATATATTTCCCTCCGACCACAATATATTCCATATGCTTGGGAACTGTCAGGGCGGGAGCCTGGTGTGCTCAGTTACCCCTGGTAAATGTTTCTCTCCCACACTGGGGAAATCCTTATCAGGGGGCTCTCCTACCTGACAGCTGGAAGGAATTTAGGAGAAAATGCGAAGTGCTGTTGCTGAAGAGGAACCAAAACCACAGAAGGACTTGAGAGCTGCTCTCGTGAAAGGGTTTAAGGCTTCAGGCTGCTGAGCTGGGGGAAAAAGCAATTTCAGGGAGGGGGCGTTGAGCGACCCTCCCCCACAAGGATTTGCTGTGCCATCTTGGGAAGTTCACTGGCCCCACTCTGTGCCTCAGTTTCCCCACTCGTAAAATGTGTCAGCTCCACGTTTAGAATTCTGTTCACTGCACAGGACCCATTGATGAGTCTATGGCTTGTTCTGTGGGTTCTCCCTATGCATGCCGGAGAAACACCCTCCAAGCCGGTGGTGGGGACAGCATCGAGCAGAAATAAAGGGGGAGGTGGAAGCCAGTCTCTCCAACTGGGAGGAAACTCTTGAAACCAGCGGCTTTCACTCTTAGGGGCATGTTGGAGTCACTGAGGATCATTCAAAGTCCCACTGCCCAGAAATGGCGATGCCAGGGCATTAAGAAGTTTAAGAAAAACCCAGGTAATTCCAATGCTTAAACAAGGGTGAGTTTCAGGGAGGAGTTTCATGACTTTGCTAAATCCAACTGTTTTTCCTTCCCTTGTACTTTGGGGCTGACAATGAAATCTCCCTGAGAAAGGCAGGTATGTGACATGCTTTGGAACAGACAGATCTAGGCTCTACTCCTAGCTCTGCCCCTTAATTACTGTGACATCTGGCAAGTTAACTTCTCTACGCATCAGTTTCCTCATCTGTAAAACGGGGATAAACCTCAGAGCACCCACTTCACAGCTTTTGTGGAGATTCACTGACACAGGCACATAAAGCCGCCAGCACGTGCCCAGTGCCTGGTCAGCGCACAGCGTGACGTTGACAATAACTCATAGTGGTTCACGATGACCTCGGAAGTGTGCTCCAGGCACCTTAGAGCAGTGGTTCTCACACTTGAGTGTGCATCAGAATCCCCAGGTGGACTTGTTAAAACACAGATTTCTGGACCCCAACCCCAGAGTTTCTGGTTCACAGGCTCTGGGGTGGGGTCTGAGAATTTGCCTTTCTAAGAAGTTCTCAGGTGGTGCTGATCCTGCTGGTCCAGGGACGATGTTTTGAGGACCACTGCCTTGGAGGGACTCCGAGGACAAGGACCCCCTCACACGGGGTAGTTAGAGAACCCTCTCTTGGTGGGGTGCCCACCTCACTGAGCAGCTGAGGATGTGGAGACACCTGAGAAGTCAGAAACTGAACGTGGGGACTGGACGAGGCCTTAGAGATCCATTCCTCTCCTCTCGTTTTGCACTTGAAGGAATTGAAGCCCAGGGAGAAAAAGCCATTTGCCCAAAATCTCACAGCAAGTCAGCAGCAACTCCAGCACAAGAAGCACTTCTGGTTCCCACCCTATCCTGGAGACTGATGGTGATGCTGGGAGCGGCGGCCGGGGTGGAAGAGGCTGTGAGCCCTCCAGGGGTGGTCCATCATGGGCCGTGACCGCAGGGGCTGGGGTCTCAGCTCCATAAGTCAGCCGCTGGCCAACCAGGCCCTAAAGGACCCACCCACCGGGAGGAGTGACCTGTGACAGCGTGCTAAATGGCACATCCTATTGCAGACCCCAGGCTGAAAATTAGAACAATGAGATTGGCCAAGGAGGAAAGACCAATAGCCTCCAGCATTCGCACAGACGCGGGGGGGCCAGGTGTTCTCACGCGCTGATGCTGGGGGCGTCCACCGACAGAGGGCAAACTGACAACGTGGATTTCAAAAGGAGATAGCCGTTGGCTCAGCTGTTCCATTATTAGGAATTTACCCAAGGAAATAATTACGAAGGTCTGCAGACATTTATTACATTGGCAGTGTTCATAAAAGAGAAAAAAACTGGGAAAATTGAACTGTCCGATGACGGTGGCTGAGTTAATAAATATAGCCATTTGATCAGCCATTCTGCAGTGATTAAAGTAATGATGTGTATGTGTAATTATTAACACGAAAGGATTTCAAAATCTATTGTCAAACTTAAGAAAGCTAGTTGTAAGCCTGGGGGTCCCTCACAATAACTCATTTTCACATTGTTAATTTAGGTGCTAATAGAAAAACAGATATAAATAGGCGGATGGATGAACAGATGGATAGTTAGATAGGTGGATGGATAGATAGGTAGATAGGTAGATAGATAGATAGCATTATGGTTTGGCAAGTCTTTTGATTTATATACACACAAGAAGCTGTGGGACCTCAGAAGAGGGCGTCACTATCTCTGGTAGGGGAAGTTAGGAAATGCTTCCCAGAGGAGGTTTATTCAAACATCGGCTGAGCACCTGAGAGGTTAAGCAACTTGCCTGAAGCCACACAGCTGTGAGAGAACCAGGATTTGAACCCAGGCAAGTCAATTTCCAGACCCCAGCCTCTTAACGCTTTTATAACTTGTTTTCTCGTGAGGGGCATCTTTGACCAGAAGTGACACCTTAGAATCTGGGGTCACTTTCATGTGAACCAAACCAACCTTAAAAATTGGTGTCATCTTCCATCAACCCAAGCACCTCCCTCTCCTTACTGGCACATCTCTGTAAGCTACTCTGCCATCTCCACTAACATTTGCCAGTCAGGAAAGGCCCCTGGTGGGCACTGAGGAAATGGGTCCATTGGGCTGACTCCATTAGTCAACGCCTGGGATGTCTCAGGATTCACGTGTGTCCTCCCAAAGCTTCTGGATCACCATGGCCGGGAAGCAGGAGAGGCATCCTGGAAGAGGGCTCCCACTATCCCCTCCCCACCCTGTGCCTGGGGAGGGAGTGAGGAATGTGGGCACTGAGACTTGCCCTCCCCCCCACCCCCAGCTCTGCAGCATCTGCTCTGGGTGTGAAGCGATGAGCAGGAACATTCTGGGGCCCCAGGGCCGTGCGTGCCTGAGAGGGAGTCAGAGCACAGGGCTCCACCCTGAGCGAGACCAGTGCTAAGAGGCCTGGCCGGCTGGCCCCTTCACGGTGGAATTCACTCCCAGTCCAGACATCAGATGCACATCTCCATGCAGCTGAAACTGAGCAGATTTCGTTCTGCTCCTCTTCCTGAGCGACCACAAGTGACATAAACCTGTTGCCTAATTCTCAATTCTTAAAGAACTCCAAGCTGCAAAGACTTGGCCTCGGAGACCCACAGGGTCATAGACGCCTTAATGACAATAAAAATAAAAATTGAAACAACCTGCCATGGCCTTGGGCATTACAAAGCACATCCCAACCCACCAAGCACGGATTCTCCTGAGAGCCCCATGTTATGCTTCCCATTTGGCACATGAGGAAACTGAGGCAACAGGCGGTTAAAGGTCACACAGCTGCAAGGGGCTGACCTGTGCTTTGAACCCAGGAGTCTTACCCCAGAGCCTGTTCTCATAACTATCACCTCCCACTGCTTTTCAGGCTTGTCTGCACAAAACAGACATGGAATGCCTATCGTCTGTCTTTTCTCTTTCAAAAGTTGACTCCAAACTCTTCTCGGGGTAGTGTAGAAATGAGCTGGGAACAGGCCCCACCAGCTTCCCTAGCCTTGTATTTCTCCTTCCCCATGTGCTTTTAAACAAGGCAACAGTCAATGAAGCCCCACAGATTTCTTCTGTGCAGGACTTCTCAGAGCCTTTCCTGCAGTAATACGTATTATAAAGGGTGGAGGGCAGAGGCATATCAACTTAGTGGCACTGATTGTTTCTTTCATTTCAGGCTCTAATGTAGCTTGATATGGCACTGTTAATGACCTTGTCTTTATTTAAGATGGTGATATTTTGTGCATCATGGCTTTTTGCATTAATTTTTATTTAAGATATTTTCTTAAAATAGTATTCATCTTGATTATGGAGATTTTGGGCACCCCTTCAGATTTTGTGCCTGAGGCACATGTGTCACTCACCTCACCTTAGTTCTGGCCCCATGAAACATCCTCTAAACATCTATGACCTTGGACATCTCGCATCACGGAGTATTTCCAGGGAGTAGCGTCATATAGAGCAAACTGTAAAATCTGTATTGTCATTATATATGGTTAAAACAAGCGAAATACCATGAGTTTTTTTTTTAAGTGTCAGAAAAAAGGACTGGAGGGAGGGGATGAGTAATTTTTTTGTTTTTTACTTAGAGAGTAAATGGAGTTTTGGAGCAATATTTATGACAATGTGGAATTTTCAGATGGAGTCTGATGAGGATCAAGACTGCCCCAGGGAGAGAAGCCCAAGGCGTCCTGGCCTACACGCCCATCTAGACGACCCGGTTCATATCTCAAGTTATATGACAACACGATAACCAGACCCCACCTGCACTGATACCATTTTAATGACTTTTTGTATTATCTTTCCTTTGTCTTGTAAAAATAAATCATGTACCCATGCCTTACAAATTTAGCCTTAACCCTCAACATATTGCAGCCCTTTACTGCCCATGGGTCCTGTCCCCGTATATTCTCTGAATAAAGGAGCATTACTACCAGACCTTGAGAGTCCAAGAAATCTTTCTTTCGACTCCTCGGCTCACTGCCGAGCCTGTATCATTTCCTAAGGCTATAGACATCAGATGCTTCTTGTTTATCTAATGGCGACATAATGCTACGTAATAAAACACACAAAGCTTCAGTGCCACATAATAACAATCATTGCTCATGCGTCTGAGTGAGCAGCTGGCAGCTCTGTTCCTCTTGGCTGGGACTGATCGCGTGCCTGGGGTTGGCTGGCTGTTGGTTGGAGTGACTGGGGCGTCTTGGTTCTGCTCCACGTGTCTCTCATCCTCCAGCGGACTAGCCTGGGCACGTTCTCATGGTGACAGCAGAGGTGGGCTGGAAGAGAGAGAGAGAGACAGAGAGAAGAAACACACAAGGCCTCTTGATGCCAAGGCTCAGCAGTGGCACGGAGTCATTTCCACCACAAATCACGTGGCCAGCCCAGCCTCAAGGGGTGGGGAAATAGACCCTGTTTCTTTAGTGAGAGAATCTGGGAAGACACATGGTAAACGACACAAAGACCAGGAAGCACGATGTGGGGTATTGACACATATTATCACAGACACCAATGTGATATGAGACTTAGATCGTGGCACAAAAATTCCAAAGCAGGTGTCCAGGAGCTAATTAGTTGACTGATACACCTCGCCTCTATCAAATGTATGGAAGGATCCAAAGAGAAGAACTAAGGAGAATGCGTTTCTTTTTAGGGATTTATGCTGGAAGCTCTACCTCCCCCAAGAGTAGGGTGGAGAGGACACTTTTTACTCCAGGACAAGAAGAAATTTGAGGAAACCCAGCGGACTTCAGCTGCCAGCAGAGAAAGAGAAAGGACACGAACGCAGACTGGTTCTCTGTCAGCCGGAAGGCGAGTGGTTGCCTTAGGAAAGCCCTTCGCTCTCAGGATTTGTTGGAGCAAAGAGTTTTGAGTGTGTTTCACAGCCCAGATGTGGGTTATATGTGTGAGAGCTGTTGTGGGTCACCTGAAGTTAGCAGGGACACCTGGAGAGGTGGGAAGACCCCAGCAGAGGGGTGCCAAAGCTATAGCAAGATTCCTGGGGTTACAGGAAGACGAGGCGATGTACCACAGGGTGCTGTCTTAGCCCAGGTGAAGGAGAGGCAGATGAGGGGTCCCCAGTGAGGAGGCATCTCCCAAGAACCTGCCTAAGTGCCCAGGAGAGGATGAGTCAGTCGAGAGAGTCCAGAGCCATCGTACGATAGTGTCAGTCAAGCAAGGACTCCCACACTCTGCTGCTTTTCCTCCCCACCTGCTCAAACCCAGAAGCCAGAGTTGGCCAGTTGGGGCAGAAAAGTGGAAAAAGAAAAGAGAGGCCCTTTAGCAGGTCCTACCTGGGAGAAGGGAGACCATTGAATTTTAAGTCCAGTCTGAAGTTGGAGTATTAGATAGACCTGGGCATCCTAGCTTCAGTAAGGAGACTGTGCTTGGTGACTTAAAGGGACAACAGATCTTTTATTACCAAAAAATAGGCAGAAAAAGCCCACGACTGCACTAGCTTTCACCCAGGGACAGAGGAAGAATTTCCCCTACTGACTAAATATTACAGAGTGGTGGGTGACAAAGACAAAGTTGCTTGATGGCTACCCCCACCTTGGGTCCTCTGGTTCAATGTGCCAGTTACACCCAAAGTGAAGCAAACAGCTCACCACCTCCTCACTAAGTTTGTGACAATGAAGACTCTTAGACGTCCCTGTGCCTTGCTCCTTCGTGTTGCTGGTTCTGGAACAGTCCTTGAATAGCATCCTCTGCTCCTTCCACCGACTCGAGAAAGAAATTAGTGTGTGGAGGACATAGGGTGGAAAGGAGATGGAAGAAGGCATTTGAAGATGCATACAGGTGAGATCAACCTTCCTCAGGAGGGTGAGTGGATCGATAATCCAATTCAAAGACGAACGCAGTCTTTAGAGTTCTGACCTCGGTTTTCTCACCTGTGTAATGGAACTGATGCGATAATGGAGTAGTGAGGATAAATGGAGAATATGTACAGAAATCTTCAGTGCATAGGAGGTGCTCGATAAATGCATATTTCCACATACTCCCTTCCTCCAATGGGAGAAGAGCTATGATCACACTTTCAGCGAAGAAATTTATTAAAACCGCTTCTGATTTCGAGCAGATACCTTGAGGCCAAAGTCTGAGTGTGGGGCGTATGGGGAGTCAGATCTGTTAAGATTTATAGGGGGAGTGGGGAAGAAAGAGTGTTGACCTTCCCAAGCAAGAATGCCAATCCATGTGCCTTTTCCTCCCATTCACGGGGACTCCCTCAGCTGCTGAACTAGTAGAAGAAACACATGGAGCGTAAATGGAGAGCATACTTCCTCTGGGGAAAAAAAAATAATGCCTGATGGCTTTGATTTTCCAACGTCTCGTTATTTCACTAGCATTGGGAACAGGAATACAAATGAATCACAATTCATAAAGATGTTCTACTCCCCTGCTTGGATGTTAGAGTGTGATCTGAGCTGTGAATTCTATACCTATATGTACCATTTTCTACAGTTCAGGTACTTATGTGCCATAGGGCTCATAAGGGCTAAAATGTCATTATTCACCTCTATCCTTCACTTACCTACAACCCTACAGTAAGAAACTGGTTTCTTTACTTTTTTTTTTTTTTTTTTTGAGGAAGATTAGCCCTGAGCTAACATCTGCTGCCTTTCCTCCTCTTTTTCCTGAGGAAGACTGGCCCTGAGCTAACATCCATGCCCATCTTCCTCTACTTTATATGTGGGACGCCTACCACAGCATAGCTTGCCAAGTGCTGAGTAGGTCCACACCCAGGATCCGAACTGGCAAACTCTGGGCCGCCGAAGCAGAATGTGTGAACTGAACCACTGCACCAGCCTCAAGAAACTGTTTCCTTAACTATGCCATGCTCCGTCGCCCCACCAGGCCCTCGTGTGGGCTGTTCCCTCTAAGCCACCTGGTCAGCCCCAAACCCCATCTCCATCTCCTCAGCCTTCAGGTAACTCAGCCCAATAGTCACTGTGTCCTCAGATGCTTCCCCTGACCTTTCGGACGAGGTTAACAGCATTAAATGCTCCCATATCATCCAGTACATCCTCCAAAACACTTTGAACTCTTGACATCATTAAATGGTCTGTATTCTGCCCTCACTCATAATGTCCGTTAAACAGGGACCCTGTCTGCTTGTGCGTCAATGTATCCCCAGCACGCAGCAAAGCGTTTGCCATAAATTCTTGCTCAATTAATATATATTTCCAGGCCCACCTGTAGGAATTCATTGTAGTAAGAACAAAAGTCCAAAACGAAGAGGCTCGATGTTTCCAAACCTCAACAAAAGTTTCTGAAAATGAGCAAAGAGGGAAACACGTTTTTAACAAAGAATGTTTTGACAGGAACCTCTTAAGTGTGCATTTTCCAAAATGTTGTTCCCTTGCCTGGATCACCTTTCACTACATCCCCGATTCCCACTCTAATACCCAAACCAGGGAAAGGTCATAATTCACAGGAGTGATATTTGCAGATTAAAATAAAAACGGCCACATTCTGCAAGTAACATTGACATTTGGCAAAACGTCTCAGCCAGAAAAATATGTGAATGTCGGATGCTTCGCAGAACATGGCCAGATTCCTTTTATTCTCCCAGAAATATAACAGGGCAGTCCACATTCTGGTTTGGATATGTTCCCACTTTCTGGAGTAAGGGGAAATACAATAAAAACCTGGCCGATGATCTCATGGACTCCTCGATTTGTCAAGATGTGTCTCTTCTAAGTGGCTTTTTTTTTTTCCAGCCTTGAGATGCTTCCAAAATATTTATAGAAAGCAGCAGTATGCTTCAAAGTTGGGAAGCGATTGTAGACCCCCAAGAAAGGAGGGGGGGGCATGGTGGTTTTTCAACCTCCGGCAAGGAGAGGGGCAGAGAGGGAGTCAGGGGAGGGGAGAAGGTCTGAGCCCCGGAAAGAAACTGGGAAGCTCGGAGACACTGACTGCCAGCACCGCTGACTTTTGCTTTGGAATAACACGCTATAGAAATTAACATTTGCTTTTGCACCTTATTGAGCTGGCGGGTAATTAGGTCTGTAGCGTAAGGATTGGCAAATGACAGCTGACACTTAAAGCCTAACCCATTTTTCTTCTTCTAACTCTTTTTTCTCTCTTTATTACACGCGTGTAAGAGAATACATTATTAGCAATAAAAAAGAAAATTTTAATATATTGCCTATTACCGTACTATCCCAAAAGAACGTCTAACATTTTAATATATGACTTCCCTGTCATATCTAAGTGTGTACACACACGCATGCATTTATACGTAGTTTTACAAAAATTAGATATTGTCACATGTACTGTTTTGCCAAATGACTCGTTTTCTTCTTTTTTTTTTTTTATACCAGTAGACAACCTGATGTTCTGAACCTGCCTTTTACAACCTTGTAAATTTGGAGACATCACTTAAACACTTTGAATTTCAATTTTTTCATCTGTAAATGGGGCTAAAAATAGTGCCTCATAAGGATGTTTGAGAATAAACTGACATAATACCTGGCAAATGCCTGGTACATAGTGAGTACTGTGCGTGTGTGTGTTTACATAATTAAGTAGTCTTTTTCCATGTCATTTAAAAATTCTACACAAAATTTCATTGTATAGATGGATGGTTTAAAAAACCATCCCTTTCTGCGAGACGTAAGTTCATCTAAAACACATTCAAATTTCCTTGACATATGTAACTTCATTTTATTTTTATGATATCCCCATAGAATGAGTGTTAGTGATGTGGATGATAATAGCTCATATTCTACAGAAAGGATTGGCAAACATCTTCTGTAAAGGACCAGATGGTGAATATTTTTGGCTTTGCAGGCCTAGGATCTCTGTCCCACCTGCTCGGTTCTGCCGTTGCCGTAGGACAGCAGCAGTAGACAATGCACAAATGGGCGTGGCTGTGTGCCGATAAAATGTTATTTACAAAAACAGGGGGTGGGCACTTTTTTCCCCCCTAATCTCAATATACTGAATGCCAGGCACTGTTCCAAGAGCATCTCCTAGATAATCTGATTTTATTCTCACGATAACTCTGGCGAGGTAGGTAAGAGAATTAGTCCCATTTTGCAGATGGGGAGACTGCAGGATTACAAAGCAGATATATGGCTGGGTCCGAGCTCACACTCACCTCCCAACCCCCGAATCCTGCCTGTTCCTTTTTTATTCTGCTTCCTGCCTCTTGACCTCTTTCTCCAAATCCCACCACCTATTCTTCAACAATCTGGAACAAGATGCTCACGGTCTTGGCTTGTAAGGACAGAGGCAGTGGCCAGCGAGCCCTCTGGTACCCCGCTCCCAGGGCGATTGTACACATGGCTAGAAGTCCTCTCGGAGGCATGCTCGGGGGGCACAAGCCCTGCTTCCGTGGTTTCAGTCTCCTCGTTATCCATTCCAGCAATAAATTCCAAATGCAGTCCTGCCCCACACCCAATCATGTCCACATTTTTTGCTTTTCTGTGAAGCTCTGGTCTCAGAGATCAAAGTTACAGGCAAAGCCCTGGGGATCCAGTGGAGAACTTCTAGAAAGATTCATTCACTTCCAGTAGGAACTTGCAGCGACCCCAGCTCACACACGGGCCTTTTACTCTCCCCAACAGCCACTGAGCACCTCTCCGCAGCACAGCACGAGAGAGCCCTCATGCCTTCTTAATTTATGGCCCAAAGAAGCAGGTTAGAACATCCGAGAGGATTTTTTTGCTCATAGCCCATCAGAGAGTTTCAAAGTTCTGAGGAAGGGTCAAATGGCAGGTTTTGCTTACAGAATATTTCCCAAAATGCCATACCCTGTGTGTTTTTATCCTGGAAAGAAAAGAGGCGCCATAAGGTAGCTGCTTCTCCTGAGTCAGTTTGTCTAACTGATGACAGGAAAGGACCCCAAAATGTGGATGTCGCAATTAAATCCTGTCCAGATGAGGAAACTAGTCAGGGAACAGTAAGTCTAACCTTTAGTGTTCTAACTACTCAATTAAGTGGCCTCGTAAGAGTCAGGCATAAATCTTTGGGTTAAGCATCTATGCAAGACTTTCCATTTTGTTTTTTTCTCTCTCTCCCTCTTAAGTTTATATATTGGTGAACATAATTAATTTTGTTATGTGTTAATATCAAACCATCTATGCCAATGCATTATGCACAAATCTATGGGTTAATAAGAATGATAAAATAATGCGAATCAAAGGATGTTCCCAACTTGATGTGATATTTTGCAAAAGAAAAAAGAATATTGGTGGTCAAATGAGTTTGAGGAATCCTGCATTGTCTTTGCTGTCCTGGAAACTCACAAAGCATATTAGCATAATAAAGGCTCTGAGAAGTCCTGCAGAAAAAAACAACGATTGTCCTTTGTTGAACCGAGCATTTTCCATGGCTCATGCACAGGGCCGATATTAGCATCCCACAAAACCTGTTCCTTGGAACACACTTTAGGAAATCTCATTTCAGAACCATTCTCTGTTTGATTTGTGAAAAGAATCAGCTATCACCAGGATAGACTGGGTCATCTCAAAAGTGGAGAGAAGTTTTCTCATTGGTCCAGTCCCTAGTTCTGGTTGGCCCCGTCTGTGTCTGGAGGTTCATGTTTGCAGGAAGCCTGGCAAGGACTTTGAGACCCACAGTAGTCAAGGAACAGAGCAAGACCAACTGGGTCAGAGGAGGGAAGCATTGCTCCAAGTACATGACCATGTCGAGCTACACCCTCATTTACCTGTAGTCACGCTTTGGCCGTTTTCCTCTGCAACCTCAACTACCTGGAGCCAGCCAGAAACTCGGAAATTAGGCAGACACACTAATGAGGGCCTTGCCTCCTCTTCCCCAACTCCAGAGGCGGAGAAGGAGCAAACATCTGGCTCTGTCTTGTTTACTGTCGACTTCCAGCGCCTGCCACAAAAGAGACACTGGACAAATATTTGTCGAAGGAAAAGTTGTTCCTCTCAATGTCAGTGTGCCTGTCTTAGCAGGATGGACTTTGCAATGCAGAGAAGGAAGACATCAAACGTTAAGAAAAAGGCACCAGAATTCAACATACTACAGTCTGGGGCTGGTCATCACAGGTTGTTCCCGACCATCAGCCACTTTGATCACTGGTCATCCTTCTGCTTCTGAGGGCTGAACACCAGCAGGATTTTGAGGTCTCGCATTCCTGAAATGTCTCTGCTTTCCATCCATGTTCTGTACCACTCACCCACTCGCCTAAGCAAGAGAGGCGAGTGCCATGGAGAGAAATGTGTGTCTTTCCCTGCACAGAAATGAGAATCCACCCACATCTGAGATCGCCTGATTTCCATCCTCCAGCAATCAAAGATGTTTCGGTCACTCCTTTCACAGGTGACTACCTATCTACAGGAGGCTATAAAAACTGATCATCTTAAAATGGACAAGGAATGTGAGCCGAAGTGGATGATGGCGTGTTAGCGCTCCCAGAAGGGCGTCTGGAGCCCTGTCCTCCGATAGCCGTCTCTTTCTGGAGGGATCTTTGGAGAAAGTCAACTAGTAATTCATTAGAAATGATTAAAGTGCCTACTATGTGCTTATCACTGAGGGCAACTTTTAAGAGAAAGGTAAGCAGTGCTAGATGTGGTCCCAACCCACAAGGAGCTCACTCTTGGCCAAAGGGCATGAGCTGGCTGGCTGTTAACAAGTGACAACAGATAGACAATCTGACACAAAGACAGATCGACAGATACAACACGCATTTGTCATTCATTCAGAGACACATACTGTATTTTGAAAAATGGTCAAACTCACCAGGAATCAAAGATCCCCGAATTAAAACAACTATAAAATTAACAGCAGTTCTTTTTAAAGAGAGCATTAAGTAATGGTGACACTGTGAAAGACTGTTACAACTTGTCTTCTGCTGGTCCTGGAGTAAAATGATACAACCTATCTGGAAAGCCATTACTTCAGAAGCAAACCCGGCCAAATGTAGCACAGTATCTACTGGTAACAAACGGGGTTACAAATTGAGTTTTATTGTCATCTTTACAACACATCTGAATATACCAGACTTTACCCATAAAACGCGCATATTTTTTTACAATCAGGAGAAAAAACAATAAATAGATAGATAGATGAATAGACACAGATAGACAGACAGAGGGACGCTCATGGCTATTCACCTCAGAACCCATTCTAAGGAAATGATCTGAAATACGAGAACAACTTTATGCATAAAAATGTTTATCTCTGTGCCATTCATACTACCAAAAAATTTAAAACTCCATATACATCTGTGCAATGGAATACACTCAGTCACTTAAAAAGACGATATCAGACAGTTTTTAATGACATGGAAAATACCTACGGTACAATGCCACGTCAAAAATCATGGTACAGAGTTATGTACTTTTTCTCAATTATGTGAAAAAAATGTGTGTCTACATAGAAAAACATCAGGCACTCTGAAAGAGCCGTTACTGAGGTTATCTCTAGAGAGTTGATTTATGGTTTACTTCATCTTTTTCTTCGTGTTTTTCAATTTTCTACAGTGAGCATAAATTCAGGAAAAGAGCTTTAATGTTGCAAGGTAAAATTTACAGTTTCACCTAACGGGGAGGGGAAAATATATTTGAATGCCAGATAAAATTAGTTATGCTAATGGCTGGAGCACTCTCGTGTTACCAAGCATTAACCTGAGATGGGACAGAGAGGAGGAGAAGCCTGCAACAAGGGGTTTTTTAAAGGCTGGCCCATAGTCTTTCCAGATTAATGGGGGGCAGGGGTGGGGGGGTGCCAGATTTAGCAAAATAAATAAATATAGGTAAAAATATAGGACCCCCAATTAGATTTGAATTTTCAATCAATGAATATTTTTGAGTACTATAGGTATGTCCCATGTGCTATTTGGGATATGCTTATACTAAAAATAAAAAAAAAAATGTCGTTTATTTAAAATTCAAATTTGATTGTGCACCCTATTTCCCACTTGGCAACCCTATGGGGGTAGGCACTTGCTAATTATTCTGAATAAACTATTTTGTGATTTTGGTTCCTTTCTGTTTTTCGCATCATGGAGGTGGGGAAGGGCTGGGTTTCATCAGTCTGGTATGTAGCTCCACCTGAGAAAGGAGGGTTCCTTTTGTGATTAGGGACCTTAACCACTTGTGCATTAATGCAATCAACAAACACTGTGGACCACCTATCTTGCACCAGGCACAGGTGCTGAGGTGGGAGTAGGGATGTGATAGGGCAGTGGTGTGTTCAGGTGAATTTGACCACTTCAGGGTCTAGTCAACAGCTCAGTATGTATTTGTATCCGCATCATATCAGGGGGCTCCCACTGTCCCCTTCTTCCCCACGCACTCAAAAAGATGGAAAGAGACAAAATCAGGAAATGCATTTCTCCTCCAACCACACACACACACACACACACACACACACTCACCATTTTCATTTCCACCATTGTGCCTATTACCTTCTGTGCCTTCCATTCTGAATGTCCTCCCATCTATTCTCCAACCCATCCAGTCCTTGTTCATCTGATTCATATCTCCTCTCTAAATGCCCAAGTCACATACATCCAAGCACAGAAATACTACTGCTAATATTGGATGCCATTTCTTGAGCATCATTTTCTGCCAGGCACCTCACGAGATGCTTTATTCACATTATCTCAGGTCTTCCGGCTCTTCCTCGGTGGGGCCGTGACGGGAGTGGCTGTGCACTCATCTCTCTGAGCTGTCCAGCTCCATCCTCATCGCTGCGGTGACACCCACACCTGCCACTGCTGTGACTGCACAGAGGACCCTTCGTGGCACCCTCAAGGGCCACAATGGCTGTGTGATCCAGATCACTCCCACTCCCCAGTTCTGGGACATGATACTGTCCACTTGGCAGAGGGTCTCTGGCTCCTGAGATAAAACCGTCAAGCTATGGAATTTTCTGGGTGTATGCAAATACACTGTCCAGGATGAGAGCCACTCGGGTGGGTGTCTCGTGTCTACTTCTCACCCAAAAGCAATCCCATCGCTGTCTCGTGGGGCCGGGACAAGCTGGTCAAGGTAGAAAACTTGCAAACTGCAAGTTGAAGACCAGTCTCATGGGCCACACGGGCTACCCGGACACTGTGACTGTCTCTCCAGATGCATCCCTCCACACTTCTGGAGGCAGGGAGGGGCAGGCCATACTGCAGGGCCTCAGTGAAGACAAGCACCTGTACACGCTAGATGATGGGAGCCGAGACGGGCTGCGCGCTGCCACGGGCCCAGCATCAAGATCTGGGCGGGCAAGATCAGTGTCGTCAGATCCAGCAGCGAAGCAGAGCCCCCGCTCCCCAGTGCACCTCTCCGGCCTGCTCTGCTGATGGCCGCATACTATTTGCCGACTACACAGACAACATGGCATGATGTGATGATGATTGGCACCCGCTAGAAATCTATGGCAGAGCTTTAGAAGTAAACAACTGGTTTTCTGACTTGAAAACTAAAACTTGTAATTTGGTCCCATTTTACAGGCGAGAGAGTTGAACCACAGAGATACACCGTGAATCCTCGGATGGTGCGGATTGAGATAGGGTATTGAAAGCCTCAGTGCTGCTTAGTATAAAGCAAGTACTCAGTAAACAGTGGTAACATTTTCTTAAAGAGGCAGACACCTAGAGAGGAAGATACGGAACAAAGAATAATAATAATAAAAATAGCACCCAAATTTATGGAGACAGAGTGTCAGGCGCTGTGCTATTTTACACTTTACAGCTGTTATTCCATTTAATTTTCCCCTCTTCTGTAAGCAGGTAGTGCTGTCTTCCCTTTTGATAGATAAGGAGCCTGAAGCTAGTAGGGTTTGGAGCCAGCATTTGATGGGCTGCAGTGGGATCAAGGATCAGCTCCCCGGACTTGAGCTCGGAAGACTCTTAGAAGGAGGTGGAGGGCATCCCGGCAAATGTCACGCACATCACGGCTTTGCCTGAGTGCTACAGCCTGCACTCAGCATTGGGCACTTTCTCCTCTAAGACCCAGGGACCAGGTCTCCTGTGGTCGCGTGGTCTGAGGCCGGGAGGACAGGACGCTAAGTGATACTCCTGGCCTGAGGGAGAAGGGGGGTGGGTGGGGGGCGTCTCAGCTTGGCTGTCGCGGGCTCTTGGGCAAAGACAAGCTCCCAGCTACCCCATGGCCCATCTACAAAGTGAAGTGGATTAGCGGCTCGCTTTCAATCAGGCTGAGTTACGAGCTCAGCGATTTGTGGGACGTTTACACGAACCAGAAGATGTGTTATCTGATGAAAATTGCTTAATTTAATATCCTGGCTTGACAGGCGAAGAACTCTACCTTTTTGGGAGAATCTGCCAGGGTGGATGATGTCTTTAAAGTCCCTGGACGTGTGTAAGAAAAGCAACTGCTATCCTCTCGTTACCCATCAAGGAACAGAAATTAGTTCTTGGGTCCAGTGGGCAATGAGCCATTGGATTATGGGCCCAGGGAGGCCTCAGAATATCCACTTTCATTGCATGACCCAAACAAAGCCGTGCTCAACCCAGACCCCGGGATGCGAGTGGTCTGGTTTCACGCTCTTAGAGAGACAGGCACTCAAGCACAGCTCTTCTGGGCCAGAAGCCTGGCTGGTGATGAATTATGATTCAGCCCAGAATTAAAAACTTTTTAAACAATATAAAAATAGAAGCTACCACCAGAATACTGTGTTTCTGTGAGCTTTTTATTCATTAGTTCAGCACAAAGCTACTGAGGGTTGAACGCGCCATTCAGAATTTAGCGCACAGCAGAGTCCCCTGGAGGGTCTGTAATTGCAGATGGCGGGGCCCCACCTTCAGAGTTTCCGACGCAGGAGGTTTGGGGGTTGGGGGGCCCCCAAAATTTGCATTTCTGCCAAGTCCCCAAGTGCTGCTGCTGCTGGTGGAGCCGCCACTCTTTGCGAAGCGCCGTGCCAGGCACGTGGTGAACGGTGTCACCTGGTATCTCCTTGTCCCGTAAGTTCTATGCAAGACAGGCTCCAAGCCCCCATTCTGTGCCCCATAGAAATTCACAGCCCTGCCCAAGACAGCTACAGCTTCCAGGGGACTTGGGATCGTACTGTCATCTTTCACCTTGAATGTCAGAGAGTGTTTAAATCCTCCTGTTCATCCACTGTGTTGTTTCTTTTTCATACTATCCACCCATAGATGTATTTGGCTCTTTTCCTTATTTCAAATCAAGCAAAATAAAAAGAAAAACATAAAACATAAAAAAAATAAAATTTCTGGTTGTGTCAAAGCTTTTACTTAAGACTAAAAGATCCCAAGGGGGCTTACATTGCAAAAATACTTTTAATAATTCAAATTAATAATAGACAGCTCTGTTGTCCAAAGTCTCTGACCACGCCCACTGGGGGATTTGCTCACTGGCCCTTCACTGTGTGTGGCAGCCTGTCCTCATGCCCTTTCCCCAGCTCCTCACTCTCTCTGTTCCTCTTCCACCTCTTCATCTCACCCCTACCCCACCCCACCTCTACTCTCCTGCTCCTGGAGCTCCAAATTCTCTGCACTCCATTTCACAGAGTGATTCCATTTTTCCCAGCTCTATTCCCACACTCCGCTCCAGCTCCATTTCCGCATATCCAAACTCGTGAAAGTGTGAAGAAAAAAAGCGTTTCCTTTAGCTGGAAGGTTGTTAGAGTCATATACCGTCCACCCCATTCCCCTCCTTCAAGTGCCTGGGGATGAACAGGACAGGTGTGTGCCAGGTTGGCACTGTTAACCTAACAGAGAGATGACACGTGTCACACTATTACACTCAGAGTGTATCTTCAAGCACTATGACCTGAGTAAATATTAAGAGCTCTGAGAGAAGGCCAGTGGATAGGAGCAACAGCTCTAGCCATAGAAACCTTGGAAGGCTTCCTAGAGGAGGCAGCATTTAAGCTGAGTTTGAAAGGTAACTGGAATTCTCCATTTGTGTAAAGGGAGAAGGATGGTAACCCTGGAAAAGGGAAATGCACAATAGTCTAACAACCCTCTTTAAGGAAATCCTCACACTGCAGCTTTTCCTCCCTGATCATCACCTTCTGTTGTAAGAGAGAAGAACCCATTTTAGGCCTCTGTTGCAAGTCCTGTAAATCGAGTCCAGCCCCTTTCTTTAGAATGTGTGAGCACTCAACAGCCATACTATTCTCAACTCTGAAGTTTGGCTCAAATTCCAAGATGGGAAAGGCCTTATTTATAATCCCATTACACTGGTGAGCAATTATGGAGCACCACTGTTTAAGAATCTGTGCATGCTGAGCATGTAGGAGCTATTTGAGACTTAACACCCACCCCCGAGGTCTGGAATATAAGTGAGGGGGCAAGGGGGCTCCAGTATTCATAGCCAGTGGGCACAATGTGAAGCTATATGGTCTTCACCTAAACACAATACTCTGCCATGTGATCTGTATCATGGAGAGAGATTGTGTTTAGAGATGGAAAGAGGGAAAAAGAGGACACAATGTCTGTGTATTTAACAGGGCTCTTTCAGTTGCACATAACAGAAATCCACTCCCTCCCCTCCCCCAAAATATTGTCTCATGTAACTACACAAGAGGAAATCAGGCATGGATGGATCAAGGTGATCATCTGATCACTGAACAGTGATCATTTAGACTCTAACTCTCCTTATCTCTAGCGTCTGTTTTTCTCTGTTTTAGTTTCATTCCTTTGATTGCTCCAAAATGTTAACATTTACGTTTAGCAAGCTTAGCAGAAAAGAGATCTTTTTTCTTTCCTGGTAACTCCATCAAAAGTCCATAGCACTGATTGATCCAGCTTGGACTGTGTGCCCACCACTGAAGCCAATCTCCATGGCCAGGGGAATGCTGGCTCGCATTAGCCAGGTCTAGGACACACACACCCCCATCCTGGTGGACAGATGCAGCCAACCCCATCTGAACAACCAGGAACTGAAACTGGGGGGCGGTGGGGGGGGGAGTGCGGGTGGGGTAAGGGAGGTGGTCCACAAAGGAATGGACATCAGGCAGGCAAAACTAACAAGTACCCATCCACCTGAATGTGTCAAATGTGAGTTTTTTTAAACCAAGTGTAACCATTATCATTAGTTCCATAATGAATGATAAACAGGTCCCTCCCACCCGAGTCCCTGCCTGGCAGTGTGGGGTAGTGGTTAGGAACATGGCCACTGACCTCAGACTCATGGGCTCGTGTCCCAGCTCCCCAGCTTAGCACCTGAGCACGCTTGGGTAAATACGCATAATAATAGCATCTATTTCTTGAGGTTTAACGAGGCTTAAACGAGAAACTTAAGAGTCTAGAAGACTATCTGTGCTGTTCTAAGTTTTACTCATTGTGCATTTTTTTTTCCTGGTTAAAGGATCTTACCCTTTTACCATATTTTCCAAGGGATTTGTGATTTTAAAAAAATCCCTTCTCTTTCGGGACAGCAGTCCCCTAATCGAAACCTACCCTGAGCACGTGGGTGAGGAGTTGTTCGTGTGCCGTCAGTCACAAGCATGCCTCATTCCTCCGACAGTTTTGGTGGGCTGGTAAAATCTCGGGCCTTATTTGCAAGGCAGCCTTACAGCACAGATCCAGGCGTTCATGCAAGCCTTAGGTGTTCCTCAGGGCTGTCTGGGCGCCCATCTCACTTCAGCCTTCTTAGGTGAGTGAGCAAAGCTGGTGTGTTGGATGAATCTTCAATCCAGGGCTTAAACGAGAGCCTGGCTCCAGACCTCTAAGAAATAGCTTCGCTGGACATCCATCACTTTGTCAGATTCCTGGGAACGCGCGGCACCAGTGCATACTTTGTGGTAGCCCACATTGGAGATCAGACTGCGTAGGCACACAGCTAAACAGGTCTTCAATTTCAATTAGACACCCCGTCCAGATAACTCGGGGAGAGGGAGGGAGAAGGGTGCAATATGAGGTGGGCGTGCGGAGGGGGTGGCTGATGGAACCGCAGGGTCTCTGAACTCTCCACCACTCTGCCCTTTGCCCTTCCATCCCTGCCTCCCCATCTCCTCTGACTTCCTCCCACTGCCAGCAGAGACCGCCCCCCTCCTACTGCGTGATGGAGGGGAGGCTGCGGGAGGGAGAGCCCAGGAGTGGAGAGAAAGCTGCACTGGAGGGACCACTGGGGGAAAGTCAGACAGGGCGGCCTGTGAGCTGGCTCCACATGTCCGCTTCCAACACAGGGCTTTTCCAAGAATTTCCGAAACACCTGGTCCCCTTGGCCTGTGCAGCAAGGTAGATCATTGCATCCAATTCTTCACTACCTCCCGGAATTAGTATTATACAGCTACACCCACTGCTATGGGATTTCTAGGTCTCTGCTGTCTTCCTGGTGCCTAGAACTGTGCCTGGCACATAGTAGGTACACATTAAATATTTTCTGACTGAATGCAAGGCAGAGAGACCATCCCCCCCAGCCCTGTAAATGAGGAAATAGCACGGCCTATTTAGAGTCACACAGCTATTCAACAAACCCAGATCTGTCTGATTTCAAAGCCACTCATCTTTCCAATATGTCACATGACCTCTTATTCAAGTGTATATATGTTATCAGAATCCTGTCTCTCAAGCCAGCAGCCAACAAAGTGAGGGTGAGGCAGGCATGATCCACTGGAATACAGAAAAAAATGCTAAAACTTCTAGATTAGCTCACCTTTTAAGATATCTATGTATTTCTGTACACGTTTTGCCCTATACAAAGTTTACTACTACAGGGGTGTGTATAATATTTATAGTGCATGCTGAAAGATACATCTTAATGATAAGATGCATGATCAAAAACAAGTATAGTTATTCATCAGTAGAATGGATAAATAAGTTGTGATATAGTCATATAATGGGATACCATGAAAATTGATAAATACTGCCACACTCGACGACATGGGTGAATCTCAAACATAACGTGAAGTAGAAAAGGCCAGATTCAAAGCAGCATACGCGCTACGATTCCGCTTATAGCAAGTACAAAAACCAGACAAATTAAATGCTGGTGTTAGAAGTCGGGATGGTGGTCGCCTGTGGGTGGGAGGGTGGGTGGGCTGGGAGCGGGACTCTGGGGAGCCTCTGAGGAGCTGGCAGGGTTTTATTTCCTCATCTTGGTGGTGAATACACGGGTGTGTCGACGTTGCGATGGTTCACAGCTGTACACGGTGCCATGTGGATTTCTCTTTGTATGTGTATCTGTTACACGCTGATAAAGAGCTGATACACTAGATTCTTTGCCCATCTTCCCACTGAACGGGGGGGCCTGACTCCTCTCCCCTTAGATCTGGGCTTGCCCCAGCGTGTCAGTTTGTGTCTCTTGAGAAGCAGATGGGGAGATGGCGTTAGGAGTCCAAGAGGTGTCTTGGGCATAACCAAGCATCCCTGAAAGCTGAAGGGGAAGGAAGCAGGGCTGGACAGGGACAGCCTTGCACTGCGATGTGGACCTCACAACGTCTTGAGCAGCTCAATGCGGAGCTCCAGAGCAAAGGACGCTCATCAGAGGAGTCTAGCACGGGGGAGAAATGGCCAAGCCCTGGGACCCCCACTAGCTGAGTCACCGGCTGGAGGCCCCGTGGCCGGGACGCAGCTCCTCCAGGTACTGCCATTGGAGGCTGCGATGGGAGACACTGCTCCCAGCCGAATGACAAATTCCTTCTTGAAGGGAGTTCCAAGAGGCGCACCTCCGTGGCTGCTACACTTGGGACCCTGGCTGACCCTCTGGGATTTCCGAGGCTAGGTCCTAAGAAGCCTTGTAGCTTCTGTCCTCTTGGAACACGGGCTCCTGGAGACCTGAACTTCCATGTAAGCCATCTGGCTGCCCCGAGACTGCCCTGCTACGAGGAAGACCCGGTTAGTCATGTGGAGACAGAGAGAGGCGTGGGCAGCCCCAACTGGCCCAGACATCCCGCCCTGGACTCAGACGTGAAGAAGCCATCCTGAATTTTCCAGCCCCAATAGATGCCACGTGGAGAAGAAACAAGAAGCCAAGCTGAGCCAGAACCAAGGCCCCGGACCCACGGCTCCAGGCAAGCTGTCCCCGCCCTTTCGACTTGGGGAGCCACCTCCGCGAAGGCCTCAGTCTCTACAGAGCGTGAGCAGACCGTCCTTTTTCTGTTACGATCGAATTTCTGACCGACAAAATCACGAGAATAGGAAAATGGTGCTTTCCCTGATGAAGCTTGGGGGTAGTTTTTTATGCAGCAATAGATAAATGGAGCGGTTTATTTAAAAGAAAGAAAGTTCAGAGCCCCTGCTGGTCTGAGCCACGTGGGTACGTAATTAGAGTGAAGAATAGCATTTTCATTATCTAATCTGAGCCTCTAGCGCATACAGTTTAGGAAGAATGCTCACAATTATGAAGAATAGCACAGCACATTCGTTGTGCTGTTTACCAGCTGTGTGGCCTTGAGCATATGGCTTCACTTTTCTGGGCTTTCAGTGAACTCTTTAGTAAAATGGAAAGAATGAACGGGCTTGAATGAGACAAAGCGTCTGAAACACTTAGCATGTTGCCTGGCACGTAGGGAATGCTCAACAAACATCAGTTACTATCGGCTCCCTCACCAGGATCTGTTTTCCTATGTGACAAAAGGAAATAATAAGGCTGGACCCACCCACCCATCAGAGTGGAAGGGATCAGACAGGGTTCAGAGGGATTCAGAGCCACAGCCAGCCAGCCGCAGAGCCTACGCTTCCTGCTCAGAATGCTGTGCTCTCCGTCCGTTCCCCAGCCCCAAGGGACCGGTCTGGGTGCTGTCTGAGAAGAGAGGTTTGCGCCTCTTAAGAGGCTTAAGAGAAGCAAAGACAAAACTGGGGAAGGTCAGGAGCGGGCAGCATCTTCAGAGCTGACACACTTTCCAAGGTGAGCCAGAGAGTCCTGGCTGGTGGAAGGCCTCACCCGGTCTCTCCGAGCCCAAGCCCCAGTCCAGACCCGTTAGCACGCCCTGCTCCAGAGCCGGTGGGCATGACCCCAAACTGGGGTGTTGATTGCCACATATCTCCCCTCCCAGAGCCACAGAGCTGGGCTGCAGGGCCTCCAGGCACCAGCTTCTCTGGCCAGATCACCCTTTCTTCAACCCTGAGCAAACCCTAAAATGTGGCTTGTGGTCCTCGAGGACCACCTGGTCTGCGTCTCTCACAGTGGAGATCCGCATGGGAGGAAGAAGAAAAGTGGCCAGAGAAGGGGTGGTAGACACTCTACTCCGTATTTCCGAACTGCTTTCGAATCCTTCTTGCTGGTCTCCCCTCTTGGGGGCACCACGAGGTTAAACACCGCCCTCAGTTGATATTCGTTTTGTCTTTTCATTCTGGCTTCAAGAAGCGAAGGATCTTAGTTTATCGTCCCAGCAGGAGGAAACGGGATTTGAAACGGCCTTCCATAGCGCTTCATGGGGATTAAGGTCACGATGCATCACTCTCACTTTTTGCCTCTATAATTTGCAGGGCAGGAAAGGAAAAAATAGCTCCTGTTGTCAAAGGTGGGGGAATAATAATAATAATAATATTAACTAATGAAGTGAGCACGCACGGAGCCAGGGGCCAGGTCCTGCGCCAGGTGCTTCCCACCTGTTGTCTCCCTTAATCCCCACAACATCCGTGTGGCATAGAAACCATTATGAGTTCCATTTCACAGACAAGGAAACTGAGTTCAGAGAGGGGAAGTGGCTTGCCCACCATCACACAGCAAGTAACTAGCAGAGCCTGGATTTGAATCCAGGTCTTTGACCCCAAAGTGGCAAGTTACACATGCTACTGATAGCTGCACATTTCTAGCTCCAATTTGGGCCTAAACAGAAAAAGAGTTTTGTTTCACTGTGGAGTTCAAGAGACTGGTGGATACGTTGAATGCCAAAGGGTTGGTATTTCTAGAACATGTCGATGGTGTGTGGTGACAGTGGAGCAGAATATTTGAAACAAGGACCAACCCCAAACACAGGTTATACAATGACTGGTGGACTCTTTGCCAACATGGATGCTTTTTCCCATCCTTTGCAATGTGACTTTTCAGCCCCTCCCATGAGAACACAGATCCTATTCCCCAGCCCTTGAGCGAAAGCTGACCATGTGACTTGCTTTAGCCCATAGAATGTGGTGGAAGCAACGCCATGCCTGTTCTGAGCCAAGGCCTCATGACGCCTTGCAGCGTCTTCTCTTTCTCTTGGAGCCCGCCCTGCCACCCTGGGAACAAGCCCGGGCCAGCTGGCTGGAGGAGAGTCTACTCGGAGCATAAGGAAGCCAAGAGGAGCCCTCCTAGACCAGCCAGGAGTCAACCAGACCGGGGAGTCAGCCTGCAGCCAGCAGCGGACGCATGAGTGATCCCAGAGAGACCAGAACACCGCCTGGCTGAGCCTGCCTCAACTCAGCGACTTGCAGAATCATGAGCTCGGGAAATGGCAGTGTTAAAGCTCTAAGTTAACTGATACAGGAGCTGTGCTTTTGAGCCACTATTTATGACATTTATACGGGCCCTTCTGTCCTGTGGTCAGTGGTCAAGGGATACCATAAGTCTCATCACCATGGGGGGATTCAAATGGGTGGGAGCTTTGGGATCAGTTGTATGAATACATCTGTACAAAATAACAATAAAGGCTGACGCTTATGAAATATCTGCTGTGTGCCAGGTACTGTTCTAAGAACATCACACGTGCTAACCCATTTAATCCTCCCAACACCTCTCTGTGGTATGTATCTATTACCAGCCCCATTTTACAAAGGAGAAACTGAGGAACAGAGAGGCTAAGTAACTTATCCAGGGTTGCACAGCTTGTAGGTGGTAGAGCTGGAAGTCAAACCCAGGTGATCTGGCTGTAGAGTTTGGGCTCTTAAAAGCCAAGACATGCTATGCTACTCTGAGTCAGTCTGCTACTCACTCCAGCTGAGGTCACGGCTTGTTATTGACATGAACTCGGCAAGTGAGTTAATTTCTCTGAGACTGAATTTTCCCATCTGTACCATGGGGGTGACGGTAATATCTCCCTTATGGGGAGATGAAATGAGATCATGTAAAAGCACCCAGCAGTGTTTAATAAATATCAGTTACAATAATAATTAATTGCTCTATATTTATGCAACTGTTTAATTATAGAAATATTTTATTGCAAAAATAAATTGTCACATATGTTACTCATGGGCACATTAGTCTTATTATTCATACTTTTATTTTGAGTCATCAAGTTCCAACTCATATAACAATTGTCCCCGTAGTTGCCACTGCTCTCAGTTTTGACTCTGTTTTGACTTCTTACGATGTTCCAGAAATCCATCAAGTCCCCAAAGTACACTGACATCCCTCGACATCCTAAGGAAACAGAAAGGCAGAGCGTAGAAGAACCTCAGGCTGACTTCTCCATCGGCCCACAGCCCAAGTTCCCGCACGGCTCCCTGAAATCCTTGGGTGTGCTCATTCCTACTCTTGGGGTCCCCAGTAACAGCCTCCCTTTGGAAGCCTTATTTGGCCATGGATCCGCCTCTCGTGTTCTCAGATGTTGGGGCCTGAAGGGCAAGCAGCCTCAGAATCTTCCATTCTAAGCCTTTTGGCCACGAAGAGGCTAACAGAGAACTGCTGGGGTTTCCGGTTAGGCTCCGTCATGACTATTCCACCAGCACAAGCGTTTCTGCAGAGAGGGCAGCCAACGTCGGCAGCCACATGGGGCGCTCCTGTGGGGCATTCTCGATGGCCAGGCAGGACTTGGACAACGAGACGCAATATATCCAGCCTGGGTCAGGGGGAGTCAGAGGGGGTGGCAGAAAGTAGACTCAACATGTGGTTTCTCTACTCAGTCCAATGACCTCGTCGCTCCTCTCCTGACGCCGTTTGCCCCGCTGGCCCAGCCATCTTGGTAGACACGGAGATGCACCTTCCAGATCCCTCTTCAAGGAAGGACTTGCAGTCCAGCTGCAGGGAGCGCAGTCAGCAATGGCCTCGAGCAGCCAGTTCCTTCAGGTCTTCCTCAGCTGCAGCAAGCCGCCCAAGGTCACGCCCTTGCAGGAGCAGCCTACAGTGGTGACCGAGCAAGACGGAAGTCTAAATGTTTGGCCAGTTTGCCCTGATGCAGGCAACTCAGCGTCTGCTTCCGGAGAACTCAACCTGAGACACAGATGCATAAATTCTTCTAGTCTCCAACATACCCCACTTCCGCCTACACCGAGTCTTGCCAAGAGGTACCAGTATTTCTTTTGACATTAACTTGCACCCGCCATCTGTTTACCTGGGAGCTTAAATCCATCTTGCAGGTGCAATGAAGGCTGCCTTTGTCATAAGTCAGTCATCGCTTCCTTGGGTCATTTGGGCTAAGAACAGAAATGATAGCAAGTCACTATTAACTTAGCACCTTGCACACCCTGTGTCATTTCATCTCCACAGTAACCGCCAGCGAGATGAAATTACCCCCATCCCACAGGGGGAGAAATTGAGGCTCAGAGAGGTGGAGGGAATTCCTCTGAAGGGTTCAAAGGCTAGTTTTCTCCTTTCAAAGACTAAGCTGAGTCGCTTGGCCACCCAAGCACATCTCTCCCAGAAGACCTGCTTAACACGTCATTCTAGGGGTAGAATCTTGAGAAAGTGAGGTCAGAGAAAGGCAGTGTAGCTTGGGGTCTAAGAGTTCAGTGTTGGTACCAGATAGCCTGCCTTCAAATTCCATCTCCAACATACACAAGCTCTGTGACATTGGCCTGTGACGTGACCTCTCTGAGCCTCAGTCTGCTCGTCTGTAGAATGGAAGTGATGGTAGTTCCAATCTCAAAGTTCTGTTGTGAGGATTAGGGACGCGGTACATGTGAGGTGCTCAAGTAATGCCTGGTACACAGAAAACCTTCGATAAACGTTGGATGCCATTGTTAGAGGATAATTCTTGAAGACCAACTTCTCCTACAGCTCTCGGCCTGACGATGGTGTTATGAAAGGCGCTGTGAACCTCAGCTTACGCATCTGTGAAGAGGGACTGCCTACAGGATTCTCATCAAGGTTAGGAAAGAGTGTGTGTAAAGAGCCTTGGGCAAAAGGGCTGCTCAATAAAGAGCAGTGAGTATGATGGCTGGAGTCTTTGGTCCCCCGTCAATCTTAGAAGATACCAAGATGGAGCCTCAGCTTTTGTCCTATATTTCCAACGGATGCACAGAATTGTTCACTCACCAGATGAACAAAAATACATTTATTTCACTTTGAGCCAGAATGTTTACCACTCATCATGGAAACATTGATTATCCCATGGTCAGTATGGCCCTTAGATCTGAGCCAGAGGGGACGGTGACCCTGGCCCCAGCTTTGGCCTACCTTCCTTGAAATTTTCTAAGTCCCCCTCTGATGCCTGGGGCCGGCCCGGGTTGGCTCTGCTGTCTGAGCAGAGGGCTGAGTCTGCATGGGACCCACATGGGCCCTGGTCCCCGTTACTCCCCTTTGTGTCCCTCTCTGACCCTCTAACCCATGCGTGAGGTCAACAGGCTGTCTTAAGGAGCTCCAGGACTTGCACCTCTGGGGTGGTCGCAGGGCCCCATGGCCGGCCCCAGTTCCAGGCCTGCGTGGTATTTCTTTCATGGAATCAGGCCACCAGAATGGTCCTGGCATGCGGATTTGGATAACTCAAGTTGGTTATATAGACTGAGCCTTCCAAAAATATTTGCCCAGGGCCCTATATACTCCAGCCTGCAGCCCTGCCTGTGGTGGTCAGAATTTGTGATTGTTGGTTATATATTCCTCTTTACATAAAGATAATTGTCTTTAATATATTAATGAGGAGGAGAAATAGGTTTTTAAGGAATGCTGATTGGTAGAGAAATAATTTCAAAACATGAAATAAACACAACAGAAGTGAAATGAAGGAAATAGACTTTGGCAGCGAGAAAGAAGTGTGGGAACCTCTGATCTAGTCCTCTTTACATGACAGATGGGGAAACTGAGGCCTACGGTGTAGAGCTGAATTGCCCAGAGTCATCACGGTTATCTGGCCAGATTCTATGCTTGTAGGATGCTTGAGACCTGCTGACAAGCATGAATAATTGATTGATAATAAAACCAGTCACCCGTGGCCTGAGACTGAGTTTACAACCCTGGTGCTAATGGACCCCAGAGAGGCAAAGGGTGCTGGTGACCGCTGTTCCCTCCTCTCCAGGGGCTAATGGCTTTATGGAGGTCATAAACTACTGAGTATTTCGATGATGAGAGTGACCTCCCTTGGCCAAATGACCCACCCTGCCTTGATTGACATGGAGGCCTGGCATTCCTTAGAGCGGCAAGAACCAGCTTTTCTCTGGGCCTGTGGTCTGGACTACAAGACCCCCAACCCCCATGGGAATTTCCCAGGTGTCTTTGGGAGTTTTAAGCCTTTGCTTGCCCATCCTGATTCAAGGCAAGAATAGTTTAGACCAGCAGCTTCTACAGAAAGTACACAGCATAGTCCAAACACAGTGTTCAGATAATTATCCCATCTCTACACAGAAGAGTCTGGAAGGCATGGAGAACACCATTAGCCTCTTCTATTTCTGAAGCTGTCACCTATTCACTCACTCATTTATCCAGCTCATTTTAACAAATGTGGTGGCCAGCCCCCAAGAGGGTCCCCAATGATCCCCACCACCTGGATCTAATGCCCTTGTGTAGGACCCTCCCACACTGAATAAGGCAGACCTAGGTAGCCAGTAAAATATTGTAGAGATAATAGAGTGAGACTTTTAAGCCTACGTCATAAAAGATGCTACAGCCTCCGCCTTGCCCCCTCCTTTGGATCACTTCTCTGGGGGAAGCCAGCCACCATGCGGTGAGGACACCCAAGCAGCCCTGTGGACAATCCATGTGGCCAGGAACTGAGGCCTCCAGCTCCCAGCAAGCATGACTTGCCATCCATGGGAGTGAAATGTCTTGGAAGTGGATCCTCTGGCCCCAGTCAAGCCTTCCGATGAGACCACAGCCCCAGCCGACATCCTTACTGCGTGAGAGACCCTGAGCCAGAACCACCCCAGCTAAGCCACTCCCGGATTTCTGAGCCACAGAAATAATGGCTGAGATAATAAGTGTTTATTGCTTTAAACTGTCAAATTTGGGGATCATTTGTTGCACAACAATTGATAACTAATACGGCAAACATCCATGGTGTGCCAGGCCCTGAAATAAGCACCAGCATGCAAAAAGAACAAAGCAAACACAGCCTCTGCCCTCCCAGAGCTTATCGTCCAGAAGCAAATCTTATGAAGTGGGTGGAGTCAGTCTGGCAGGATCGAGATGAAAGGGAAATTGGGATCTGACATCAGGGCAGTAAAAATATGATCTTCTCCAGGAAGGAAAATTAAAGCAACATCTTTTGCCTTCTATTTCTTTATTGTTTGATTGCCTTTTTTCTGAGCCTATCTTGCTTTGAAGGTAATTTCTATCAAGCCAGCCTATCATAAATACTTCTTGTGTGATTTCATTGATACACCTTTTTAGAAAGCCTTCTTGGCAACATATATCAAAAAAAAAATTAAAATGTGCATACCCTTGACCCCACAATTCCACTTAAATTAATTTATTACATAGAAATGCAGAGAAACGCATGAAAAGAGGGACACAAAAGGATATTCACTGCGCTGTTATTCACGAGTGCAAAAAAACTGGAAATGTCAACAATGAGAAGTTGGGTAAATTACTGTTTAATCACAGGCCATCCATACATTGGAATGTTATGTAACAATCAAAAATGATGACGTAGCCTTACATTGATTTTTAAGGAAATACGTCCTGACATCATGCTTAGTAAGGAAGACAAGGCATACAAATGTCTATACTGTGTAACTCCATTTTAATAAAAAGCACATATATTTATGCATAAAACGATTGGAAAGCGAAACCACAACATGTTAATGATGTTATGTCTGGGGAGAAGGATTATACGTATATATTTTTTGTTTCTTTTGGCTTGTCTGTGCTCTTTCATTTTTTATTTTAAAAACATGCATTACTTCAGGAATATATAGAGTTCCAAATATATTTTCGTTCAGGCCTCGTGGATACTCGCTCATTATGCTCACCTTTACTGTTCTAGCGCGGCTTGTCTCTCCGCAGCCTGCCAGGGGAGCCCAGCCTCTCCTCTCTCCTCTTGATCAACCCCCGGGGACTGGAGACTGCCCTGGGTCCTGGAACCCAATAGAGGACACAGATTCCCTTCAGGGAGCCCCAAACAACCCCCTCCCCTTTCGGCAGGGGACGATCCACCCCTCCAGAGAGCCGTTGGCCTGTTGACTAAGTCTGGCAGGCAGCTCCCATCTCTGGCTCCGAGGGGGGAGCGAACCCAGAAAGCTGATTAATTGCCCCCCCAAGGGCCCGTGCAGAAAGCAGGCCGAGGGTGTTCCCCATCCAGGATGGCCCTTGAAGGATTTGTGGCTCCGGCAGAGGAGCTTTTAAAGACTGTAAAGCAAGTTAACGGATCAGAATTTTTTTTTTTTTTTTTGAGGGAGATTAGCCCTGAGCTGACTACTGCCAATCCTCCTCTTTTTGCTGAGGAAGGCTGGCCCTGAGCTAACATCCATGCCCATCTTCCTTTATTTTATACGTGGGACGTCTACGCATGGCTTTTGCCAAGTGGTGCCATGTCCACATCCGGGATCTGAACCAGCGAACCCTGATCCAAATCAGTGAACCCTGGGCTGCCGAGAAGCCGAACGTGCGCACTTAACCGCTGCACCACCGGGCCGGCCCCAGGGATCAGAAATTTTGTCCCATTGAACTGAAAGTCCACGGGAAGGAGGCTATCCCTTCAAACTGAGCCAAGGTCCACCTCACAGTAGTGGGAGTGTGATAGGCAGACTAGGGACCTACTGCTTAGCTGAGGCGCGAGATGTCCACCTGGACCATTTCCATCTCTTGAGGTCACCACCACAGCCCCTAGTTCCGGCTGAGATGGTCCTCTCCCTGTTCCCATGACTGGTCTGATCCCAACCACATGTCAGCGGTCATCCCCACCCTGTGACTTCACCCCTTTCTAAACGGCTCCATTCATCCATCTGCCAATCAGAGTCTGCAGTAACACACTGCACGTTTGGACTTTATCCTGCAGACAAAGAGGAGTTCGTTTATTCCTTCCAGAGTGTTGAGTGCCTCCTACAGGATGAGGATGGGGCTTGCCATGGACCAAGCACTGGGCATGGTGCCACAAACGAGCCCACCTGGTCCGACAGTTGCTGGCTTCACCTTCTGGGCAGGACGGAGATGCCACACACGTCAATAAACAAGGAAGACAATTTCTGATGGATGGTGATCAATGGAAGGAAATAGACTTGTAAGTTGAAGGGTAACTGGGACTTTGATCCAAAGTCAGGGAAGGCCTTTCTGAAGAGTGTCATTTGACCAAAACCTAAATAAGTCTAGAAGCTCGTAGACCAGGGGGATCTTTTGCAACCACCTCAGTTCAGTGGCCACCTGGGGCTGGCCCTGTTCAGCACCCAGGCACAGCATGTAGGAAGCTTTCTGGCCCTTGGGACCACCCATCTCGGTGATGCTCAGGGCCCCGCCCTCAGCCTCCATCACCCTCCATCTTACGAGCGTCTGGGACAATGGAAGGAGAGGTTCTTCAGGGGAGAAAGTCACGCTGGGACCCAGCAAAGTCTCAGGGCCCCGCAGACGGGATGGTCAACACGTGACATCCTGGCTGTGGTTGAAAGGAAGTACTAGCTGGACACCAGCAAGGACAGCACTGTGGTCCCCAGCACTCACTGGAGCGGAGACTGGACAATTTCATGCTGCTCAGATCCTACCTGGCAGGTCGATGCGCTCTCAGGAGGAGGCTGATCCAGCCTCTTGTGTCTATTCAACCTCTTCAAGCTGGGTTCTCTCCCCTCAGCCCTCTTCTCTCTTTCCCTCTTCAAACCCTCTCTCTCTTTTCCCCTCCCTCCCAGCCTGGGCATCTTTTTCTATCTCGGGATGAATGGACACTCTTATTCAGAATAAATACCAAATTTACTGTCTATGACCTACGTTCCCCAATAAAGGGTATAGAATCTTGAACTTCAAAAGCCAGGGCGAGACTCCATTCTCCTTCATCGTGGGCTGCCTCCACTTTTCCCTGAAGCAATGGGTGCAAAGAACCTTGCTTGAATGGGGGTAGGGAGTGGTGAAATCGGGGAGTGGGCACAACCTGAAACAGAACAGTAAATAGCAAAATTTCAACAACATATCACCCCACCACAAATGTAGTACATCTACCAGGCCCAGAGTTTGGGACTAGAAACACACAGGCATGTGGACAAGGCCCTTGTCTCATGAGGCTAGAGAAAAAGAAAAAAAAAGAGCAGAATGGCCAGGGCAGGGGGTCTGGAGGGGGTGTTTCCAGCAAAGACTCAAATCTGACAGTCAGTCAACACCCACGGCGCTCCAGAGCAGAGAACGCTGGGCAAAAATGGCCAGGCCCCAGTACCTCGGTCATGCTCAGTCATCCCCCCGGGATGCCTTAAAGGATGTGGCCTCAGCTGGAAGCCAAGGTGGATCTTGAAGATGCTGCAGCCGCAGGGTGTGGGCTGGTGCACCGCTCACCTCTGAACAGCAAGCTTATTGTTGCAGGGAAATCTGAACGGGGCACCTCGGACTCTCTCACACCCTAATGGGGGCAATGCAGCAGTGCTAAAGGATCAGAAGAAAACCAAGTCCCCCAGCTCTTCAGGCTGAAGCAGCATCTCTGAGCAGGAAAATCTCAGCGGAGGTCTGAAGGGGCTATAAGGATCAGAGAGGCGCACAGTATAGTGGGGAAGTGCACAGGACTTGGAGCTGTGCTGTCTGGGTTCAGATCCCAGCTCTGTCTCCCTCCATCTGAGTGGCCTGAGTGGGTTCTTTCGGCTTCCTGTTTACTATAACAGAGATGATAATAGTACCAACGTTATAGCGTTATTGCAAGGATTAGAGAAGTCCATGTTTTAGAAAGAAGTTACTATTTTAGAAAGCCCTTGGAATATGCCTGGCCAGGGAACAGCGTTAGGTAAGTGTTAGTAATTTTCCAGGTCAAAAATGAGGAGAAACGGCACTCCAGGCAGAGGGCACAGCCTGGGTGACAGCCCGGAGGACAGGAACAGAGTATCACAGAGTGCAACCCGGATCCGTGGGCTGCTCCAGCCAAACGGCCGGATAGTCAGATTCAACTCAAGCAGTACTGAATTTATTTTTCAGGCATCAATTTTAAGGAAAATAGCATTCTTTGTTCTTGTCAAACAGCCCACCAAGATGGCCTGTGTGACTTTTCTCTAAAATCCATCCGGGTCTTAACCAGATCGACTCAAAGCTGAAAAACCACAGACACTGCCCTTCCCACATCCCACTCTAGTGAGAGCTGCAGTTTCTTTCAAAGCCACAGATGCTGACACACACGCTTGCTGCCACCCATAAGAAAAACTGGGTGGGCTCCTGCAAGGCCCCCTCCTCGTCCAGGAGTCAGATCCCCTCCCTCTCTCCCGCTCTCTCCTGATCCCTCCAAGGCGGTGGCCGGGCTGCCCGTCCGGGGCCAGCGGGTCATGCAGCAGCCCCGTGTGGCCGTGCGCACCGCGGACCCCGCCTGCTCCTTCCTGCTCCTCTCGCCGGCCCATATGGAATGAGTTGCTCCATTTTTCCTCCTTATCAGAGATGGAAATACTTCCCCCGTGTCTTGGTGGAGTTTTTCTGTGTTTGTGAGCTGGACGGATGCTTAACTCTTATAGTTCCAAAGCCACGCTGGGCTTCTGGCTCCCAGGCCAAAATCACTGGGGAAAGATCCTCAAATCACAGGAGGGAAAGGGAGGGAGGGGCGGACTCAGAGGACACTTACCGTGACCAATTCCTGCCGAGAGGAATTCAGTTACATCTTTCTTATTATTTCAGAGAGAGGTCCTTGGAGTGGCCACCCGTTTTGTTAACCTTGAACCGGCCTCTCTCGCACAACAGTGATAATCACCAGCATGCTCTGGGCGCTTGCTATGGCCACATTTAATCCTTCCAGCGACTCACTGAAATGGATGTCATCATCATTGTTCCCATTTTACAGATGAAGCTCAGAGAGGTAAAGTAACTCGCCCCAGGCCACACAGCCAATGAGCGGCAGAGCTGATCCATCTGACCACAACAAGTGTCCTTATCCATCCCACTCTTATCCTACAGAGGAACATCAATGATTGGGCCACTGTGATCTGGGACAGGTCTCTTCACCCCAACTATCAAGTTTTACCAATACGCTAACAGGTGAGAGGGCAGGGCATGCGAGTCACTTACCCACAGGCATACAGCTAGTAAGTGAGAGCCCACATAGAAACAGCCCAGGGGCTCCGCAGCACATCCATGGATTCCTGCTTCCTTCTTTCAGAAAGATGGGGTTGAGGCTTGGTTATCCACAAAGGAGGAACGAATAAGATTTTGCAACTAAGAGCCTGGGTTCTGGAGTCAGGCCAAGCTGAGTGTGAATCCTGAGGCCACCTTTTGCAAGCTGGGTGATCAGGGTATGTTCACTAGCCGACTCAGTGCCTGGCGCATAGTAGGACCATAAAGTATTTGTTGAATGAAATAGTGGGTGAAGGGTTGAGAACCCCTTGAAAACAGGGACCATCTATTCTTCTCCTTTGGATCCAAAGAGCCCATAACAGTGCCTTGTACCCAGTAGGTGCCAAATTAGGGCACACCCCTCCCCTTTCAGGGCACAGCGCGAAAACTACACCAATCCCTTCTGCTCACACCCCATTAGCCAGGACTTAGTTACATGGCCACACTTAACTGCAAAGGAGTCTGGGAGATGTATTTTTCAAGCTGGGTAGCCGGGTGTCAGCTAAAGATTCTATTACTATCAAGAAATGGAGAAATCCAATAATTAAGACTCTCTGCCATAAGTAGCAATAATTTTTAAAACAATACTATTATTATTAATAAAAATAGCTAACATTCACGGAGTGTTTCCTCTTGCATTAGGCACAGTTCTTTCAATCCTCACAACAATGTTTTGCGATAGATACCATTATCCCTATTCTGCAGAAGAGGAGACTGAGGGTCAGAGAGGTGCATGTGACTTATCTACAGTTGCACAGCTGGTAAGGGGTGAAACCAAGATTGGACTGATTTGGTAAAGAAGAAAAGCGCAGCTCTTTGTAACCCAAAGAGATGGAATATTATTACCCTCTGAGCGCTGGAGAGCCCATGAAGATTTAGCACAAGGTAGGAAAACACATAATGACAGTCCCAGAGCTAAGGGTTTTGTGTACGTTATCTCCTTTCAACCTCGGTCCTATGAATATCCCCACTTGGGCTGTGTCTGTTTTGTTCACGGCGTGAACAATGCCTTGAATTCTGTCTCGCACATATAGATGCTCAATAGACATTTGTTGGTTGCTGAAAAATTGCATTTGCGATTAAATTACTTTATGTGTCATTATGCTTTAATATCTGTCTCTCTCCCGAGACTGCAAATTCCGTTTAGGAATTCCATGTCAGGCAGGGCACGAGTCATAGCCATGCTGAATACGGTTTCCCCAAATCTAGCTCAGAGCCTGGAACACAGAAGGCCCTCACGGAATGCCTGTTGAATGAATGAGTGACCCTCTTTGTCCCCAAGAATGGAGAGGTTGAGAAGAATCTCCTTAAAATACTGTCCAGGGACCCATCCTTTTCTCTGACTGGAAACAAAATAAAGAACAAAGAATACAGCTGCCAACAACTGATGAGGCTCCTGAGTGTCAGGCTCCAAACTCATTCTGGATCCTGGTCAGAACTGGCGGAACACCACCGGCTGGTGAGGCTGCAGAGACGGTGAGGTCTCTTGGGCATCAGATGATGTTGTGCGGATTTTGAAACCAAACAAGTCTGTTCTGATGAGTCGGATGCAAACGGATCTAAATCGCATGAATTAAAATCCTCTGGAACACAAAATGGCTTTGGAATAAAAGACTCGGCTGGAACAGCTGCTGTGTCCCTGAAACAAATCATTTTCTAAACTGCTTTAAGGCGTGTGCCCGAGCTCAGCGGGGGCCTGGGCCGGCCCAGGCAGCAGGCGCTCTCAGGTAAGCAGTTGGGATTGGGTTTTTTTTTGGCAACCCGGGATAGGCTGTAGCACAGCCCCTTTGCGTCTGAAAAAGATTCCTCACTGACTGTCAACCCCTGCATGGTAGCAGTTGAGCAAACAGTCCCCAGCGTCACGACTCAAACTGGATACAAGAAATAATTATTTGCAATAAAATTCCCCAGAAAATCCATGCTCCTGCCCGTGCATCCTTCTCTGCTCTTCCTGCAGCCGAATGGAAAATAAACAATAGCCGGAGGATCTTCATCACGCACCATTCCTTTCGCACATGCTATTCCCACCATAGCTGCTCTCTTGCATTAATCCGGGAAGCTTTTTCTTGCCCTGAACTCTTAGCCTCTGCCGTTCCCTCTGCCACCAATGCGCTTCCCTGCGATTTTGCACGCAACCTGAGACTCCTTCAGGTCTCCACCCAAATGTCACTTCCCCCGGGGAGGCCTGCCACCCCTCCCGTCCCCGACTCTGATGTTTTCCATCATAACAGTCCCCAATATTTGTGACGACATATTTCCCCTCTTTACTGGTTTAACATGTCACTCTCCCACTTGTCTGTAAGCTCCCTGGGGAGGGGGTTTGTGTGTTCTACTCATCATTGCCCATCCTCCTACCTCACCCACTCACCTTCCATTTAGAAGCCCAGACTCAACCAGAGAAGCTGGAATCCAGAGCCTTAAGAGGAAGATGGACACCCAGCCAGAGCTAATAGAGTCAAGAGCCATCCATCACTCCCCGCCCGTGACAGCTGGATGGATTAATAATCCTGGCCTGAAACTAACTGGTAGACCCGCCTGACCCAGGTTTTCCCTCTGCTCGTGAATTCCTGCGGTGGCACCAAGTGGAGTTTGTCCACCTCATCCTTCAAGCCCTCCGCTAATCCCATCTCCTGCATAACACCTTTTCTTCTCTCCACAGGACGAAGCGTTAGCTCCCACCTCAGATTTCCCGAGGTAAGCCTGTCTGTTCCCTGCGCTTGGCAACGAATCACACACGGGCTTGTAGGGACCCTTCCGATCTTGTCTTGACCTCTTAATAAATCTTTTCTTGTTTAACTTTCAATATCCATTCATTCTTTTACCTTCTAAGATGTACTCCTTCTGTGGCCGATATGTGGATCACAGACTGTAAAGAATAATGATCTCGTCTTGCTCCCACCACAGGCTGTTCTCCATACAGCAGTCACTGATCTGATCTAAGATGTGTGTGATCCCACCTCTCTTATACTCCAAACCTCCACCATCTCCTAACTCACTCAGAGTAAAATACAGCGTCCTAACTGTGACCCTCAGCTTCTGCAGAAACTGCTTCATGCTGGTCTCTCCGCCTCGGCTCTGACCGTTCTCACGCTCCCCACTCCATTTCAGGAATACCGGCCTCTGCTGTTCCTCCAGCATGCAAATCATGCTCCTACCCCAGGGCCTTTGCTCTGGCTGTTTGCTCTGCTTCAGATATCTGCCTGGCTCATTCACTTAATTCATTCAGTTCTTTGCTCAAACTGACCTTCTCAGAGAGACTGCCCTTGACTGCACCTTGTCATTCTCTATCTCCTTTCCCTGCTCATTTCTTCCCTCTATTCTCTGTAACTATTGGTTTCTTACGGAAGAGGGAGAGGACAAATGCTGGAGGGAAACCAGCAGTCTGACCACACACATTATTCAAAGGAAAACGGAAGTGCTGCTATGGAAAAAGATGGTAGACACCGAAATCAGCACAGTCCACCAAAAGCACCTACTGTGTTCAAGCACTCTGGGCTTGCAGTTTCATATAGAATGTCCTCACTATTAAATTAATTAAATAAGGGAATCGCTACAGACTGAATGTTTGTGTCCCCCCAAAATTCCACTGTTCCCCATTCATCCAAGTTTGTCTCCCACTTGTTTGCAGTTCTGGTGGGACCATCAATTAGGGAGCCCTGTGCTTTCTGGTCAACCAGTGGCCACGGGACCCAAGCAAAGGTCACGGGAGCCTCTCTCTTCTAAGAAATGGATCATGAGCACCGTGACACACGCATGAAACCGTTGGAGGTAATTCACCTTGAAAGCTGTATTTGTTCTGGGTCTGTTGTTTGGGTTTTCTTTCAAATCACTGGAACAACCTGTGTCCTTGTCACAAATTGTCCTTCTGAAAAGCGCTTTAGGTTAGCCCGAGTCATCGCCTGATGGCGTGCTCTGTGAAGACTTATTCGTTTGATGTCATTCAAGTTGCTGCTGCAGAGTCTCGGCATTACTGGTCAGTCTCTAGTCGAAGACAAAGCTACCCAACCGGGTTGCTCATGTGAAGGATTTTCTTCTTTCTAGAAAAGCGACTAGTTACAAGGGTGTTGGAAGAGCTAGAAGGGCAAACAGCACATGGGAAATTACTCAGAGATCAGCAAGAGCAGGAAGCCACTACCACCCTGGGCAGGAGGGACCCCGCGAGGAGGGGACGTTACCAGAATCCAGGAGCTGGGGCTGCCCACTGGGAGTTGGCACCATGGAGGGACACAGAGAAAGCTGGAACCACATTGGGAATACAGCTGCTGCTGGAGTCGCCACCATGCCCAGAGGGGCCCTGCAAATCAGGGAGAGTGTGGAGGGTGGGGGAACACCTTAGCAAATTCCATCATCGTCCAGTCCACCAACCCTCCTTTAAAGGCCCCCCAAGTGGAAGCAAGGGACACTGGGAATTGTAGTTCACAGTAGTCAGCCATCTGTTATACAAAAGAGAGCAGAGGAAGGGCTAGAAATAGATTTGAGAGAAACAGGCAAATTATTGGCACAAAAAAGAGTAAGAGGTCCCTCTCTATGATGTGTCTCCCTTAACACCCTTTTTGGCTTCCAACATGGCAGCCAAAGGAACAAAATGGGATGGAGTAAGAAACAGGCACGTTCTGCCATTGTACTGCCCTCCACCAGAAAGACCCCATTTTGCAGCCTTTGGTCCGGGCCATTGGCCTGGCCACCGCTCCCCCCATTCCACTCCCATAAAGTCCACCCAGCCTGCTGGTAACCAGAGGCCTGGCTTTGGCTGTGTCCCAAAGAACTGGAGGCAACTCAAGTCGGCTCAGAGCTCCGGGCAGCGCCAGGGCGGCAGGAACGAAGCCCTTTTCCTGTCTAGAGTTTGATGAATTCTCTAACAGTTGCTTCTACTCTCAGAATTAAAAAATAATGTTTGCGCAGCCCAGCCCATTAGCATGCTTCCCTGGTGACGGGGCCTCCGCCTCTCCGCCGCGGGCCTGCTCGCCCCGGTTCCAGCCAGCACGCTCCCTAACATGCTCTCTGAGAGTCATTTTTGGACCCGAAATGAGGAAGCGAGGCCAAAGCTCACTTTGTGGAAAGATTTTATTTCCATCTGAGTCCACTTCAAGGAAAAGCGAGGGATTGGTTTTCCCAGCTTTTTTACCTCCAAAAACCTTGCTGGGCTTTTCCAAAGCAGATTTATGGAATGGCTCGGCAATCACGTTTCAAGCTACGGAGACCAGGAGCCCCGTCTTTGGGGATGGCTCCAAATTGGCTGGCACCGTTAAATACGGGCTAAATGAAAAACACTCTGCAAGCCTGGCCTGGGGGAGCCTGTTCCAGGGCAGGTTTACAGAACTGGGGGCAGAGCCACGGGGGGCCAGCGACTCCCCCATAGCCTGGTGGATTGAAGACAATGAGAGGAACTCACTCAACCTCAGGTGATGAGGAGACGGAAGGAGACAGACAAGGAGACTGCAAATCGAGAGGTTTCTCTCGGTCCTGTTCCTGAGATCAGTGGTTCCCAAACTTCAGTGTGCGCTCAATCTCCTCGGGGTCCTGTTGAAATGAGATTCTGACTCGGCAAGTCCGGGGTGAGATCTAGGATTCTGCATTTCCAACCAGTCCCCAGGTAACGTGACGCTGCTCTGCTGGTCCAGGAACCGCACTTGGAACAGCAAGGACCTAGACAGTGGTTCACAAAGTGGGGTGCAGAGAACAAGCCTTTGGGATTTAGGGGAAATTATCAGAACTTACATTTATATTCATTTTATAACTCAGCCCTCTCAGTTCTATTTTTTGCATATAGTTATAATATTTATAATATATTAACCTAATTACATGAATACGTTTGTGTATATATATGAATATATAGTATATGATATGCATATATATGATTCAGCCTCAATTTTTTAGACTGATAGCAATGTGTAAGTTTAAAAGTTTGGGTTGGGGCCGGCCTGGTGGCGCAGCGGTTAAGTTCGCACGTTCTGCTTCAGCGGCTCAGGGTTCGCCGGTTTGGATCCTGGGTGCGGACTTAGCACCGGTTGGCACGCCATCCTGTGGTAGGTGTCCCATGTATAAAGTAGAGGAAGATGGGCACGGATGTTAGCTCAGGGCCAGTCTTCCTCAGCAAAGAACTGAGGAGGATTGGTGGCAGATGTTAGCTCAGGGCTAATCTTCCTCAAAAAATAAAAGTTTGGAGACCTCTGACCAAGTCCACAATGAGTATACTTCTTGGGACATTTGGAGGAAATCTTTATAACGTAGAAACACCTTCTCCAAGCTGACCGTTGGTTTTTTCTCTAATCCACATCCACCTCTATAATGGGAACTAACCACTGAGTGCCTATCCTGTGCCAGGATTTTGCCCCTTTACTCTGTGAGGTACATTGTATTACGCCCATTTTACAAATGAAGAAACTAGGTGCAGAGAGGGAAAGTAACTTACCTAGGTTCCCTCATCTGACCACTGGTAGAACATCCAGCTTAACTTGGATTCAAACAGAGAAAATTTGAGCTGGGGGAATATGCTTTGGTCCCCAAGCTGGTCATTGCTCAAAAGGGGTGCTAGGAGATCCTGAATTGTGGTGTCTGAACATTCACCTGCTTCCCTGTATCCTTCAGTTAAACAGCTGCTATGGCTCATCCTAAAGGACACACCTATTGTCCTTCTCAGAGGCAAATTCACAGAATTCACAAAAGCAGCTGTGCACCGAGGGTTGCGCCCTTTCTCATTGTTGTCTCCAGCCCTGGGGGAGATTCAAGTCGCATGTGGTCTGTGCTCACAACTCTGAGTTCTTCTCTTGTCAATTTTCTTTTAGAAATAAACTGCCCATTTTCCCTAAGAACTTACCCTGTGGCTCAACTTTTTATGTGCATGACTTCAATTAATTCTCATAGAAACCCTAAGAAACTGCCATTACTATTCCCGTGAATTAGGCAGGAAATTGAAGCTTTCGCAGGGTAAGTGCCAGGCGGCAGCTCACCGGCTTTTGTGCCGGAGTTGACCCTGGGTGGATCTGATTCCCAAGCCCGAGTTTGGAAGCAACACACACTCTGTCTTCCCATCGGATGCTCAGCCCTTCCTTAGCCCCACCTGGCAGCGGTGATGGGAACGGCCACATCACTCTGACACTCAGTCAAGCTTGAGGAAAGAGAAAGGACCTGTCACACCTCCACTCTGCACACCTGGGGCCGGGCAGACACCAGCTAAGGCCTCAGACACAACAGTTCCAGTGACACACGTGGGGGACGTCTCCATCGGCCCTGCAGTTGACGAAACAGGTGTTCTGGCGTCCCTGGGCCCTGGTGACGTTTTCTTTGGAACCTATCAGGGCGTGAAGTTTGGGGAAACTGGCAGAGCCAAGGTGCCTAAAGCTGGCAGGGGGGTTATTTTTAAGGAATAAGTCAAACCCGCCTTGAGCAGAAATGGTCTCACCTGCGAGTGGCACCTTCTTCTGCCAGGGATGCCCCAGGAGCCCCCTGCGGCCTCTCAGCCATGGAGACGTGTGCGTGAGTGTGTGTGACTGTGTGTGTGTACCTGAGAGAGTGTGTGAACACGTCTGAGTGCGTGTGTGTTTGTGTTTGAATGTGAGCGTGCCGGGGGGTCAGTATCCCCAGTTAGGGGTGAAAGGGATGCCAGGTCTCTGATGCACACTTAGGACATACTCCTGGTCTCCTCTCCACACTTGAACATTGGACACCCTCTTCCGGGAATATCCTAACGCACGCAGAGCTAGCCGTGATGACTGCGGTCGTGGTTATGTTTATATTCAAGCCAGAGACAAGACAGCGTCATGCTTAGCATTCACACCGGCATTAGAGTTGGACAACGCTGGGTTCAAATTCCAGCTCCACCACTCCCTGAGCCGTGTGGCCTTGGGTGAGTCACTTGGCCTGGAGGAACTTACTTTCGTCATCTGTAGAATGGGCATGAGAGCTGCTTCACTGGGTTCCATCAGGGTTCCAATGACATTCCCTGACAGGAAGCAGATGGCCCACTCAAACAGGGTAATGGGGGGAGTTTAATAAAGGTGCTATTTATAAAGGCGTGGGCAGGATTAAGGAAACCAGCAAGGGATGGCAGGCACCCAAGGACTAGTGACATTGGGGAGCTGGTACTGTCAGCAGTCCTGAAGGAGCAAAAAGAGGGCATGTCATCAGAACCCAGAGAGAGAGAGAGAGGAGAGGGCCCTGATAAAAGCCGAGGCTTTTGGTCAAGACACTGCCAGCCCTAGACAACCTGGCAGGGAAGAAGCCAAGGAAACAAAGACCCAACTTCACTGTCCTCCATCCCTCACATCTCATCATGTTGCAAAACTCCAGGGACCACCATTCACAGCATAAACAGTAAATGGCACCTTCTAGAATTAAGCAACTAGGGCCCGTAGGAGACACCATGATGTCATTAGTATGTCAGGTTGCTTGTGTCTTTCTGCTCTACCATCCTTAGCACTGGCTTTCATCATTAAAGTTGCCTCATGATCACAGGTGGCTGCTGGAGCTCCAGCCATCATATTGGGAAGAGGAAGGAAAGCAAAAAGGCCAAGAGCTCTCTGGAAGCTCCACCCAATAACCTCTGCTTACATCTATCTCATTTACAACCCCTATCTGCCAGGAGCGCTTGAAACTATAATTTCTTTTTAACTTGGCATAATGCTGCCCCCAACAACATAGGGGACTTTTATTAAAGAGAAAAGGGAGAATGGTCTCCCTCAAATAGGTACCGAATTGGGAGTCAGAAGGCCCGGGTTCTAGTCTCCACTTTGACTCTACTTGGCTAGGTGACCTTGGACAAGACACTGTCCATCTCTGACACTGCTGATTCTCTGCCTCCCATGATAGCTGCCGTCCTTTTGCTGACCAACCTCATGCCTGATCTTTGAACTTGCCTGGAAACTTCAGTTCTACTGTTGCCCGCTCCCCTTCGTGTGGCAGGGATGGGAGAAGGGAAAATGAACAGGTCACCTTCCAGTCTCTTCCCTAAGTCAACAGGCAGTGTAGTCTAATGCTGACAGCCCATCAGTCTCAGACAGATTGCTGTTTGACTGGTGGTGCCCTCCTTATCAGCTGGTGGCCTTCGGCAAGCACATTCAATTTCCGCAAATCTCAGTTTCCTCCTCTGTAAAGTGGGGCTGACAAAAGTACTCGCCTCGAGGAGCTGTGGAGAGAATGAAATGAGGTCGTGTGTGTGGAATGCTTAGTCCATGACGAGACACACACGAAAGGACGGCTCTGAGTACGGTAGGATGTTCCTCCTCCCTGCCAGGAACGGGCGTGGCTGGCAGATGCGCAGCCTGAAGACGGCAATGAGAAGGGAGGGGACCCCCACGCTGGCTAACGGGGTGCTGAAAGTGTGAGCGGCCGCTGTTTGCAGTGGGCTGCGAGCCTTCAGCATCCAGCGTTACGTGTTTCTTTTGTCCCATCAGACAAGCGACAGGAAGTAACCAATTTCTGACTCGGAACACTTCCCATCCTAAGTGTGAGTCCTTCCTGTCGAAATCTCCCAAAATGTTCTGCAAAATGTAAATGCGTGTTTATCACAGAAAAAGATTCCAAGTCTGCCTTTTTTGTGACTATGGGACTTGTCAAAGCCTTTAATATGCTAATGATATTTCTAAATCTTCCATGGGGGTATCACAAACTGTGTCCCAAACAGATTTGCCTAACAATTTCTTTTTTCTAACAGCCATAATAAGGACGATAGCAGTAATAGTAATAGCTACTTACTGAGTATCTACAATGTGTAGAGCCTGTGCCAAATGCTTTACAATGTGTAATAGTCAGCTATTATTGTGATAATGCTGCATAACGAACAACCACAAAACTCTCAACGGCTTCCGTTAATAATATTCTTGCTCACTTCCTGGTCTAGAGCAGCTGGTGTGCCTCAGCTTCAGACTGCAGATTGAGTTCAATTCTGCTCTACACGTCTATAATTCTGGAACGTTCTCCTCTTCATTCTGGGCAGGAGTACAAAAGAGCAAACCAAAACTATATAAGCACAAGTCTTTCCTCAGATGAAGCATATGTTACACGTGCTCACATCCACTGGCCCAAGGAAGCCACATGGTCAAGCCCGTAGTCAAAGGGACAAGGGAGAGTATTCCTGACACAGTAAACTAGGGCAAGGGTGGGAAAGGAAGTAAGAATTCTAAGCAAATAATACCATCTGTAACTATCGTCTATATGCAGTAGCTCATTTAATTCTCATGACAGCTCTATGTGATAGGTATTCCTATCATTTGACAGGTTTAAAGAAAAAAGACAAAACAAGTATTTGACAGGTAAAAAAAAAAAGACAAAAACTGAAGCTCGATAAGTCAAGCGACTTATTGGAAGTCACGCTGTCCCAGATGTCAGACCTAGGACTTGAACAATCTGAGTCCTTCATTTTTAGGGCAGCTTTAGAAATCTCGTTTGACTTCACAGCTCCTTAATTTCACGATTCCTTTGGTTCTTCTGCTGCATTCATGCATATTTATTTTCAATGCAATGAAATGTTTTATAACGCTTCAGCCCAGAAGCTCACCTAGAAGCCCGCAGCATTTATGTAAATACTGATATTATTAATATTACATGAGCCCTGTTCCTAATTTACTACAAAATGCAGGGTTGTCATCTTTAGAGCTGCGTCTCCGATAAGCAGAAATCGCACTCAGTGATGAAACAAGGAAATGTGAATTTATGGACGTAGTAGATACCGTGGGGAGTTCCCCCAGATGCTCGGAGCACTCACCCTCCCACTGCACGCTGGCAGCTTCCTGTGCGAGCACTTGTAACTCTCCGCCTGAGACCTGGGGAGTGGGCACCTCCAGAAGCCACCTGCGGACAACGACAAACTGGAGACGGAGGATATATACCCCAGTTTCTTGTCCCTCCGGTGGGGCGATTCTGAGGCATGTTCTGTATCGTCTCTCAGAGACCCCCAGCAGGACAGAGCCTGTTTCCCACAGCAGTAACCTGCTCAGTAACACATTCTGCACAGGCTGCTTTCCTTCCAATTTCTCTACACCCTTCCTGGTGCTTACTGGGATCACCTCCAAAAAGCAAAACAAAACAAAACTTCCTGGCACTCAGATCCTTGTCTCAGGGTCTACTTCTGGGGGGATCTCACCCTAAGACAACAGGTGAATATCATTAGCAGGAAAATAGTTGACGTTCTCGACCTACTTGAAAACTGCTTGCATTTTTGTCATTTGTTTATCCCCCAAAATCTTTACCTTTTTTAGGGATGGATCACAGAGGCTCTGCTATCAGCTATGGATTCTCTGAAGAGAACAATGCACCCTCCAGGGCTCCGTGGGCCCAGGTTGATTTATTTAATACGGAGACAGAGAGAGACGGAGCCGTGGGCAAGTCAGCCCCGGGGACAAGAGAGCCCGGAACTCTGGTTCTGGGGGAAGCTCATGGACCACTGCTGAGCTCATGCGCCCTTCCGTTTCTGGCTTAGCTGAGTTTGAGAACATCATCCTTCATAGCTCTAAAAACTAGACTAAGCAAAACCCAGGCGAGAACCCGCTGTCAGAAATTCCTCCTCCTGCGGCTGGGAGGGCTTTCGTGGTTGTTTAGGTGGCTTATCTGCTGGCCCCGTGTTCACCTCTTGCACAGTTCCCCGACGCCCTCGTCTTCCACGGCGTCACCACCCACTTCAAAGGCCCCTCCACCCTTGGAAGTGACCCGTGGGTGTGTGGGTGGTGGGAGGAGGGAGCGGCGAGCAAGGCTCCAGCCTCTGGTCTCTTGGCAAGGAAGGAGGGCCATGGCAGAGGCCAGGATTTCTCCAGCTAGCCAGGAGGCCAATGCGTGAGGATCAGTCAAACCCGGGCCGCTCGCCCCCACAAGGCCAGGCCTCCCTCCCCTCGGGCTAGATCTCTGTGCTCCATATCCATTATCCAGGCTTGGCCATTTGATAGTAGGGGAAAAACATGGGCTTCGAAAGCAGCCAGCCAGGCTTGAATTGGATTCCAGGGTTCAGCAGAGAATGACTTCACTTCTCTAATCCTCACTCGCTTGTCTGTAACATAGGAAATTGGTATCTTTCCTGCCAGGATGTTTTAAGGATCAAATGGGAGATTAAAAGCAAGTGCTGCTGAGAGCATTGCACACAGTAGGTGTTCCATAATTGCCAAACTTTTTGCTGTAACTTCTATAATTACATCCCCCAACGGCCCTTTGGCGGATGCCCCTCACTCACCTGAATTCCATTTTCACGTGTGCCTCTGCTTTCCTTGCAGACCGGAGTAAGTAATTTATCTTGCTTCCCTCCCAAATCCTTCCTTGCTTGGAATAGCCTCCTGGGGCTCTCCCAGAGCCGTGCTACCACCTGGAATTATCCCGGTGGCCCCTGGGTGAGGCAATAAGATCTTTCTGTATGAAAAAGACAGCCCAGCAAAAAAAACGGTGGACGCCTTTTAGATGTGCCTTCTCAGTCCACGCAGAACAATACCCCCTCTATTGGGCCCGTGTCGTAAATATCGACTTGCTTATCCTAGGCTAGGAAGTCGTCTCCAGAGCCAAGAGATTGCTTTCTTCCCATTTATTTATGGGGAAGGCTTAAAATCCCACTCTTTGGGCCTGTAAAGCCCATTATTGACATGGAAGATGGAAGGTTTGACTAAAGCACATTTCCTTGTCACTCACTGCCTCAGTTTCCTCATCTTGGAATAGGGCATGCTCTACGTTACTAATTGTGAGCACACCTAAGAAGACTATTACTACCATTAATAATAAGAACAAGAGTAGCACTAGTTACCGAGGGGTCGCTGTGTTCCAGGCACTGTGCTTGCTTCATTCATCCTCCCAAGGACCTCATAAGATGCGGGTCAACATTATCACTCCCATTTCTCAGATGAGGAAGCTGAGGTCCAGGCAGGATGCATAAACCTAATCAAGGTTGTATAGCAGGAAGGGGTGGAGCCGGGATTTGAACCCAGGTCAACGGGACCCAAAGCCCTCATCACCCCAGCAAACTACCACCCAGAGGCCGTCCCCAGGTTGATGGAGAATCCACTAAGAAAAACCCAGAGAGCGTGACCCGCACCGCTGGGCAGGATGGGGTTTGTCTCTTCCTTCCATTATTTTTATTATAAGATCAGATTACCCTAGTAACTACCAGCCCCAGAGCCCAAACAGGCGGTAACCAGGACTCAAAGCATGTTATCGTCAGCCTTTCCCAAGAACTAAATAACACAGCATCTGCGCCTTTCCGTGACCCTCCAATTCCTCGGAGCTATGAGCAAGCTCATTCCTCTATAAAAACAGAGAAGCCAAATTGGTTTTAAAGCAGCTGTCTTCATTATCTGCAGGCAAGGAAAAGCTTACGGTAGCCCTCTTGGGATCTGGCCTGGTTTGAAAAGACCAGGGGGGAGCGACTGGTGAGTTAATTCTCTTTTAGCTCCAGCGGACGGTGGGCACGGGCCGCCTCCAGCCTTGGCTCCAGAGCTGACACGTCCTCACGGTCGTCTGGAAGCTCCAGGCCGGCCTCTGGAAGAACCAGCGACACACCTCGGATGCCCAGCTGGCAAGAGCTCTCCAGGGCCCCTGCTGGGCAGACCCAATTCCCTTGGCCTCGGGCTGGTCAATAAAGTCTCTACCCCTGGTCTGCTCAGCCAGAGGCTAGGAGCCTGGTTCCTTCAGCTTTCCCTCCTACAAAGAAGACGTGGCAAATGAGCTGTGCCGCAGCCAGAAGGCTCCACCGGACCTCCCAGAGGTGTCCCCTTCTCAAGCATCCAATCTCAACCCAGTTGTCTCCTCCTCCGAGAAGCCTTCCATGACCCACCCGACCTAGAGAAGGCTCCACCCAGATGCGCTCTGCTCCATAACCCAGTTTATTTCCTTTTCAGTCTGAGAAATTACCTCCTTTGTTAGTTGTTTGATGGCTCATTGCCAGTGTCCCCTCACTAGAATATAAGTCACAAGTGGGCAGAGTCCTTGTCTGTCTTGTTCACTTCTGTGCTTCCAGAATCCAGGACAACGCTTGGCTTGTGAACAAGGTTTGGCGAATGAATGAATTTGACCAACGAATAAGTGACCGAAGGAGAGATGGACGATGAGGACCCGTTTCCACGCGGCTGTTTGAGGGGAAGGAGGGGTGCTGGAGGCAAAGCGAGACAGACAGGCCGGCAGTCACGCGAGCTGCGGGGACCCTCCCTGCTGCTTCACCCCGTCCCTGGCCCTTCTCTCTGTCCCTCCTGGGCAGTCAGCAGACTCCTGGGAAGAAGAGGCATTGTTTCAACTGGCCTCTGTCCCCAAGGCCAGCACAGGCCCGGGGGCCTCGTGAGCAGAGCAGGGCTGGGGCGTCAGACTTTCTGGGTTTAAACCCCACTTCCTCGTGTGTGACTTTTGACGATTTACTTCTGCTTTCTAAAACTCAGCTTCCTCATCAGTAATCGAGGCTCATCATACAATTTTGCTCACAGAATCAATGTGAGGATTAAATGAGACAGCTGTGGAGTCTAGGCCAAGGTCAGTAATTATAATAAGAATCATGATTATCACTGTGTTTAATGTCCAAAGTGTATTATTACTAAGTGTTTTAATGGGTATAAACGTTATATAAATGTTTTAAATGTATTATGAAACACCTTAATGTTTTAAATGTATTATTATTATTACTAGATATTTTAATGTTTTAAACATTATAATGAAACGTTTTAATGTTTAAAATGTATGATTAAAACTTTTCATTTTAAATGTATTATTTTTTAATGTTTGCTGAATAAATAAACCTAGAAAATGAATGCTTTGGCCTCTCCCTGTCTTTTTCCCTCCTCATCCCCTTTCCGTCTGCAAA